>NW_027507903.1:564804078-565404078 GCF_037356315.1 Lithobates pipiens
AAAACCTTTGCTAAAGTGGTAGAGTGGGTTTGATAATAAAGTTGGCAGTGCCTCCACCCAGAAAACAGAAGGGATCCCCTATCCTATTAAATAGCCCAATAAAAGTATCTGGGAGCAGAAGAACTACTGCATATAACATTAACCATAAACATCTAAACTCACCTCCCCTGATCTTTACCTCCTAAACTTGATAACCCCTATTTCTACCACCTAAAATTGACCCCTCTGAACTTTACCCTATAAAGTTGACCCTCCTGATTTGAACCTTTTATTCTCGACCCCCCCTGAATTTGTATTCCTAAACTCGATTCGCTGATCTTTACCTCCTAAACTCGACTCCTCCCGCTCTTTACTTCCTATGCCTGACCCCCTTCATTTTTACCTCTCAACCTTAACTTGACCCTCCTGAACTTTGCCTCCGATACTCAAACTGCCTATTTTTGCATCCTATACCCAACTTCCCTGATCTTTACCTCCTATACTTAACCTCCCTGATCTTTAACTCCTATACTCAGCCCCCCTGATCTTTACCTCCTATACTTAACCTCCCTGATCTTTACCTCCTATACTCAGCCCCCCTGATCTTTACCTCCTATACTTAACCTCCCTGATCTTTACCTCCTATACTCAGCCCCCCTGATCTTTACCTCCTATACATAACCTCCCTGATCTTTACCTCCTATACCAAACTTCCCTGATCTTTACCTCCTATACTTAACCTCCCTGATCTTTACCTCCTATACTCAGCCCCCCTGATCTTTACCTCCTATACTTAACCTCCCTGATCTTTACCTCCTATACTCAACCCTCCTGATCTTTACCTCCTATACTTAACCTCCCTGATCTTTACCTCCTATACTCAGCCCCCCTGATCTTTACCTCCTATACTTAACCTCCCTGATCTTTACCTCCTATACTCAACCCCCCTGATCTTTACTTCCTATACTTAACCTCCCTGATCTTTACCTCCTATACTCAGCCCCCCTGATCTTTTTTTTTTTTGAAAAATATTTTTATTAAGAGTTTTATAACAAACAACACTTATAACAACAGTGTCACGTACCTGGTGGTCGAGCCTGGAGTGCAGGGAGCGGCCCCTCGTATCCCCTGGCTATTGAACCCCTGAAGGTGGAGACAGGTATTCAACAGTCCAGAGGGAACAAGTGCCTGGTAGACGGTATTAGTCCGGGAGGTCAGCTGGGCACAGGTAACAGGCTGGTATAGCGGATGGTGCTTGACTGTCGCTGGCAGGCACAAGTGCAGGAACTGGCTGTGAGCAGACGTTCCGTAAAGCAGGAACTCAGGTAGGTAGCAGGAACAGCGGAATCAGATACAGGCCGGGTCAGCAGGAGACGATCAGCAAGGTACAAAGGGATGAGGCAGAAGACGTGGTCAAACAGGCAGAGGTCGTGGGCAGGCAGCAATCAATCAGAGTCAAGGAACAAGCCGGATGTCAGGAATCAGATAACAGGTTTTGGATACAAGCAGCACGGATCACGGACACGCTGTAGACTGGACAGCACAGATGGAAGGGAGCCAATGACTAAAGAAGGCTTCAGGGCGCCAAGCGAATGTACGACGGGTCAGCGCGCCCTCGCACGTAGACGTGCACCCGTTCGTGACCTACGTGTGCGCGTGCGCGCGTTCGTGTCGACGCGAGTGCGTTCGTTAGCTTTGACGCGCGTTGACGGGGAACGACGGACTCTCCACGACAGGCTCCGGCGGGTAAGGTTTCTATGTCTAGTCGAGACGTTAGGGCGATCGTGACATTGCCCCCCCCCAAGGGGCAGCCCCCGGATGCCCAACCGAGCCCACTTGTTCGGGTGAGAGTTCTTGAAGGCGCGGATGAGTCTCTTGGCATGAATATTAGCCTCTGGCTCCCAGGAATTCTCCTCGGGTCCGTAGCCCTTCCATTTAACTAAGAATTGGACCTGGTTTCCTCTTTTCCTACAGTCCATGATGGCCTCGACTTCGAACTCGATCTCTCCATCGACCAACACCGGTTCCGGAGGGCAGGAAGTCCTGTCAGAGAAAGGGTCCTCAACTGCAGGCTTGAGGAGCGATACGTGGAACACCGGGTGAATTCGGAAAGACTCAGGGAGTTCCAACTCAAATGCCACATCATTTAGCTTCCTTTTGATCGGGAAGGGACCCAGGAATTTTGGACCCAATTTCTTGGAGGGACAGGTTAACTTGAGATTTAAGGTGGACAGCCAGACCCTATCCCCGGTCTTGAGATCCAGCTCCCCTCTTCTTCTTCTGTCGAAGACTTTCTTATTATGTTCCTGCGACTTAATCAAGGTTTCCTGTAAGAGTTTATTATTCTCTTCAAAGAAAGCAAGTCTCTTCTGAAGTGCTGGCACCGGACATTCAGGAAGATCGCCAGACAAGAACAACGGATGGTACCCGAAATTTGCATAAAAAGGGGACTGTTTGGTGGCTGAATGGACTGAATTATTGTAGGCGAACTCGGCCATAGGTAGCAGGGAGACCCAATCGTCTTGTGAGAAGGACGAGAAGCAACGCAGGTACTGCTCTAAGGTCTGATTCGTCCTCTCGGTCTGACCGTTGGTCTGCGGATGGTAGGCTGAGGACATGCAGAGGTCGATCTTCAGAGTTGCACAGAGTGCCTTCCAAAATCTAGATGTGAACTGCACCCCCCTGTCAGATGTGATATTGGTGGGGATGCCATGAAGTCTTATAACTTCCTTTATGAAGACGTTAGCTGTCTCCGCGGCAGAGGGAGTGCCCTTCATGGGCAAGAAATGAGCCATCTTCGTGAACCTGTCGACTACGACGAAGATCGCTGTATGGTTCTCCGAAGGGGGGAGTTCGACGATAAAATCCATGGAGATCATTCTCCATGGTCTATCAGGGACAGGTAGAGGTTTTAGTAAGCCCCAGGCTCTGGACTTGTTGCCCTTACTCCGAATGCAGGTCGTGCAGGTCTGTACGTAACTCTTGCAGTCGTTCTTCATCTTCGGCCACCAGAAGTTACGCCTGAGTAATTCTAATGTTTTGAACGTTCCAAAGTGGCCAGCCATGGGATGGTCATGACAGGAAGCCAGAACTAAGGTCCGAGCTGTCTGGGGGACGAAGATCCTGTTCCCATGCCACATAAGATCATCGCTGGAGGACAGCGGGATACCGGGTGGAGGTGAGGCGCCTCTGGAAGCCTGTTTAACTTGAGAGACCACATCTCCTTGGAGTAAGAGGAAGTTTCCAGCAGGAAGGATGGTGTCACTGAGAGGTGGATCTTCCGGCTGGCTAAACATGCGAGATAAAGCATCTGGCTTCGTGTTCTTGGATCCGGGGCGGAAGGTTATGTGGAATACGAACCGTGAGAAAAAGAGTGCCCACCTGGCTTGACGAGGCTTCAACCTCTTAGCTGTCTTCAGATATTCGAGGTTTTTGTGATCTGTATAGATCAGGATTGGGTGGATAGCCCCTTCTAGCAGATAGCGCCACTCCTCCAGTGCCGACTTAATTGCCAGTAGCTCACGGTCGCCCACGTCGTAGTTTCTCTCGGCTTCGGATAGTTTGCGGGAGAAGAACGCAACTGGGTGGAGTACGGACTTAGGTCCCTGCCTCTGGGACAACACAGCTCCTACTGCCACCTCCGAAGCGTCAACTTCAAGGGTGTATGGCAGGGTAGGATCAGGATGTTTCAGAATCGAAGCTGAAACGAATAGCTTTTTCAGGGCTTCGAAGGCCTCTTGTGCCTCAGGTGTCCAGCGGAACTTGGTGCCCAACTTGGTTAGCCCGGTAATGGGGGCGATGATGGAGGAGAATCCCTTTATAAATTTGCGATAGAAATTCGCGAAGCCCACAAACCGCTGAACTCCTTTTCTATCGGATGGGGCAGGCCAGTCCTGGATTGCAGTTATCTTCTGGGGATCCATCTCGACCCCTCGAATCGAGATAATCAGACCAAGGAACTGGATACTTTCCTTCTCGAAAACGCATTTTTCTGGCTTGGCATACAGGCCGTGAGAGCGGAGGCGAGTCAGGACCTTCTTGACATGTTCTCTGTGGGTAACTAAAGTGGAGGAAAAGATTAGTATATCATCCAAATAAATGATAACAAACAAATCTAAATAGTCTCTGAAGATGTCGTTCACAAAATGCTGGAACGTAGCCGGGGCGTTACATAACCCGAAAGGCATCACTAAATATTCATAGTGTCCGAAGCGGGTACGAAAAGCTGTTTTCCACTCATCGCCTTTTCTGATACGGACGAGGTTGTAAGCCCCCCGAAGATCCAGCTTGGTAAAGAGTTTAGCGGAACCCAGTCTCTGGAAAAGCTCAGGTACTAATGGCAGAGGGTAGCGATTTTTAACTGTGATTTTATTTAGTGCCCGATAGTCCACACACGGACGTAAGGATTGATCCTTCTTCTCGACAAAGAAGATTCCAGCGCCCGCTGGGGAGGTGGAAGGTCGGATGAACCCTTTTCTAAGATTATCGTCCAGGTAGGTCTTTAGAGTACTTAATTCGGATTCGGACAGTGGGAAGATCCTTCCGAACGGAATTTCTGCCCCCGGGAGCAGTTCAATAGGGCAATCATAAGGCCTATGAGGAGGGAGAGTCTCTGCGCCCTTCTTGCTGAAAACATCGAGAAACGCATGGTATTGCTCAGGTACAGCCTGTCGGGTTTCTTCATCCGCATCCAGACAGAGAAGGACTGACGAGTCACCATTGGGAGTCGGACAACAATGCTGGTGGCAGTAGTCAGAGGGGAACTTGATTACTCCGGTGGCCCAGTTGATGTGAGGATTGTGTGCCCTCAGCCAAGGCATGCCTAGGATGATGGGGAACAGGGGAGACTGGATGACATCCAGGCAAAGGAGTTCTTGGTGAGACCCGGCGATGATGGCGGGTAGAGGACTGGTCTCCTGAATTACTGGCCCTGATTCCAGAGTAGACCCATCAGCCAAGTATACCGAGAGCCCCTTCACTCGTGGTCTAAGAGGGATCCTGTTCATTCGGGCGAAAGACGAGTCAATAAAGCCACTGCATGCCCCGGAATCAATTACCGCGTGGGTTGAGATAGTCCTTCCTGGGAGCTGCAAGAGAACAGGAACAGCTAGATGGGAGATGTTATCTGGCAACATAGGAGACGAGACAGGTGGAACACGGAGGCACTTACGCATCTTCGCCGGGCAGGAACGAACAAAGTGCCCTGGTTCCCCGCAGTATAGGCATAGGTTATTGACCCGACGACGCTGGCGTTCTTCCTGGGTCAGGGACGGGCGTAGTAGCCCCAGCTGCATAGGCTCCGGAGCGTCCGATGTGGATGCAACTGGAACAGGCGGAGGTGGGTGACTAGGCACCCGTGGTAACATCCAAACCGGACGGGGAGTCGTGGTGGATCGTTCTTGGCGGCGCTCCCTCAAACGCCTGTCGATCTGGATAGCAATGTCAATCAGGGCCTCCAGGGTCTCAGGAACACCCACTCGTGCCAGCTCGTCTTTCAGGGCCTCGGAAAGCCCCATGCGGAACTGGTACCGCAGGGCCGCATTGTTCCAGTCCGTGTCTGCACTCCAACGTCGGAATTCAGAGACGTAGTCTTCTACGGGTCTGCGTCCTTGTTGTAGGGCATGTAGGGCTGCTTCGGCAGTGGCGGCTAGCTGGGGGTCCTCATAAAGCCTGGACATTGCCCGGAAGAAGGTGTCCATGGAGTCTAGGGACGGATCCTTCTGTTCCAACAGTCGGTGAGCCCAGGCCTGGGGTTCATTGCTTAATAGGGAGATGACGAACCCCACCTTCGTTGCCTCAAGGGAGAAAGTTCTGGGCTGTAGGGCGAAGTAGAGTTTGCAGGAGTTGCGGAATGCCCTGAACTTGCTCCGGTCCCCTGTGAACCGTTCCGGGGTTGGGACCCTGGGTTCCGGTGGCAGCATTACGACTGACGGCGGGGCATGGGCCCCAGGAGCCGCTGGTGCAGAGGCGGATAGCGCCTGGATTTGTTCCTCCAGTCTGCCGTAGCCCTCTTGTAGATTCTTAACTGCCTGTGTAAGGCCGGCCAGATGGTGGCAGAGTTCATCCATGGGGGAGGCTCCCTGCGCAGGCTCGGACATGGCTGTCCAGTACTGTCACATACCTGGTGGTCGAGCCTGGAGTGCAGGGAGCGGCCCCTCGTATCCCCTGGCTATTGAACCCCTGAAGGTGGAGACAGGTATTCAACAGTCCAGAGGGCACAAGTGCCTGGTAGACGGTATTAGTCCGGGAGGTCAGCTGGGCACAGGTAACAGGCTGGTATAGCGGATGGTGCTTGACTGTCGCTGGCAGGCACAAGTGCAGGAACTGGCTGTGAGCAGACGTTCCGTAAAGCAGGAACTCAGGTAGGTAGCAGGAACAGCGGAATCAGATACAGGCCGGGTCAGCAGGAGACGATCAGCAAGGTACAAAGGGATGAGGCAGAAGACGTGGTCAAACAGGCAGAGGTCGTGGGCAGGCAGCAATCAATCAGAGTCAAGGAACAAGCCGGATGTCAGGAATCAGATAACAGGTTTTGGATACAAGCAGCACGGATCACGGACACGCTGTAGACTGGACAGCACAGATGGAAGGGAGCCAATGACTAAAGAAGGCTTCAGGGCGCCAAGCGAACGTACGACGGGTCAGCGCGCCCTCGCACGTAGACGTGCACCCGTTCGTGACCTACGTGTGCGTGTGCGCGCGTTCGTGTCGACGCGAGTGCGTTCGTTAGCTTTGACGCGCGTTGACGGGGAACGACGGACTCTCCACGACAGGCTCCGGCGGGTAAGGTTTCTATGTCTAGTCGAGACGTTAGGGCGATCGTGACAAACAGTGCTCACAGTAAACAAGAGTCGTTCATTGACACAGACGTATACAATGCAATATAATATGTCAGCATTTCACAGTAAAAAGGGTGTTCCACTGGCGGCCCCAATTCCCTCGGCCAGTATAAACAATCCCCTGTCTGGTTTCATAAGAGAGAACAGAGCAGCTCCTAAGAACACGAAGGGGGGAGGGGAGCAGAAAATATAACATAACATATCGTACCATATCCCCCCAACATCCCCAATCACTACCCCCATCTAAGCTGTTTCGGGGTCAGCTACCAAAGCATGCCAGACTTTAGTATACATCTTTGGACAGCCCCGATGGAGGTAAGTATCTTTGTACAGGGGGAGACTGTCATTCACCAGGCGCTTCCATTGCACCACGGATGGGGGTTCCGCCTTTTTCCAGTGCATAGCAATATTCTTACGAGCATAAAAGAGCAGCAGGCCAGTCATCGCGCGTTTGACGGTGGACTGCACCATGGGCTCGATGAGTCCCAGTATGCAGACCTCCATGGCCAAAGGCACCGTAGTCATGGCGACCTTACTGATTAGATGCAACACTGACTCCCAGTACTGCTGGACCCTCGGGCACTGCCAGAAAATGTCCGAGAAGTCCCCAGGACCCCCCCTGATCTTTACTTCCTATACTTAACCTCCCTGATCTTTACCTCCTATACTCAGCCCCCCTGATCTTTACCTCCTATACTTAACCTCCCTGATCTTTACCTCCTATACTCAACCCCCCTGATCTTAACTTCCTATACTCAACCCCCTTGATCTTTACTTCCTATACTCAACCCCGTTGATCTTAACTTCCTATACTCCACCCCCCTGATCTTTACTTCCTATACTCAACCCCGCTGATTTTAACTTCCTATACTCAACCCCGCTGATCTTTGCCTCCTAAGTAAACTCCCCTATCGTTTTCAGCCAAGGAAGCTGCCATCTTTGCCTCTGTTTAATCTTCAACTGCTATGGTGCTGCACATGTGATTCGTTATGACACCAGCGATTGAATGGTTTGATAGTTTGGCTGAGAGCACAGCCAATGTGCAGTTAGCATTCCCACCATGTTTTTTTTTTTAACTGTTTAAATCAATGGGTTTACTTCCACTTTAATCCCCCTGATCTTTACCTCCTATACTTAACTCCCTTGATCTTTATCTCCTATACTTAACCCCCCTTGTCTTTAAAAAATAAAATAAAAAAATGTAAACGTTATTATTGTCACATGCTAATAGTTACAATACAATAAACATTTGAAAATTTACATAATTGTAAATACATGTATACTTGAACAAGATTACACTGAAAAGATGTATTACCAGGACTTCTGAACCATACAGATTTTCCACATGAACGTATTCATATATAACATTTAGTGTACGTATGTATATGAAAGAAGTCGACAAATACCCACTAAACACAAAGAAAAAAAACACACAAAAATATAGCAGAATAAAATAAATAAAACCAAGAACCTTACTGGAGTGAAGCCCTCACCCATCCCACAATTGAATCCAGGGTTGTGTGACACCTTACATCAAAATGATGCTGAGAAAGGTAAGACCTTATAAATCATACAGATCACCCCTTTGCTCAACTGGATGGCTCCCAACTGTCTCTGATTTCGAGGGACTGTCCCTGATTTGGAGTAATTTTCCTTTGTCTCTCATTCCTCCTCATGTGTCCCTCATTTTGGTCTGATCCATATAGTTGTATATAAAATGCACTTTTTATCTTTCAAAAAGTGTCTCCCAGTGCTAAACATTTCATCCAATTTCTAAATTGCTGCATTTGTACATTTTTAAAGGCAATATAAAGGAATAGTAGTGGTAAAAAAAAAGCACTTGTGGATCTAAATATAAAAAAGCACTAAGAAGCCAAATTACTCAGCAGGTGTGACATTACGAAGGTACAGGGGGATCGTGCAAACTCCAGACAGGTAGCATCGTGGTTGCAATTTGAACCAGTGACCCTTTTGCTGCTGTGAGAAGGTGCTAACCACTACACCACCGTGCTGCCCCCATCAACCCTTAGTTCTTCTGTCAAATCAGGCACTATACCCAGCCACCGTTAAGCCCCCTGATCTTTCAAAAATCAGACATAATCCGACCACCGGGGAGATGAATGTAATGCCGTGTACACACGACTGGACTTTTCAACAGTAAAGTTCAGACAAAACAAATCTGTTGGATAATTTCATTGTGTGTGGGCTTCATCTGACCTTTTCTGTCGAAAAATCTGACGGACTTTAGAAATAGAACATGTTTCAAATCTTTCCACCGGAACTCCGCCAGAACCAGTTCCTATTGAGAAAACCGCTTGTCTGTATGCAGGTCAGATGGACCAACAACAACGCAAGGGCAGCTATTGGCTACTGGCTATTGAACTTACTTTTCCTAGTACCGTCGTGCGTCATCACGTTAACCGATTGGACTTTGGTGTGATCATGTGTAGGCAAGTCCGTTTCAGCGTTACTCCCTCGAAAAGTCCATCAGAGTTCATTCTGACGCAAAGTCCGGTCACGTGAACGTGGCATTAGAGTAGGTGACCAGATGTCCCCAGTTTCAGGGCACAGTCCCCGGATTGAGCACACTGTCCCCGGACCAAGTCTGTCCCTGGTTTTGTCCCCGGATTTGACTTCAACAGGAGCTGGGGCAACTTTCAAAGACAGTCAGTGCAGAATAAAAAAAATGAATTCTGAATTACACCCCCCACCCCCCCCCCCCACACTCCTACTAGCTTAGGTGGGTGTATTTTTTCCATTATCTGTGTCCCTTTCTGATGATGATGTGCTGGTCAGAGCGGATGGACTATTTCTTCAGTTTCCGGCACATGCCCGTTCAGCTCCGCTCACATGTTCTTCTGCCTTGGCTCAAATCCTGGCCAGCCGCCTGCCTGCTTATCTTCTTGCCTTCCCCGGCAGAGTCATTTTCCTCCGCTCCCCACCCAGTAGTAGCCAGGGCCTGGAGAGTGAGATCTGAGAGGCTGTGAGGCAGGTGACAGCGGCGATGGGCAGATGGAGGCAGCTGAGCTCAGCTGATGATGTCCAGCAGCAGGAATAGAGGGGGAGGGGTCCATTAGTGGGGCTGCCAGTGGCTTCAAGGCTTCAACACAGGTGTGCTTTGGGGGTGTCTGTCAATAGACTACATTGCACTTTGCCTGTCTCTCTGGCATAATGGATGGTATCAGAACTCATAGGCAGCGGGGGGCACTTATTGGTCAGAAGTTAACAAAATCAGCACCCAGCAGCCATGTTATGTGACACACTGTGACAGAGCCAGCCAGAACCATGATAGAGTGCCTGCTGCCTGTGAGTTATCACAATGCTGATGATCTTAACCAGTTGCCGATCGCCTGATAGCAGATTTACCACTGTAGGGGGGTCGCGCTGCGCAAGATCACTTATATACCTGATCCTGCATTTCTGGGTATCAGAGCCAATCAGCGGATCCGGAGGACTCGCCTAGTGGTCTGCCTATGTAAACAAGGCAGTTCGCCATTCCAGTATTAGTGCCACTGGTTCCCACAAAGTGTCAAAAGTGTAGCTAATGCACAAGCGGAATGTCCGACAGAAAAAGTCAGACGGAATCTTTTAATCGGATATTTTGATCGTGTGTGTGCCTCACGGGACTTGATTTGGAACCCAGAACATGTGTGCTGGGCTATGTCAGAAAGGAGGTTGGACCAACTTGTGCATTGATTGCGGTGGTAAGGAGCTTATATCAGGCAAGAAAATTAGTGGCACAAAAATGGCAATCTTCGACCCCCCAACCCCGGAGGACTGGGAGAAAACTATGAATGAAGTAGTATGGCTAGAAAAAGCAATCCTAACTAAACAAGGAAATTATTGCAAGTTTATTAAAATATGGAACCCTTGGCTGCAAAAAATGAATGCCTTTAGTTAAGTGATCGCCCCTTAGTAATACATAAATAGTGAGGTTGGAATAGGGGACAAATAGCATAGGGGAAATTATTATGGGAGGGAAGGGTGGGGGAAGGTAGGGGGGGGTTAGTAGGAATATATGGCGAAATATTGTTTATGCGATTGGTCAATGAAACGGTTGCATTTTGGATTTTATTGTATGGTTTTGTACAAGGTGGATTTTTGAAAAAATAAAAAAAAATAAAGAAGTAAAAAAAAAAAAAAAAAAAAAGAAATAGAACATGTTCTTAATATTTCCGACGGAACCAATTCCAAACGGGAAAACCTCTCGTCTGTATGCTGTTCCGACGGACCAAAAACGACACATGCTCTGAAGCAAGTACGAGACGGCAGCTATTGACTTCTGGCTATTGAACTTCCTTTTTCTAGTCCCATCGTACGTGTTGTACGTCACCGCGTAGTAGACGGTCGGACTTTGGTGTGATCATGTGTAGGCAAGACAGTTTCAGCGGAACTCTGTTGGAACTCCGTCGTAAAAACCTTCGGAGTTTATTCCGACGGGAAAACCAGTCGTGTGTACGCGGCATAAGTGTCCGTTTTGTCCACCGCAATATCGCAGTCCCGCTACGAGTCACTGATTGCTGCCATTACTAGTAAAAAAAATATGTCCCTGGATTTCATTTAAAAAATCTGGTCACCTTACATTAGAGTCTAAACGTGAAGAATCTCTGCCGGGTCCCGGGCATTGATAAGCGTGCTCCACAGGTACCCCCACGTTCAGGGTGAGTAGGTCCCATCCACACATTTGTCCCTTGCTTAAGTATAGCCTAAATTTAAAAAAAATCTGAAAAAATTCAGCACAAGGGACATACAGTAACTTACAGCAAATAAATCCCTTGTGCCGATTGCTCTTCCTTTAGTTGAAATCCTCCACCATACCTTGGATACATTACCCCTGCTCACCTCATGTTACGACTTGCGCTATTCTTTGTGCCTTTGATAATTTCCTGCGTTTGTCTTGGCTTTCTGACGATAAAGTATAAGATGTTGCCACTCAACACACAGAATTGCTTCCTGTGCTGAAAAAAATGCCCGTTTATCGACAAGGATGGGACTCATCACCTCTGCTGCCTTGCACAGCTGTTGTTAAAGCTATAGTTGTGTGACCCTCATGCCCGGTTCAGGTGTGAAGTTGTACTTCTATGCCATGGCCTTTAATTATTTTAGCGGAGGCTTCTTTTGGCAATCCAGACTTGATGATATCATAGCCAAAGAAGCTTATTTAGGTGTAAATTGTATCTAACAAAGTAATTGGAGTTGGCTTCATGCTAATGCTATGCTAAGTCCATACAAGCTGCACACGTCAGACTGACCCCCTATCCACTTGCAGGGGATGGAGACGCCAGACTATCCATCTCACGGATTCATGACACCAGCTGTTCGCACATAGCACGGCTGACCTGGGGCGCGTTGCAGCTTCAGGTGGAATATTATGACAAGTTAAATGTGAACTACTGTACACAGAGTAATACAAGCTGTTTACACTACATATGGTGGCCTACTTAAATATTGAATTCACATTTAGATTTTTGTTATATTATATAGATAATTGATTTCTTACAATTATTCACGTAAACTGATTATACAAGCATCAGGACTGTACACCGATCAGCCATTACTTTATGACCACTGACAGGTTAAGTAAAACACATTGATAATTTCATTACAATGACATCGGAAAGTCGGTGGGCTATATTAGGCAGCAAGTGAACATGTTGTCCCTGAAGTTGTTGTGTTGAAAGCAGAAAAGAAGGGCTTCACAGTTTATTGTTTATGGGGCTGTGATGCTGCAGACCGGTCAGGGTGCCCATGCTGACCCATCTCCACAGCCAAAATTGCCTACAATGGGCATGCGAGCATCAGATCTGGACCAGAGAGTAATGGAAGAAGGTGGCCTGGGCTGCCAAAGACATGGGGTATTATTTAAAATGAGAGGCACGATCATGTTAAAAGACCCCCGGAAGATTTGGCTGCTGAATGACAAGGCCATTTTTGCGATTCGGCACTGCGTTGATTTAACTGACAAGTGCACGGTCAGGTGGCCAGCACCCAAACAAAATTTATGTCTTTTTTCTCTCCCACAAATAGAGCTTTCTTTTGGTGGTATTTTATCCTCTCTGCGGTTTTTACTTTTTGCGCTATAAACAAAAAAAAGAGCGACAATTTTGAAAAAAAACACAATATTTTGTACTTTTTGCTATAATAAATATCCCCCTTTTTTTTTAAAAAAAAAAAGCAATTTTTGTTTCAGTTTAGGCCGATATGTATTCTACATATTTTTGGTAATAAAAATCTCAATACACGTATGTTGATTGGTTTGTGCAAAAGTTATAGCGTCTACAAAATAGGGGATAGATTTATAGCATTTTTATTATTATTATTATTTTTTACTAGTAATGGCGCGCGCGTTCCCCTAGTGGCCACAGGGCGAAGCGACTTAACATAACGTTGTTTTGTCCAGCCGTGCCATTCTGCCACAGTAAAACTGTCAGTTATTTAACCAGTTGCCGCCCGCCCACTGTCAAATAACGGTGGGGCGGTGTGGATCTCATTCAGGGACAACGTCATATGACGGCATTCCAGAACAGCCGCTCTGGCATGCCTGCAGGGGGAGCACAGCATGGCGATCGTGGCAACGCTGTGTTGCTAGGACACGGCACGACCCCAATCTCTGTAAAGAGCCACGTCTGCGGCTCTTTAACCATGTTTTCGGCTGTGTCCAATCACAGCCGGTCACATGTAAACACGGAGATGCAGGTAATCGTCACTCCTTGCCTTACACTGACAGAGTGTGTGGCGAGGAGAGCAGGTCAGTGGCATCTCCAAGCAGGGGGACATCTACACATGTAATAAGTGCCCTGATTACAATATAGTGCCACAGTGTCACCAATCAGTACTCACCATTGCCCACCAGTGTCGGCAATCAGTGCCAGCAATCAGTGCCTACCACTGCACACAAGTGCCACCAATCAGGGCCCATTAGCGATGCCAGTCAGTGCTGGCTATCAGTGCCACCTATCAATGCTGCTCATCAATGCCCATTACTGCTGTCCATCAATGCCCATCAATGTCGCCCATCAGTGCCACCTATCAATGCCCATCAGTACCGCCTATCCGTGCCGCCTATCATTGCCCACCAGAGCTGCCTATTAGTACCCATCAGTGCCACCTAATAATGCCCATCAGTGCCGCCTATCAGTGCTCATCAGTGCCACATATCAGTGCCACCTATCAGTGCCCATAAGTGAAGCATATTAGTGCCTCCTCATTAGTGCCACCTAATCAGTACCGCCTCATCAGTGCCCATAAGTGCCACCTCATCAATGCCCACCAGTTCAGCCTAACAGTGCTCATCAGTGCCGCCTCATCAGCACACATCAGTGAAGGAGAGAAATTACTTCGTTACAAAATATACTGACAGAAACTAAGTAAAAAAAAAATTTATTTTTTCAAATTTTTTTTTTTTTTTTTAGTAAAAAATTAAAAACCCAGCAGTGATTAAATACCACCAAAAGAAAGCTCTATTTGTGTGAAGAAAATGATAAAAATTAATCTGGGTACAGTGTAGACCAACCATGCAATTGTCATTCAAAGTGCGACAGCGCTGAAAGCTAAAAAATGGCCTGGGCAGGAAGGGGGTGTAAGTGCCCTGTAGGTAAGTGGTTAAAGAACTTGATGCTAAAATCATGGCACTATTGTAGGTAGACAGAGTACCTTTCCTCAATGGAAGCACACAGCCTTTGCACAGCAATTAAGTAGTTACTATTAAAGTGCTTGTAAACCCTTAAAAACCACTTTGACCTACAGGTAAGCCTAGATTAAGGCTTACCTGTAGGTCCAAGAAATATCTCCTAAACCTACACGGTTTAGGAAATATGTACAGAAAGACAGGCACCGTTGTCTACAGCGAATGCACCGTAGACAGCGGCGCGCAGGCGCACTGGGCTTGCCGATGCTAACGGCGATATGCCGTTAGTGGCGGCTTCCGTGCGGCTCCCGAAAAAGGCCCATTATGCTTTACCTTTGTAGGGAGACAAAGAGGAAGTAAACCCAATAGGGTTTACTTCATTTTAAAAACCTTTGGGCACTCCAAAGAGAATAGTAATGCGGGGTGCATAGTGCCCCCTCACCCTCCTGTCAAGCCTTGTTTTGAGCCACATACCTGTCTGAATAATGCTGGAGAGTTTGGGTTTGAATCATGTCCGGGTTTCAGTCCACCTGAAACCCGGACACATGATTTAAAACCCGGACTGTTCGGGTGAATCCCGAACAGGTGGCAACCCTATTGGGACAGGAAGTGAGAGGAAAACCTTCACAATGGGACACAGATGACGTAAAAAAAAAATCTGACAGGGGTTATAACCGTGGAACAACAAACATGGAAATTTCTTTGCAAAAAACAGGGGACTCTAACCACTTAAAGACCACCCCACTTACATATACTGCAGCAGGGTGGCCCTTAAGCACAAAATCATGTACCGTATTTATCGGCGTATAACACGCGCCGGCGTATAACACGCACCCCAAGTTTAGGAGGGAATTTTGAGGAAAAAAACTTTTAGGAGGGAAGTTTAAGGGGAAAAAAATACCTTACATTTATATGCCCATCAGTGTCATCTGCAGCCTTGTCCACCATTGCAGCCTTGTCCACCATTGCAGCCTTATGCAGCCTTGTCCACCATTGCAGCCTTATGCAGCCTTGTCCACCATTGCAGCCTTATGCAGCCTTGTCCACCATTGCAGCCTTATGCAGCCTTGTCCACCATTGCAGCCTTATGCAGCCTTGTCCACCATTGCAGCCTTATGCAGCCTTGTCCACCATTGCAGCCTTATGCAGTCTTGTCCTCCATTGCAGTCTTGTCCCCCATTGCAGCCTTGTCTATTTTATTTGCTATTTGTTTTACATTTTTTTTAAATGCCGCAGCCGAGATACAGAGCCGGATGTGTATCTCGGCGGCGTGCGGTAGTTCTCGGCGGGCCTCCGGCGCCTTCGGCTCTTCTCGCCAGCTTTCGCCCGCCTTCGGCTCTTCTCGCCAGCTTTCGGCCGCCTTCGCCCATTCTCGGCAGCTTTTGGCCGCCGAGAAGAGCCGAAGGCGGCCGAAAGCTGCCGAGAAGAGCCGAAGGCGGCCGAAAGCTGCCGAGAACGGCCGAAGGCGGCCGAAAGCTGCAGAGAATGGCCGAAGATGGCCGAAAGCCGCCGATAATGGCCGAAGGCAGCCGAAAGTCGCCTTGAAGAGCCGAAGGCGGCTGAATGCCGCCCAGAGGTCAGAATTTTCGGGGGATCGGCGTATAACACGCACCCACGATTTTCCCCCTGCTTTTATGGGGAAAAAGTGTGTGTTATACGCCGATAAATACGGTACTTGTATGTGATTTTTCTTTTTGGCTCTGGGGCGCACGCCGGAGCCCAGCTCTCGCTGTGATTGGACACAGCGTTCACTGGGGAGGCAGAACGGCGGTCTGCCTATGTAAACAAGGCATCCCGTCATTCTGTCTGAGACGAAGCAAGAGATCTTGTGTTCCTGCTAATTAGAAACACAGATGTCTCAGTGGATTGTTTGCTGCCACAGGAGGTTCGGGTGGTTGGTTTGTTTGCTGCCACCCCCTCCCCGCCACTGGTATCCTGTATATCTGCAGTGTGAGATCTAAGGCACTGCTGAGCCTGACTGCTGGTCTCAGGAGATCAGGAGTGAGATGTGGTGATATCACTACTTTACTGCTCACTGTTCTCCTTGCTGGAGGCTCTGACATGGGGAAGCTATGCCCTGCAATCTACCATGGCTACCTCCACAGACACACAGTGGACAGAGATCCATATAGAAAAAGGCATGAAAATTGAGTACTAGGGAAAGATAAGATGCAGGAAGACTTAGGCCGGGTTCACATGTGCTGCACCTGCAGTTCACAGCATGAGGTCCGGTGCGTCCCTGTTCACTGATTCAGGTGCAAATCAGGTCTGAATTTTTGCCTGAATTAAGAGTCAGTCACACTCACCTGTCATGCCAATTGGAATGCGAGGAAACCCTGCATATGTGTGACTTTGGTCTTAAGTAATACTAGTGACTAGTCTTCGGCCCTCTGTCTGTCCTTTTTAGACATAGCTTCCAGAGTTTAGATATTCTTTAATATAAGGTTTAAACGTTTTAAAAAATGGTGATTGCTTATTTTTGCTAACTAAGTGCTGGTTCACACCAGTGCGACTTTGAAGCCAAAATCCTTGCGCAACTTAAGCGAGGCTTTCAAACTAATGCAACAGAAGGCAATGCAAGTCGTGTTGAAGTCACCAAAAGTAGTACAGGAACCTTTTTCTAAGTTGGAGCGGCTTGAACCACACCGATTAGAACGGTTCAATTGATGTTAATGGGGCGTGACTTGTCATGCAACTTTGTTGCATTGCAAGTTGCGGCAGTGTGAACCGGGAGTTTAATGTCTTTCACTTAGTGTTTAGATACTTTCAAGAAGTAGAGAATGTAAGACAAGTGTGATTCACCTCTTCCAGGACTAGAGCCCAAATTATAACATACCACATACCATGGAGCCTCCACTCCACATTCTGAAGCTGCTTTTCATCAGCTTGATGTCCTCTGTACAGGTTGGCAAACACTGCTGGACTCTAAAGAATATCAGATATTAACATGTTTGCCAGGCCTGTAATTTTATTCCCATCCTGACAGCTCCAACGTTCATTCCTACTCCTTTTCCTATACCAACAACACCTCCATAAATCACCTCTGCAAGTACCCCATCTTCTCTGGGCACTACAGGCTAGAAGTGTCATTCACTTCTCCGAAAACTCAGGATGGAAATGCTAGAATGATGAATGTTCACAGCAGAGCCAGTTGTCATTTTAACTCTTAGGACCCTGTTCTGATATACCACCTAATAGTCCCAATTAGGATTTTTTAAATTTAAAGTAGAGTTCCACCCTGAATTTTTTTTCCATTTACAGACTCCTTTTCACCTATAAAGAAACATTTGGAGGATATATATATATATATATATATATATATATATATATATATGTAGTCCTCCTAATCTGCCACTTCCTGGTCCGCGGAGCTCCTCGTCACTTCTTCCCTCACCTAGTGATTTTTCATCACAGTACTGCCCACAGACTCCTGGGAAATGAGGACACATCATTTCCCAGGAGTCTGTGGGCAGTACTGTGATGAAAAATCACTATGGCCGCCAGTGAATCGCACATGTGCGAGATCAAAAGCTTATCCAGCGCTTATCCAGGAAGAGATATCAATTGGGCATCACATGCCCACAATCATGATGGCAACGGCCACAATAGGAGGGACAAACTTGTAAGTATTACATATATATTTTAGAAAGATCCACAATTAACCTTGTATACTTGTTTTTTATTTAAAAATTAATAATACTCAGATCAAATAAAAAAAATAATAATAATTTGGCCGGAACTCCACTTTAAATATAATGCATTGCATTCTTTTTTTTTTTTTTAAATAAGATTTCATTTTTAGACATTTTTTTTTCTTTTCCAATAGTTTTTATTGATTGACTGTTTTTATTTATTGATTTGTTTAGAAACAAAAGGATCACATACAAACTATAACATCTATACTTTTATGCATTTGACACCATAGGCCAGCCATTCTCAACCAGGGTTCCGTGGAACCCTCGGGTTCCTCCAGAGGTTGCTAGGGGTTCCTTGAGCTGTGGCTAATGAACCACCTTTTTGATGGTAGTAGGGGTTTTTGGGACTTTACATGAAGCCTGGATACGTGCCTCCATCCCAGTAATTTGATACGTATAAGAAGGGGAGTTTGGGACTTTAAATGTTTGGGACTTTAAATGAAGCACTTGGATAGTGGAGGTGAGTTTTAACCATATTTAGATGTTTATTGATTGTTCAGTAGAAAACCATAAATTATAATAATAGAACAAATTCGTAATATATATAGGCATCAATACAATAAAAACACAATATATAGTATCCACATAACAACACTTGACAATGGTAATTGCAATGAATGAATGAAGTGGCATGGTGGTGCCCATGACAGCAAGCCCGACATCGACAAGTGTACCCACATGGTAAGTAAGCATCCACTGAAAATAGTTGATATATAATTAAATAATCAATTCATTACAAAATAAATATGATTCCGTATAAAATATAACTGGGACATCAAATCAAAAGTTCGACGCGTTTCGTTGGTGTGTCTCCCCACTCATCAGGAGCTGATGTTATCACAGAATTCCTATAAAGTAAGGTAAAAAATATAAAATATAAAAATAATGTACCAACCATATTGATAAGGATTTGATACATGTAGATGGTTTGGCCAGGGCAGAGTCACCAGTCCGGACGGCAAGCGCTGCGCGTGGCGGTGGATGCTGGGCGGGCCAGGAACATACTCCCTCCACGGGAACTGAGGCGGCATAAAGATGGATGTGATATCGGGCAAAACAGAGAGAAGCACCAGCGTAAGAGGGTGTATTACCTTACTTTATAGGTATTCTGTGATAACATCAGCTCCTGATGAGTGGGGAGACACCCACGAAACGCGCCGAGCGTTTGATTTGATGTCCCAGTTATATTTTATACGGAATCATATTTTTTTTGTAATGAATTGATTATTTAATTATATATCAACTATTTTCAGTGGATGCTTACTTACCATGTGGGTACACTTGTCAATGTCGGGCTTGTTGCACCACCATGCCACTTCATTCATTCATTGCAATTACCATTGTCAAGTGTTGTTATGTGGATACTATATACTGTGTTTTTATTGTATTGATGCCTATATATATTACGAATTTGTTCTATTATTATAATTTATGGTTTTCTACTGAACAATCAATAAACATCTAAATATGGTTAAAACTCACCTCCACTATCCAAGTGCTTCATTTAAAGTCCCAAACTCCCCTTCTTATACGTACCTTTTTGATGGTGCCTACAGAGTTCAAGGTTCAGCATCACTTAGCAAAGCCAGCAGCATGACACAAAATATATTTTTAGTCGTCTTTATGGGTGGCATTCTGAGCACCATTTTAAGGGGAACATTTTTCCTATTGACCACCAGTATAAGGGGCATTATTCTATTGACCCCTGATGAACTTATTTTAGTAAGGGTTTCTCAAGACATGAAAATTATTTTTGGGGTTCCTATTAGGTTAAAAGGTTGAGAAAGCCTGTCTTAGGTGATTTTCTGGAGTTTTTTCTATATTCAGTTATCATTGTTTTTAATTACCGTACCAGTATATATGATAATGTTACCTTTGTAATGGGGAAGCCTTTATGTTACGCAATCAAAAAGTCATGAAACATAAGTACCGTATATGTAAATTAATGCAAGTAAGGAGAAGAAAGTGAAAGTCTATTCACGGGTCCTGTATTTTTTTTCGAATATATGCATTTTATCATTCAAAATGGCTGATCATTTTTCATTTACCATTATCCATGATAGGCTAGTGGTTATCAGTGCAAATGAGAAAATCAAAGACCTCTAGGATCTGGCAATAGCTATTCTAGCTGCTAGAAATACAAAGATCAGTTTCCTAGTGTGTCTAGGAACCTCCTCCAGTACCAAACCCAGAAGGGATTGCCAGGAGGACTTTTTGAAGTTTAAAGCGTTTGTAAAAATGGATCCTGCTCCTTTAAGTTTTTCAAACTTGTGGTTTACAAGTTAAAATATTTTTTTTTTTGATAGAAAATTACTTAGAACCCCCAAACGTTATATATATTTTTCTTCTAATACCCTAGAGAATAAAATGGCAGTCGTTACAATACTTTTTGTCACACTGTATTTGCGCATTGGTCTTACAAGCGCATTTTTTTGGAAAAAAAGACAACAGTAAAGTTAGCCCAATTTTTTTTTTGATATTTGAAAGATAATGTAATGCCGAGTAAATTGATACCCAACATGTCAGACTTCAAAGTTGCGCCCGCTCGTGCAATGGCGACAACTTTTACCCTTAAAAATCTCTATATGCGACGTTTAGGCTAGGTTTCCACTATTGCGACCTAATAGTCGTGTGATTCTGCTGCAATTTTTTGCCACGATTTTGATGTGACTGGAAATGATGCCTGTGTATTCTTGAGATCTATAGACCTCAAGTTGCATCAAAGTGGGACCAAAGTAGTGCAGGGACTACTTTGAAGTTGCTGCAACTGTCGTACAGATATGAACAGTACTCATTGGAAATCACGGAGAACGACTTGTCATGTGACTTTGCAGTCCCAAGTAGCATGTCAAGTCGCACTAGTGGAAACCGAGCCTTAAGAAATTCTACAGGTTGCATGTTTTGGGTTACAGAAGAGGTCTAATGATCGCAGCAATACCTCACATGTGTGGTTTGAACACTGGTTTCATATGCGGGCGCTACTCACGTATGCGTTTGCTTCTGCCGCGTTTAAAAAAAAAAGTCTTATTTATTTTATCTTTAATTTCTAATTTTTACACTGTTCTTTAAAAAAAAAGTATCACTTTTATTCCTATTACAAGGAATGTAAACATCCCTTGTAATAGAAAGAAAGCATGACAGGACCTCTTAAATATGAGATCTGGGGTCAAAAAGACCTCAGATACCATATTTACACTAAAATGCAATAAAAAAATAAATAAAATAAAGAAGTAATTTGAAAAAAATAAATAAAAAAATGTTGCTTTAAGAGCTATGGGCGGAAGTGACATTTTGATGTCGCTTCCACCATACAATGGTATGGAGACGGTGGGGGCCATTATTTTTTAAGTTTAGCTTCTTGAATTAGTATGCTTTATCACATATTATCGTATGTTGTTGCAATTTTTGTTTTATGCTTTTTTCTAAATTAGGGATAGGCATGCATATCTGTCTATTTTTGCTGCTTAGCTTCTTGAATTAGTCCACTTTATCACTGTTTCACATATTATTGCATTTTTTTTCTTTTCCTAAATGAGGTACAGCCATTCATGCATGTTTATTTTTTCTGCATATCTTCAATTAGTGCACTTTATCATTGTTTCATAATATTATCACATATTATTGCTTTTTTATTTTATTTGGGATGGGCATTCCTGCCTTTTGGTCTATATTTGCTGCATAGCTTCTTGAATTAGCGCACCATTTTTTATTATTACATATACACAGGGCATCCCATGATGGGAATCATTGTGTTTTCAGATCGAGGGGCAACAGATGTATAAATACAGAGATTGCAGAGAATAGCCAGCCAGGAATAAAGATACAGAAGACATCAACAGAATGTAAGAGGGAAATGGTAGACATTGCACACAATGTAGGAGACAAATCTAGCCACTTATAGACCAAACTCAATACAGCCCAATAGAGAAACCAGTGGTGGGGGAACCCTCTGCTCATCTCTCTGCTTTACTGTCAGGGATAGAAGGCATGCCTAGACCAGAAAGGTCATATGACCTGAGACCTCTTTCGAGTGAAGTGAGCCCGGTATAGATAGCCAGGGCCGGACTGGCCTACTGGGATCCCGGGAAATTTCCCAGTAGGCTGCCTGCCCTGGGGACGCTTTGAGAGGCGACTGCACCTCTCTCCTCCCTCTGTGCTCCAGCGGTCGTATATCACGGAGTGGTCTGTGTGCAAGGTCCCACCCCCCCTAGACCGGCTCGTGTGATAGATTAAATCAGTGTTCCGCCTATCACACGAGCTGGTCTAGGGGGGCGGGACCTTGCACATAGACCCTGCCCCGTGATATACAAGCACCAGAGCACAGAGTTAAGAGAGCGCTGTGTTATCCAGAAAATGGTGAGACCATGAGGCTGCAATTAGTGGGCAGAGAGGCTGCAATTAGTGGGCAGAGAGGCTGCAATTGGTGGACACAGGGGCTGCAATTGGTGGGCAGAGAGGCTGCAATTGATGGACACAGAGGCTGCAATTGGTGGGCAGAGAGGCTGCAATTGGTGGACACAGAGGCTGCAATTGGTGGACACAGAGGCTGCAATTGGTGGGCAGAGAGGCTGCAATTGGTGGACACAGAGGCTGCAATTGGTGGACACAGAGGCTGCAATTGGTGGGCAGAGAGGCTGCAATTGGTGGGCAGAGAGGCTGCAATTGGTGGACACAGAGGCTGCAATTGGTGGACACAGAGGCTGAAATTGGTGGGCAGAGAGGCTGAAATTGGTGGGCACAGCGAGGCTGCATTGCTGGACACAGAGAGGCTGCATTGGTGGGCTGATAGGCACAGTGAGGCTGCAATGAAGTGAAGCTGCATTGGTGGGCACAGTGAAGCTGCATTGGTGGGCACAGGGAGCTGCATTGGTGAGCACAGGGGGAGGTTGCATTGGTGGGCACAGTGAGACTGCATTCATGGGCACAGTGAGGCTGCAATAATGGGCACAGTAAGGCTGCATGGGTGGGCATGGTGAGGCTGCATTCATGGGCACGGTGAGGCTGCATTGATGGGCACAGTGAGGCTGCATTGGTGGGCACGGTGAGGCTTCATCAATGAACATGGTGAGGCTGCAATTGGTGGGCACAGAAAGGCTGCAATTGGTGGGCACAGAGGCTGCAATTGGTAGGCACAGTGAGGCTGCATTCATGGGCACAGAGAAACTACATTGTGGGCACAGTGAAGCTGCATTGGTGGGCACAGCGGGGCTGCACTAGTTTGGCACAGTGAGGCTGCAATGATGGGCACAGAGAGGCTGCATTCATGGGTACAGGGAGGCAGCATTGGTGAGCACAGGGAGGCTGCATTGGTGGGCACAGTGAGACTGCATTCATGGGCATGGTAAAGCTGCATTTGATGGGCACCGTGAGGCTGCAATGATGGGCATGGCGAGGCTGCATTGGTGGGCACAGCGAGGCTGCAATGATGGGCATGGCAAAGCTGCATTGATGGGCATGACGAGGCTGCATTGATCTCTTGTATCATGTTGTCCTCAGTCTCTAACCATCTCCTGTACCATGCCCGCAGCATCTGACACCTCTTGTATCATGCCGGCAGCCTTTGACCATCTCTTGTATCATGTCCGCAGCCTCTGACCATCTCTTGTGTCATGTTCTCAGTCTCTACCCATCTCTTGTATCCTGTCCTCAGTCTCTACCCATCTCTTGTGTCCTGTCCTCAGTCTCTATCCATCTCTTGTGTCCTGTCCTCAGTCTCTAGCCATCTCTTGTATTCTATCCTCAGTCTCTAGCCATCTCTTGTATCATGTCCTCAGTCTCTAACCATCTCTTGTATTCTGTCCTCAGTCTCTAAACATCACTTGTATCATGTCCGCAACCTCTGACCATCTCTTGTCTTATATAATGTCTGCAGTCTTTGAGGGGGAGTCGGGAGAGGAGTTAAGAGTGAAAGTGTGGCCAGGATGGGGGTCATGGGAGAAGGCAGATGTGCGTGGACTGTGAAGAGGAAACTATAGGATAAAACCAGAGCCACCAACCTGGAGCCGTCTAACCGAGCCCTACACATTGCACCTGAGAGGAGGTTAGTGACAGCGCCACCAGGAAAGTCTGAGGGGGGTAAGGGGGGAGTGAATACAATAATATAAGGGGGCACTTATATAAAGGTTTCCCCCTTATATCAGTAATCCCCCCCCCCCAATCTTTCTGCAGAAGGTGGTTTTTAAAATGTGTTTTAAAATGCATGGTTTTTCCTTTCATGAACAAGGAAATAATGTAGTTATGATGTGTGGCTGTTATAATAATGCTATAGGGCTGGTATGATATTTTTTCCAGGGCTGGTTTTTATTTCCAGTCCGGCCCTGTAGATAGTGACAAAAGTATCAACCTTTTCCTATTTCCCATGAAAGGGTATACAGCACAACGCATGGGTCTCTCTGTATACAGTACATGGATCTCTTTACAACACAGTACAGTACAGTCATCTCTCTAGATATACAATGCATGACTCTCTATATACACCCCCTATAGCTGGTGGCATTCTGTATTGTTACTGTACTGCTGTTTCTATTGCTACCTCTCATTAAATACACACATTTTCTGCTAAATCTCAGCATATAAACATGGAAAAATAAAACATTCCAAATTGTGCTCCACCAATGAGATATTCAGGTTAGTCATTCCTTGATTTCTACCTCCATGACCTCCATATCAGATCTCATGGTTACCACTCCCAAAGTGATTCTATGGCTGCCCCAGCACCAATTAAAGAAAAACCTTACACACAGCAGGGAGCAATGATGAAATTTCAGCCACAGTGCCCCCCGGTGGTGGGATAACTATAACATAACATAACATAACCAGAACTTGCAGCAGACTTGCGGAATGTTTGAAATCATCCAATACGGACTTGCTGCAATTGTTCAACACACATGTGAAGCCTGGCAAGTCTAGCAAGAGCTTTGCAAGTTATTTTCAAACTTGCAGCACTATTATTTGCTACCTGGGTACCAGGAAGAGTATTGTTTTAGTGAATGCTGTGGTATTTCATTTTACATGTAAGCACAATATTTTATATTAATAAATGAGTTACATATGATTTTTTCACCATTGAGGGCATCCTCTTCATGTCCACATGGTACGGAAGTAACCAACAACATGGGTAAAGTGCTCTTAGGGACCAATGCACCCACTTTCCAGGAAGCGCATCCAATAGGATACAAGCACCCTAGTGAGAGGGCGGCCACGCTACAAGACGTTCTTTACTTGATGACAGCAGGAGATCAGGAGTTGGATATGATTATACAGGTTGTAACTTATCATTAAGGTGAGAGCACTGGGAGCACAGTGGTCATGGGAAGTAGTCACAAAAGCACTGGATATAATTCTATTAATCAATAAGGCTGCTTTCACACTGAGATACTTTACAGGCACTATAGCACTAAAAGTAGCGCCTGCATAGCACCTGTTAAGAGCCTCTCCTCTCACTCCAATGTGAAACCCCGAGGGCTTTCACACTGGAGCGGTGCGCTGCCAGGACACTACAAAAAGTCCTGCAAGCCACATATTTCAGGCTCTGTAGGAGCTGTGTATACACCGCTCCTACAGTGCCCCTGCCCATTGAAATCAATGGGCACCATCACCAAAGTGCCGGCAAAGTGCCACTGCAGTTGTACTTAGCGGGTGCTTTTAACCCTTTTTAGGCCGTTAGCGGGGGTTAAATGCCTCTAAAAAGGAGCTTTACTACCGACGCCCCCCCCTTGCCCCAGTGTGAAAATAGCCTTGGGATTTGTCACTTTATTTGTATATGAACTGCCACGTTGGATAGTATGAACTGGCACAAGTAATATATAGTGATGTATCTTATTACTATGGTCATATATTTTTTATGTATTATTTCCCATTGCATTATATACTTATGCTTGCTATAAAAACCAGAAATCGCCCCAGGACTTTAAATGAGGTGAATGCGGTTAGCCAACAATTGACAGAGTAAATGCAGTCTCAAAATTGATTAAAATGTCATGCAAACATAGACATGAATAATAGCCAAGCCACTGAAATGATAAATATAGTAAAAAATATCATTAAACGTATCATGTTATAGAATGTAATTTTTACATGTAAGTACACAGGCATGAAAAGTATCCCAACGCATTTCGCAAGACCATGCTTTCTTCATCAGAGGTAGATGTGTGTGTAATACATCTGTAGGGGGTATAATGAACCAAATAAGTATCAGCACAGACATGGTATTTTGACAATTAGTCAAGAGGGTCAAAACGCATGGCCCTATACTCACCAAAGGCTGGATCAGACTACCAATTGCTTGATACCCAGAGGCGGCAGTAATGAGCGTCCGGCTTGGGAGCTGAGGAGGCAGAGGAAAAACCAACCTAAAAGAGCACAAACGGGGGGCAGACATGGCCAGGATGGGGGGAATGTGTCACCAAAGATCTCCCAGTATCCTTTAATAATGTCAACTGAAACATAAATGCAATAGATGCTGCCATAACAGCATAAAAGTAAAGTAGAATACGATAGAAGTATGTATATACTATGGTTTATGTTACCATTAGGTGGTAGCGCTGCACATATCTCTATTTAACAGATGTCATAAAGTGGCTGCTCTTATCCTTGCCTCTCTCTACCTCCACTATGATTTACCATTGAAGACTCAGCAAATGCATATTTCACCCAAGAATAGAGGCGTGTGTATACAGCCTTACTGCCTCCCACAATGCGGCACTTCTCAGCGCTGTCAGTCACTAGAGGAATGGGGGCATCCTCAGCCTTGTGCAAGTTACAACATTTTGAGTAGGAATTCCATAATTTCCAGCAGAAAGGGAGCAAGGAAGAGGCAAGAGCATTTTAGGGTGAATGCAATGTATTGGTAGGATTGGTATTTAACATTTAAAATAAAGCACTAGTTAAAATGTACCTGTGGCATATGAGCTAAGTCTATATATTATAGTTATGCAAATTCCAACCACAGCTTACATAGATGACCTCTGACCCATCCCCTCTACCTTCCTACTGAAAAGTTAATATGTTGGATAGTCAATAGTGGTGGGCCCAGGGGTGAGCCAGAGCACAACCATGCAAGCTCTGGTCACACTAGGCATAAAAGAGCACTCTGGTTTTGGGACTCCCTGGTATTCTAGATGTACAATACATTTCATGTGGATTCAGAAGGCAGTAAACTTTCATCACTAAATTTTACCTATAGATCAGCCTATAAAAAGGTGTAAATATCTCCTAAACATGCACTGTTTAGGAGATATTTGGTGCACACGCAGCCAGTGACATCAGTGGTGCATGCACTCTTAAGGAACAGCCACCTCTGTCATTCCTTCAAAGCCCCTTTGCCGCGGCTCCCACATGCATGCGCGTGCATATTTTTTAGAAGTTTGGTGAGTGTTGATTTGCGCTTTTCTATTCCGTGCTTTTCATTTACCGCTTTTCATTTCGCGTTTTTTATTTCGTGCTTTTCAGTTAGATTTTGAACGGCCGTTCGTCAACCAGACATGTTGCTGAATTGGAGCAGATAACATGCTATTTATTATTGGCCTTGGAGTTATTGCATTGATATAATTTTTTTGGTTGAATGATTTGTTATATTTTCTATTTTTTGGATGCATAGAATGCACTTTTTGTTAAAGTTCTATTGGCAGATAGCATGTCTAATTTTATTTGTTTTCTTTTTTGAATGCACAGTAAAAAAAAATGTGGAGAATAATACTTGGCTATGTGTTTTATTTCAAATGACAGTTTGGGAGTAGGCAGTTACATTTTAAAAAGTATAATGTAAAATAGACAAGGGACACCAACATAGTTATATCTTTGATCTTAAAAACTACAGGATAATGGTGTTGTGGTAACTTACCTAAATAAAAAACAAAACAAAAAAAACAAAAAAAAACAAAAAACATAATATTATTATTATTCTTGATATCACTAGAAAGAAAAAAAACAAACCCTGAAAATTCGTTTGCAATAACTCCATCGGTATCACCAGCAAAGCAGCTTCATCATTATCCCATTAATGAAGACGAGAATGTGCGCTGCATTTGGAGATTTCATAATTTGCCACGTCACGAACGTTAATTCTCCATTATGAACGCTGGTTTACAAGACCGACCACTTCTGGTTCATCCTTGCTTCTGAGCATGCGTGTTTGTACTTTGGCCTTTTGTCCGACGGACTTGTGTACACACGCTCAGAAAATCCGACAACACGCATTCGTTGGTGGAAAATTTGAAAACCTGCTATCCAACAAGAGGTCTGACAACAATTGCCGATGGAGAGTACACACGGTCAAATTTTCCGCCAACAGCCTGACATCCAACATTTCCCATGGGAAAATCCGATTGTGTGTACGGGGCTTTAGGCCTCATGCACACTGGACTTTTTTTGCAGCTGCTTCTAGGGAAGTCAGACGTTTTTTTGTTTTTTTTCTGCCTCCCCCTCTATGTTATCCTATCTGTCCATGCATACATAGGCTTTTAGCAGCGTTTAGTGGCAGGGGCTTTTTAAAGGCACGGAAAAAAAACAGAGCAATGCATCCAGGAGCTTATAATTACAATGTATATGACTCACTTTTCTTAAAAACCCACTGTATACATATAGCATTTGTAACGGTGACAATATCCAGTGAAGAATGAGAAGTATGCGCCTGCTTTTATATTCTCCAGAAATTCTATATATAGAAATACATCCTATTACTACACTCAAAATAACTAACAGACATTCCACTGTCACAACTGGGAAGGCCAAAATGGGGGGATTATAGAGGTTTATACATTAAATCAGAACCATCCAAATATTTAGATGGATGGGATTTTGAAACACTTTGCAACTGTTCAGTCCTATCAGCATACCTTATAAATCTTATGCTGCGTACACACGGTCGAACTGTTTAACGTACTTAGTCCGTCATACAATCCGACGGACAATCCGTCGTACTTTCCACTGAACGGAATTGACGACACACGGATACACAAACAGTCCGTCGAAAGCTTGGGCGATGACGTGTACAGCACGTACGACGGGACTAGAAATAGGAAGTCCAAGACACAGTAAAGCACCCTTCCGCCGTGTAAATCCTTTCTGGGCATGCGCCATTCTTAGTCCGTCGAACTAGCATACTGACAACCGTATTGTCCGCTGAAACCAAAGTACGACGGACAGATTTTTGGAAAATCCGAAATTCTTAGTACTCCGGACTGCACGCTGAAAAAGTCCGCTGAAGCCCACACACGAGCGGATTGTCCTCTGAAATGTTTTTCAACGGACTAAGTACGTCAAACAGTTCGACCGTGTGTACGCGGCATAAAAGTGAACCTGTACCCTTTTCAGCCACAAGCAACAGTTGATATTAAAGCCACCAGATCTCTAATTCTAGTTAAAGCAGTACTAAGCCCCTAAACAAGCTTTTTTTTTTATTGCAGTTTACCAAATTTAAGATGTGATGGCTGCATTAGTTTTCTTTTTTAGACTTTCTGTCTTCTAATTTTATCTGGTGCGCTAGCTAGAAAGTCTGTTGTTTTTTAAAAGCACAAGCTCTCCAACTCTCCAGTAGAATGCATCAGTTTACATGGATGAGACAAACCACTTAACATTGGAAGGGGTGATTAAAATGATCAGCTTTTATTAATTCATGCAAAATCTTCATCCCAAAAGAAAAAGAAAAAAAAATGCTGTAACTGATTATTTTTTGTTTAATATTTGTTTATTGAAAAAAATGGGAAAAGGTAAAACATACAAGAGTATTTGGAACAGTCATTTGTACAATAAGCAGGAGCTCACATGCTCGCGGTATCCAACGAATGAACAGAACAAACTTAGCGGTCTCTAAGAGCATAAAGGTGTCATAGAAAAGGATCTATGGCTAGCGACCTGAGTATAGGTCTGGATCTATTCTAGATGAACATTAGAGCGAGCAAAAATATTGCTTAATCTCATGACCATTGATTAATTGAAGCTGAGGAAACTAGTAGACATGGAGTAAAGAGAGAGAGAAAGAAGAAGGGGGAGGGCTAGAGAGATAAAAAAAAGGGGGAGGGGGATGCTGGTGAATGCGTTAACAAACAGGAGAAGACATATATATATATATATATATATTTACCATAGCAGATGTTAATTAGCTTTGATTTTTGGGCGGTGCTTGGAATCAGTGAGTTGCATTACTAGGTTGTACGTCTTGTAGAGTTATAGATATGGTTTCCTGATAGCCAGAGGTGGAAGTAAGTTCAATCCACGGGGTTCAAGTTAGTGTGTGACCAGGGGCGGACTGACCATTGGGCCACTCGGACACTGCCCGAGGGCCCCGTGCCACTAGGGGGCCCCATCAAAGTTGCCAGCCTCAGTAAAACCATGGAAAGTATGTAAAAATCTGTGTTTTTTTTACATCTGTCTCTGAAATGTCCCTTACCGACATCCTTTTGGTCTAAAAATCCAGAGATTATAGCTGTCCCACCTCTCCAGTACCTTCTCAGCCAATAGAAACATGTCTGTGTATACTGTGTAATTGTATACTGTGCGTGTGTGTTTGTGTATACTGTGTGGCCCCATAATGTCTGATTGCCTGGGGGCCCCATAATCTCCTATTTCCCGGGGGCCCCATGTGTTGTCAGTCCACCCCTGGGTGTGACGTTTAGTGTCTCCTTAGGGTGTGACTTTTAGTGTCTCCTTTGGCGATATGGGTGAGGTCTTCCAGCAGACAGACCTCATTTATTTTATGTAGCCAGGCTTTTATGGGTGCAATTAGGGGTTGGCCCCAGAAGGTCGGTATGAGAGCCTTATATTTGGCAGGTGGATGTCTGTTATCAGGTGTATCATCTTGAGAATCTCAGTCCAGTAAGGGCGAATGAGAGGACTAGACCACCAAATATGAGCATGGGTAGCAATGTTTCCACAGTTCCAATGCTGTAACTTGGCCTAGGCCAACAAGGCCCAGGCCTAGGGCAGCACTTTTCAGGAGGGCAGCACGGAAAGAGTCCCCGCAGGCTTGCGCTACACTGTTAGTGTAGTGCCAGTCTTATGGGGCAGACTGGGCTGAGAGGCAAATTAGTCTAGAGCCCCCATAAAGCGGCCTCACTGCTTCCGGTATGTGGGCGGCCGGCATTCCGCTATTGTCCCCACTTGAAGATTTCAGGGCAGGTCTTAAACAGCAAAGGGTGTGGCCTTGACAGGAAGGGGTGGGTCATATTTAAATTAGGGGTACACTAGTTTAGTCAGACCTAGGGCAGCACAAAACCTAAATACACTACTGCACAGTTCCCCCAACATAGCGGAGATCCAGAGGGGAACATTCGGGAGTATAGTGCCATCTAGCGAGAAGTTTATAGTTAGTTTCCGCTATTCTTGTGGCCAAGGAGGAAACATAAGCAAGCTGTAGGATTTTGTCCCTTTGTTTATCAGTAATAGAGGATTCCAGGTCTGTCTCCCATTTAGTGTGAAATTCCGGATATGAAGGGCATTGTAATCTAATAAGGGCAAATGTGTCTCTTGGAGAAAAGCAATGGAGCAAGAGGATCTTTTCAGTTCCCTCAGGACTTGGTGCCCTTTCCCAGCTACGTTTAGGCCCCTTACATTATATGAAATGACCATTAGAGTAGCCATGATATCAGGGGCGGACAGACCTCTAGCTCATGAAACTGTTTATACCAGTAGGGAAGGAAAGGGGGAGGGGGTGAGGATAGGGAAGGGAAGAGGAGGAAAGGGGGAAACTTGTGAAGGAAAGAGAAAGAGAGAAAACATATATACGTCTAAAAAAACAAAAGCGATCAGAAGGTGGACGCGCAGTAACCTGCAGTGGTCCTTGAGGGGGAGGAAAGAATAAGCAGCTGTCAGGACCCTTAGGGTGAGTCAGACCAATATAAGTTGTATGCTGCCCATTCTCACCAACCCCAGAAGGAGGGGGGCAAGGAATGCACAAAAAGGCAAAAGCAGCATGCAGGGGTACTAGGCCCCATCAGCATGCGGCCTATGTAGTGCTTATGATTAAAACTTAAACTCTAGCAATGCTATAATAAGAACTTGAATATAAGTGAAGTGAACACAAGTAAATAATAGTGCAACCATGTAGTAAGGGCTATGGGGAAAACCCATGGGTTAGTGAGATAAAAGTTGCGGGCAGTATAGCCACCATTATAACTTGTGGGTACATGAGGCTGCAAAAGAAATATGTAAAAAAACTCTCATCCGTTCTTCTGGGAGGAGCCTGGAGTTGCTATGTGCCTCATTTTAGATGGGGTATTTCGCCATTGTGGGTCCGAGGAGAACATGAACGCTGGTATGGGGTTCTGCCATCCCGTGAGATCCATTTGGGGCATGTTGAGGTCACGGAGGAAGTTTGAAAATTCCTCAGGGAATCGGAGCGTGAAAGAGCGGCCATTTTTGGTGGCAATCAGGCAGGAAAGCCCCACCGATAGGTGACCCCATATGTTCTCAGTTGGTCTAGGAGAGGTTTTAAGGGGAAGATGCTAATGGCTGCTCTGTCAAAGTCAATATTTGGGGTGTTTCGCATTTTGACCATAATAGCGTTTTATCTTCAGAGTATTGGAGGCGTCACATAACGTCTCTGGGTAGATCAGTGCTAATATTGCGTGGTCTCAGAACATGGCGAACCCGATCAACTTTTAACGGGTCGATGACAGGGTTACCTAGAATGGTGTTCAGGATACCGCATATTGAGGGTTTGAGGTCACTATCCCCAGTTGCCTCTGGCAACCCCCGGATGTGCAGATTGTTTCTGGGATTGTGATTTAACTGATCTTGAAGCTAATAGAGTGAGGAATGGTGGGCAAATACTAATTGTGTGACCGTTTCTTGTAATTCTTTAATGGTCGCCTCCTGTAAGTCTGCTCTGTGTACTATTTTCTAGCTAGCAGATGGGACATGTCTGACCTCACAGCTGTAATTTCCTTAATGGATTTCTCCAGGCTGCGGAACATACCTGCAAGTTCTTTCTTGAAACCATTACCAGGGATGACATAGGTGAATAAGCTGGGGATCCAGGGTCTTCCCTGGGCTCTGAGCAGCAGGAGGATGCCGGCGAGCTCTCCCGGATGGATGCAGCGCGTGAGAAGGGAAATGCAGTCGACTTCGAGGATCGGGCCTGTCCACTCCAAGTGGTAGGGTTGGATGTTTCCACGGCCAGATATCTCTTAATGGAGCCTGTGGGGGGGGGGGGGGGGGGGCGCTGTGGAGCCGAGCCGGGCCCTTCCCGGACCTCTTACCGAGGGTCCCGGTGTTTTGTTAGGCATAGCTAGAGGGTATTAGTCCGCTGGCTGGACGAAGCTCTTCTTAGACAAGTCTGCTTAGCACCATGCGTAGGCCACACACCCCTGCTGTAACTAATTACAAAAGTGTGAGTTAGAATTTGGCTTCAATTTGTTAGTGTATCTAAATCTGCTAATACATTTAACACTCCCCCCCTCCCCCGACTGACAATGTTGCTATCTATTGTGCCATCTGTGCTCTTTCATCCAGAGTTGTGTCAGAAGGTGTGTTACTGGTCAGATGTGAAAGCATTGGAAGAAAAGCCAAATGAAAGAAAACAAATACAGCCACCACATCTAATGATTGGTAAGCTGCAGTACATTATATTTTTGGTTTTGGATTAAATACTAATATAAGCTGACCTTCAAAAGATCTTTTTTTTTTTAATGACAGGATTGTTCTGTCTAACAGTCAGGAAAAAAATGGGACTTTTAGGGTATAGAAGTAGTCTACATCATTAGAAATAAAAAAACAAAACAAAAAACTATTTTATTCAGTACAAAAGAATTTGTTTTAAAAGGTTACAAATCCCTACAAAAAGTTCTATATACTGTAAAAAACATACAAGAACCCAATATAGGGCTCAAAACAACATCTCCTAGGGCATTGATATGGTTGTGAAATAAATACACATTTACAAATGTACATCAAATGAATTTGACTCGAGATCCCTCGATGCGTTTCATGGACAATTCCACTTCTTCAGGAGAAATATCAAAGAGTATTAATTTCTACAATAAATAAAATATAGTTATATGCACAGTATATACAATACTCAATAATATCCATCATTGAAAATAATAGAACAAATATCAACACATTACAGGTCTCTTACAACATGTCATATGTTAAATCTTTCAGTCAAATCCTGCAAGCCCCGTGTCATTGAGAAAAGAATTTTCTCTGAATAACTCCAATGCTGAGTGGACAACCTCCTGTGTTCTCAGGGGCCCAGAAGCTTGCAGTAATTATGGTAGTAATGGTGCTTATTAGAGTGATTTCCATCTTCCACTGGGATCACACCGGTATGGCACATACTGTACATACCTACATTAGTCCAAGTTGGACCAATGTAACTATGTCAAATATGCCTAAGCTTCAGCTTTAAAGTGTAACTCCACTTTTGTGGGAAAAAAATAGCAAATAAAAAATAAATTAATAAATATTTAGCATATACAATTGCAACTCAAGTCATTTCATAATTAAATGTTATTAAAAATGACCTTTCCTTTTCAATCTGCAGCCACTGTAATTTTCTATGAAATGCAATATGGCTACCTGGAGGTGTTCTGTAAACGGAATGTGTACATAACACCCCCCAGAAACATCATTCCCTGCTTGTGTGATTGGCTCCCTGATTTTCCCAGAACTCTGCACTAAGATACAATCCAGATATCAAGCATCCCCTGCAACAATAATGTCATTTTTGGTGAGATACTTCCAATAGTAAATCACATCTAAAGAGACACATGCCCTGCAACTTTCCTCATTAGAGCTCTGCAGGTGCACAGCTGATTAATAATTGCGAAACCATGCCCACTTTCCCACATGGATACTGACAAACACACAGGAATTTCTTCAGAATAACAAAAGGTAGGAAATCTACAAAGTTTGCCAAAATCCTGGTAATGTACATAGATCACCCAGAGGGGAATGTTTTTTTTTCTCATCAAAAGTGGACTTACTCTTTAACAAATTGTCGTGGAACACTTTTATTTATTTACATAAAGCTCTAAATCAGTGTACATATAGGAATTGGCACATTTTTCTACATGCACCAATCTCTGCTAATCCCCTGATCAAAAATAAAAATATGATGCTTGTATCAAATCTTGTAACAATTCTATGTCCTATGTATCCAAAATGTAATCACTGGGATCTGATACACTGGCCAGTGGCCAGCAGCTTGAGACATCTAGTGGTGAAAGATAAATATTACATCACCATCAATTTGACATTGGGAGAGCTTGTAAGATTGAAGTCAGAATTTGAAGCGGATTAATATTATACATGATTTATATAGCGCCAAGTGTTTGCGCAGTGCTTAACAAAATGAAGACAGAAATTACAGTTACATTACAATTTGGTACAAGAGGAATCAGAGGGCCCTGCTTGCTAGAGCTTACAATCTAAGAGGGAGGGTCAATTGATACAAAAGGTAATAGCTGTGGGGAGATGAGCTGATGGAAAAACAGTGTATAAGTTAGAAGCAGTATAGGCTTCTTTAACCACTTCAGCCCCGGAAGATTTGGCTGCTGAATGACCAGAGCTTTTTTTTTGCGTTTCGGCACTGCGTCACTTTAACTGACAATTGCACGGTCGTGCGACACTGTACCCAAACAAACTTGACGTCCTTTTTTCCCCACAAATAGAGCTTTCTTTTGGTGGTATTTGATCGCCTCTATGGTTTTTATTTTTTGCTCTATCAACAAAAAAAGAGCATCAATTTTGAAAAAAACACAATGGGGTTATTTAATAAAGGCAAAACCACTTAGCACTGCAAATACACTTGGAAGTAAAGTCGCTGTAGATCATGGATCATGGACATGCAAGGAAAATAAAAAAATAGCATTTTAGCTTGCACATGATTGGATGATAAAATCAGTAGAGCTTCCCCTCATTTCAGATCTACCCCTTAGATTTAGAGAGACTGCACTTCCAAGTGCACTTTCAGTGAAAAGTGTATTTGCCTTTCGTACATAACCCCCAATATTTTGTATTTTTTGCTATAATAAATTTTCCCCCTTTTTTAAAAAGAAAAAATACTTTTTTCTCAGTTTAGGCCGATATGTATTATTCTACATATTTTTGGTAATAAAAATCGCAATAAGCGTATATTGATTTTTTTGCGCAAAATTATAGCATCTACAAAATAGGTGATAGATTTATAGCATTTTTTTATTATTTTTTTTTACTAGCAATGGCGGCGATCTGCAATTTTTATCATGACTGCAACATTATGGCAGACACATCGGACAATTCTGACACATTTTTGGGACCATTGGTATTTATACAGCGTTTAGTGCTATAAAAATGCATCGATAACTGTAAAAATATCACTGGCAGTGAAGGAGATAACACTAGAGGGCGATCAAGGGGTTAACTGTGTTCCCTTGTGTGTGTTCTAACTAAAGGGGGGATGGGACTAGCTAGGGGAAGATATAGATTGGTGTTTATACTTTGTTTACATACACAGATCCCGGTTCTCGTCGTGTTATGAGTGATGGCGGGAGCCCAGCGTTCATCGCGACCGCCGGGCACTTGCATTGGCTCTGGGGGCAAGCAGAGGGCGCGTGCGCCCCTAGTGGCCACAAATAAAAGTGACATAACATGACGGTGATTCACGCAGATGAGTCATGTTGCTGCAGTACAACTGCGGTGGCTGGTCGGCAAACGGTTAAAGAGAAGAGTTTTCAGGGATCGCCTAAAGATGGATAGATTAGGGGACAGTCGGACAGATTGGGATAGGGAGTTACAAAGTATGGGAGAAGCTCTGGAGAAATCCTGGAGGCAAGCATGGGAAGAGGTGACAATGAAGCTAGAGAGCAGGAGGTCTTGGGAGGAACGAAGAGAGCGGCTTGTTTGGCATTTTGAGACTAGGTTAGTGATGTAGCTGGGGGCAGAGTTGTGGACGGCTTTGTAAATTATTGTTAGTACTTTGAATTTTATTAGTTGGGTGAGTGGAAGCCAGTGGAGGGATTGGCAGAGAGGGGTGGAGGAATAGTTGGTAAGGTGAATGAGTCTTGCAGCAGTATTATGGACTGAAGGGGGGATAGTGTATGTAAAGGTAATCCAATGAGGAGGGAGTTGCAGTAGTCGAGGCGAGAGATGACCAGGGAGTGAATTAGAAGCTTGGTGGTGTCATTGGTTAAAAAGGGATGTATTCTTTACATTTATTTTTTATTTTTGTTAACAACCCCTGCTTAGCTGGTGTTGTGATGAGCCTATTTCAGATACTCGCCCAGAGATCCACTTCTCAGTGCTCAGCCCCGTGCCACCATGTTTTGTTATGATGTCTTCGAGAGGCTTCCTGGCTGTTCTGGGTTCAGCCAGAGCACATCTTGACAACACCCTGCTAGGCCTGCCCCTTCCATCTTTGATGAATGGAAAGCTTTGCCTCTTGGGATATGTGACGTGCATATTCCAGGAGGTAAAGGGAGGATAGTGTGAGTCATTCGCCTAGAGTGATGAATGACATGTGGGAGGGCAGGGCCGGACAATTTCTTTAAAAATAAAAGTGGTAAATAAAAAAGAAAAAAAAAAAAAGAAAAAAGAAGAGCGCTATTCTTGTACAGGACCAGAGGAGGGGTGGAGAGAAGGGATCACGCTGCAGAGGGTGCGCTTTAAATTTTGTACATAAAAACCACATCTCATGTCCAAAAAAGGTGGTGGGTTTTTACTGTAAATAAGAGGGATAGGGTGCCAGTGAAAAAAAAAAAAGATTATATGTTGTTGGCAAACTGTTGAAGAAGGATTCAGCGAGGGATAGAATGTTGTGGATTGGCTGAGTAAATTGCTGACCACAGGGTGGTGCGGGCAAAAGAAGGGGTCAGCATCAAGGGACAGAAGGTTGGTTGAGGAAGAGATAGCTAAGGAAACAGTGTGTTGTACTTACAAACGAGAACACGAGGGACAGGATGTTGGCCAAGAAAATATTTGATAGTGAGGGCTGAGGGACAAGTTGCAAGAGGAATTCCACAAAAGAGGATTTGGCTGAAGAGGAAGGAGTCTACGAGGGACAGGGTAATGGTGGAGGAAGAAGTTGGGGAAGGATAGACTGTTGTTTACTGACTGATGAACAGGGCACCAAGGCATAGGGTACTGCTGAATGACAAACCAAGGAGACTCCTGCATTGTGGTAATACGCATGTTACTATGAACATTACTGCAACATACACAAATGGCATCACAACGTACTAAGGCAATGTACCTCTGTTGTAGCATGGCACAATGCATAGCAATGCACCGTAACAATAATATTAGATTGTAAGCTTTTATGAGTAGGGCTCATAACCTTCTTGCATTGTATTTTAACTGTACTGTCTACCTTTATATTGCAAAGGGATGCACACACTGTTGGAGCTATATAAATACAAAAAAATAATAATAATACTATAATAATGCCTTGCATTAACAGAAAAGGGTCATTAAACCAATAAGATGCATGCCTTTTAATGTTAGAGCCTGTTCACACCAGGTCATTGATTCATCCTGAGCTTGTTACTTCCTAAACATGATCCCTCACGATCTTTACCTCTTAACCCTCCCCCCCCTCATCATTGCCTCCTAAACTTTATCCCCCCCCCCCAACTTCACCTCCCAAACTTTATCTCCCCATCTTTACTTCCCAAACTTTATCCCCTTCCATCTTTACCTCCTAAACCTTAGCCCCCCTCCCCCTTTTTTAACTTCTAAACTTGATCTTTCCCATTTTTACCTCTTAAATTGAACACCACCACCACCTCCCCATCTTTACCCCCCTCCATCTATACCGCCTAAACCTTATCACCCCATATTTACCTCCTAAACGTGGCCCCCACCCCCCTCTTTACCTCCTAAATTGTATCCCCCCTGTCTTTACCTCCAAGACCTTATCCCCTCCCCATCTTTACCTCCTAAACTTGGTCCTCCCAGTCTTTATCTCCTAGACCTTATATCCCTTCATCTTTACCTCCTAAACCTTATTCCCCATTGCCCCCATATTTACCTCCTAAACTTGACCCCCCACCTACATTTTTACCTCCTAAACTTCAATCTCTGTTTCCTCCCCTTCACCTATGCTTCCTCTCTCTTGTATTAGTTTCTTGCTTTGCGTCTCTTTCCTCACTTTCCATGTGATCACTATTTCCATTATTCTGTGTTCTCATACTTATTTACCTCCATTCTTCACGTTGTCTCTCTTCCTTTATTGTTCTTTCTTCTTTCCTTCCTTCTTTACTCTCCAGCCCTTTCATTTCCTCTGTATCTGTGTGTTTCCTTCCATCCTTCCATGCTCTCCATCTCTTCCCCTTCTTGCTACCTGTCTTTTCTTACTGCATTACTCTTTATTTCTTTCTGTCTTTCCTTTCTCTTTTTCCCTTCTTGTTCTTGGTATTAAATGTAAAAATGGACCCTCGCGCCACTAAGTGCTTAAAGTGAAAATATATCTAAATACGTGTAAAAAATAGAGAATATACCAATGAAAAAATATATAAAATAAACAGTGAAGTGATACAAAAGTGCAAGCGCTACTAGATAATGCAAAATTGCAGCGGGACAAAATAGTAAACACAAACTGTCACATCAAATAAATAAAGTAAAGAGTCCTGCGCAAATCGTGCCTACATTTTTTATTGTTTTATATTCATTATCAATTTTTTCAGTGGCACGATTTGCGCAGGACTCTTTACTTTATTTGTTCTTGGTATTGTTTCATTCTTCCTATTTCTCCATCTCTTTCCTTATGTTCTATCTCCTTTCTCCCTGCCTCTTTCTTTCCTTCTTTGCTGTCACTTTTCTTTCTCCTCTAATTTCTAATTATATTATATGTCTTTCCTATTCCCCCTGTCTCTCTCTGTAGGCCAGACTTAAAGGAGAAGTACAGCCAAAGCTTGTTTGGCTATACCTCTCCTGTGCAGAGTCGTAGCTTGTGGGCCCCGATGCAAAAGTTGACTTGCCCCTCCCCCTACTGTTTCCACTGCACACCAAAATACTCAAAGTGGCTTAAGAGTTTTGAGTTCCCCAAGTTCCTCTTTACATCAGAGGACAGGGATTACCACTGGAGAATTAGGGGACAGTGACGCCTGGCAGGTGACTTGGCAGAGCTCCTTTCCCATCCCAGCACTGTATACAGCTCCCCCCCACACACTACATAGGGCTGAAATCACATTATTTTACACACAGTTTGTAAGTTTTAACAGGGCATATCTGGCTTTTATGTTGCCCTTCTGATGCATGAAATTCTCTGGTGGGAACAGCAGTGTAGTTGCAGTAGGTAGATACACCCTGTGCAGGTCATGGCTAACTGGCTGTGTTGTAAAGCAATGTGATTTCAGCTCTGCGGAGGAGGAACAATATAGAGTGCTGTAATGGGAAAGGAGCTCAGCAGCCGGGCATAGCATGCAGGGTGGAGGGGGTGGTCAGGGGGCTTTGGGGAGGGACAACTTAGATCTGGGAGGGCAAAGCCATGTGACACAAAATCTTGAGCCTGTAGCCCTTCAGAGCCCCCCACCCCCAAGGAGGTGTTAAGAGATTTGTTTTAGCAATTTCTGAAGGTTTCTCTGTCAGTGCTTGGAAGGTCACCTCCCGGAGGTATGTGTCTTTTCCCCAGTTGTCAGGAAAGTAGGGTAAGTAGACATCCCCAGGTGGGGGGTACAGACAATCCCAGCTGGTGAATACTAGACACTGAGCGATGTCTTACCTCACCAGAGACATCAGTCCCATCGTGGCTACAGGATGGCACTCTCCTCCTCTTGCTTCGCTGAGCTTGGTTACCATTCCATGTTGCCAGCACACAGCACAGACACGTCCCCATCCCGGGCTGTTCTCACCTCATGCTCCTCTCCATTCAGGAAATGGCTCACAGCTTCTCCCCAGCCAATAGGAACAGAGGGGTGTGGAATGTGGAAGGGAAAGTAGAAGCCAAGTACTAGAGAGTGGCTGTGGGGCCCTAGGGCAGATCGGAGCTGGATTTTGTGGAGGATATAATAATATGACAGGGAGGCTGCAGGGGCCCCTTGGAGCTAAGAGTGAGGTTGCGATTGTGACCCCTGCAACCCCCAATGATACGCCCATGCTCCCGTGGATCACAGGAGTACAGTCTGTTCTGCACTCCTGTGACCCCATTTCAGCAGACAGCGGATTTAAGTCCGCTGCCTGCAGACATTGCAGATTGTGACAATGAAGTTGGGATCTGCCCACAAGCCTGGACCTGACAATCGGTGAGCCACTAAGAGGCTGAACCGGCCACTCTCACCCCCTCCACAGCCCAGAGCTTAAGCCTCCAGTGAGGGGGGGGGGGGCAGAGAGCCAGTGACTAACAGTCAACAGCTCTCTGCTCGGGGAGCTGTGAGAACCGAGCGATCGGCGGTGTCAGATTGCTTTGTTTTCAGTGTTAGGTGCACTGGGGGACAGATCCGATGCTGCATCCACCTAGGTAAGTATGATTATTAAAAAAAAAAAAAAAAAGGAAACCCATACTTCTCTTTGAAAGGAAGAGTCAGATGGAGAGAACATGGTATTCAAACTGTACAGTATATCTGATATCTGGAATGACAACAGATTTTCTTTCACTTTCACTCTCGTTCATAACGGTAAACAGGACAAATAGAGAGGGTGAATCGGAGAGGGGGCACAGACAGTAAATTCCCCCTTCCTCTGGATCTTCAGAGCAGGGGCTTGTAGGCCAGACCCCACAGAGACACAAGCATCCAGATAATTGGGGATCTGGAGGCTGGCCCGAGAAGCATTTATCGAAATTAAATCCGCAACATGTGCATTTATATTAAATAATCAAATAAAGGTACATTTTTGAAAATTTCCTCTATTTATCAGTTCAGTTCATAAGAATTGTATGGCATATAATACAGGCATACCCCACTTTTAAGTACACATTGGGGTTTATTTACTAAAGCCAATGAGCTTCTAAACCCAGATTGTTCAATTAAGCTTTGGTAATAAATCCTGGAAGCTCATTGGTTTCTATGCAGATGTGAGCTTGATTTTGCACTTTCCAGCTTTAGTAAATAAACCCCATTGTGTACTTAAAAGTGGGGTATGCCTGTACCAGGTTTCATAAAGAAACAAGGCCTAACATACAGAGGGGTTAATGGAGCACAAGACACTAATTTCTTATACCTGGGTGACATGTAAAATGGCTTTTAGAAGTTATATTTCAGATACTTCCTTTTGATCATGTTTAAGATCATTTCTGATTGGTTACTGTTGGCTAGTGGACATCATCATTTGGTGAGATGTTTCCATAAAAAGTTGGTAGGTGATAGAATCTGCCAGAATCCTATAACATGAATCTACATAAAATAATTCTGTTGTGTGTCAGTGCTTATTATTTACATATGGTGACTTGATGTGCCTGGTCGATTACATCTATCTATAACAAACATTCATGAAATAACTATCATTCTGTTAATGGCATTCTGCCACGATTTGACTCCTACTGCTGGTTATGCATATCGTCTATAGCCAAATACCACATCAAAGCATTCAGCCAATTCTGTTCCAGAGGGGGTATCATTTGCACATGTTCACTGAATGGTACTTGGAAGCTTGCCTTGTGTATGCCCAGAATAGACTGCTGTTTTTTTCATTAATGTGACAATTAGTTCACATAAATGGTGTTGATTAGAAATTGCATTGGCTTCAAGGAAATCATATTTCCGGTTTATAGACTGGATTTGATGTAAACCTGTCAGATCGTCAGTTACCTCTCAAAGAGCATTAAAAAAAGAGAGATGTGACGGGTGTGCCAACAGCCCAAAAGTTGTATCACTGAATGCCATGTTCATTGGGTATATTATTATTATACAGGATTTATGTAGTGCCGACAGTTTGCGCAACATGAGAGAGGAAAGCACAGTTACAATACAATTCAATACAGGAAGAATCAGAGGGCCCTGCTCATTAGAGCTTACAATCTAGGAGGGAGGGTCAAGTGATACAAAAGGTGATAAATGTGGGGGATGAGCTAATGGAGAAAATAAATGAACAGTTGTTAGGTGGAAGCAGTATAGGGTTCTCTAAAGAGGATGATTTTCAGGCATTGTCTAAAGGCAGAGTAGGAGATAATCAGACAGATTGGGGTAGGGAGTTCCATAGGATGGGAGCAGTGGGGGCTGGTGAAGCGTTAGGATGGAGGGGCACCAGACCCCTCCCTTCCTTTTTGACCCCTCCCACTTGGCAAAAATGTGGGTGGTTTCAGAAAAATAGTGGGCATGGCTCTAAGATGGTGTGGTTAGCATCTGAGATGAACAAGGGATGGAGGGAGAGGGAGAGAGGGATGGAGGGACAGCAGGCCCAGATCCTAAACAACAATAGAAATATGTGCATTCTAGAAAGTTTAACAATCAGCAGATGAAGATATTCCAGATAAGATAATCAGTGGGAGCCTTGAGAGTGCCACTGGCCACGTTGCCTGCCGCCAGATGCCATCAGCTGTCCCCAGCGGAGTCCGTCCTCACATGCAGCCTGTGTCCACCAAATGCAGCCAGCCTGTGTCCCACCAAATGCAGCCTTGCCTGTGTCACATCGAACCCCCCCCCCCTCCCCTCCGTTCTCCGTGGGAGCAGCACAGCAATACTTACCTTGCTGTGTGATGTCCTCTCCTACTGTGTGGGCACTGGCAGCAGCAATGGAGGAGTCCGCTCCTCTCATACTTCCTATTTCCTCTCTCCCGGGAGCAATGGGAGGGAGAAAACAGGATTGACATCAAACTTTGATGTCAATCAAACTGCCCGGCCGTAGTAATAGATACTACGAGTTCTGGGTGGAAGCTAATCGGTGCTTCTGAAAGCACCGCAAGGTGGGATAAATGCCTGCAAATGAAGCGCCGTGTCTGCAATCTCGTGGTTGCATAGACGTGGCACTTCCCATAAGTGCACTGTGTCTGGTGTCCAAACACTGTGAACTTAAGGACCCTTTTTAGTAATTTTTTTTTGTTTAAAGGGCCAGTATTCAAAAAAAAAATTTGGGGGAATTTTTTTTTTGACAGCCTGGAGGCGGGGGGCTTGCACCCTCTATGGATGGGCTGCACCTGCATGAGAGAGGCTCAGAAAAAGTCCTGAAGGCAAGAATGGGAGGTGACAATCGAGCTAGAGAGCAGGAGGTCTTGGGTGGAACGAAGAGAACGATTAGGTTGGTATTTTGAGACTAGGTTACTGATGTAGCTGGGGCCTGAGTTGGGGATGGCTTTGTAAGTTGTTACTATCTTGAATTTAATTTGTTGGGTGAGTGGAAACCATTGGAGGGATTGACACAGAGGAGTTGCAGACACTGAACGGTTGGTAAGGTGGATGAGCCTGGCAGCAACATTCATAACGTACAGTATATGGGTATATCGGATTTGTTAGGTACAAATATCTACAGTATAGCATATAGCATAAAAAAAACAAATTTTTATTGTTCCAAAGATAAAAAAAAAGAATAAAACTGACGTCTTGACCAGCCGCACTGGTTCCCAGTGTGGCCAGTCGGGCTGCTTGGGAGTCCGGTGTGCACTATATACTGTATTATAGCATCCTCTGGTTGCAGTGCCTTTTGGGTCCCTGTCGACACTTCTTCTCTCGTGCAACTGTTCAAGCATTTTCGGAGTCCATAGCCTGGAATGTTTTTATCTGTACCTGGTAGATAAGTACTAATTCCCCCAGGTGATGATACATTTTCCTGGTCCTGAAGAAGACTCGTTCATAAAGCAGTGGAAAATTTTCATGAACATAACTTTACAATATATTTGTCTTCTGTAAACCTGTGTAAGAGGGAATAATGATACTTTTATCAGATCAGCCAGAATTTTTGTTGATGTTTTTACCATTGTAACAATAATTTTTTTTTTTTATACTATATTTTAGATGTTTCTGTCTAAAAAGGTCCCATATAACTTTGACACCCACATAGACAGTTGCTAGGTTAGGTAGATCATAGTTTCTGGCTCACTCTAATCAGTTGAGCTGCATGTAATTGTTTTGGTCTGTTCTGTGTTTCACTAGCTTCAGAGTTGACTGTTTCCTGGTTTTGTCTGGAAGACAGTGGACTGGGAGAGTCAAATCAGAAGGAGAATATTTATGCAGCCCTGGCCAATCCCGGGGATCGGTGCACAGATGTTGGCTGGAAGGGAGCATAAATACTCTGAGACTTGGAGCAGAAGGCTTCTTGTCCTATAGGAGGAGATCCCAGCCTGGTGGGCTGCTGCTCTTCTGGTAAGGCCTGCCACGAGTCTGCTGCTCATCGAGGTTCCAGCTGGGCTAGCCGGGAGACCTATTTTGCTGAAACCTGTTGGAGCTGGCTGAGGGGCTGTCTTTAAGGATCTTGTCTGGGATCAAAGGCAAGGTGCTTGGAAGATATTGGGAGGAGGCACCTAATTATCCAAGGACCTTAGTGAGTACAGACCAGTGTGAGAAATCCCTGTGCCTGTGTTTTGCTGCCATCCCTCTTGTGCTAGAGTTAGCATTGCCAAAAGGGGACGTTATCTATAGTGTCCTTGTATAGCTCATCCCAGTATTTGCTGCAAGCAAGGACTGTGCTCAGATTCTTAGAGGGAAGATTAGAGTCCTCCATTTGTTACTCAACGTTGTTGGAGTATTCCACCATTACTCTTCTACAGTTATACCCATGTTCAAGTTTTGAAAAAAAAACACCACAAAAGCATACCCCTAGGCTGTTCATAGAGCCAAAGGAGTGACTGCGCCTGGCTGCAGGGGCAAATATGGGAAAAGACTTTAGGGACCCAACAGTAGGGTCCTCCAAGAGTGAGTGGTACATACCCAATGAATTTTGTATTCAGTGATACCTCTCAAAGAGGTATTGTGTTTCCCCATGTCTGACTAAGTTCAGACCATGCAGAATCCATTGTTTGTAGTTGTGTTAATTTTTATTAAAGTATAAGAAGTATCATATAGAAAAGTCATGTCAATCACATGATATTAAATGAGATGCCTGGGTACTGTAATAGGACATTAAACATATCTATGGTATTAACATCAGAGAGAGACAATAGATAAAATAGACACAAAGCTAACAAAAGTCACCCATCTGTAATACATAGCATCAATAATAGTAAAATGCATAATTGACACAATGGAAAAAAGAAAAGTAAAGTAAAGAAAGATAATAATAAGAATGTTTTGAACTAAGGAACCTTGTAGAGAGGTCAAACCTACATGATATGAAATTATGAGAGAAAGCTAATGCTATACAACACATTAGTGCGGCCTTTCTCAACCTTTTCAGCAAAGAGGAACCCTTGAAATAGTTCTCCAGTCTCTGGGAAGCCCAGCTAAAAATTAGAAATCTGCAACTTGTGATACATTAGTGTGATGGTCAGTGGGAAGAATGGTCCTTACACTTGTGGTCATTGGGAAGAATTACCTCCTTACAGATAGCTAAAAAGATCAATTGTGTCGGTGGGAACTCATCCAAGAGCAGAAATGGCCCAATGCTGAAGGAACCCCTAGCAACCTCTGGAGGAACCCTGGTTGAAAATCACTGCATTAGTGGCTACTCATGCTTGAAATCTCCATTCTCTCAAGAACAAAGGAATGAACAGTGTAAGGTATGATATACTGTAATAGGACAAATCAATTAAAAACCAAGGTAATAAAACCTGACAGTTCACAATAGTCAAAAAGAAACAGCCTAGCTCATGGACCTTTTGGGGTAAGAGAAATAGATGGCCCTGGGGGTCATGCTAGGGTGGGAAAATTAAAAAATAAAATAGTACCATCTACTTTAAATGAATAATACATCCAGCCAGACCATATGTCATGGAATTTATTGTGAGAGCCCATCTCTCAGCTTCTACTAGCTCATCAACTTCCTTCTTCAATTCTAATATTGTAGTGCATTGTTCCTGCTTCCAAAACCTGGGTATCAAACTTTTGGTGGAATTTAGAAGATGTAGGGTAACACTGTTTTTATCTGACTTGTTGAAAGGAGGAGTGTCATGGAAAAGATAGTAGAGCGGAAAGTATTGGATTGATTTAAGAGTGGTCTTTTGTATCCACAGTGAGATAGCTTTCCAAAACTTTTGGGTCTTAGGAAAAGGCCACAATATGTGTATAAATGAAACCTCTGGTGAGTAACCTCTCCAACACTCAGGATCCGCGCCAGTTAAAATCTTTACCAACGGGGTAGGAGTTTGATACCAGTGGGAGAAAAATGCTCATTCTCTTTTAATTAGACACCCTACTGTCAGGTCACCTTGAGACCAGGTGACAGATGCACACCGTAGGGATCAGGAGTGCTCCGCAAGGTTGTGGACCCTACGGCTGACTGCTGCGGACGGGGGTCAAGGTGATAGGAAGGCAGGGCCGCCAGAACACCAAGATGGATCTCACCGGGGTTAGAGCGTAAGACTCCCTGGGGTGCGGAGTCTAAGAGCCAGCAGGTGTTCACCAGAGCCTGGAGTGGTGAGGATGGACTTGGCTGCAACTGGCTCCAGGTCGCGACCCCCAGGGTCCCCCAGCTCACACCCACAGTAGGCAACAGGAGGATAGGGATGGTGAGGGACAAAGCCAAGGTCGGGGCCACAAGCAGACAGGAATAGTCAGGGACGCGCCAAAAGGTCAGGATCACAGGCAAACAGGGATGGTCAAGGACACGCCAAAGTCAGTAGCGGAATAAAAGCAGAGCACACGGAAAGTAAAAGGAAGCTAACACACAAAGGTTGATCAGCAGGGCTGGCCTGCAGTGCACAGGTTAATATAGAGCTCTCTGATAGGAACTAGGGTGGAGCCATGCCAGAGGATGGATTATAAAAGCAGTCAGGTGAGGGTCGGCTGGTCTCTAGAAATGAACCCATGGAGACAGGTAAGCAGACGAACTCTATTGCATAACCATGACACCTACACTCAAAAAAGTGCATTAGCTATTCTTTTAACTTAATCAGGCATTTCTGGGAATGCCTGTAAATGTGTGTTTGTGTCCTTGGGTCCAGGAAACAAATGCCTGAAACATGAAAAAGGCTTGGCTAAAGTCTGTAAGACACTTTAAGAACATTTGCTTGTATGCACAAAAATGTAAAAACAAAAGAATTACCAAAAATACGCTTTTCTTAGGTGTAATTGCAAGCTAATAGATGGTGGAGACTCTCCAGCAGGTTTCAATAATGCCCCGTACACACGACCAGTTTTCCCGTCGGAATAAACTCTGAAGGTTCTGATGGAATTCTACTGAAACTGTCTTGCGTACACACGATCACACCAAAGTCTGACCGACAAGAACACAGTGACGTACAGTACGTTCGACGGGACTAGAAAAAGGAAGTTCAATTGCCAGCAGCCAATAGCTTCCGTCTCATACTTGCTTCAGAGCATACGTCGCTCTTGGTCCATTGGAACAGCATACAGATGAGCCATTTTCCCCATAGGAATTGGTTCGGTCGGAAATATTTAGAACATGTTCTATTTCTAGGTCCGTCAGAATTTCCAAAAAAAAAAAAAGTCCGTGAGGCATACACACGATCGGAATATACTTTGAGAAGCTTCCGTCTGACTTTTTCTGTCGGACATTCTGCTCGTGTGTACACGGCTAGGGATGAGCCGAACACCCCCCCGGTTCGGTTCGCACCAGAACTTTCGAACGGACCCCAAATTCGTACGAACGTTAGAACCCCATTGAAGTCTATGGGACTCGAACGTTCGAAATTAAAAGTGCTAATTTTAACGGCTAATATGCAAGATACTGTCCTAAAAAGGGTTTGGGGACCTGGCTCCTGTCCCAGGGGACATGGGTCAATGCAAAAAAAGTTTTAAAAATGGCCGTTTTGGCGGGAGCACTGATTTTAACCACTTGCTTACTGGGCACTTAAACATTTCTTTCTGCCCAGACCAATTTTTAGCTTTCGGTGCTCTCACATTTTGAATGACAATTACTCAGTCATGCAACACTGTACTCAAATGAATTTTTGTCCTTTTTTTCCCCACAAATAGAGCTTTCTTTTGGTGGTATTTGATCACCTCTGGGGTTTTTATTTTTTGCGCTATAAATGAAAAAAGGCCCGAAAACTTTGAAAAAAAAAACGCATATTTCTTTGTTTCTGTGACAGAATTATGCAAATTATTAATTTTTCTTCATAAATTTTGGCCACAATTTATACTGCTACATATCTTTGGTAAAAATAACCCAAATTAGTGGATATTATTTGGTCTTTGTGAAAGTTAGAGAGTCTACAAGCTGTGTTGCGAATCGCACAAAATTGATCACATCTGATGTACTGGTGGCCTATCTCGATTCTTGTGACCCGAAAAAGTCAGGAAAGTACAAATACCCCCCAAATGACCCCTTTTTGGAAAGTAGACATTCCAAGGTATTTAGTAAGAGGCATAGTGAGCTTTTTGATGTTGTCATTTTTTTCCCACAATTCTTTGCAAAATTAAGATTTTTTTTTTCTCTCCACAAAATTGTCATTGTAAAGCCCCATACACACGGTCGGACTTGTACAAACTTTTCCGTGGACTTTTGTACAAAGTGTGTTGTCCACAAGTTTGTATTGCATACACACGGTCGGACTTTTTGACAACAAACACGAACCTGGTGACGTCACAACGTACGGACGCCACTTCAAAAGAGGACGTTCAATGACTCCAGCGCCACCTTTGGTCAACTTCTGTATTGTAGTCTGATCGTTTGCAATGGTTCTGAGCATGCGTGTTTGTACCTTGTACAAAAGTCCGATGCTTTTGCATACACACGGTCGGACTTTGCTCCATCGGACTTCTGTTGTCAAAAAGTTTGTCCGTTCGCAGAGCCAACAAAAGTCCGATGAAAACAGAAAAAGTTTGTCCGATGGAGCGTACACACAGTCGGATGTTGCTCCAAAACAGCTAATTTGCATGTTTGTTGTCAAAAAGTCCGACCGTGTGTACGGGCCTTTATAGGTTATTTCTCTCACATGGCATGTGTATACCACAAATGACACCCCCAAAAAATTCTGCTACTCCTCCTGAGTATTACAATACCACATGTGTGGGACTTTTTCACAGCCTGGCCACATAGAGAGACCCAACATGCAGGGAGCGCCATCATGTGTTCTAGGAACATAAATTACACATCTAACTTGTTGACTACTTATTACACTTTTGAAGCACCAGGACAATGACACGTGGCACTGATGACATGTGGCACTAATACGTGGCACTGATGACAGATGGCACTAATACGTGCCACCGATGACAGATGGCACTAATACGTGCCACCGATGACGCGTGACACTGATGACAGATGGCATTGATAAGTGGCATTGATGACACGTGACACTGACAACAGATGGCAAGTGACACTGACAGGTGGCACTGATGACAAATGGCACTGATGACAGATGGCACTATGTGGCACTGATGACAGATGGCACTTATACGTGGCACTGATGACAGATGGCACTGGGGACAAATGACACTGACAACAGGTGGCACTGGGGACAGATAGCACTAACAGGTGGCACTGGGGGCAGGTGGCACTGGGGTGGATGGCACTGGGGCAGGATGGCACTTTTTTTTTACACTGACGGCCGCTGCAGCCGTTCATCTCTCCCCTCTCAAACTCTGTCTGTGTGAGGAGGGAGAGCGGCGCTGAGAGATGATCTCATATGTTTACATATGAGATCATCTCCCATTGGACACGCCGATCGCGCTGTAAACGGCCGCTGTGATTGGCCATTTACAGCGATCTGTGTTTGCCTGTCCCCGGGGGACACGGCAAACACAGAACTTCCCCGGTGCGCGCCCGCGGCGCCGCGCATTGCGGAAGTAAACATTAGGATGTCCAGGGACAGCCACCCGGATGAAAGCGCCTGCTCTACGGCCGTCATTCGGCTATAGTGAAATATTCCTTTAAATATCGTGCCTGGGGGGTGTCTGTAGTATGCCTGTGAAGTGCCACGTGTTTCCTGTGTTTAGAACAGTCCCTGCACAAAATGACATTTAACGTAAATAACGTCATTTAAAACTGCTTGCGGTTTTAATGTTATATCTGGTTCCTGCAATATGGTTGAAAATCATTGAGAAAAATGGCATGGGTAGCCCTCCCTGCCCATTACCAGCCCCTTTGGGTCTTGTACGCATATTAAGGGGAACCCCGTACCCATATTAAAAAAAGGAAATACGTGTGGCCCCCAGGCCCTATATACTCAGAACAGCAGTAAACAGGCGGTGCAAACAAGACAGGGACTGTGTAGGTTTGTTGTGTTAAGTTGAATCTGTTTGTAATTTTCAACTGGTACATTTTTAAAGTGTAGCTCCAGTCAAAATAAATATTTTTAAGCTTTTTGGAAAACATAGGGAAGGGTTATCACCCCTGTATAATTTGTTTTGCCGTCCGTCTTTTTCAGAGCACGCAGACAGCACGCACAATCTCCTACCGCTGACTGCAAGCTCTATTTAAAACGAGCAAGATAGTTAGCTATATCGGTGGATATAGCGGTGTATACTGGGTTCAGAGCACGCAGACAGCACGCACAATCTCCTAACACTGACTGAAAGCTGTATTTAAAACGAGCAAGATAGTTAGCTATATCGGTGGATATAGCAGTGTATACTGGGTTCAGAGCACGCAGACAGCACGCACAATCTCCTAACACTGACTGCAAGCTCTATTATAAAAGATAGATATATCGCTAGCTATATAGGTGAATATAGCGGTATATACTGCGGTCAGGGCATGCAGACAACAACCACTACAGAAGAGCAAGAACGAAAAATCGGCCGATAACGATCGGTGTGTACTGTGTTGAAGGTACACAGAACACCCACTAACTGCTACAGATGCCAACACACTACACAAGGCCGCCGCGCTGGCGGCCTTATATAGTGTGGGGCGTGTACTACACAGCCTGAGCTATGATTGGCCACAGGCATCCTGCCTGTGGCCAATCATGGCTCTCCTCGCTGCCAGCGCTGTGATTGGCCAAGCATGCGGGGTCACAGTGCATGCTTGGCCAATCATGAGCCAGCAATGCACTGCGCCATCGCAGTGCATTGTGGGCCGTGAGCACCACACGAATTTGGCGCGAACGGCCCATAACGTTCGGAATTCGCCGAACGGGCGAACAGCTGATGTTCGAGTCGAACGTATGTTCAACTCAAACACGAAGCTCATCCCTATACACGGCATAAGATGACTTGGGTCAAACTCCATAGTTCTACTTTCTGAAAGGCCTCTGGAGCCATGAAAGTTAGAGTCTGGAATGATGTTAGAAGACTACAAGATAAGAAGATGCTTCCTAGCTCAGTCTGCTGCATTGGCTAAATGGTGTGGAGAGCAATTTTCTACCAGAACTAGTTTTGGCTAAAGTAGAGAATATTTTGACTCTCTGCCAGTTCTTTTTTTTGTTATTGTGTCCCATTGGGGAGAGATCCATTCTTTTCCTGGCTGTCCTAGATATATAACAGAAAGTGAGTAGAAATCTCTCCAAATCTCTGATTATCGGGTATTAAAATTGATGGATTTTTATTAGGATTGTCCTGATACCGATACTAGTATCGGTATCGTGACCGATACCGATCATTTGTGCGAGTACTTGTACTCGCACAAATGGTCCCGATGCCAGATCCGATACCTGGGAGAGATAAATAAAGCGACCCGGCGCAACTGGAAGTCAGCGGGCAGAACAGAAGTGACGCTCTGTGTTGACGTCGGAGGTTGGACATCCCGATGCCCATCTTGGTACACTCTGCACCCGGCCACAGTAAGCCAGCGGTGGACATCTTGTTACACCCAGCCCATATAGTTTGGGCTGGGTGTAACAAGATGGCCGCTGCTGCTTTTATGTGGACGAGTGCAAGGAGTACCAAGATGGGTCATCGCAGGCAGCCTTTCCTCATGGCATTTCAGTGCCTGCTCATCAGTGCCCATAAATGCCACCTATCAGTGCCCAATGTTCATAAGTGCTGCTCATCAGTGCCAGCCACCTGTCAGTGCCAGCACCACCTATCTGTGCCATTTATCAGTGCCAGCCATCTATCAGTGCCAGCCACCTGTCAGTGATCAGTCTGTGCTCATCAGTGCCACCTAATCCTATCAGTGCTGCATATCAGTGGCACCTAATCTGTACTGTGCTTTAAAAACTGTCACATGACATTAAAAAAAAAAAGTATCGTAATAGGTATTGGCGAGTACTTGAAAAAAGTATCTGTAGTTTTACTCGGTCTTAAAAAAGTGGTATTTCCTGGCACTTTTATTTACCAGATTCTCCACTCCCTCTGCAGCCTGATCCCCTCCACTCCCGTATGATTAGGCAGTGAACTGTCCCTCTGCATCCTCATGGCCAATGCAGGGCTATAGGCTCTACTTTGGTCTCGATGAGATTAGTGTGCATCCAACTGCCAAAGAATAGGGGAGAAGAGGCTGCGAGGACTGGTCTGCCAACCCAGAGGAACATGTGGGAGAGAATGATCAGGTAGGTAAAAGTGCTTTTTGCAGTCCCCTAGACCTAAATGCCCATTTAACCATCACACTGTAGATACAGCCCCAGTACGAAGGAGCATTTTTGTTTTTTACTGGAGTTCCAAGTACCCAAAGCCCGCTTATTGGTCATAAACCAGTTTAAAGTCTAGCAAGGTAAAACACCATCAACAAGGCTTCATGCACCTGCCATAAGAAGGTGTACAGAATGCACGGAGCATAAAATGACATTATCTCTCTTTGCAACAAATGACTGTGTAGCACTAACCCCTGAAGGAGCTGCTGGTTTGATTGGCTTACCGTTACCTTCTTCTCCTCGATTTGTGTCTAGGGGTTTCCTGTGGTAGATGGCCCAGTAACTTTAGAGACTGACGACAGATCCACATAAAGGGATTTTTATTTGCAAAAACGTAGTCAACGAACAGTCTCTTAAAATAGGATCAGAGGGTTAGGAAGGTACTCTTTAGTGTCAAAGTCAATAATGAAGGACTTGCTTACTTTGACTACGTAAATGCAGAGAATAGCCATTTACAACTGGATGTTTGCTCAAGTTGGATAGTCCCTCTCTCACAAGGCCTAGCAGCCAACAAGGTGTTCACTCAGGAACAAGTCTCTGTCACAGACATTGTAGAACATTCAGGAAACTAGAACTTGTAGAACACTCGTGTGATACCTGGATCTTTCAGCCAGTTTGGCGATACCCACAAGACTGGATTCACTTAGGTACTTCAGCCCCACCAGGCTCTTGCTAAGAAGCCAACCCGTACCTGGCCTTCTTCTGAAGAGTCCTCCCCTGAATAGCTACGAAGTTACTGGGCCTCTCCAACTACCGGAGAAGACACCGGACCACCTCGGAATACTTCTTTAGTTTCCTTGTCTCTGGCTAGCCAGCCCCGAGACAATAAGTCGGGTGGATCCGCACCCCAGGCCATAGCCTTCCTGGGGGCTGGTCAGGAGGACCAGGACCATGGAGTCAGAGCATACTTCTGGACTGGAACCCCCGAACCACATGACATCCACATCTTAAGTACCCTCTCCCAGAAAGCACAGCAAGAGTGACACTCCCACTGGGCGGGCTCCAAGAGAGTAAACTTAAAGCGCCCAACCAGACTGTAGTTCCATGCCTGCCAGAAGAGACAGTGGCCCCTATGGCCAGGCTGAACATCCTATAGTCCAGTCAGACTGATGTTGAGGTCCAAATTTAGAACAATTGTACCCAAACCAACTGAAGTTCAGGTGTAACATTAACTTTCAAAAAAAACATAGCACATGCTCTTCAGAAGCCAGCGCTACAACTGTATGCTGTTATAGAAGGGATTACACCGGTCCCTGTTCCAGGTCACACAGCATCCAATGCATGCCCTCTGCTCTGTGTTGCATCACAAATGTGGGAGTGCTGATGTCATAACAAAACATCTTCCAGTTGCATGGGGAGCTCTCTGGGTGTCTGTGAATGCTCTTCCTGTTTGTGGCTATGTCAGATGTAATTACTATGTAGCTCTCACCTGCACCAACACTACAGGCCCAGGGATTGTGAGATATGCAATTTCTTCACAGGAAGTGTCAGGCCCCACACTTGAGGCAGAGGCCATGCATTAACCTATGCTGTGACTTGCCGCAAGCCTTAGGCCCCTTTCACACTAGTGGACCAATTGGGTCTGCCTGTCATTTTTCAGGGTGACCGGATCAGACTCTCCAGTCTCCTCTATGGAGCGGACATGTGTCCATTGACACCCGCTGATATCCCCCTATAAAGGTGAGGGGCGGAGCCACCTTGTGAGGCTACTGACCCAGCATGCATCGGTCAGAAGGGGGCAGTGCCATCAGGTGATGTAGCCAGGTGGCCCCGCCCCTTACCTACAGTAGATAAGAAATGTTAAACGGCGGAGCCTGCAGTAGGCAGTCAGCCTTCATAGACAGCAGAGCAGGTTTGTTTTTTTATTTCTCGGGTGAGGTGGGCGGCGTGATTGGCGATGGATTTACATCGGGGGACACTATTTTTTTTTTTTAACGAAAGGAATTGCCAAAAACTGTGTGTGTTTTTATTACTTTTTTGGTGAATGGGTAGGGGTACAATGTACCCGATACTCATTCACATGGGGGGGGGGGGGGGGGTGAAGGATCTTAGGCCATTGTCCCCTGTAAACTTTGGAATGAGAGCAATAATTCTAGTGCCAGAGCCCATGTTTACCTCTAAACTGATAACTTGTAAGGGCTTTTAAAGTGTCAGTGGGGATTTTTAGGTACTGTTGTCGCCATTTCACAGGCATTCGCAACTTACAGCGGACCATCAGTGATTTTTTCATCTTTCCATCTATTAACCACTTCCCGACCGCCTTGCGCAGATATACTGCGGCAGAAGGGCACGTATAGGCAGATAAACATACCTGTACATTGCCCTTCAAGAGGTGGCTTGAGAGCACGTGCGCGCCTACCAGGAACCCCCGTGACCGCGGGTCCCGCAGACCTGATGTCCGTGGGGATACCCGCGTTTGTCCCAGCACCTCCTGACACGTGATTTAACCCTGTAATTACCGTACTACCACGCTGCAATGGTGTGCATTGCACAGCAATCATGGGTTTAAATCAGATGGCGAGGAGGCACTATATCGCCTCCCCAACACTTGTCAAACACACTCTGATCACTTTTCAGAGGGGCAGCAGTGCCTCCTGCACTTGTGAATGAGCCCTTGATCGGCAGCGGCACCCTTACGTCTTGTTCACACGTAAAGCTGAGGGTGGTATAACCCTGTGGTTGAGTCACCGTTTTATCGCCCCCCCAATCCCTACCCATTTTAGCTGCTGAGGAAGCAGCCAAAGGTGTACAAATGCCGCAGCAGGAATTAAGCCCCCTGTTACTTTTGGTGGGTGTTTCCGCCTGCCAATCCTGACCCATTCAAGGAAATTGGGCCACTCTGCGGGATCCAAGGGGTTAAAGCAGGTGGTGAGAAAGCAACACAATACCTCTGTTATGCCCAGTGTATTCCTTTACACTGACCTGAAGATCTCTTCTTTCCTTCTGCTGGCACCACTCTGGAGACCACTATCCGGGATAAGAGGTGGAGTGCAGTTGGCATCACTCCACATGGGGCAGGAGCCGGCACTACAGAGGAGGCATCTTATGCAGCTCTTGCTCCCGACTACACCTCTAAGGCCGCGTACACACGGGCGGACTGTTCGCCCAACCTTGTCCGCTGAACAGTGTTTGGGCGGACAGTCCGCTCGTGTGTGGGCTTTCAGCGGACAGTTTCAGCGGACAGTTGGACGGACAAAGTCTTTCGGAAATTCCGAAAAACTGTCCGCTGAAACTGTGTTTGAGCGAACAGTCCGCCCGTGTGTGGGCCTGTCCGCTGTACTTTCGAAATGAGCGGACTGTTCCCGCTCGGAAAGTCCGCCCATTTCGAGCGCGTGTACAGGTAGGCGGGGCCCGCGAAGGAGACGTCGCGGGCTCCGCCGCCTGGAATGGGCTTAAAGGGGAACCCCAACGCCGAAAAAAATCGGCGTGGGGGTTCCCCCAAAGTCCACACCAGACCCTTGTCCGAGCACGCTACCCGGCCGGCCAGGAAAGGGGGGCGAGCGAGCACGCCCCCCCTCCTGAGCCGTACCAGGCCGCGTGCCCTCAACATGGGGGGGTGCCTTGGGGAAGGGGGGGCCGCGCGGCCCCCCCACCCCAAAGCACCTTGTCCCCATGTTGATGAGGACAAGGGCCTCTTCCCGACAACCCTGGCCGTTGGTTGTCGGGGTCTGCGGGCGGGGGGCTTATCGGAATCCGGGAGCCCCCTTTAAGAAGGGGGCCCCCGGATACCGGCCCCCCACCCTATGTGAATGAGTATGGGGTACAATGTACCCCTACCCATTCACCTGTGAAATAAAGTACAAAAAAAAACACAACACAGGGAAAAAATATTTTATTGCACAGCTCCGGGGGTCTTCCGTCTTCGGGGGTCTTCTCGCCGGACTCCTCCGCTATCTGTGTGTAGCTCTTTTACTAGCGGAGGAGTCCGGCTTTCTTCCTCCCCGCCGCCGGCCTCTTCTCCCGACTTCGGGGGTCTTGTCCCCCTCTTCGGTTCTTCTGCCGGGCCACCGCGCCTTCTTGTAGCTCTTTTACAGGCGGTGGCCCGGTCTTCTGTCGCCGCTGCCTTCCGTTCTTCTGTCGCCGCCTTCGGTTCTTCTGCCGGGCCACCGCGCCTTCTTGTAGCTCTTTTACAGGCGGTGGCCCGGTCTTCTTCTCGCCGCTGTCGTCGCCGCCGCCGCCGCCGCCTTCCGTTCTTGTTCTTCTTCTTGTTCTTCTTCTCCTGGAGATGTTGACTCGACGAGCTCTCCGGCCGGAATGCCAGAGCCGCGCTGTGCGGTCACTTATATAGTGACAATGGGGCGGTGTCACATGGTATATGTCACATGGGTTGGTCACATGGTGACCCCGCCCCCTTACGATGTCATAGTCCCCATGTGACATCAACCCATGTGACCAACCCATGTGACATATACCATGTGACACCGCCCCATTGTCACTATATAAGTGACCGCACAGCGCGGCTCTGGCATTCCGGCCGGAGGGAGCGACGTGTCAACATCGCCTTGAGAAGAAGAAGAAGAACAAGAAGAAGAACAAGAACGGAAGGCGGCGGCGGCGGCGGCGACGACAGCGGCGACAGAAGACCGGGCCACCGCCTGTAAAAGAGCTACAAGAAGGCGCGGTGGCCCGGCAGAAGAACCGAAGGCGGCGACAGAAGAACGGAAGGCAGCGGCGACAGAAGACCGGGCCACCGCCTGTAAAAGAGCTACAAGAAGGCGCGGTGGCCCGGCAGAAGAACCGAAGAGGGGGACAAGACCCCCGAAGTCGGGAGAAGAGGCCGGCGGCGGGGAGGAAGAAAGCCGGACTCCTCCGCTAGTAAAAGAGCTACACACAGATAGCGGAGGAGTCCGGCGAGAAGACCCCCGAAGACGGAAGACCCCCGGAGCTGTGCAATAAAATATTTTTTCCCTGTGTTGTGTTTTTTTTTGTACTTTATTTCACAGGTGAATGGGTAGGGGTACATTGTACCCCATACTCATTCACATAGGGTGGGGGGCCGGTATCCGGGGGCCCCCTTCTTAAAGGGGGCTCCCGGATTCCGATAAGCCCCCCGCCCGCAGACCCCGACAACCAACGGCCAGGGTTGTCGGGAAGAGGCCCTTGTCCTCATCAACATGGGGACAAGGTGCTTTGGGGTGGGGGGGCCGCGCGGCCCCCCCTTCCCCAAGGCACCCCCCCATGTTGAGGGCACGCGGCCTGGTACGGCTCAGGAGGGGGGGCGCGCTCGCTCGCCCCCCTTTCCTGGCCGGCTCGGACAAGGGTCTGGTGTGGACTTTGGGGGAACCCCCACGCCGATTTTTTTCGGCGTTGGGGTTCCCCTTTAAGCCCATTCCAGGCGGCGGAGCCCGCGAAGTCTCCGTCGCGGGCCCCGCCTACCTGTACACGCGCTCGAAATGGGCGGATTTGCCTCCTCCTTACGTGGGCGAGTCCGTTCATTTCAAAAGTTGAGCGAACTGTTTGCCCAACCTTGTTCGTCAAACAGTCCGCTCGTGTGTGGGCAAGTCCGCTCATGCAAATTTTGAGCGGACTGTTTGCCGAAACTGTTTGACGAACAAGGTTGGGCAAACAGTCCGCGCGTGTGTACGCGGCCTAAGTTTACAAGTAGTCCCTCTGCATTGTATTCGCTTTGATGCTCTGGGATGGCGGGTCACCAAGCCCACACTGCCATCTACCAGTCACCTGGCCACAATCTACTGGTAGATCGGGATCTATGGGTTGCTGACCCCCAGTCTAGAACATGTCGTTTACAGCACACTGTACATGACACAACATGCAGTGTTCCGGAGCATGTGATATACAGCACAGTGTATAGGAAACAGGAAACCAGAGCATTTAAAGTGGAGTCCTGCCTGGAAAAAAAAAAGAAAAGTCAGCTGCTACAAATACTGGAGCTGCTGACTTTTAATATAAGGACACTTACCTGTCCCAGGGAGCCGCGATGTCGGCACCTGAAGCCGACCCGTCCCTCCGCTCTGGGTGCAGGCACCAGCATCCTGGCGGGGGGAGGGGCCGGGCATTACACACTCTGTACAGCAATCTTACCCCAGAAGTGGGAGGAGATACCTGAAAGGTGACAAATGTGACACTGGAGGGAGGAGTCCGATTGGTGGAAGTTCCCATTTCTGGGTGGTACTCCGCTTTAACTTGCAGCACAGTGTATAGGGTGTAGTGTGATCCAGAGCATGTAATGTACAGCACAGTGTATAGGGTGTAGTGATCTGCAGCATGTAATGTACAGCACAGTGTATATTTTGTAGTGATCTGCAGCATGTAATGTACAGCACAGGGTATAGGGGGCAGTGATCCGGAGCATGTAATGTACAGCACAGTGTATAGGGTTCAGTGATCCGGAGCATGTAATGTACAGCACAGTGTATAGGGTGCAGTGATCCGGAGCATGTAATTTACAGCACAGTGTATAGGGTGCAGTGATCCGCAGCATGTAATGTACATCACAGGGTATAGGGTGCAATGATCCGCAGCATGTAATGTACAGCACAGGGTATAGGGTGCAGTGATCCGCAGCATGTAATGTACAGCACAGGGTATAGGGGGCAGTGATCCGGAGCATGTAATTTACAGCACAGTGTATAGGGTTCAGTGATCCGGAGCATGTAATTTACAGCACAGTGTATAGGGTGCAGTGATCCGGAGCGTGTAATGTACAGCACAGTGTATAGGGGGCAGTGATCCGCAGCATGTAATGTACAGCACAGTGTATAGGGTTCAGTGATCCGGAGCATGTAATTTACAGCACAGTGTATAGGGTGCAGTGATCCGGAGCGTGTAATGTACAGCACAGTGTATAGGGTTCAGTGATCCGGAGCGTGTAATTTACAGCACAGTGTATAGGGTTCAGTGATCCGGAGCGTGTAATGTACAGCACAGTGTATAGGGTGCAGTGATCCGGAGCGTGTAATGTACAGCACAGTGTATAGGGTGCAGTGATCCGGAGCGTGTAATGTACAGCACAGTGTATAGGGTGCAGTGATCCGGAGCGTGTAATGTACAGCACAGTGTATAGGGTGCAGTGATCCGGAGCGTGTAATGTACAGCACAGTGTATAGGGTGCAGTGATCTGGAGCGTGTAATGTACAGCACAGTGTATAGGGTGCAGTGATCCGGAGCGTGTAATGTACAGCACAGTGTATAGGGTGCAGTGATCCGGAGCGTGTAATGTACAGCACAGTGTATAGGGTGCAGTGAGCCGGAGCGTGTAATGTACAGCACAGTGTATAGGGTGCAGTGATCCGGAGCGTGTAATGTACAGCACAGTGTATAGGGTGCAGTGATCCGGAGCGTGTAATGTACAGCACAGTGTATAGGGTGCAGTGATCCGGAGCGTGTAATGTACAGCACAGTGTATAGGGTGCAGTGATCCGGAGCGTGTAATGTACAGCACAGTGTATAGGGTGCAGTGATCCGGAGCGTGTAATGTACAGCACAGTGTATAGGGTGCAGTGAGCTGGATCGTGTAATGTACAGCACAGTGTATAGGGTGCAATGATCCGGAGCGTGTAATGTACAGCACAGTGTATAGGGTGCAGTGATCCGGAGCGTGTAATGTACAGCACAGTGTATAGGGTGCAGTGAGCCGGAGCGTGTAATGTACAGCACAGTGTATAGGGTGCAGTGATCCGGAGCGTGTAATGTACAGCACAGTGTATAGGGTGCAGTGATCCGGAGCGTGTAATGTACAGCACAGTGTATAGGGTGCAGTGAGCCGGAGCGTGTAATGTACAGCACAGTGTATAGGGTGCAGTGATCCGGAGCGTGTAATGTACAGCACAGTGTATAGGGTGCAGTGATCCGGAGCGTGTAATGTACAGCACAGTGTATAGGGTGCAGTGATCCGGAGCGTGTAATGTACAGCACAGTGTATAGGGTGCAGTGATCCGGAGCGTGTAATGTACAGCACAGTGTATAGGGTGCAGTGATCCGGAGCGTGTAATGTACAGCACAGTGTATAGGGTGCAGTGAGCCGGAGCGTGTAATGTACAGCACAGTGTATAGGGTGCAGTGATCCGGAGCGTGTAATGTACAGCACAGTGTATAGGGTGCAGTGATCCGGAGCGTGTAATGTACAGCACAGTGTATAGGGTGCAGTGATCCGGAGCGTGTAATGTACAGCACAGTGTATAGGGTGCAGTGAGCCGGAGCGTGTAATGTACAGCACAGTGTATAGGGTGCAGTGATCTGGAGCGTGTAATGTACAGCACAGTGTATAGGGTGCAATGTACTTGTGATGTCATCAGAGGTTGTCCATCTCTCAGGCTCCATAGAGTGTGAGTTGTAGGGGGTGTGATTCCAGTGTGTAGAATTGTCCGGGAAGGTCTCTGTCTCCCCCCCGGACTCCAGCATGGGAAGTCACCTCCCGTCACCCTCGCCCAGTCTGAGCCACACACCCCGCACTACAAATAGCATGACAGCTGCCTATCACTACTCTGTGCCCCGCCCCTTGCCGCAACCTATTGGGCGAGTGGCGTCTCTCCGTTACTCCGGCTCTCTATTGGCTCCCACAGAGTCGGTCACCCAGAACGTCCCGCCCATGCACCTTACTCTAATTCCGCCCGTAGAAGGGGACGCGAGCGGTAATTGGCTTGACGCTGAACGACACGCCCTCTCAAGCCAGTCTGGAGGCCCTCATTGAGTGACCCTTCCCCCCTTGTCACCCTCTTGCCCCGCCTGTGGCTGGAGGTCTGGCAGGTAACGGCTAGGTGTGGGGCGCTGCGGCTGAGCCGGGTGGAATCATGAAGCACTATGAGGTGAGCGGAGAGCCCGGGCAGTGTGTGTGTGGTGTCCGGTGTCAGAGGTCTCCCCCTCCTCCTCTACAGCCGGTGCGATCCGCGGAGAACAACGAGGCTTAGAGGAGGACGGGAGCCGGCGGGGGGCAAACCTAGAGAGAAGGCGAATGACAGCTGGGGGGGGGGAGGGGACAAGCGCCATAGAAAAGACCTGACTGCGATAAATACCATCCACTCCAGTGATGGGGGGAGGGGATCATTGTCCTCACACCCAACACTCCTCCCCACAGACCCACACATACCAGTCTGCACAGAGACTATTCTAGATCCATGGCCAGCTTGGAGATCGGATGGCGCCTTCACTTGCCGTCGTACCGACTGTAAGACCCCTTTCACACCAGGGCGTTTTGCAGGCGCTATAGCATTAGAAATAGCGCTTGCAATCCGCCCTAAAGAAGCTGCACCATTTTCTGTAGTGTGAAAGCCCAGAGGGCATTCACTATACAGCGGTGCGCTGGCAGGACATCAGGGAAAAGTCCTGCCAGCAGCTTCTTTGGAGCGGTGAAGGAGCGGTGTGTTTACCGCTCATCCACCGCTGCTCCCCATTGATATCAATGGGGCAGCGCTGTAATACCGCTGGCAAAATGCCGCTATTGCGGCGTATTGCTGGCAGTTTTAACCCTCTCTCGGCCGCTAGTGGGGGTAAAAGCGCCCCGCTAGCGCCCGAAATGCGCCGCAAATCCGGCCGGTAAAACGCTGCTAAAAATAGCGGCGTTTTACCGCCGACACTATGGGCGGTGTGGTGTGAAAGGAGTCTAAAACGCATCGTAGATGAAAGCCGGTAGGAGGCTCCATATGTCTATGGATTCACACAGCCCGGATCAGGGGGCACCACCATAGCAAGGGGTTGCTATGGTGACCGACACAGAAGAGGAGGGGCCAGGAGCACCTGCGGGGGAGGGGGAACCCCGGAAGAGGAGGGACCAGGAGCGCCTGCGGGGGAGGGGGAACCCCAGAAGAGGATTAGCCAGGAGTGCCTGCGGGGAGGGCGAACCCCAGAAGAGGATTAGCCAGGAGTGCCTGCGGGGGAGGGCGAACCCCGGAAGAGGAGGGACCAGGAGCGCCTGCGGGGGAGGGGAAACCCCAGAAGAGGAGGAGCCAGGAGCGCCTGCGGGGGAGGGCGAACCCCAGAAGAGGATTAGCCAGGAGTGCCTGCGGGGGAGGGGGGAAACCCCAGAAGAGGAGGAGCCAGGAGCGCCTGTGGGGGAGGGGAAACCTGAGAAGAGGATTAGCCAGGAGCGCCTGTGGGGGAGGGGGGAAACCCCAGAAGAGGAGGATCGCCTATAGGGGATGGGGGACCACAGAAGAGGAGGAGCCAGGAGCTCCTGCGGGGAGGGGGGAAACCCAGAAGAGGAGGGGCCAGGAGCGCCTGCGGGGAGGGGGGAAACCCAGAAGAGGAGGGGCCAGGAGCGCCTGCGGGGGAGGGGGGACCCCAGAAGAGGAAGTGCCAGGAGCGCCCTGTTGGGTATCTATTTATGCGACGTAACATCATTCACATTATACAAAAAAATTTTTTTTTTTTTTTTACTTTTAGTTTCTTGAGTGTTTTTTTTTATTTTTTACCCAAAACATTTTTTAAAAATTGCTGCACAAATACCGTGTGACATAAAAAAAATATTTTTGCAGCTTAAAAACGGCTGTCCATTTTAGTCTATGGCTTCATGACCACCTAGGCGTTTTTGAGCTGCAAATGGCATAGGCGTTTTTAAGCTGTAAAAAAAAAAACCCAGGACCAGTGCGTTCCGTGGCGCGGAGCTAGAGCTGTAAAAACACGCAACATATTTTCTTTGTTTTCTGTGGCATTGTGGGAAATTTGGGAGTGCTATAGCCAAGAGATGTGTTTCTTTAAAAAACGCTACTTAACGCTAACGCTAAAAAACGTGCAAAAACGCCATTGCAAAACGCGTTTTTAAGGCCGATTTTTCCAGGTGTCAGAGCTAGCTTTGCAGCCAGTTTTTTAAAACATCCATGTGCATGAGCACTAAGGTTTGGGGATTCTAAGTCATTTTCTAGAAAAAAAATAGATTATTACATTAGAAGGGAAGTGCCAGAATTGGCTCGGATAGGAAGTGGTTAACAGTTTCAAATAACAGTTCAATTCCTGGAATGTCAGGATTGATAACTGTCATATTTTCTTGTGTCCTCAACCAAACTGTCAAACCATCAAATGGCTGATGTTAGGCCACATCCACACTGAGGCTGCGATTGCGTTAGCGGTAAAGCGCCGCTAGTTTTAGCGGTGCATTACCTTCGTTTTAGCGGTGATTTTCGGCCGCTAGCGGGGCACTTTTACCCCCACTAGTGGCCGATGAAGTGTTAAAAGTGCCCACAACGCGCCGCTGCTGAAGCTTGATTTCAATGGCAGGGGCAGTTTAGGAGGGGTGTCGCACCGCCCCAAAGATGTGGCTTGCAGGACTTTTTTTTTTTTTTTTTCCTGTCCTGCCAGCACACCGCCCCAGGGGGAAGCACTCAGGGTTTCACACTGGGGCTGCAGAAGAGGCAGTTTTCAGGCGCTACTTTTAGAGCAAAAACGCCTGTAAGACGCCTCAGTGTGAACGTGGCCTTGTAACTGATCACACGCTTTTCTGGCTGTACAGAAGAGGACAAAGTCCCCTCTGTGATGACAGGTTCTCTTTAAGGAGACATACAAGATCTAAAAGACCCTGCATGTCTCCTTTGGGCTCCCCTGAATGTTTTCAATCCAGATCACACTGCAATACATCTCTTCCCAACTATGCTAGCTGGGAACACAGAGGCCCCGCCCCTATCACTCCTGATTGGCTGGCTGACTGACTTTGACAGCAGCAGGAGCCAATTGCACCACTGCTGTGTCGCATCCAAACAGGAGGCAGAATCTCGACACTCGTGGACAGAGATGGAGCTCAGGTAAGTATTAGGGGGGCTGAAGGGGGTTGCTACACACACACAAAGCTTTTTATCTTAATGCATACAAAGCATTAAGATAAAAAAAAACCTTCGGCCTTTAGAACTCCTTTAAGTTCTGATGCTACAATCACCTCCTATTGTACGGATAGTAAATTTGAGTTTCCAAGTTGAAAATTCCACATGAGCACCCTGTGATCTTGGCGTATAGATGCTGCGATGGCATGATATCATGCGGGCAGTAAATTGGGGTTTTTCAAGGCAGATATTTCTTGTGACCGCCCTTTGCGCTCCAATGCTGTGTCCATGTGCCATCCTACAGATGATAATTATGAGTCTCTGAGGTGGAAACCATCTTGGAGCTCAGATTCTCCAATCACACTTTCCGGCCACTTTATTAGGTACACCTGTTTAATTCCTGGGTAACACAAATTGCCAATCAGCCAATCACATGGCAGCAACTCAGTGCATCTAGGTATCTAGACATGGTGAATATGACTTGCTGAAGTTCAAACCAAGGACCATAATAGGGAAGAAATTAGATTTAAGTGACTTTGAACATGGCATGGTTGTTGGTGCCAGACGGGCTGTTCTGAGTATTTCCATAACTGTTGATCTCCTGGGATTTTCATGCACAACCATCTCTCGGGTTTATAGAGAATGGTCTGAAAAAGAGAAAATATCCAGTGAGCGGCAGTTGTGTGGAGGAAAACACCTTGTTAATTTCAAAAGTCAGAGGAGAATGGGCAGAGATGATAGAAAGGCAACAGTAGCTCAGATAACCACTTGTTACAGACAAGGTATACGGAATAATATCTCTGATCGCACAACACAGCAAACCTTGAAGCAGATGTGATACAGCAGCAGAAGACCACACCGGGTGCCACTCTTGCACACGGATGATCCGTTCAGGTCCACCTGTCAGTTTTTTAGGTGGGCCCGAATGGACGCTCCATAGACCTCTATGGAGGGACGATGTGAGCGGTGACATGTCCGCTGACACCCGACCCGCTCTGATCCGAAAAAGTGTGATGGAGGAAAAACCTGTTTTTCTGTCTGCAGATTGGATGACAACGGACCGTACAGTCCATCGGCATCTGATTCCCCCATAGGGGAGAGCGGCGCTCTGACAGGTCCGTCCCTACACAGCATGCAGAGATGGACCTGTCATCTTCCTGCTCTGCAGTGATCGACGGACCAATCCCGGCTGAGCAGAGCGGGCTCCGTACACTGATACGTTTGTGTGAAGGAGCCCTATGAACAGGAAACAGAGGCTACAATTGGCACAGGCTCACCAAAATTGGACAACAGAAGATTGGAAAAAACGTTACCTGGTCTGATGAGTCTCAATTTCAGCTGCAACATTCAGATGGTAGGGGCAGGATTTGGTGTTAACAACATGAAAACATGGATCCATCCTGCCTTGTATCAACAGTTCAGGCTGGTGGTGGTGTAATGGTGTGAGGGATATTTTCTTGGCACACTTTGGACTCCTTCATACCAAATGAGCATTGTTTAAACACTACGGCCTACCTGAGTATTGTTCCTGACCATGTCCATCTCTTTATGACTACAGTGTACTCATCTTCTGATGGCTCCTTCCAGCAGGATAATGCACCATGTCACAAAGCTCAAATCATCTCACCACTGGTTTCTTGAACATGACAATGAGGTCCCTGTACTCCAATGACCTCTACAGTCGTCAGATCTCAATCTAATAGGACACCTTTGGGATGTGGTGGAATGGGAGAATCACATCATGGATGTGCAGCCGATAAATCTGAAACAACTGTTAGATGCTATCACGTCAATATGTGAATAATATAACATTTTAACTCGCGCTCAATGGTGAAAAAACAGTGAAAACAAAACTAAAGCAGCTGCCGCACACAAAGTGCTACTCACTAGAAATGTAAAATTATGAAAATGTGGCGCTCGCAAATGTTAATAAACATGTGTAACCAAGTGTGGATAAGTGCAGATGTGAAAAATCAAAGCAAATACCTTTGATAACGCCCTGTAGGTTGACGAAACATGTCGACGTATTTCCGGTGGCACTGATGTAATTTCCTGCTCCTTGGAACGCACTTCCTGGTTTCTGGAACGCCGTGATCAGTGTCCGGATCCATCTCTAATCCCTTTACATGCCTGTTTTTATCAACTATTTTGTAATACCCATTGTATATGGAATAAATCTCTTTTCAAACGGTACTTTTCACTATTAGGGCTCTTTCATACGGGGCGGATCCGTGCTGATCCACCCCGTGGATATCCGCTTGCTCAGTGGGGAACGCTCCGTCAATCCCTGCTGAGTAAGAAGATGACAGGTCTGTCTCTGCACACTGTAGGGACAGACCCGTCAGAGCGCCGCTCTCCCCTATGGGAGATTGGATGAGGACGGACCACAGAGTCCGTCGTCCTCCAATCCGATGACGGATGGAAAAGTAGGCTTTTCCTCCGTCGCACTTTTTCGGAGCTGGTCGGATGTCAGCTGACATGTCACCGCTGACATCTGACGCTCCACCAGAGGTCTATGGAGCGTCCGTTCAGGTCATTCTGAAAAAACAGACAGGCGGACCTGAACGGATCAGCCGTGTGAAAGAGGCCTTAGTTTCATTTTTTTTTTTTTTATCCTATTTTGGTGCCTGGTGATTCTGCTGAGAAATACAAGAAATCCTTTGATCTGATGTGCTCCACACCACTCCTGAGCTTCTCTGGATACCATCACATAAGCCTGACGTGACCCCCAGACTGCAAAGCTGGGGGGTTATCACCATTTGGTGAATGGGGACACATGGGGGTGGCGCTTCTGCACCTGAAAAGTCCTGGAGAGTCTGTGGTCTATTGCACTTCAAAAGTTTTTTTTTTTCCCATTGTGGATCAGAACATTTAGTACATTTATTTGGACTTTATTTACATGTTTTTTGCTTTGTATATTTACATCTGCACTTATCCACTCTTGGGTACACGTGTTTATTAACATTTGCGAGGGCCGCACTTTCGTAATTTTATCATGTCAATATGGGCCAAAATCTCTGAGAAATGTGTCCAACACCTTGTTGAATCTATGCCACAAAAAATGAAGGCAGTTCTGAAGGCAAAAGGGGGTCCAATCCGGTACTAGCAAGGTGTATCTAATAAATTGTCCAGTGCGTATATATACAAGTTTCCAAGCTGAAGATCGCACGTGAGCACCATACAAGCTCAGATGTTGCATTCATAGACTACAAGCCTACATTGCTGTGAATGTCTGGCGTGCTTGGAGGTTTTATGGTGCGTTTGCTTGCCTTCGTGCTGATCCTTAATTATGGAGAACGCATCGTAGCTCAAAGCTCGCAAGAGGTTCATTTGGAATAATGTGCGATATTTATGGTCTGTACAATGGCACGTGAACACAACATCTGAGCTCATAGGGCGGTCGCGTGCAATCTTCAACTTTGGTAACTTGTATTTTCCATTTCTGCGGTAGCACAATGGCACAGTGGTGTAGTGGGTAGCACTCTCGCCTAGCAGTAAGAAGGGTCGCTGGTTAAAATCCCAACCACAACACTACCTGCCTGGAGTTTGCATGTTCTCCCTGTGCCTGCGTAGGATTCCTCCGGGTACTCCAGTTTCCTCCCACACTCCAAAGACATTCTGGTAGGGTAATTGACTTATGTCCAAAATTGGCCCCAGTATATGAATGGGGACCTTGGATTGTGGGCTCCTTTAGGGTAGGGACCGATGTGAGTGTGTGATGTACAGGAACAATTGTAGACACTCGGGTTGGACTGATGTCTTTGTTCAACTATGTAATGTAATAGCGCTGTAACAATAACCCAGCATCTGTGCTCCAGGTTGATTTCTGATGCAGAAACACTTGTTTACTGCCTACAACTACACACCAACCCAACACCAGAGCACCAAACTCATAGAGCGATCGTATGGAACGTCCGAATCAGAAACTCAAATTTGTGTTCTGCAGAATATAGCTTTTGTGTGTGAAGCTCGTAGTGCATGGGTGCTCAACCTGTGGCCCTTCAGCTGTTGCAGAACTACAACTCCCATCATGCCTTTGGAAGTCATGCTTTTACCTGTAATCCGTGCAATGCCTCATGGGACTTGTAGTTTCACAATAGCTGGAGGGCCACAGGTTGAGCACCAATGTCGTAGGGCGTTGACATGGCAGTTCTGACTCTGAAACCTGTATTTACCACCTGTACAATGGCATGCAAACTCGGCATCTAAGCTTCAAGCTGGTAGGGTGTTCACTTGTAATGTTCACATGGAATCCTTGAATTTTATCCTTGGTATGTACTGAACATAAATTGCTTGTGATCACCCTACGAGTTTGGATCACTGGTGCTGTGTTCATGTGCCATCATAGACAGTACATTTGAATTTCCAAGTTGAACATTCCATTTGAAACGCCCTACGGCAGGGATATGCAATTAGCCGACCTCCAGCTGTTGCAAAACTACAAGTCCCATCATGCCTCTGGGTGTCATGCTTGTGGCTGGCAGAGTCTTGCTATGCCTCATGGGAGTTGTAGTTCTGCAACAGCTGGAGGTCCACTAATTGCATATCCCTGCCCTACGGGCTTGGAGCTTAGATGTTGTGTTTGCATGCTATTGTACAGGTTTACAAGTCGGATATTCCACACAAACCTCTTATAATTTCAGAGCTCAGACATTGTTTGCATTGATAAATCCAAGTTGGAAACTCTATGTGAACGTCTTAAGAGCTTTGAGCTCTGATTTTGAGTCTGATAATCCTCATGAAATTCCTACAAGCTTGGAGGCTTGAAGAAGCCACCCAACATCTTCAACATTACAGGACAAGCCAAGTTGAATGTGACTAATCATGGCCATACGCTATGTGAATTTCAGCTGGTTTGCCCATTGAGTGGCCCTGATGGCTGCCACCTACTGGACATCCCTCTAATGAAAAAAAGTACTTGGACAGCAAAATGTCGGCCAAGCACCAGCTGCATCCAATAAGATGGGGATGCTATTTGGGTAATTTGATAGTCGGCAGGCTGGCCATCTCTGGACATACACTGGGGCATCCAGGATTATTCATAGGCTCTCTTTACATGCTGGATGAGTGGCTACATGTGCCCACAGCAGTAGTGCGGCCATTGATTGTACAGAGTACAAATCTGAAAGCCACTGCTCTTAGCAGACACTGGGATTTATTTACTACAGCTGAAGGGTGCAAATCAAGTTTGCTTCTGTATAGAATCCAATCAGTTTCCAGGTTTTATTGCTAAAGCTTAATTAAACAAGTTGAAGTTTGACTCTAATTGGTTTCTATGCAGAGGTAAGTCTGATTTTACACTCTCCAGCTTTAGTAAATAAACCCCATTGCGTGCAGCAGTGTTTAGAGAATAGGGCTGGGGAAATTAAAATCTATTTAAATCTTGAATCGAGTTGAGAGGTCAAATCGATTAAAAATTTCAGCAAATCTTTTTTTATAGATTTAAAAAAAATAAAATAAATGTCACCAGGAACGGCGCTGACACCACGCCGGTCCTGAGGAGCTCGAGGCAGGAGTTTTTAGGCGAGGCCGCGACTTCAGCCTAGTCTGCGAGGCCAGACACCACGGACTAGGCCGAAGCCGTGACCTCGCCTAAAAACTCCTGCCCGCAGCTGCTCAGGACCGGTGCGGTGTCCATAAAATAAAAAAAACAAGAAAAAACTTGATTTGAATCATGAATCAAGCTCTTTTTTATTTTATTTTATTTTTTTGAGAAAATCGCCCAGCTCTAGAGAATCCACTGATTCTCACCAACGGCAGAATCTGAATCTGTTTGAATGTAGCCTTACCCCACTATTCTGTATTTAGACTTCAGAACTGTTAAGCCTAATGCCGCATACACACGAGTGGACTTATCGACGGACTAAACTGCGGAGGACTTTTCGTCGAGTTCCGCCAAAACAGACTTGCCTACACACGATCGCACCAAAGTCCGATCGTTTAGAACGTGATGACGTATGACGGGACTATAAAAAGGAAGTTCAATAGCCAGTAGCCAATAGCTGGCCTTGCACCGTTTTTTGTCTGTCGGAACAGCATACAGACAAGCGGTTTTCTCGATAGGAACTGGTTCCAGCGGAAAGATTTGAAATGTTCTATTTCTAGGTCCATCAGAATTTTAGAAAGAAAAAGTCAGATGAAGCCCACACACGATCGGAAAAGTCCGACAGAATGATTCTGTCTGACCTTTTCTGCCGGAAAGTCCGGTCGTGTGTACACGACATTTTACACACAATGAGAAAATTAGAAGAACGATAATGTTGTGTGTTTTTTTAATTTTTTTTAAATTTTTTTTATTTAATAATTTTTTTTGCTCGCTAGTCTCCTATCAAAAACGAGTGGCATACTAAAAGTGATCTCATGTATGTGTGACCCCTCTTCTCGTTACAATAATAATACATTATTATCATACAGGATTTACAGTGTCTTGAAAAAGTATTCATACTTTAAAACGTGTTTTTTTTATTTTTTTTTTTTTTTTAACATTTTTACAACCAAAAATATAAATGTATTTTATTGGGATTTTAGGTGATAGACCAACACAAATTGGCACATAATTGTGAAGTAGAAGGAAAGTGATAAAGGGTTTTCAATTTTTTTTTACAAATAAATATGTGAAAAGTGTGGCGTGCATTTGTAGTCAGCCCCCTTTACTCTGATACCCCTAACTGAAATCTAGTGGAATCAATTGCTATCAGAATTCGCTTCATTAGTAAATAGCGTCCAGCTGTCTGTAATTTAATCTTGGTTATAAATACAGTTGTTCTGTGAAGCCCTCAGGTGTTAGAGAACCTTGGTGAACAAACAGCATCATGAAGGAACACAGCAGACAGGGATCACATTGTGGAGAAGTTTAAAGCAGGGTTAGGTTATAAAAAAAAAAAAAAAAAATCCCAAGCTTTGAACATCTCCCTGAGCACTGTTCAATCCATCACCTGAAAATGGAAAGAGTATGGCACAACCGTAAACCTACCAAGACATGGCCATCCACCTAAACTGACAGGACGGGCAAGGAGAGCATTAATCGGAGAAGCAGCCAAGAGGCCCATGGTAACTCTGGAGGAGCTGCAGAGATCTATGGAAGAGTGACAAGAAAGCCATTGTTGAAAGCCATAAGAAGTCCTGTTTGCAGTTTGCAAGAAGCCATGTGGGGGACACAGCAAACATGTGGAAGAAGGTGCTCTGCTCAGATAAGGACAAAATTGAAGTTTTTGGCCTAAAAGCAAAATGCTATGTGTGGTGGAAAACTAACACTGCATATCACCCTGAACACAGCGAAACATGGTGGTAGCAACATCATGTTGTGGGGATGCTTTTCCTTAGCAGGGACAGGGAAGCTGGTCAGAGTTGATGGATGGAGCTAAATACAGGTCAATCTTGGAAGAAAAAGTTAGACTACAAAAGACTTGAGACTGGGGTGGAGGTTCACCTTCCAGAAGGACAACGACCCTAAATGTACAGCCAGAGCTACAATGGAATGGTTTAGATTGGGGGTCGCAACCCGTTGATCGTGGTCCACCCGTCAACCGCCAGCAGGTGACAGGTGGACCACGAACAGGTTCCTACTCCGCTGACCCCAGCCTTCTATGTGTGCCGATCTTTGTCTCCCCAGGCTCTCCTACCAGCCTCCGGCCTTCTCTGCGGCTGTGATCGATGAACAGCAGAGACCAGGAGGAAGCACATCTCAGGACGGAGGGTGGGAGGAGGAGCTGGCCAAACTAGCAGTATCCTCTACCACCCATCACATAACCCCCCCATCCCTGCATTCTGACTGCAACGCACTCCTGAACCCTGCATTCTCAGCATAACGTACTCCTAAGCACTGCACTCTAGTAATACTCATTTCATGTTCTGAGTGAAAAAAAAAAAAAAGGTTGATCTTACCGTTTTTTGATTTTTTTTTTGGGGGGGAACGACACTGTACCCAGTGATCTTTGACTACTTTATCAGTGTTGTTCAAGTAGATCTTCGTCTCTCGAAGGTTGCCTAGCCTTGGCTTAGATCAAAGCATATTCATGGGTTAGAATGGCCCAGTCAAAGTCCAGACCTAAATCCAACAAGAGCATCTGTGGCAAGACTTGCTGTTTACAGACGCTCTGCATCCAATCTGACAGAGCTATTTTGCAGGAAAAATGGGCAAAAATATCTCTCTAAGGCTGGGTTCACACTGCTGCGGCTAGGAGACCCGGATATGATTCGCACCGCACTGCAGTGCAAATCACATCCGATCTCTGTGCGATGCGAGTTCAGCCATACAGATAGTATGGCTGAATTCGCATCGCACCCGCTCCAAACTCGCACAGGACCCTTTTTTTGGTCCGCAGCAGAATCGGATCGCATGGGTGTTCACACCATGCGATCCGATTCCTGTCCGAGTTTGCAGATCGCACTGCGATATGCGAACTGATCTGGGGGTGTCATTAAGGTTTCACTGACGCTCCCAGCAGTCCGCATAGGGCAGTGTGAACTGCCAGCGGGAGGCATGCGATGCGGGAACCTGCCGCGGATTCGTGGCGTTCCCGCATCGCTTCAGTGTGAACCTAGCCTAAATGTGCAAAGCTGGTAGAGACATCCCCAAAAAGACTTGCAGCTGTAATTGCAGGGAAAGTTGGTTCTACAAAGTATTGACTCAGAGGGGCTGAATACAAATGTACCCCACACTTTTCACATATTTATTTGTAAAAAAAACAAACAAATTGAAAACCATTTATCATTTTCCTTCCACTTCACAATTATGTTCCACTTTGTGTTGGTCCATCGCATAAAATTCCAACAAACTACATTTACGTTTTTGGTTGTAACATGACAAAATGTGGAAAATGTCAAGGGGTATGAATAGTTTTTCAAGGCACTGTATATAGCACCAACAGTTTGCACAGCGCTTTAAATAATATTCCCCAGGGCTATCAACATAACAGAATATTTTTCACAAAATGCAAACTATGATTTTTATTTTGAGAATTGTGTTTTTTTTTTATTTTTTTATTTTGGTAGACGATTTTTTTCATGACCCTTTTTCTTCTTTCGAGTCTTTGTTTCCGATCATGTGTGGTCTTGTTGGCTCAATTTGCGTTGTACAAACACCATACTAATTGCACGAAAATCTTTTGAGTCTCCAAATGAGAAAATTCTCATTCATGTTCCTTCGTACACTTTTGTCTGATATTGTGATCAAATGTTGGAAGCTGTGTACTAACGATTAGATTATCAAGCGATCGGCTCCGATTCTGGTTATTTTCAGCCCATTTTCTCATTGTGTGTACTAGGCATTCGCTTTACACACAGCATACAGACTTGTTGATCTGATGCCCTGTAGGGCAATTCCCTGGCCCCTAGTCTTCCATCACCTTGCTGTAGCAATCGGGATTGTCACCTCACCATAGGGTAAAGTCCTGTCATAGCAATGCTGCTTTGTTAATCACTCCAGTGTCGCTGATTCTAAGCTTTTTCCCGATGATACATTATACCAGTCTTTTTGGATTTGGTTGGTGTTGAGTCTTTTATTTATCTATTTTTTAATGATACTGCATTTTCGACATCAGCTATGGGCCTAAAGCTATATGTATAATTAGTGTGTGTATGTGTGTGTGTGTGTGTATATGTATATATATATATATATATATATATATATATATATATATAGTGGTGTGAAAAAGTGTTTGCCCCCTTCCTCATTTCCTGTTCCTTTGCATGTTTGTCACACTTAAGTGTTTCGGAACATCAAACCAATTTAAACAATAGTCAAGGACAACACAAGCAAACACAAAATGCAATTTGTAAATGAAGGTGTTTATTATTTAAAGGTGAAAAAAAATCCAAACCATCATGGCCCTGTGTGAAAAAGTGATTGCCCCCTAAACCTAATAACTGGTTGGGCCACCCATAGCAGCAACAACTGCAACCAAGCGTTTGCGATAACGTGCAATGAGGCTTTTACAGCGTCCTGGAGGAATTTTGGCCCACTCATCTTTGCAGAATTATCCTAATTTAGTTACATTAGAGGGTTTTCGAGCATGAACAGCCTTTTTAAGGTCATACCACAACATCTCAATAGGATTCAGGTCAGGACTTTGGCTAGGCCACTCCAAAGTCTTCATTTTGTTTTTCTTCAGCCATTCGGTGGTGGACTTGCTGGTGTGTTTAGGATCATTGTCCTGCTGCAGAACCCAAGTTCGTTTCAGCTTGAGTACACGAACAGATGGTCGGACATTCTCCTTCAGGATCTCTTGGTAGACAGCAGAATTCATAGTTCCTTTTATCACGGCAAGTCTTCCAGGTCCTGAAGCAGCAAAACAGCCCCAGACCATCACACTACCACCACCATATTTTACTGTTGGTATAATGTTCTTTTTATGAAATGCAGTGTTCCTTCTACGCCAGATATACTTGGACACACACCTTCCAAAGAGTTCCACTTTTGTCTCATCGGTCCACAGAATGTTGTCCCAAAAGTCTTGGGGATCATCAAGATGTGTTGTGGAGAAATTGAGACGAGCTTTGATGTTCTTTTTGCTCAGCAGTGGTTTTCTCCTTGGAACTCTGCCATGCAGGCCATTTTTGCCCAGTCTTTTCCTGATGGTGGAGGCATGAACGCTGACCTTAACTGAGGCAAGTGAGGCCTGCAGTTCCTTGGACGTTGTTGTGGGGTCTTTTGTGACCTCTTGGATGAGTCGTCGCTGCGCTCTTGGGGTAATTTTGGGCGGCCGGCCACTCCTGGGAAGGTTCACCACTGTTCCATGTCTTCGCCATTTGTGGATAATGGCTCTCACTGTGGTTCGCTGGATTCCCAAAGCTTTGGAAATGGCTTTATAACCCTTTCCAGACTGATAGATCTCAATTACTTTCTTTCTCAATTGTTCCTGAATTTCTTTGGGTCTCGGCATGATGTGTAGCTTTTAAGGATCTTCTGGTGGACCTTACTGTGTCAAGCAGCTCCTATTTAAGTGATGCCTTGATTGTGAACAGGTGTGGCAATAATCAGGCCTGGGTGTGGCTAGAGAAATTGAACTCAGGTGTGGACAACCACAGTTATAGTATGTTTTAACAAGGGGGGCAATCACTTTTTCACACAGGGCCATGATGGTTTGGATTTTTTTTCACCTTTAATAATAAACACCTTCATTTACAAATTGCATTTTGTGTTTACTTGTGTTGTCCTTGACTATTGTTTAAATTGGTTTGATGTTCCGAAACACTTAAGTGTGACAAACATGCAAAGGAACAGGAAATGAGGAAGGGGGCAAACACTTTTTCACACCACTGTGTGTGTGTATATATATATATATATTATAATTTACTGTAGTGAGACCCCCCCCCCCCCGTATAGTCCCTTTCATAATGGAAGTCCAGAAATACAGTACCTATAAACAAGATCAGATCCCTCCAGCGATGAGCAGCCTACTTCTTTCTGGCCATATTCTGTATTAACTGCTTCCCAACCCCCTCACGCCAATATATGTCAGCAGAAGGGCACGTACAGGCAAAATCACGTACCTGTACGTTGCCCTTTAAGAGGCGGCGGGAAGGCCCGTGATTCTGGTTGTAGGTCCCGCGGACTCGATCGCCGCAGGCATACCTGCGATCGCCTCGCAGAGAGGAAGAACTAGGAGATGCTAAAGTAAACAAGCATCTCCCTGTTCTGCCTAGCAACAGTGACACTGGTCTCTGCTCCCTGCGATTGGAGCATAGATCAGTGACGTGTGACACACAGCCACGCCCCTACAGTTAGCAACACACCCCTAGGACACACTTAACCCCTACACTGCTACCTAGTGTCATTTATACAGGAATCGGTGCATTTGTATAGCACTTATTGCTGTATAAATGACAATGGTCCCAAAAATGTGTCAAAAGTGTCTGTGTCCGCCATAATGTTGCAGTCATGATAAAAATTGATGATCGCTGCCATTTTAAAAAAAAATAATTAATAAAAATTCCATAAAACTATCCCCTATTTTTAAATGCTATAACTTTTGCGCAAACCAATCAATAATTGTATGTCGTGCTTTTTTTTGTTTATAGCGCAAAAAATTAAAACCGCAGGGGTGATCAAATGCCACTAAAAGAAAGCTCTATTTGTGGGGAAAAAAAGGACGTCAATTTTGTTTGGGAACCACATGGCACGACTGCGCAATTGTCAGTTAAAGCGACGCAGTGCCGAATCGCAAAAAGTGCTCTGGTCAGGAAAGGGGTAAATTCTTCCGGGGCTGAAGTGGTTAAGCTGAAATTTTGCTTAAAATTTTTAATAAAAGCTTCTGTTTTCATTGCATACCTTATTTTAAACCCAGTAGAATCATCCCTGGGTTTCTGTGCTTCTCTATTCAATGCAGGCAGATCATGGCTAGTGGGATGGGCAGGGTGCTGTACATACCTTGTCAAACTAAACCAATCGGACACAACCAGTGACTAATCACTGTACCGGCTTGCATAGAATGCATTAAGATAAAAAAAAACCCTGCCTTTACGATCACTTGAAGTCAATCGACTTCAGTACAACCATCCAGTGGCTATAGCCACCAGCAGTAATCATTGTGTTCTGCTGGCAGGGAATGCTCCCTGCTGGCAAAACACAACTCTGCGGGAGGGATTTACCCATCAATACTGACTGTTCAGATGGGGGAATTGAGACATTTTTCTTGCACCCGTGGTTGCAGGAAAGGAAACTGTATAATCTATGAGCTGCTTTAGGCACCATACATAGTTACATAGTAGGTGAGGTTGAAAAAGAGACACGTCCATCAAGTCCAACCTGTGTGTGATTATATGTCAGTATTACATTGTATATCCCTGTATGTTGCGGTCATTCAGGTGCTTATCTAATAGTTTCTTGAAACTATTGATGCCCCCACTGAGACCCCCGCCTGTGGAAGGGAATTCCACATCCTTGCTGCTCTTACAGTAAAGAATCCTCTATGTAGTTTAAGGTTAAACCTCTTTTCTTCTAATTTTTAATGAGTGGCCACGTGTCTTGTTAAACTCCCTTTTGCAAAAACGTTTTATCCCTATTGTGGGGTCACCAGTATGGTATTTGTATATTGAAATCATATCCCTTCTCCAGAGAGAATAAGTTCAGTGTTCACAACCTTTCCTCATAACTAATATCCTCCAGACCCTTTATTAGCTTTGTTGCCCTTCTTTGTACTCGCTCCATTTCCAGTACTCCTTCGTGAGGACCGGTGCCCAGAACTGGACAGTATACTCTAGGTGCGTACATACATGTTACAATCTGAATGCACAATCCTCTTTAGAGCTGCCAATAGCTATGTAGTGCAAGGACCTGCCTGTCTGGATATGGATGGATTGGGTAGATAACATTGGTCTTCATATTGCATAGTTTTGGTAAATCTAAAGTTGATTGTACTAAGATTTCATGGCCAGATTGTACTGTGTATGGTGACCATGGGACTGGAGTTTTGTTAAAGGGTAATTTCACCCTAAAGCAAGGGTCACAAACTGGTGACCCTCCAGCTGTTGCAGAACTACAATTCCCATGAGACATTGCAAGGCTGATAGTTACAAGCAGGACTCCCATGGGCAGAGGCATGATGGGACTTGTAGTTCCACAACAGCTGGAAGGCTGCCAGTTTGAGACCCCTGCCCTAAAGTGATCTTCCAGGTCTAGCACAGTCCGATGGGCAGTCAGCCAATCGCTTCTTATTTCTCTGATGAAATCGGCTCTAGTTCCTAGCTCTGATCTGCATTCCCACACGTCCCGCTCACAGCACAGGTGTTCCCATTCCTCCTGTTGCATTCCCCATAATCAAAATAAATTAAAATTCCATGAGGGAGAGCCGAGACGGCTCATAATGTCTCTGGCAGATGGACAGGCTAGGGAATTCAAGTGCGGAGATGTCACCATCAGCTGTTCAGAGCCACCAGACATGAAATCTCAGTTTTGGGTGGAATGACCCTTGAATACAGCATAGAGAAATGGCCATTAAGCTGTCCTGTTGGAAAGGAATGTGCGGGTATAAAGTATCAGTGTAGTGGGCACTGTGTCGGGTACTCACTGTGCTGGTGGTCCTCGCTCTGCGGTTGGATGTTACCTCCTGCTGTTCGGTGTGTAGCTGAGTATGTGGAAGTGCTGTAAACGCCTTTGTGACATTATGCTTGTGTAAAGCATCCTCCAGCTACTGTCCTGATGGACGCAGAGCACTTCTGATGCCTCTTCTGTGCTCACAGGGGATATATAGAAGTCTCCTTTCCAGAGAGGATTAGGCATGTGGTGGGTGGAGACTATACACAAGCCACTCCCTCTTCTGTGCAGAGCATCCCTGTGGCACACTTGGCTGAGCCGCTCTCTGCTGTGTTTGAAGATCTCCCCAGATCAACACCATCCCTGAGAATGTAGAAGACGTTCCCCAGCTGTTCTGGTCACCATCCACTTCAATGTTACTGTGTCCACAGGAATAAACTTGGGGCCCATTTACACTGCAATGCACTCAAACGCAGGTGTCCAACGTCTCCAAAATAAATGGTGTCTGTTCCCATTTTGAAATATTACTTTTCTGGATTTTATTTCATTTTTTTAAACATTTTTAGTGCATTGGGAGGTCCATATAGACGCCAATTGCATCGCATTATGATGTGCTGGCAACATCTAATAACAAGCCCTGGTCAATGACTGTTAACCCTATCCACTCTAAATTTAAAAATGCATTGAAAATCTGTGCCTAACACTACCTTAAGGCTGGATTCACACCTACGCATTTTTAGTGCTTTTTGCATTTTGCAGATTTGCACTACAGAACGTGTTCCATAGGAAACCATGTTAAATGGACTGTAGTGCAAATATGCAGAAAGCACTAAAAATGCATAGGTGTGACTCCAGCCTAACACCCCTATGCACATGTATAAAGCTGACATTATTATTATATGGCGCCAACAGTTTGCGCAGAGCTTTACAACATGAGGGCAGACAGTACAACTACAATACAATTCAATACAGGAGGAATCATATGAGCGAATGTTGGTGGAACGCATTACCTATTGGCTTCTAATATATTCGGAAAGCTTCGGAACCAAGATCCATACAACTCTGTTCTAGGTTTTAATGCTCCCTTCTTGATACTATTTTATTTTTTTACATGATCCATGTCTCATTTTTAGAACATAGTTTGCTGGTTCACACTGATGATGTGCAGGAAACCGCTTATGATACGGACAGGAATCGCACTGCATTCCTGTTCAAATCCCATGCGATTCTTTGCCGTGTTATTTGAGCCCATTCGTTTTGGTTGGCTCAAATCGCACCGCACCCGCACAATTTAATGGCCAGTATGACATTTTAATACACTAGTGCAGGGGTGTCTAACTCGGTTTAATCGTGCAGGCGTATCAAAATTAAGGGCCAGTTGTGTTTGTAAGATTAGATGTCCAGAGCAATCCACCCCCCCCCCCCCCTTACATCAGAGGTCAAAAGTCCCCCACTTTCAGAAGTCAAGAGTCCCCCACCTTCACTTATTTTACAGTGCACCCCCCTTACCTTGTGCTGCTGCTGGGAAGCAGAAAGTGGGACCAGAGGATGGCTGGAGTCGGCTGCCAGAGTATGCTGAGACCAGGGAAGGTGGAGATGAGGGGGTGCTGCGGCTGCACAAAGAGGCACAAGATCTGTAGGGGAAGTTCTGTCCTCCTCTTTGCTGTTGACTGCTGAGACAAGGGGGTGCCGCAGCTGCAGGAGAGGTGCGAGGGCTGCATGAAATAGTCTGGCAGTCCGGATTCAGCATGCGGGCCTTGTGTGACGCGTGCACTAGTGGATGTGCTGTAGCATGGTACCTCATTGTACCTCCCTGCTTAGTCCCTGAGTACCCCTGTGGGCTTGTTTAGGCTTTGTGCGCTTGGTTTATTACCAGGGCTCAGCGTGGGGATCTTTCTGGTTCCCAATTCCCTTTTTTGTTAGGCAGCCAATCCTTACTGGTCTCGGCTTTAGCATGACTGGTGATGCTCAAGTTGGAGGGTGCATTTAGCCAAGGGCATAGCAAGAAAGGGTACAAAACATTGATAGACCAGGGGAATGTGGCACTTGTCTGCCGGCTCCTACATCCTGTTGAGGATGGGTGCTCGAGGGGTCACCAGTTTGATTCAAACTGGTAAAGGTAGAAGGCGAGGTCTTCTTTTCCACAAGCACTCTAGCTTGGCACACTAACATGAAAAAGGAACCCTCACTATTCAGTATTATTACTAGAGCCTCATCTCCTTCAGCTGTCGGGGGGCATATCTCGTAGTGAGGTACAGCCACTATGCTCTGTGGGGTGCTAATCCACTATGGGATTTGCCATGGTATCCCGTTTAGTCTGGTTATCCCCTGCCAAGTAATGCACAGTGGTGGATGGGTAGCTAGATGAATCAGAGACCAGCAGGTCTGTAGCTGTATCTGGCAAGAAGGGGCATATAACTGTTGTAGTGCTGTGTCTCATTCTACTTACTGTCACCAGTGGGGTAAGTCTTCATTGTCTTATGTCTGTCTTTTTCATAAGTGTCTTATTTTGGGCTGTTCAAGTGTCTGCTTTCTCTTTTTCCCTCCCTCCCTCTCGCTGGGGTCTCATTTCTGTTTCGTGTGGGGGAACGGCCTAAATTTAGTGTCCTGGGACTGAGCCCAGATATTTGCTGAGATCAATGAATACCAGGAGTCAACCATAGAGGTGTAGAGAGACATCTTTACAAGGAAGGGGGGGGGGGGGCAAGGGTGCAGGAGGGTATTGAGTAGCCGGAGGACATCAGGCAGCGAAGTGGGAGAAGATAGGTGAAGCGTAGATAAGGAGACATCCAGAGCACAGAGACGGAGATCAGGGATGCCGTGTGCACTTCTGGTTTGTTTGGTGGTCTTGCGGTGCAGGTATCTGGCTGGCATCGGTGTCACTGTGTGGGGTCTTGCCGGCTAGGTGTCTCATGGGAAGTGTAGAAACTGACAGATGTGAAATAGCCTAGGGAGTGATAAATATAGAGATCTGCTTCATATTACATCTGGAGAGCCAGGATAGAGCGAGACTTCCCAGGGGGAGAGGATTGGAGACACTTGGAGGGAGAGAAGAGACGGAACATGAACTTGGGATTGACTGCTCTGAAGAGTTAGAGAGTTGAAGACGGAGAAGAGACTGCAAGTGAGAAAGGGAGGGACTGGATGTAAGAGACTGACGTATCCACCAAGGCCAGGACAGAGGGATGTCTTTCATTACTACACCTGTTGCAAAGACGGCTTCCTGGGAGAGACATCTGTGTTGAGAGAGAAAGCATGAGACTGCTGAGATAGCAGAAAGGTTTGCTGAGGTTGTAATCTCTGAATACAGGACGATCGTGCGAAACAGAGGAAGGATAGGGGATCGTACGTAGGAAAGCAAAAGCAGGAGTGAGAACTTGTTAATAAGGATTGGGTCATCTGAAGAGAGCAGTGTTTGACTTTTTCAGACAGCTTGTTAATAATGGATATAAACTCTGTCGTTTCGGAAATGAGCCGTCCCAAGGGACAAAATGGCAGCCCAGCGAAAACTAAAAGTACTTCTAAATCTTCAAAGAAAAAAACTCCTACTAAACGTGCTACTGTTTATTTTGAGGTGGAGATCTTGGATGCCAAGACGCGGGAGAAGCTCTGCTTCCTGGACAAGGTAAGAGGCCATGGAGTGATTGAGAGTTTTCACAAGTAAGAATGTGCTGGAATGGAACTTGGATGGAGAGAAGACGGCAGGTGGGGATGGGAAATGTTTGAGGGAATGAAGCATGTCTGATGCCACAAGGGTTGAGAAGGTTAGGGGTTGGGTTGAGGGCGCTGTATGGGATGGGTACAGAGGGTGGGTTGGGGGAGGGGGGGGCAGGTTTAAATATGCTGAGATGGGCTGGTGGTTTGGGTTTAGGTGTGTTGAGTGGATGGTAAATAATTACATTAAAGCATGCTATGAGAGCATGGGTTGTGGAGTGGTAAGGTCAGGGACTGGATTAGACATTCCCTTAGAGTACAGAGTGCATTGTTGTAGGAAGGGATGCTAAATAGGGAAGTATGTAACAAAACAAAAGAATTGGTTTTGAAATGCAGTCCATGGACTTTATGGGCACACAACATTCATTTGTTAAAAAATATCAATATTTATTAATTTTCTGCCATACTTCCCTATTTACAATAATGAGTAGGCAACGAGACCACTGGGAGAGGTACTATGGGTACTCGTTGGTTTAGGACATACAAGTGCCATGTCCTATTGCTATGAAACAGAAGAATTTATTTAGGACCGCAGTCCATACACTTTAGAGGTACACAACATTCATTTATTAAAAAAATATATTTTTTTATGCACATTTAAAATCATAAAATCAATTAAAACCCAAAAAGTACAGTGGCATATTACAGCTATGTGTCGATAAGGATGGTAGCCCCTATTCAGCTATACAGGAATATTCACACAAAAACAATCCTAAATCCTGCAGAACATGGCTCAAAATGTCAAGTCCTGAGCTACTAGCTAGGCCTTAATAGTTACTCGCCACCAGTTGACCCGCCTCAAATTCTTCCCCTTAACATGCCCTCATAAATTGTCTCATGAAATTACACTGTTAAATGTTTTATGCAGAATTAAGTTACAAAAATAAATATTAACAACCACTTTATCAATGCAGCCTCACGAGTGCCCATCGATGCAGCTCTACCAGTGCCAGGCCAGTGTCACGTCACATTCAGCTACCCATCACATTTTGCTACCCACTGGAGTGTGCATGTGCGATGCCGCCATATGCGTTCCAACACAGGGCCCCTCATGGGCTCGCTTTGTTCGCCACACTTTGGGCATAATTATAATCTAGCTCTATGTCCACTTGGATGGTGGGGATTGAACCTGGACTCAGGGGTGGGATGCATATGGCGGCGCCGCGCATGCGCAGTCTAGCGGGTAGCCAAATGTGATGGGTCGCTATATGTGACGAAACACCGCATAGTAGCCTATTATGTGTCACTTACCTGACACAGGAGCCAGCGATGTCACCGCTGTCCCCTCTTTCATGAAGCGTCCATCTTCCTTCCGGGTATCGTGGCTCCGGCGCTGTGATTGGCCGGAGCCGCGATGAAGTCACTCCGGCGCATGTGCGTGGGAGCCGCCACTAACTGCATGAAGTGGATTAAGGGGATGTTATGCTTTATTGCACCACCACCTGCGCTGCCACATTTGGAACTTTTTTTGGGGGTGAGCGGGTACGGTCAGATCGCTCCAGCAGTATTTCGGAGTTTTCCGGTGTTCTGTCGGATGGTGCCTGGGATGTACTGCGCATGCACCATACGGAACAGCACACCAGCTGATTTTACAAAAGAAAAAAACTGTTGCTGTAACTGCTCATAATATGTTAGCAGGAATTTGACTTGAATTTGTTATTAAATGTAAGTACTTTTGCAACCTGAGGGTGGGTTCTTTTGAATTTGAAATCGTGCGAGTTCTGCTGAATTTGAATTTCAAACCTGCATTGCAGTGCGAGTTTAGGGGCGATTTTAAAGACATCTGTGCGGGTTTATGCACAGATGTCTATCGAAATCGACCTCAAAGTCGCCAAAAGTAGTGTAGGAACTACCTTTGGAAATTGGTGCAGCGGCGCAAAGTCGGCATCATACTGATTCGGACGGTCCCATTGCCGGCAATAGGCTCTGAATGTCAAATCGGCCCGATGTGAACGGGGGCTCAATCTAACGCCCCCCTTCTCCTAGACTGACAATGCTGCTATCCATAGGTACCCTTGTGCTCCTTCATCCCAGAGTATAGACACTCTAATAAAGAGTTGTGTTACTGGCCAGATCGCCAGGCTGAATTCGCATTGCACCAGTCTGTGCAATGCGAATTCAGCCAAACAGTTGTATGGCTGAACTGTCATTGGATTTGCATCAAAAAAGTGCAGGAACCTTTTTTTTCTCCCACACTGGAATCGGATCGTATAGCTCTTCACACCCCTGCGATCTGATTTCCTGTTCCGAATTCACAGTTCGCACTTTGATCTGCGAACCAATCTGGGGGTGTCATTAACTTTGTATTGACACCAGCAGCGCTTTGCAGAGGGCAGTGTGAACTTTCTGCAAGGAAAATGCGATGCTGGGACCGGCACTGGAATCGTGCCGGTTCCCGCATCGCAATAGTGTGAACCTGGACTGATACTGCTTAAAGCGGAGTTCTATCCAAGGCTTCACTGCTGGGCTACCTTACCGGCAATAGCAGTGGCAGCCGCACTCGACAGCATTGGCTGGGGTGCGGACATCGCTGGACTCCAGGACAGGCCAGGTAGACCCCCCCCCGCCCCCGCCGGGAGAACACAATAGCTCTGCAGGAGTGATTCCCCTGTCAACACACTGTATTGATGGGGGAATAGACTGCTTGTATTCCAGGCATTTTTTGCCCCTGGGTGCATACTTGCACCTATACCTTCCTCCTGCATGAAAACGGCAGAATTGCATGCATTAGGGCTAAACGCCCAGTGTATATGAGGCCTAATGCTGTTGTATCTAATGCAACTTTTTCTTCCCTTGCTGCAAAGGGACAAAGACAAACAGGCGATCACATTGTCCTGAGCAATTTATAGTATCTGATTAGTAAATAATCATCATCATAAAAATAAACAATCAAATGCCCCTTTTGCAAGAATCACTCTGTTAAAAAGCCCCCCCCCCCCCAAAACCCCCCAATAATGAAGGGATTCAAGTCTAAAATTATTAAAAAACAGAACTCCAGTTGTTAATATTTGGTCTTGGCTCCATGTTTATGTGGAGAAGAGCTTGTTGTAGGCTCAGAGTAGCGTGTTTTAGGAGATAAATTACAGGATGACAGGTATAGGCTGTAGGATATACATTACAGGCATGTGTTTCACGGGTATCCATTTTAGCTTGTTGTACACTGTATGGGGAGTCAGCATGCCAGTTGTTCTAAACAGATTTGTGCCCAACGAGGTTCAAAAATTGTTGGCTAAGCACAGACCAAACGAGACACTATTTACTAGCAGCTTGTACCATTGACAAATAAATATAAATGTGCATATTTCCAGATCATGACAGGTACACTTCATAAAATTAATTTGGATTAAAGTGGCTGTGGCTTCTTTATATATATATATATATATATATATATATATATATATATATATATATATATATATATATATATATATATATATATATATATATATATATATATATATATATATATATATATATATATATATATATATATATATATATATATAATTTTTTTTTTTTTTTTTTTACACCAGTGCCCACATTTATACTGTGGCCCCTGTTGTGTGCTGTAAATGGAGTGGTACCAATACCATAATTTTTTCCAGTATATCAAAATGTAACAGTGTGCCATTTTCATCTGCCTTTATTCACTGCAGTGAGATGTGAACTCGTAGGACTCAAGGTCTTGTATTTGCACTGGAACGGCGTTGGGCAAGGAGCCCAGTGCAACCTAACACATATGGTGGAAAGGGTTAGGTCACCTTTACAAAATACTACCTAATGCTGGTAAGGGGTAATGGTACTGGCAGGCATTAGATTAAATTCAATTTCTACCAAGAAGGCAAACACGTCTAAGGGAAAGGAGCTGAAAGTAAGAGATAAGTCCTAGAAAGATTACGTTTTTAAGGATTTATCTCTTACGCTCTAAAACGTTAAGTGGTTGTAAACCCCTAAATATACCCAGTGAAGTGACTGCCCTCAGGTGATACACAGAGCTGAAACAAAGCCTCCTACATACATTGTATCTGTCTATCTGCAGTGTTCTCTTCTCTACATTCATTTCAAAATGCTGGGTTTATAAAGCTTGCCTTAGGTGCATACAGCTGAAATTACACTCTGCAGAGCTCAGTGAGGAGAGCTCTGAGAGCTGATTGGAGGGAAGGCACACACCCCCTTCACATGGCATCCAGGAACAGAGATCAGGCTGTCAATCAACTGGAGGTCTCTCACCTGACACCAGATTTCTCTTGGTGTCAGGAAAACTTGTTAGAAGTGATTCATGCTGATAGCAAAGGAAGGAAGTTGCAGAAATTACATTTAGTGCTCTTAATTGAGGCAAGTACACACTATGGAGGCTTTTAGTCCATTATAATAATTCATTATCAGACTATAGCCACTGTAATTCACCCCAAATCGCATATTACTTACTGTTTAAAGAAACTTTAAAAAAATTGTTTCCAGGGGTTAGGCAGCGCCATCGTAAGTATTGTTTCTGAGTCCACAGTGGAGTGCATTTCCACCCTTACATTGAGCACTTCCTGTACTGTTAACCAAGCCTCCTTCTCAATCCAACGTTTTTATGGCAACCCTGCTTCCCTGTTCATAGCTTACTTGTTTATTTCATAGTATTTACTTGTGCCTTGTCTAATGGCCATTACTGCAGTCTTATCAGCTGAAGCTGATAAGTCTGACAAAGGGAAACCAGTTTAGACTGTATGTGAGGTCACATGGTGTGTAGGAGGAAGCTCTGAGTGATTAGCAGAGTTCAGTGTTGTGCTGTAGAAAGTCCTGATAACAGATAGATGAGACATAGAGAGTGTGCCTTAAATCAGGGGAGATCTGGGCATGCTCAGTGACCTCATTCTACAGAACAACAAGGATTACAACAATACTAAGCAAGTAAGGAGATATCTACAAGCAGTGTTCATTAGGGTTTTTTGTGCTGATTTACATGGGACAAAGTTGTGGGGGAGGGTTTACAACCACTTTAAAGGGTTGCTTCACCTTTCACCAAAGACATCCAATCAGCGGAAGTTCCATTTTTGGGTGGGACTCCGCTTTAAGGTTTAGTTCACCTTTTACCAAAAAAATGCCTATTTAGATAAAGGGCGCCTGTGGATTAAAAAAAAAACTGTGCAGCTCTCTGACTAAAGGTAAATTTTTTCGCTATAGGTGTAGGCCACCATTAGCATACCTTCCAAAGCCTGATTAGAATAGAATGCTGCTAAGTAAGGCCAATTATTACTGATCACCACCACCATGACACCAGTGAGCTTTCTCTGATTTAAACCTCCCCACACTTGCTTTCTCCCCCCTGATGCAGAGGCTCTGAGCTCCAGAGTCTGAGAGCTCCTGTGATGGTGGAGGTGAACAGTAATAGCCGAGCCTTGCCTGGCAACATTCTTGGAGTGTTCAGGTCAGGCTTCATGAGGTATGTAAATGGCCTACATCTACAGTTCTTTGAAAAAGTATTCATACCCCTTGAAATGTTCTACATTTTGTCATGTTACAACCAAAAATGTAAATATTTATGAGATAGACCAATACAAAGTGGCACAAATAAATATGTCAAAAGTGTGGCGTGCATTTGTATTCAGCCCCCTTTATGCTGATGCCCCTAACTAAAATCTAGTGGAACCAATTGCCTTTAGAAGTAAATGGACTCCACATGTGTGTAATTTAATCTCGGCATAAATACAGCTGTTCTGTGATGCCCTCAGAGGTTTGTTAGAGAAACTTGGTGAACAAACGGCATCGTGAAGGCCAAGAAACACACCAGACAGGTCAGAGATAACGTTGTGGAGAAGTTTAAGGGCTCCTTCACACAGACGTGTCCATGTACGGAGCCCGCTCTGCTCAGCGGGGGGATAACTCTATCAATCCCCACTGAGCAGACAGATGACAGGTCTGTCTCTGCACACTGTGCAGGGACAGACCTGTCAGAGCGCCACTCTCCAATATGCGGGATCGGATGACGACGGACCGTAGAGTCTGTCATCACCTGATCAGCAGACGGATCGAAAAGTTGGTTTTTCCTCCGTCACACTTTTTCGGATGGGAGCAGGTCGGATGTCAGTGGACATGTCACCGCTGACATCCGCTGCTCCATAGAGGTCTATGGAGCGTCCGTTCAGGTCCGCCTAAACTGACGGGCGGACCTGAATGGATCATCCGTGTGAAAGAGGCCTTAAGCAGATTTAGCGTATAAAAAAAAAAATATCCCAAGCTTTGAACATCTCACAGAGCACTGTTCACTCCATCATCCAAAAATGGAAAGAGTATGGCACAACTGCAAACCTATCAAGACATGGTCGTCCACCTAAACTGACAGGCCGGGCAAGGAGAGTATTCATCAGAGGAGCTGCCAAGACGCCCATGGTAACTCTGGAGGAGCTGCAGAGATCCACAGCTCAGGTGGGAGAATCTGTCCACAAGACAACTATTAGTTGTGCACCCCATAAATCTGGCCTTTATGAAAGATGAAAGCCATTGTTGAAAGAAAGCCATAAGAAGTTCTATTTGCAGTTTGCAAGAAGCCATGTGGTGGAAGAAGGTGCTCTGGTCAGATGAGACCAAACTGGAACTTTGTGACCATGTGTTAGAATGGCCCAGTTGAAGTCCAGTCCTAGATCCAATTGAAAATCTGTGGCAAGACTTGAAAATTGCTGTTCACAGACGCTCTCCATCCAATCTGGCAGAGCTTGAACCATTTTGCAAAGAAGAATGAACAAAAATGTCCCTCTCTAGATGTGCAAAGCTGGTAGAGACACCCCCAAAGAGACTTGCAGCTGTAATTGCAGTGAAAGGGGGTTCTACAAAGTATTGACTCGGGGGCGCTGAATACAAATGTACACCACACTTTTCACATATTTTATTTGTAAAAAAAACTTTTGAAATCCATTTATCATTTTCCTTCCACTTCACAATTATGTGCCACTTTGTGTTGGTCTATCACATAAAATCCCAATAAAATACATTTACATTTTTGGTTGCAACATGTCAAAATGTTAGTCAGAGCTGCAGTTTGTTTATAGGCGCCCCTTATCTGCATAGGCAATTATTTGGCAAAGTTGAACTAACTCTTTAGACAGTAAAAAAAAAAAAAGCCAAGCCACCATCTTTCCCATTGCCCACGTTGCAGAACTCTACTGTCGTTAACCACTTGAGGAGTCAGAGCATAAGAGATATGTTCTTAAAAATTTTAACAATTTTTCTCGGACATATCTTACTTCCAGCTCCTCTCCCTTAGACAAGAGATGTGTTTTGCCTTCTCAGCTGAAAACGACTCCTATCTATTGCCTGTCAGTACCTAGATACTACTAGTACTTTGCTTCAATAGCCACCTTCTTGTCCTACACAGCCCCAGTTATTGGGTGCAAAATAATCTTGCCTCACCTTAAACTTACAAAACTATATGTGGATTTTACTATATACACATATTTACACGTTTTCTATAGTATATCATTGACTAATGCTGCTCTTTGTTTGCCATGTTTTGCAGGTGGAGCCCAATGCTACCGTTGCAGACATAAAGTGCTTGTTCACCAAATCTCGTAGGTATTTAGGATGGGTACTGCTAATCCTTGCATATCAAGGCCCCCGTGGTGACCTGTAAAAAAACAAAACAACAAAAAAAACTGCTCTAATTAAAAGCTGTTAATGGTACTCAAATGATAACATGGAGACTTCTCCGTTACAGCTCACCACCTGTTTGCTTAATCAGATATAAAGCTGGATTAACCCTGGAACCCGACCTGGCAGCAATACATTGTAAACTGGGCTGTTGTTACATTGCTTGCCAGTGTGGGTCATATCTCATTAAAGCCTTCTCTGTCACCCTGTGTTTTGTACGCATTCAACTTTACTGGAGGGTGAATAAGAGAATGGGAGAGTTCCTTTTGGCAGCAATGATGCCCAGGGCTCTGTCTATTCATTAGGTCTAGAATTAAGACGGGCGGACAGCAGGGCTATTTGCGCAGGAGACTGGCAGAATACCCTATTATTTGGATTCACCATACAGATATACTACATCCCTAATTACCCCCGACCAAGTTTTGGTTCCCTGATATTGGCCCAAGTGGATATTCCTGTGTTCATATAGGTTTCTCTTGGGGTGTCCATATCATCCACTTTGTTATGATCTACGTTTACCTGCAACTGTGTATCTCTAGTCTAGAGCCCTAATCTCTGCACACCCCTGCTGTCCCTGGCAGGCCTCTGCCTTGGGTTGGCTTTGGTGCCCCTGTACCCGCCCCCAGGCATTGTTAATGAGCACCCTCTGATCCGCTACATTGATTGCTGCCCTGCTACTAGCATTGTGGGTCCTGAGGAAGCCTTGAACTGGCGAAACGTTGGCCTGACTACCTGAAATATACAGACTCCTATATGTACAGCTGTATCGTGCTGTATAAATGATTTATCTATCATTTCTGGTAGCTACAGTGGGGCATATATTCTGATTTTGTCAACATCTGGATCTTGTGGAGGCAGTTTTAGGCCTATATTTTATCTTTGTATTCTAGTACTTTTTGAAAAAAAATATATATTTTATAGAATTTATCTGTGTGGCCTATAAAGTCCGATCCATATAGGCGGTGCGTGAATATTTTCAGCCCTTAATCTCCTATTTTAAAGCGGAGTTCCACCCACAAAATTTACTTTACATTAACCACTTCAGCTCCGGACCAATAAATACCTTAAGGACCAGAGGTCTTTTTGCAATTTCGCACTGCGCTGCTTTAACTGGTAATTGCGCGGTCATGCAATATTGCACCCAAACGAAATTTGCGTCCTTTTCTTCCCACAAATGGAGCTTTCTTTTGATGGTATTTGATTGCCTCTGCGATTTTTTTTTTTTTTTTTTTTTTTTGCGATATAAATGGAAAAAGAGCGAAAATTTTGAAAAAAAAAGATATTTTCTTCTTTTTGTTATAAGAAAAATCGAATAAACTAAATTTTAGTCATACATTGAGGGCAAAATTTATTCAGCCACATGTCTTTAGTAAAAAAAATGTCAATAAGCGTATATTTTTTGGTTTGCGCAAAAGTTATAGCGTCTACAAACTAGAGTACATTTTCTGGAATTTACACAGCTTTTAATTTATGACTGCCGATCTCATTTCTTGAGGTGCTAAAATGGCAGGGCAGTACAAATCCCCCCCAAATGACCCCATTTTGGAAAGTAGACACCCCAAGGAAATTGCTGATGGGTATGTTGAGCCCATTGAATATTTATTTTTTTTGTCCTAAGGGATTGAATAATGACAAAAAAAATAAAAATTTTTTTTTACAAAAAGTTGTCACTAAATGATATATTGCTCACACATGCCATGGTTATATGTGGAATTGCACCCCAAAATATATTCCGCTACTTCTCCCGAGTATGGGGATACCACATGTGTGGGACTTTTTGGGAGTCTAGTCGCGCACGGCACCCCGAAAACCAATCACCACCTTCAGGATTTCTAAGGGTGCAAATTTTTGATTTAACGCCTCACTACCTATCACAGTTTCGAAGGCCATAAAATGCCAAAATAGCACAAAACCCCCCCAAATGACCCCATTTTGGAAAGTAGACACCCCAAGCTATTTACTGAGAGGCATGTTGAGTCCATGGAATATTTTATATTTTGCCACAAGTTGCGGGAATATTACAAACTTTTTTTTTTTTGCACCAAGTTGTCACTAAATGATATATTGCTCACACATGCTATGGGCATATGTGAAATGACACCCCAAAATACATTCTGCTGCTTCTCCTGAGTATGGGGATACCACATGTGTGGGACTTTTTGGGAGTCTAGTCGCGCACGGCACCCCGAAAACCAATCACCACCTTCAGGATTTCTAAGGGTGCAAATTTTTGATTTAACTCCTCACTACCTATCACAGTTTCGAAGTCCATAAAATGCCAAAATAGCACAAAACCCCCCCAAATGACCCCATTTTGGAAAGTAGACACCCCAAGCTATTTACTGAGAGGCATGTTGAGTCCATGGAATATTTTATATTTTGCCAAAAGTTGCGGGAATATTACAAACTTTTTTTTTTTTTGCACAAAGTTGTCACTAAATGATATATTGCTCACACATGCTATGGGCAGAAGTCAAATTACACCCCAAAATAAATTCTGCTACTTCTCCCGAGTACGGGGATACCACATGTGGGGGACTTTTTGGGAGCCTAGCCACGTACGGGACCCCGAAAACCAAGCACTGCCTTCCGGATTTGAATATAAAATGCTACCAAAAAACCTGTTAGCGATGGCAGGGATCAGGCCTGACTCTGCAATCGCTGCAGTTATGTGTTTAGTGTTTTGTAAGTGACAGTGATCGATCGATACTGCACTTGGGTGGGCTGGGCAGAGGGGCAAAACGCAGGTGCCAGCAGGTATTTGGGCTGATCCCGCTAACAATGCGTTTTTTTGGAACCCTAAACTGCTGGGGACGCTAGTATAGATCTGATCAGATCAGATATTGATCTGTTCAGATTCTATACCACTACGGGAGGTGTATGCTTTGTGTGTGGGTGTTAGCGGTACTGGCACTAACCTAGCGCTGCCTGGGGCGACGCAGACCCTGACCCTAAAACCTAATTGATATCACCCGCCGGGTGATCAGGGGGTTAAACCTTTATTGGGTAATAAATGGTGGGTGCCCTGATGCTATAAAAAACAAACTAACCAGAGTCACCCGTAACACTTATACGGTGATCAGTGGTGAAAGGGTTAACTAGGAGAAATCAGGGGGTTCAAATTTTTATTAGATAGTATATGGGGGTCCCTGGCGCTATATAAAAACCTGACGGGGAACCTAAATAACTAACTGGCTAACCAGCGTCACCAGTGACACTTATACTGTGATCGCTGGTGAAAGGGGGTGAAAGGGTTAACTAGCAGCAATCGGGGTTAAAACCATTATTGGGTAGTATATAGGGGTACCTAGCGCTATAAAAACCTGGCGGTGAACCTAAAAAAATAACTAGCTACCTAGCGACACTGATGCAGCGTTCAGAAAAATTATCGCTTAGTGACACTGGCAAAAGGGGGTGAAAGGGTTAACTAGCGGAAATCAGGGGGTTAAAACCATTATTGGGTAGTATATCGGGGTACCTAGCGCTATAAAAACCTGGCGGTGAACCTAAAAAAATAACTAGCTACCTAGCGACTGTAGCGACACTAATGCAGCGATCAGAAAAACGATCGCTTAGTGACACTGGCAAAAGGGGGTGAAAGGGTTAACTAGCGGCAATCAGGGGGTTAAAACCATTATTGGGTAGTATATCGGGGTACCTAGCGATATAAAAACCTGGCGGTGAACCTAAAAAAATAACTAGCTACCTAGCGACACATGCAGCGATCAGAAAAATGATCGCTTAGTGACACTGGCAAAAGGGGGTGAAAGGGTTAACTCTAGGGGCAATCAGGGGGTTAAATCTTTATTGGGGGGTGATGGGGGGCTACCCTGGACCTAACACTAACTGTCCTGACAGTTTTTACTGTCACAACTGACACTGAATGCATTGATCAGTAAAGAAATGATCAATGCAATCAGTGACACTGTGACTGGAGGGGGGGCGGGGGGCGATCGGGGGGGGGTTTGTGTGCCTGTGTGTACCTACATGTCAGTGTAGTGTTGGTGCACACTTACTTTCTGTCTTCTCCTCGTAGTCCGGTCAAAAAGACCGCCCCGAGGAGAATGACATCACTTCCTCCTTCCTGTGTAAACAATACACAGGGGAGGAAGCTTCTCATTGGCCAGGAGCGATCCAGAGGGGGTGGCCGAAAACCAACGGCCATCCCCTCATCACGGAGCGCTCCTGGACCGAATCGGACCGCCGTAACCAGCGGGAGGGGGTCCGATCGGACCCCCCACCCGCTGGAAGGCAATCACCTAGATGTACGTGATTGTGCCTGCCTGTGCCATTGTGCTGACGTACATTGGCAATACGGCGGTCCTTAAGTGGTTAATTAACTGGAAAAAACATAAGAGAAAACATTCTTTTTTTTTTTTTATTTTTTTTTTTTATTACATACTTGTTAAGGGCTGTTGCTATAGGGCAGTGATGGCGAACCTTGGCACCCCAGATGTTTTGGCACTACATTTCCCATGATGCTCTGGCACTCTGCAGTATATTTGAGCATCATGGCAAATGTAGTTCCAAAACGTCTGGGGTGCCAAGGTTCGCCATCACTACTATAGGGTCTCTTGCAATCTGCCCCCTTCCTCGCCAGGGCGCCTCACGTCACTTCCCTCGGCGCCTGTATTCGCTAGTGCTCCTGGGAGATGTGTGTCATCATTTCCCAGAAGTCACTGGGCAGCTCCGAGGGCTAGAATCCCAGTATGTGATGGGCTTATTATGGTTGCCATCACAATGAGCGGCAGAAGGGCAACCTAAGATGTTTCCTGCGCTGCTAAATGAGCTTACTGCACATGCGCCCGAACGGGCAGTGCATGCTGGATATTCAGCAGCACCGTAACCCCCGAAGTTTATGCTTGTGGGCTTTTTTTTTTTTTTTTTTTTGCGATATAAATGGAAAAAGAGCGAAAATTTTGAAAAAAAAAGATATTTTCTTCTTTTTGTTATAAGAAAAATCGAATAAACTAAATTTTAGTCATACATTGAGGGCAAAATTTATTCAGCCACATGTCTTTAGTAAAAAAAATGTCAATAAGCGTATATTTTTTGGTTTGCGCAAAAGTTATAGCGTCTACAAACTAGAGTACATTTTCTGGAATTTACACAGCTTTTAATTTATGACTGCCTATCTCATTTCTTGAGGTGCTAAAATGGCAGGGCAGTACAAATCCCCCCCAAATGACCCCATTTTGGAAAGTAGACACCCCAAGGAAATTGCTGATGGGTATGTTGAGCCCATTGAATATTTATTTTTTTTGTCCTAAGGGATTGAATAATGACAAAAAAAATAAAAAATTTTTTTTACAAAAAGTTGTCACTAAATGATATATTGCTCACACATGCCATGGTTATATGTGGAATTGCACCCCAAAATATATTCCGCTACTTCTCCCGAGTATGGGGATACCACATCCCCATACCAAGCTTCTCATTGGCCAGGAGCGATCCAGAGGGGGTGGCCGAAAACCAACGGCCATCCCCTCATCACGGAGCGCTCCTGGACCGAATCGGACCGCCGTAACCAGCGGGAGGGGGTCCGATCGGACCCCCCACCCGCTGGAAGGCAATCACCTAGATGTACGTGATTGTGCCTGCCTGTGCCATTGTGCTGACGTACATTGGCAATACGGCGGTCCTTAAGTGGTTAATTAACTGGAAAAAACATAAGAGAAAACATTCTTTTTTTTTTTTTATTTTTTTTTTTTATTACATACTTGTTAAGGGCTGTTGCTATAGGGCAGTGATGGCGAACCTTGGCACCCCAGATGTTTTGGCACTACATTTCCCATGATGCTCTGGCACTCTGCAGTATATTTGAGCATCATGGCAAATGTAGTTCCAAAACGTCTGGGGTGCCAAGGTTCGCCATCACTACTATAGGGTCTCTTGCAATCTGCCCCCTTCCTCGCCAGGGCGCCTCACGTCACTTCCCTCGGCGCCTGTATTCGCTAGTGCTCCTGGGAGATGTGTGTCATCATTTCCCAGAAGTCACTGGGCAGCTCCGAGGGCTAGAATCCCAGTATGTGATGGGCTTATTATGGTTGCCATCACAATGAGCGGCAGAAGGGCAACCTAAGATGTTTCCTGCGCTGCTAAATGAGCTTACTGCACATGCGCCCGAACGGGCAGTGCATGCTGGATATTCAGCAGCACCGTAACCCCCGAAGTTTATGCTTGTGGGCTTCATATGCCCACAAGCAACACGGAGCCGCGCAAGACAGGGAAATGTAAGATTCGTTTAAAAAATAAAAATATTGCGGCGCCATTATTAAGAATATTGATTTCGGCATTGCATTAAGATCATCTTCACAGATGCCTTTAGAATTTTATTTTTAATTATTCGTTATAAGGCATTTTACAAGGTAAAAAACTAATTGGAATTGGTTGTATAAAAATAAAAAAAGGACAAAATGTCACTATTTAAAAAGGCCTATGGATTCAGAGTAATGGACACTGTCGTTTACCTGGCATGCGATCCACTCTCTAGGCCGGAAGTGAAGCAAGGGAGAGTCAGCTTTACGCGTTTCGTCACCTATGTGCGACATTATCAAAAGTAGAATCTGCAGTTTAAGGCTACTTTCACAGTGCTCCGTTGCAAAAATGCATATGCACTTTTGTCGTGCTTTTCAGTGCCTTTTTCACCTGTGAAAAAAGGACGTGTGACTCGAAACTGCATCAAAAACGCAGCAGCTGGTGCGTTTTTGATGCTTTGGCTCAATTTTGCCACGTTTTCCATTAATTTCAATGGGGAGGTGCATTTTTTGGTGCTTTGTTTTTACCACGCCAACCCTGCACCAAAAATGCCTTTTAAATATGTAAAGAGCCCTGCAACTGACCAGCATGAAAGGGCGCACAGGATTTAATGGTCATGCATTTTTCTTCCGCATTTTTTATGCTAAGACGGAAGAACTGATCAGTATGAAAACAGCCTAATCAGTAGAGCTACTGGGATGAGTAGTTACACTTTTCCAATATTACTGAACAAGTCCAGTTAAGTGCGACTAACCACAATTAGTTTTACAGTTTCCGTATGCCCGCTCTCAGCGTGATATATAAACTGCATTTGTGGAAAAAAAACTGTGCTAAAAATGTGTTTTGTTTTTTATAGATCCTGAGTGGTATCCAGCCAGGCAGTCATTACGTTTGGACCCGAGTAAGTATCTTTCTATGCTTGCAGCAGATGCTGTAAATATTGCCAAGGGGTTGTTTTAATTTTCTGTTAAATAGGAGAGAATCAGGGCACTTTTATATAGTGCAATTTCGAAATAAATATGTGATGTGTTCCATGGTGGATTTGATTAAAATCATGATTTAACCACTTCCGTACCAGGCCTATTCTGCTGGCACTCCTCTCCTACATGTAAAAATTATAATTTTTTTTTTTGCTAGTAAATTACTCAGAACCCCCAAAAATGATATGTTTTTTTTTTTTTAGCAGACACCTTAGGGAATAAAATGGCAGTTGTTGCAACTTTTACACCGAGCAGCAGTTTTTCAAACGCTTTAAAAAAAAAAAAAAAAACTGTTTAATGAATTAAAAAATAACAAAACAGTAAAGTTAGCACAATTATTATTTTTTGGATAATGTGGAAGATTAAGTTATGCCGAATAAATAGATACCCAACATGTCGCGTTTTAAAATTGGGAATGGAATGGCGCCAAACTTCGGTACTTCAGAATCTCCATAGATGGCGCTTTAATTTTTTTTTTTTTTTTTTTTTTTTTTTTTTTTACAGGTATGGGGATGGACACTTAAAATTTTTATTTTCTATTGCTTATTTTGCTTTATTTTTACACTCTCTCTTTAAAAAAAAAAAAAAAGATCACTATTATTCCTATTACAAGCAATGTAAACATCCCTTTATAATAGGAGTGGCATCTCTCGTCCAGGCTGGAAAGCATGAGATAATGAGATTGTTCTTACAGGCCCCTCCCATCGCCTGTAAGAACGATGACCATTCTTACAGTGCACAGAATCGCCGGCTGAAAGAGAGGATATCTGAATGATGCCTGTAGATGTAGATATTCCCACTGAAAGTCAAGGATGACATATGACGTCCTAGGGCGGGAAGTGGTTAAATCACTAGTAAAATGGCTTGATTTAAATCATAATTGCTGGGGATGCAATATATCCTCTCCCGAGCACAAGCGCACTTGGATCGCTTTCAGAGGAGCAGCATTGCCTCCTGTATTTATGAGCCCTTAGGTGCATTCGGCAGCAGCACTCTTAGGGCTTGCTCACACGTAAAGTGAATGAATGGGTCATGCTTGGCAAGTGCTACACCCGCCAATCATGACAAAGCGTATAACTCCTGCTGTGCCTGTAACATGTGTACTCCCCTGCCTACTGCAGCTAAAGGAGGTGCGGTTGGGGCAGGGGTGATAAAAACATGTCTTAACTATGGGGGTTTACTCCCCCCCTCCCTCCCCCAAACTGCCAATTGTAAATGAGCTCTACTGTTCGCAGCCCCTTAAGGCTGCTTTCACACTGATGTTCTGCAGTTTACCTGCACTATGGGTGCAGCGCAGTCCATCTGCATCAGTGTAAAAAGCAGCCCTATACTATTCTGCCCAGTGTATTGCTTTACACTGACCTGAAGATTTCTTCTGTTCTGCTGCTGGCACCACTCTTTAGACAGCCAGGATAAGAGGTGGAGTGCAGTTGGTATCACTCCGCATGGGACAGAAGCCGGGCACTACAGAGGAGGCATCAGCTTATTCTTGCTCTCTATTGCAGCTTTAACTTTACAAGTAATCCCTCTGCATTGCACTCTGATGCTCTGCAATGGTGGGTCAGCAAGTCTGGACCGCTATCTACAGGTTGCTGACCCCCGGCCTAGGCTATCTGAACAAAAGTTTTCCTTCCCTCGCAGCCTTCTGGGACACATCACAGGTGCCAGGAGGCTGTGGGGCCATCTCGCAGTGCAGCGTGACTCTTGTCCATGGGTAACAGGCTTGGGGTCAGGTTTCCAAAGACTGGTGAAGAACCTGGCTCAGGTGAGGACAGTGCTGGATCCTCCTGGGTCAGGGGAGTGTCTGTTTCTTAAGTCAGTAGCTGCTGACTTTTCATTTTCTAACATCTGAGTGAAGAACTTCTTTAAGGGAAAACTAGTATGCTTATATTGGTTTTGTGGGGTTATGAGGTCATACTGCTATTAGGTGAATGTGTTTGGCTCATGGTTCCTTGTACACCGGTTTATAGAATATATGTTTTATGAATAGGTTTGGGAATATCTGTATGTGTTAAATGTGTTGTATATAACCTCTATGTGACAGAGGGAAGATCTCTTAAAGATGAGGACATTCTACAAAACCTGCCAGTGGGAACAACAGCGACTCTGTACTTCAGAGACCTGGGAGCACAGATCAGCTGGGTCACTGTGAGTATATATGCACATGCCTTTGTAAATGGTGGACAATACGCTTCTTGCATATTAATATACAGTATACACACTGTAACTTGGCTCGACATGCTGTATATCATACTGAGAATGTCTCTTATGCCTACTGCATACTTGCAGCAAATATATGAAATGGTGTAAACGATTCATGCCTTAATGGTGTCATTAATGATCACTGCTATCACAGAGGAGGCTGGAAAACACTATCCCGGTTGTTGATTGCTGTCTTTGTACATTGACCTTCCCTTCCCTCTATTTTGTAATCAGATGCAAGATGCATGCCACAAAATTTTCTTTAAAGGCTAAGTTCATCATATATATATATATATATATATATATATATATATATATATATATATATATATATATATATATATATATATATATATATATATATATATATATATATATATATATATATATATAATATTTCTTAAATTCCAACTCCCCTATGTGTCAATATACCGTATTGTACTGTGGTTGCAGAAAAAAACTAAAAACTTTTCTTTGATTGCTAGAACAATCCTTACCTTCATGACTTCCTGGTATGTACAGGCATACCCCACTTTTAAGTACAAAATGGGGTTTATTTACTAAAGTTGTAAAGTGCAAAATCTGGCTCACTTCTGCATAGAAACCAATGAGCTTCTAACCTCGGCTTGTTCAATTAAGCTTTGGTAGTTAAACCTGGAAGCTCATTGTTTTCTATGCAGAAGTGAGCCTGATTTTGCACTTTCCTGCTTTAGTAAACCTTAGAGTTATCCCCACTACCTACATGGAATTTACATTTTGTGTGGATTTGCTCCGAGTACTCTGATTTGCCTCCATAGTCCAAAGACATGCTAGTAGGTTGATGGCTCCTGTTTAAAAATGGCGCTAGTATGTGTACATGTGAGTTGGAGACCTTCGATTGTAAACTCCTAAAGGGAAGGGACTGATGTGAATGTACATCAAGTAAAGCGCTGTGTAAATTGTTAGTGCCATGTAAATACCCAGATATAAGTACATTTTACAAAAACAATGACAAATAAATGACATTTTAATGTGAACAAACTAAATGCCATGCAGTTAGGGTTTACTTCTACTGTACCTCCATCTTTGCTCCATGGCATCCATAGTTTGTGTGTGATTTCTAAAACCTTGAAACCTCACATATGCACATATACTGCACATGGAGAGAATGGAGGGCAATCTGCTGGCATAGGCACACACATAGCTGCACAGTTATACTGGTCCTGGCACAGCCAGTCAAACTAACAAGAACAGGATACCAGCTGCTCTTATGGTGCCAAGTGTGCCTCAATCAGCAAACATCAAAGTCGAGGCCAAATGTCCTCTTCAGTGTAGTACATACCAAAGTACAAGTGTCTGCAAAGTGGGGGGGGGGGGTGCTGCTCGTGTTCAGCAAAATGTCAGCTCTTGATTTCCAATAGTGTGGATCTGCCGCCTTATTTTAGTGACCCTTTTAATACTCACAGCTTGTTAAAGTGTACTTTTGGGTATGACCCTGAAACTGACTTTGCATGTCACGTCTAACTTTCTGTGGAGGATGGCAATATTTTCTGATGCTCAAAAGGCAGTTGGCTCCTGTAGACTCGCCAAAACAAAGTTCCTGAATCCTGTGTTTTGTATTGACCATTTGCTGCAATAGGTGGCTTAACTAACTAGTAATGTGGCACATTAGCATGTGGGCAGCAGCCAGCCCAAAAGCTTGTCACAATTTTACATGTCAAAGTATTTTTTTTTTTTTACGGGCGCTTAAGGAGCTCTAGAAGACCTATAAAATGATTTATGCCCGCATACTCAGAGAGAGGGTGCTGAGGTGTCCAACTTTTTAACGATATGACTGACCTAGTATGCAGCCAGTGATTCTTACTTGTTGAAGGTCATGACTTACTTAGCAGTGAAGCTGCCTTGTGCTGGTATATAGGATCTACACGAGCAAAAACGGTGTTCTGCCTTGCTGGTCAAAGTATATCGGAGAGAGAAAGAACATCTATAGAGAATATATGAGTTAAAACTGTAGTAAACCACTGCAATACAAAAATAAAGATTTTCCCCTGCAAAACAATAGCATAATGTGCTAGTATTCATCACATATTAGCTTATTATTATTATTATTATTATTATGATTATTATTATAATACACAATATATATAGCGCCAGCAGTTTATGCAGCGCTTTATAAAATACTTACCTTTAAAACGAAGCTCTCCAGCAGCGAACAGTCACCGCTGAGAGGGCTTCCATCTTCCGCCGGGCTTCCTTCCAGGTTCGCGGACTCGGGCTGTGTGAGTGCCTGAGCCGCGATGACACCACTATCATGCATGCCTCTGGGAGCCCTCGGTTACGGCAAGGTGTTCTGAAAGTCTGGCGTCTGGCACGGTATCCCAGACCTTCAGAGAGCATGTGCCAGTGACGTCACAGACTGCATCCAGGGTAAATATCTTGCACGTTTTAGGAGATATTTTACCTACAGGTAAGCCTAAAGCTAGCCATACACCTATAGATTATTTGCAGATTTTCTATGGTTAGATGGAATAAGTGGGAGATTCCTCCATCCACAGTTTAGCGAACATGGAGAAATCTGTTGCACTTTTTCCATCTAAGCATAGAAAATCTGCATTCTATTCGACTTTTTAAATAATGAATATGACTCTATTGTCGGCCATTATCTTCACCTTTAGAGCAAGAAAAGCTCAAGAAAAATGCATCCCTTTTAAGTTCTAATGAAATTAAAGTGAATGTAAACCCACTCTCTTCCTTTCAAAACTACTGCAATATTGGATATCTATAAGGATGTACATGCCTCCTGCATGTATACTTATCTGTTAAATGCCTCCCCTCTGTCTGCTATGAGACCTGAAACTGCAGATTTTGTGGGTGGGTCTGTTTTCCAGGGCTCAGTGGGTGGAGTTGTGATGTCAGTAGACTCCCCCCCCTCTACACTCCCCTTAACAACATGCATTTTCTCCTGTGTATTTCTTACACTGAACTTCTGCTATGATCTCTAGCATCCAGTGAAAACCCTGAAAAGTCCACAAATGACTTCAGCATGCCAAATCATGCTGAGTTGTGGAACAGCCAATCCTTGTACAGCAGCAGAAGAAAGGAGTGGGAGGGAATTCAAAAATAATGCATGTCTCTTAGGCTAGTACACGAGATATGCAAGTCACCTGTCACTCACAGCAAGGGGGAGGATTTGACAGTTTTTTTTTTTTTTCTGTTTGTCAAGATTTATCTCACTGAACAATAAAAGAGGATTCCTCAGAGCTGGATTAACTCTTTGTGGGCTGAAATTATAGGAAATGTTATACTGTACATTATGACATCCACTTTAAATGTCTTCACACTTGTCCCTGGCCCTAACGTTGTGGTGTTAAAAAATCTTGCTTGCTGCATTTTTTGGTCAGTTAAACGCACCTCCTGGTTGAAAGGCATTGAAAACACAGCAAGAACACATACATAAAGCACCCTTGTTCCCTTTTTTTTTTTTTTTATGCGGTTTTTAAATCACATGGCCTATGAAAAACACACCAGCACATTAAAATCACGGCAAAATTGCATGCATTTTTGGCACCATTTTCGCCACCTCTTTCTTTATTAGTAGAATGCCAGAAATGCCATTCTTGGCTGCTGACGTTTCGGAGCATCTCCTAGTCAAGATTTGTCATCCCACAAGCCGTAATGAAGATGGGGATCCTCAGGATAGCCAAGGTGACACAATCCATGCTCATGCTAAGCTTACCAAAAAGCATGTGACCCACTAATAAGATTGCTCCACGTACGGATTCTTCACAATGGTGACATCAGCATCACAAATTTTGTAATCCTCACAGAAGAAATCAAACCAGCACAGGAATGGTAATCCCAATCTCCACCGTAATTTACACAGACTCCCAGTATGTTTTGTTTTATCCCACCATCATTAGGGTATTCATACTGGACATGAAATAAAAGAATCCTCTAAATAGTGCATTGCCATAAAACAAAGTGCTTTATTTAGTTAAAAATTACACTCGCATGTCAACTAATAAAACAAGCATATAAGCGAGCATGTAAACCCCAAGGTAAACTTCCTCCAATATGGATATATACAGTGCAAGTAAAAATGATTATAATGATGGTGAATCATTAAAAAAAAAATGAACACAATAATAAGAGAACTATTAAACAGTTCATATAAATGAGTCCATAAACTTTGTGATGACAAATAGTGATGATCAGTCACCAAAAAAAAACAAAAGGAATCACTGCTGTGAAATACTTCTGCCACCAAATGTGACATAAGGAGGCTTACCGGAACATATGGACCCTATTCGGCTTATACCAAATGGGTCAAACAGGCAGTGGTGGTGTCTCAACACCTAGGTATAGACGGTTTGCAAGAATCTTCTCCAATGGATCTTCTGATGTTAGGAGGACCACCGGAGCCAGTGTAATATGGTGTGTAGACCTATAGGGCCCTTCAGAGTCAAAACTGAAATCTTCTCTTTAGTATTCCATTACGACATAGATCCAAGGAGAAAGGATAGAAGACTGATCCTGCCCCGGCTCTCCGCTCCTCACTCTAACTCACTGACAGCTTCTGCCGGTTCTGCTGCTTTCAATACCCAAAATGGCCGGCAATCGGCTGCGTATGCATGGTAGCGTGTGTTCCGCCAGCACACACACACACACACACACACACACACACACACACACACACACACACGTTACCACTATTTAGAGCGTTCTTTTATTTCATGTCTGGGATTAATACCCTAATGATGGAGGGCTAAATCAAAACCTTCTGGAGTCTGTGTAAATTACGGAGGAGTTTGGGATTACCATTTCTGTGATGGTGCTGGTTTGAATTCTTCCGTGAGGACCATTACTACATTTGCGATGCTGGTGTCGCCGTTGTAAGGGACGCGTACATGGATTACTCTTATTAGGGGTCACATGCATTCCGGAAAGCTTGGCTTGAGAGTGGATGGTGTCACCTTGGCTATCATGACAATCCCCGTCTTCATCATGGCTTGTGGGACTACAAATCTTGACTCAACTGTGTTTCTTAGGATTTTCAGCTGTTTATTTAATTTTAGTCACAATTTCTTTAATATTATGCACTGTAATATTGATTATTTAATCATAGTAACAAATTATTAGAGCGCTGCACTGTTGGTGTACAGCTGCTGTTTACTCAACCCTTTACCATTAGCGCAGGTTTAGCACGTTTTTACTGTTACCTGGTCTTACCCGGACTGAAGCTGTGGTTTTAGGCACTGTACATGCTTTCTGCTGCCAATGACGTGAGTTTGAGGCTGCTCCATTTGTAGATGTCATGCTGGTGTTACAGTACCTTGAAAAAGTATTTATACCCCTTAACATTTTCCATATTTTGTCATGATACAACCAAAAACGTAAATGTATATTATTGGGATTTTGTGATAGACTAACACAAAGTGGCACATACTTGAGAAGTGGAAGGAAAAAGATAAATGGTTTTCACAATCTTTTACAAATAAATATGTGAAAAGTGTGGCATGCATTTGTATTCAGCCCCCTTTACTCCGATACTAAAATAGAGTGGAACCAATTGCCTTCAGAAGTCACCTAATTGGTGAATAAAGTCCACCTCTGTGTATTTTAAACTCCGTATAAATATAGCTGTTCTGTGAAGCCCTCAGAGGTCTGTAGGAGAACCTTAGTGAACAGACAGCATCGCAAAGGCCAAGGAGCACACCAGGGATAAAGTTGTGGAGAAGTTTTGAAGCAGGGTTAGGTTATAAAAATATATCCCAAGCTTTGAACGTCTCATTGAGCACTGTTCAATCCATCACCCGAAAATGAAGAGTATGGCACAATTGCAAACCTACCAAGACATGTCTGTCCACCTAAACTGAAAGCCGGGCAAGGAGAGCATTATTCAGAGAAGCATCCCAAGAGGCCCATGGTAACTCTGGAGGAGCTGCAGAGATCAACAGCTCGCGTGGGAGAATCTGTCCAGAGGACAACTATTAGTTCTGCACTCCACAAATCTGACCTTTATGGAAGAGTGGCTAAAAGAAAGCCATAAGAGGTCCCATTTGAAACCTGCAAGAAGCCATGTGGGGGACACAGCAAACATGTGGAAGAAGGTGCTCTGGTCAGATGAGACCAAAATTGAACTTTTTGGCCTAAAAGCAAAACGCTAGGCGTGGCGGAAAACTAACACTGCACATCACCCTGAACACACCATTCCCACCGTGAAACATGGTGGTGGCAACATCATGTTGTGGAGATAATTTTCTTGAGCATCAACAGGGAAGCTGTTCAGAGTTGATGGAAAGATGGTTGGAGCCAAATACAGGGCAATCTTAGAAGTAAACCGGTTAAAGTCTGCAAAAGACTTGGGACTGGGGTGGGGGTTTCAGCTTCCAGCAGGATAACGACCCTAAACATACAGCCAGAGCTACAATAGAGTTGGTTAGATCAAAGCATAGTCATGTTTACGTGTTAGAATGGCCCAGTCAAAGTCCAGACCTAAATCCCAATGGAGAATCGTGTGTCAAGACTTGAAAATTGCTGTTCACAGACGCTCTTCATCCAATCTGACAGAGCTTAAACTATTTTGCAAAGAAGAATGGGTAAAAACGTCACTCTTTAGTAGAGACATCCCCAAAAGACTTGCACGCCACACTTTTCACATATTTATTTGTAAAAAATCTTGAAAGCAATTTATAATTTTTCTTCCAATTCACAATTATGTGCCACTTTGTGTTGGTCTATCACATAAAACCTCAATAAAATACATTTACATTTTTTGGTTGTAACGTGAAAAAAATGTGAAAAATTTCAAGGGGTATGAATTCTTTTCCAAGGCACTGTCTGTGCCGGGTTTATACCGCCAAGCAGTGGAAGAGGCAGCACCTGCTGAGTGTGCAGAGAAAAGATGCGGAGTTAAGGGGTCGGATAACTTGAGTTCCTTTTTGACATATTTTTTTTGTCATTGATCTCCAGTCTTTAATGTCTAATCACTTTGCTTGGCGTCCTGCCTGCTATGTGATTTGTAGCTGTTTGGAACAGACCGATCAGAAACATACATGGAATTCTGGGAGCTTCTGCCTCAGCAAACCTGGTGCCGAGTGTTCCCATCATGTTAGACATGTTAAGGGTTGTTTATGAAAACTGCAACTGAGTAAAAATAGCTGCACCATCTTCGATTTTCAAAATTCGAACACATCCAGCTACGTTTGGGATTTTGAAAGAATTTAAATATTTAAATCAGAATTAGAATTTGAAGTGTTTTTTAGGAAGCTTTTTTTAATTTTTTTTCTTCTTCTTTTTTTTTTTTTTTTAAAGTTTGTAAAGTTTGACAGTTGTTACCCCAGAACTGGTAATGAAGGAAAATCTTCAACGAGAACTTAAAAAACTGACATGCATACTGGCTTTCTCTTCCTTTACTAAATAATACTGTTTTTTTTCCATGACGGTTAAAGCAGAACTAAACAAAAAATCTGTTGGCATGCCCAGCATGTCGGGAATGTAACTGCCACATTGGTTGTGCTCTTAACTGAACTGTGAAATCATCAAATGTTCAGCACCATTGCAGTTTTACATCACACACGGGCTAAGATGGCTGCTACCTTGGCTGAAAAAGATAGGAGGGTTTAGTTCTGCTTTAAAGTGATTGTAATCCCTAAAGGTAAGGTTTTTCACCTTAATGCATTCAATGTATTAAGGTAAAAAACATTCTGTGCTGCAGCTTCCCCCCCACACCCCCCTTTTTCTTACTTCAGCCCACCCGATCCATTAATGCATGTGTGCAGCTGCTCTAGCCGCTGTCTCTCTCCCCACTGGAGAGATTGATAGCAGCAGGACCCATTGTCTTTCAAGTCCTGATTAGAAATTAGCCTGCCTATGTTACGTCCCTTTTTACCATATTGGTACAATTGTAACATTTAAAGAGGAGCTCCACCCACTTTTACAACTTGGCCTTAAAATAAAGACCACCCCTCCACCCCTTGTTTTTGGATAACTATTTTATTTATTTTTTTCTTTCTTACCTTTTAAGAAATACATAGTTTACTTCCGTCCTAGCTCGGCCACGGCACAGTGTGTCGTTTTTTTCTCTTCTGCAGCAAGCCCTCCTCCCTCTCCCCTGCTGCCTTCTGGGACCTGTGTGTCCCAGAAGATGATGGGGCCATTCAGAAAGCACCACGCAACTTGTGCAGTAGGAAACCGGCTGTGAATCCTGAAAGATCCGCTGACGGTTTCCCTTAGTTACAATGGCGGCACCTGCACTCGATCTGATGGACGGATCGGCCTTGGGGCACAGGTAAGTGTCCTTATTAAAAGTTAGCAGCTGCAGCTCAGACTTTTTTGAGGGTGGAACTCCGCTTTAATATGATACCTACATTTGCATGTATAAAAAACTTCAGTTGTGTGATAAACAGAACAGTTAATTTGAAAGATGCGGAGTGTATATCTTTGTGTCTGTTCCCTACTGCAGTAGTTAAAGTGGTTGTAAACCCTTACAAACCACTTTGACCTACAGGTAAGCCTAGATTAAGGCTTACCTGTAGGTCCAAGAAATGTCTCCCAAACCTATATGGTTTAGGACATATTTGCCCGAAGACAGGCACCGCTGTCTACGGCGCACTGAGCGGGGCATCGTTGATGACGGCAATGCCGCGAGTCTCGGCTCCCGTGCGCATGCGCTGGAGTGACGTCATCGCTGCTCCGGCGAATCACAGCGCCGGAGCAGCGAGACCCACCAAGAAGATGGACGCTCAGAACTACAGAGGACAGCGGTGACTTCGCTGGCTCCTGTGTCAGGTAAGTGACACATAATGTACTACTATGCGATGCATAGTAGTCCATTATGCTTTGCCTTTACAGGGAATGAAAGAGGAAGTAAACTCATCAGGGTTTACTTCCTCTTTAATAATAATAATATTTTGGAACCACTAATCAATATGAGGCTAGGCGTTGCCTATTTATCAAATTTCCAGAACACTTGTAGCTTCCAGGCTTGCAATGCCTCATGGGAAATGTAGTTGCTATAGATTGCCCACTCCTGTACCTATTTACAAGAGGAGCGGGAAAAAGTGGGTCTTTTTAGGATGCAATCTATCATTTTTATCATGAACTCATTCAACTATTATCTACTATTGGTCACCAATGTTCATCGGTCATCTCCATTATGTTTTTTTTTTTTTTTTTTTTTTTTTTCTTTTCCCTAATAGTCCCTACCAATATATTACTATGATTACTATATGCATTTATCTGACCTATGTTTTCAATCTGTACTATTTTTGGCTGGAATGTTATTATACAAATAAACATTTGTTTTTATGTACTTGTTTTTTGTTATATATACGGTTATTTACTTATATACTATACTTACCATTGGTTGCATATAAAGTCCCACTTTTTCCCCTTCTTCTTGTAATGCTTAACAGGGATGGAGGCCTACTACCATATGGTCTCATATCTCAACTTCCCCCATTGTCCTGTACCAAGTTTTGGCTTGTCACAGCTTACTTGAGAGTGAAGGCCTCTCAGCTACATGACTACGTGTTTATAGCACGTGCTGTGTCCCCACTCCATAGTATGCATAACAAGTCAGTGACAGTCTTGTAGAAAGGAGAATATGTAAACACCTGCAGGTTGTCCGTTATTTGATGCTGTTATGTACACTTGCCAAAGAGGGGACAACTCCTGTTAACAGCTCGAGGTTGGGAAATGAACCGGAGCAGCAACCGTCAATTCACCTCTGACCCTTGGCTCCAAAGAGTTGGGCATAAAGTAAGGGCTGGTGTCGGTGGGCATTGGTTTTTCTGCATTTGGAACACGTGTCAAATGCAGGTCATCAAAATCCATGACATGACAGTTAAGAGGCTGTGTATGAATTGTTTACTGCTGCATTTCTTCGGATGCTGTTTTTCCTATTGAAGTGTGTTTTAAATAGCCGGCAAAGCCTGTCATATGCAGCCTTTTATTTTTGAATGCTGTGTTAGCCATTCTAATGGATGCATTTGATTTTAAATCACAAATGCAGCCCTCTATAAGAACATCCGTCAACCTGAGCCCTAAGTAAAGCCAAGTAATGAAGCTAATAAAAAATCCTTTGTATAATTAAATATTCAAATAAGTTTACTCATAACTGATTCTCTTTAAAGCAGAAGTACACTGCATCTGAGCATCAAAAATATTATTTAAATCATTTCTAATATTCAAAGCAGTCACCCATCCATCTCCATGCTTTATTTTGCTGAGAAATTACTTTGAACCCCCCCGCATTTCTGGCCATGCCCAGCTTGAACAAGGGCCGATGATTCGTTTAGCATTTACTTCCTGGAATCCATCCGCCCTTAGCTCAGGCATGCAGGCAGGAAGGTTTGCTTAGCTTGAAAAACTCCTCCTAAAGACTCCTGGCATGTATGACATAATTTGCCTAGATCTGGAAACCAGGAAATAACTGCGGAAATGGGGGGGGGGGGGGGAAAGTTATAACCATTAAATATGATAAACCTTCTACAACTGATAGCAGCATAAGGATTACAAATCGTCAATGTTGATTGAGAGAATGAAGTTCTGCTTTAAATGAGAAAACGGACACCCAGGATGTGATTGGTGTTTATAAGCAACAACGTCAGCGTAAAGATTTGTATTACCCTGCAATGTCTGCAGCATGTCATGATTCTTTTGCTTGCTTTCAGGTATTCCTGACCGAGTACGCGGGACCTCTCATCATCTATTTACTTTTCTACTTCCGTGTCCCCTTTATATATGGTCCCAAATATGACTTCATCACTAGCCGGCACTCCGTTGTTCAGTGAGTATTCTATGTAGATTATATAAACAGTAGTGAGCATGCGGTTTCAAACTTTTGACTCTCTCCTTGTATCTCCAATGTCTGTCGGGTGTCAGCCCGGGGGAGCATCCACACTCTATTTCACTTCAAGAATAAATAAACGGGCTGCACACGAACACCATCACTAATGTAACACCAACTTTATTGCACCAAATAGAGGATTCACAATGCATTGCCTCACCTGTCCACCTCCTGCTCCAACACACTTCACCCTACAAAAGTCGTCTTCATGGTGATGAAACAAGGTGGACAGGTGAGGCTATGCAATGCGAAACCTCTATTTGTTGCATTAAAGCTGGTTTTACAGTAGTGATGGTGTCCCTGCACAGCCCGTTCATTTCTTCTACTCTATGCAGAATGACAGTCTCCTGACAGCATAACCATAAAACTGCCATGGGTATATAGTTAGCCAGAACCATCTAATAAAACGTATTATTATTATTCTGCTGTTTTTTATGAAAGTAAGCTGAATGATTTAGCTGCTTAGCTTGACACTCCTCACTGTGTACACAGAAGGAAAGGGATGGGAGGAGAAGGAACATCTGTGTCAAGGAGGGGGGAACTGTCAGTGCAGACCCTGGGCTGTATAAGAGAGGGAAGCTCTCAGCTCAGAGCCCTTCAGCCAGCAACCCCACTCGGGCCCCCTCACAGTGGTGAAACACCAGGGCCCAGTCGCAAATGCGACCATTGTGGCCCTGGTAGTTCCGCCACTGCTGCAGGGCTCACGTTTTCTGTGTAGAGAATATAGTTACTCTAGGGAAAGAGACCACATAGAAGATCCAAATCATGAGCTTTTGTATGGACATATTGGAGAAGAACTTAGAAATGTTGTCTTGCCTGTGTGTGGCTCACCTTTTTTTATTTTCTTTCAGCCTAGCCTGTATCTGCCATTCATTTCACTACATAAAACGTCTACTGGAAACTCTGTTTGTACATCGGTTTTCTCATGGTACAATGCCGCTGCGGAACATCTTTAAGGTAATTGCTCTTTCTTTGTTAATGTTTGTGGATCAGAGATAACACATGCAAATAAACAGTAAATTGCTGGTTACACTTTTCAGACAGACATCTGACTTTGCAGAATGACCAAATGTATTTCTCCCACCCTGCACATGTAACTGCTTGTTTCTTTATTGTCTGTTGAGGGACACAGGAATTCTAATACTGTTGGATTATACTACTGCCTACAGGAGAATTGGATGCTGGCGAACAAAAAAATTGCATGCAAGCCCAGGATAACCTCCCCTACTCCTAGCATGCTTCAATTTCAGGACTGCCCTAGGATTTGCTTTTTAATTAGGTTCCTCAGTGACTTGTTCTTTCTGCTGGTTGAGCCCATTCTTTGTTGACCACATTAGGTTGTGGATTCTGTCTTCCCTTAGCACTAACCCCCGAAGGAGCTGCTGGTTAGATTTGGGCTTACCGTTATCTTCTGTTCCACTCGCTTCACGTCTAGGGGTGTCTCGTGGTAGATGGCCCAGTAACTCGAGAGACCGACAACAGATCCACTTGAATGGATTTTATTTGCAAAACGTAGACAATGAACAGTCTCTTACATTGGGATCAGAGGGTTGGAAAGGAAGTTCAGGTACTCTTAATGTCAAAGTCAAAATGTTGAAGAACTTGCTTACTTTGACTGCATCCAGAGAGTAGCCATTCGCAACTGGATGTTCACTCAAGTTGGACAGTCCCTCTCACAAGGCCTAGCAGCCAACAAGGTGCTTAACTCAGGAACAAGTCTCTGCCACAGACGTTGTTGTAGAACATACAAGATAATGTCTCTGCCACAGACGTTGTAGAACACGTAGGGAATCTAAACTTGAAGAACACTCGTGTGATACCTGGATGTTTCAGCCAGCTTGGCGATATCCACGAGACCGGATTCTCTTGGGTACTTCAGCCCTTCCAGGCTCTTACTAAGAAACCAACCCGTATGTAGTCTTCTTCTGAAGAGTCCTCCTCTGGAATGCTTGAAGTCACTGGGTCTCTCCCAAACTGGAGACGGCACCCTACCACCTCAGAATCCTCCTTTAGTTTCCTTGCCCTGGGCTAGCCAGCCCAGAGACATCAAAATTGGGTGGATCCGCACCCCAGGCCATACCCTTCCTGGGGGCTGGTCAGGAGGACCAGGACCATGAAGTCAGTACATCATTCTGGCCCGGAACCCTGAACCATGTGACGTCTGCATCTTAAATACCCTCTCCCAGAAAGCACAGCAAGAGTCACACTCCCACTGGGTGGGCTCCGAGAGAGAGTAAATTAAGCACCTAACCAGACCATAGTTCCATACCTGCCAGAAAACAACAGTGCCCAATGTGGCCAGGCTGAACACCTCACAGCCCAGTCAGACTGATGCTGAAGTCCAAATTTAGACAATTGTACCCAAACCAAACTGCAGTTCAGGCATAACTTTAACTTTGAAAAACGCATAGCGTGTGCTCTTCAGTAGCCGTCGCTACACCTACAAGGGAATTTATCATTCCAAACAAACAAACTGTCCCAACCTATTACAGACCTTAACAGCAAGGAGCACATAGAAGGGAAACACATGACAAACCAAATGATCCTGTCTAACACTTCACGTTAAATACAGGGGATTAGTTTGCACACATTTTCAAACACATGCGTAAGCTGCAGAGTCCGTGACTAGGCACCCCAGTATTATCGGCAGTCCTAACTCTCTCTCTAAATTTATCATTCCATTGTTTTAGTGGGTTCTGGGTGATCGGCTTTTTGCTTGGTTCAGGCTGTGAGGCTGTTCTCATATGCAGTTATCCTCCTCTGACAGTGACCCTTCTCTTCCGGTCTTAAAGTGGTATTAATCCCAAAAACAAAAATGTAATAACCCCTTACTGACTCTTCCTGACCCTTTAAGAGCTGCTAGAGGTGGGTATTCGGGTCATGTGACAGCTGTAATTGGCTGTCACAGCGGTCACATGATTGGAAAGTGCCTGATTGTAAGTATGCATTGGGAGCTTTCCGATCCCCCACAGGTAGCATGCAGGGAAGAGGTTAAAATGTTTGTAACCCTAAAAAATAAAAAGGATCCTGTTCCCTTAAAGCATGTTGTACAGCGCTTATGCTGTGTAATTTGGCCACCTGAAATACCTGGCTGATCCTGCCTCCCCCCTCCCGTAAACTGACCACAGTTTATTGTGGCTTGCGAGCCTTGACACTGTGGTCAGTTTATGGACCTCGGTCATCCACAGCACTCCTGTTCTCTCCTCTGTCCTCTCCCACCTCCCCTCCCTGTCAGCTTGTTCCGCTCCCTGGTCCTCCCCCTCCTGCTGCTTTAATAACTGTGTAATGTCCCTACAATCCACTCTGATTGGTAATATGTGCTCCACTGTATGTCCTTTATTTAAAAAAAGCCAATAACAGACCATCTTTTCCATCAAAAGTGGCAGTTAGAGAGTTAAGACAAGCCATTTAACTGTGACAGGGTGCTCACAATGACCAGCTTTTATTTAATTATCTGGAACCTTTATCCCAAAGAAAGAAAACATTTTTTTTTCTGTATCTGCTCAAAAAGTGTTAGCTGGCGTTCAGCTTCAATTTGTTAGTAAAGTTCTTCTAAATCTGCTAGTCTAACACTACCCTTCCCCCAGACTGACAATGCTGCTGTCCGGAGGTGTCTGTGTAACTGCATCATGCAAGTTAGAGTAGGTATCAATGAGTCCAGTAAATTTGTCGCTGCCATTTATTTTAATCAAAGAATACAAAACTTGCTCTGATTCTCCAAAGTGGAGAGGCAGGCAGATGACGTCATGATTTCCACCTCGGGCCAGTTAGCGGAAACCTTGTATAACAGCCACTCAGGTAATCGACGCATAATCATGCGTTACAGCTTAGTGATTTGAGACTAGAATAAAATATAAGAAATGTTTTAGCTTTATTATCTGCTGGAAGATGTTCCCCTAATCCTATTGTGTGTTGCAGAACTGTATGTATTACTGGGGCTTTGCTGCTTGGATGGCGTACTACATCAATCACCCACTTTATACACCTCCAGGTGAGTGTTTTATACATTACCACTCTGTGATTTCATGCGTTTTAGTAAAAATACAAATCATCGTCCTATTCTCTTAGACCCTCTGACCAGCTGGTGCACTCTGATGTCATCAAATACAATGCAGGACCAATAGTTCTGCATTGTATTTGAGGACAGAAAGGGCCTGAACACAATCCAGAGCATCAAAGAGAAGAGTGGAGTGCCAGTGACAGGGGAAAGACTAAGGAAAGGATTACAGCCTTTTCCTCTAGACCAGGCGTCTCCAAACTTTCCAAACGAGGGGCCAGTTTACTGCCCCTCAGACTTTAGGGGAGCCAGACTGTGGCTATTGGAAGTAGAAAAGATCCCTACGTCGGCGAGAAAAAAAACATTTTCCCATTGATGTCAGTGGCAAGAATTGTGCTTCGTCTGTGTCATTGGGAGGAATTGTGCTCCATCATTGGTGTCATTGAGACCAGCTGTTGGTGTCATTTGTAGGAATCCTGCCCCATTTTTGGTTTTATTGGGCCCCATTTTTGTCAGTGGGAGGAGTTGTGCCCCATTTTTGGTGTCAGTGGGAGGCGTTGTGCCCCATTGTTGGTGTCAGTGGGAGAAGTTGTGCCCCATTTTTTGGTTTCTCAGCAAAGACGACATATGCCCCATTGTTTGCATCAGTGGATGAGAGTGTGCCCCAAGGGCTGGATAAAAGCAAGCAAAGGACTACATATGGCTCCTGGGCAGTAGTTCGGAGAACGCTGCTCTGGACTTAATGAGCATTTAACATTTTGTGGGGGGAGGGGGGCACTGCAAAAGTATTTTTTCTCTTCATCCTGGAATTCAGCTTTAAAAGGTGTATGTTTGATCACTTTTATCAACCATAAGGAGCAGTTCTAAGTAAATCTGTTAATAACCTGGCCCCCCTTCTACCTACTGTACCTTATTTTCTTTACATGGAAGTCCGCCTTATTTTTAAGTAAGAAGTGTGGTTCCATCATTCAATTTAGACTTGCTCAATATATTGAGCTTCTACAGCCATTTAGCTGCTTGGTGGACTAAACATGGCAGATGAACATTTCATCATTGCTGCAGTAATAGGTTATTTTACTAGGTGGTGCCACGGGCAACATCTGTAACTTCAGCTCTATGTCTGGAAAGGAGCCCCCCCCCCTCTATTATTGCAGCTTTTTGGTATTTTGGCTGTAGTTTATCTGTAAATTTGAAGAGGTAAGCAGTATGTCCTTAATATGACATGATTCTGTTTTTTATGTTAAACAGCATATGGAGATGAACAGGTGAAAATTGCTGTCATCATATTTCTGGTGAGTATTTATTGGTGCATTTCTCTTTAAGCTGGGGTTCACACACACGGCATTCTCTAAAGTGGCATGCCGAAAGGGCTACCAGGAATGAGCCTTTCCGTCTGGCTTCCATCCAGCTCCTGTTGCCCCTGCTTTGCTTACGCACTTAAATTTATTGTAAAGTCTTGTTAAAATAAAAAATAACAAACGTGTTATACATACCTGCTCTGTGCAGTGGATTTGCACAGAGCAGCCCAGATCCTCCTCTTCTCAGGTCCCTCTTCGCTGCTCCTGGCCTCTCCCTCCTGTTGAGTGCTCCCACAGCAAGCATCTTGCTATGGGGCCACCTGAGCCGCAGCTCTCTGTGTCCATTCAGACACGCCCCCTCTCTCTCCTGATTGACTGACTTTGACAGCAACGGGAGCTAATCGCACCGCTGCTGTGTCTCAGCCAATCAGGAGGGAGAGTCCCAGATGGTTGAGGAACTTGTGGACATTACTGGAATTAGAGGGGGCTCTCTAAGTATTAGGTAAGTATTAGGGGGGCTGCTGCACACGGAAGGCTTTTTATCTTAATGCATTAAGATAAAAAAAAACCTTCGGCCTTTACAACCCCTTTAAGGAAGCTGGGCTGCAGGGAGGAAATATAGAGGGAGGGTCTTGGTAGGGAAGTAGTGTTTTTTTCTGCTAAAGCTGGATTTTTTGCATGCTGATCTGTTATTGGCCTGTTGCTTTGCTAAGGTGTGAGTCACCACTTCTGGGCACATCGTACTTTTCCCGTGCTGTGCATGCACCACTTCATTAGTCTCAGCACCTGACTTTCCCTCTGTAACACAGAGGCTTCATTAGACTTTGGCATCCTGGTCTTACCAGTGAATGCAACGCTTCATCATTGGGGGGCACCTTACAATTTGTCCTCTACTGTACATGCGGGAGTTTCTCAGGTCACTTACTTTTGTTGATAGCAGTCTTCAGAGAAATTGGAAGTGACCGAGGGTTAGTGGTCACGTGACTGTAGCAAACCGTAGGGGGAGGGGAAATTATATTTGCATGGCCATTTTTATTCATTAAGCATGTGGATCTGGCTTTTCCAAATGTATTAAGGTCTGTTGTTTATGTTGAGTAATGTTGGAAGAGGTAACTTAAATATATAATTTGTCTCTTCTGCTTCTCAGTTTTGTCAGTTGGGTAACTTCTCCATACACATCGCTCTGAGGAACCTGAGGCCAGCTGGTGAGTCTAGAGGTGACATGCTGTCTTCTTTTTAAGAGATGAAGCCATTAACTCCCTTCTACTTTGTTATAGGTTACTTTCTTTTTGCCACACTCATTGAATAGATTAATTTCTGTATTTTTGCAGCAGATTTTTCCCTAGATTGTGATGTCTGCTACACCTTGGATCTTTGTGGGAGATAAATGATCAAAATATTATACAATTTAGTTTAGCCAAATGCGTCATGGGGTGTTTATAGTTGCATAGTAGGTGAGGTTGAAAAAAGACACAAGGCCATCAAGTCCAACCTATGTGTGTCATTATATGTCAGTATTACATTGTAGTTTCCTGTATGTTGTGGTCGTTTAGGTGCTTATCTTATAGTTTTTTTTAAACTATTGATGCTCCCCGCTGAGACCACTGCCTTCGGAAGGAAATGCCACATCCGTGCCGCTCTTACAGTAAAGAACCCTATACATAGTTTATGGTTAAACCTCTTTTTCCCTCATTTTAAAGAGTGGCCACATCTCTTGCTAAAGTCCCTTCTGCGAAAATGTTTTATCCCTATTGTGGGGTTACCAGTATGGTATTTGTAAATTAAAATCATATCCCCCTCTCAAGCGTCTCTTCTCCAGAGAGAATAAGTTCAGTGCTCGTAACCCTTTGTCATAACTAATATCCTCCAGACCCTTTATTAGCTTTGTTGCCCTTCTCTGTACTGGCTTCATTTCCAGTACTCCTTCCTGAGGACTGGTGCCCAGAACTGGACAGCATACTCTGTGCAGCTGGACCAGAGTCTTGTAGAGTATGAGAATTATCGCTGGAGTTAAACCCCTTTTTAATGCATGTCAATATTGTGTTAGCTTTGTTAGCAGTAGCTTGGCATTGCATGCCATTGCTGAGCCTATCATCTACTAGGACCCCCAGGTCCTTTTCCATCCTAGATTCCCCCCTAGTGTATAGAATGCATTATTTTACATTTTTCTACAATAAACCTCATTTGCCATGTAGTTACCCAACCCATTCATTTGTTCCGATCTTCTTGCAAGGTTTCCACATCCTGCAGAAAAGTTATTGCCCTGCTTAGCATTGTGCGCAAATAAAGATTGAACTGTTTACCCCATCCTCCAGGTCGTTTATGAAGAAGTTAAATAGGATCGGTCCCAGCACAGAACCCTGTGGGATCCCACTACCCACCCCTGACCATTCCGAGTATTCCCCATTTATCACCCACTGAACTGCTTTTGCAAAATCCAGATACACCACGTCTATGGGCCTTCCTTTAGCTAGATGGCAACTCCCTTCCTCGTAGAAGGTTAATAGATTGGTTTGGCAAGAACAATTCTTCATGAATCCATGCTGATTACTGCTAATGATACTGTTTTCATTACTAAAATCTTGTATATAGTCCCTTATCATCCCCTCCAAGAGCTTTAATACTATTGATATTAGGCTAACTGGTCTGTAATTCCCAGGGATGTTTTTTGGGCCCTTTTTAAATATTGGTGCTACATTGGCTTTTCTCCAATCACCTGGTACCATTCCAGTCAGTAGACTGTCAGTAAAATTAGGAACAATGGTCTGGCATTTACTTGACTGAGGTCCCCAAGTACCCTCGGGTGCAAGCAATCCTGGCCTGGTGATTTATTAATGCTAAGTTTCCTAAGTCAAATTCGAATTCTGTCCTCTGTTAGCCATGAGGGTGCTTTCTGTGATGTGTCATGAGGATAAGCACTGCAGTTTTGGTTACTAAAGCCCCCGATTCCCTCATGAAGACTGAGGAAAAGAATAAATTCAATGCCTTCCCCATCTCCCTATCCTTTGCAACCAGATGTCCTTCATCATTCGTTATGGGGCCAATATGGTCTGTCCTCCCTTTTTTTTACTGTGTACATACTTGGGATTTTTTTTGCTCTCCTCCGCTATATGTATTTCGTGTTCTATCTTCGCCGCCCTGCTTGCACCCTTACATTTCTTGTTGCATTCTTTTATAAAGTCTGAATGCTGATGATGATCCCTCAACCTTGTATTTTTTGAAGGCCTCCTCTTTTTTACTCTTATATGCATTTTTACATTGGAGTTAAGCTATCCAGGACTTTTGTTTGCTCTTTTAAATGTATTACCCAATAGGATGCCCTGACTAATGCCCTTATTTAATATGCTCTTAAAGTGAACCCATCTCTCCTCCATGTTCCTTGTTCCTCAGATTTTATCCCAATTTATGCCTTCTAGCAAGGTTTGTAGTTAAGGGAAGTTGGCTCTTTTGAAATTCAATGTCTTTGTATTCCCCTTATGTTTTCTATTTGTGTAATTTATACTGAAGTCAATTGAATGGTGATCACGGTTTCCTAAATTGCCCGGTATAGCCACATCTGTGATCAGGTCTGTATTGTTGGTAATCAGTAGATTCAGTAACGCTTTCTTTCTAGTTGGTGTGTCTACTATCTGACCCATGAAATTGTCCTACAAAACATTTAGGAACTGGCGAGCCATAGACGAATGCGTGGTTCCCTCCGCAGAGTCTGTATAATTAAAATCCCCCATTATGATTACACTTCCCATCCTTACTCCTAATCCAAATTGTGATAGGGGATCCACCCCCCAACCCCCTCAGGTTAGAGGGCCTATAGCGTACTCCCAGTATTATTTTCCCCTTAGCTTCATCCCTTTGGAGCTCTACCCATAAGGATTCTACCTCCTCCCTAGCTCCCTTAGTGATGTCATCTTTCACATTCATTTGTATGTTATTCTTGACATATAGACATACCCTTTCTGTCCCTGCGATAAAGGGTATACCCTTAAATGGTTGGCAGCCAATTATGGGAGCTGTTGAACCAAGTCTCTGAAATTCCAACAAAATCCAAATCCTCCTCGTACAACAATATCTCTAGTTCACCCATCTTGTCCGCCAGGCTCCTGGCATTGGTGAACATTCCACGTAGTTTAGACCGGCCGCATACGAACCTCTTATTGGGTGTTCCGAGATTGCACCTAGGACTTGTTAATATACTTGCCTTGGGTTTATGTGCTTTAGTCAACCTACCACTAATGCCCCCAATACTACCCTTTGGAATACGTTCTGCGCTGACTATCTCTACCTCTGGATCCTCCCCCCGTCACCTAGTTTAAAAACCCTTCTAACTTTTTGCCCATCTTTTCTCCCAGCAGATCTGCAGCCTCCTCATTTAGGTGCAGTCCGTCCGTTCTATAATACTGGTGACTGACTGAGAAGTCAGCCCAGTCCTCAAGGAACCCAAACCCCTCCTTATTACACCAGCTCCTCAGTCACCAGCTCCTCAAATGAAGGATAACATAAGTATTTGATACATAAGTATTTGATCCCCTGCTAATTTTATATGTTTGACCACTGACAAAGAAAGGATCAGTCTATAATTTTAATGGTAGGTTTATTTTAACAGTTTGAGACAGAATAACAACAAAAATATCCAGAAAAACGCATTTCAAAAAGTTATAAATTGATTTGCATTTTAATGAGTGAAATAAGTATTTGATCCCCTATCAATCGGCAAGATTTCTGGCTCCCAATTGTCTTCTGTACAAGTAATGTGCTGAGATTAGGAGCACTCTATTAAGGGGAGTGCTCCTAATCTCAGCTTGTTACCTGTATAAGACACCTGTGTACGGAAGCAATTAATCAGATTCCAATTTCTCCACTGTGGCCAAGACCAAAGTGCTATCCAAGGATGTTGTAGACCTACACAGGGCTGGAATGGGCTAAAAGACCATTGCCAAGCATCTTGGTGAGAGGGTGAAAACCGTTGTTGCGATTATTCACAAAGGAGGAAAAACACAAAATAGCTGTCAATCTCGCTCGGTCTGGGGCTCCATGCAGGATCTCGCATCATGGAGTTTCAATAATCATAAGAACAGTAAGGAATCAACCCAGAACTACACGGCAGAATCTTGTCAATGATCTCAAGACAGCTGGGACCATAGTCACCATGAAAACAATTAGTAACACGCTGCCATGAAGGACTGAAATCCTGCAGCACCCGCAAGGTCCCCCTGCCCAAGAAAGCACATGTACAGGCCCGTCTGATGTTTGCTAATGAACATCTGAATTATTCAGTGGAGAACTGGGTGAAAGTGTTGTGGTCAGATGAGACCAAAATCAAGCTCTTTGGCATCAACTCAACTCGCCGCATTTGGAGGTGGAGGAATGCTGCCTATGACCCTCAAGAACACCGTCCCCACCGTTAATGGAGGTGGAAACATTATGCTTTGGGTGTGTTTTACTGCTGAGGGGACAGGACAACTTCACCAATTCAAAGGGACTATGGACGGGGGCCATGTACCGCCAAGTCTTGGGTGAGAACCTCCTTCCCTCAGCCGGGGCATTGAAAATGGGTTGTGGATGGGTATTCCAGCATGACAATGACCCAAAACACACAGCCAAGGCAACAAAGGAGTGGCTCCAGAAGAAGCACATTAAGGTCCTGGAGTGGCCTAGCCAGTCTCCAGACATTAAACCCATAGAAAATATGTGGAGGGAGCTGAAGTTTGGAGTTACCAAATGTCATCCTCGAAACGTTAATGACTTGGAGAGGATCTGCAAAGAGGAGTGGGACAAAATCCCTCCTGAGATGTGTGCAAACCTGGGGGCCAACTACAAGAAACATCTGACCTCTGTGATTGCCAACAAGGGTTTTGCCACCAAGTACTAAGTCATGTTTTGTGAAGGGGTCAAATAATTATTTAGTTATTTCACTCATTAAAATGAAAGTCAATTTATAACTTTTCTTTTAAATGCTTTTTTTTTTTTGTTCTTCTGCCTCTCACTGTTAAAATAAACCTACCATTAAAATTATAGACTGATCATTTCTTTGTCTGTGGGCAAACTTACAAAATCAGCAGGGGATCAAATACTTTTCCCTCACTGTAAAACTGATGGAGTCACAAAAGAAAATTGCTTTCACCTAAATGTTACAATAATAACTTCATTTGTATGGACCCACATGTATATTTATGACTGTAGTCCTATTTATATAACCTGCAATCACGTTTTTGTTTTCTTTCAAGGCTCAAAGACGCGGAAAATTCCCTTCCCGACACGTAACCCCTTCACATGGCTCTTCCTGCTGGTGTCTTGCCCCAACTACACATATGAGGTAAGGGACAAGGGTGAAGGGTCTATTTAAAGAGAATACCAGTTAATTTTGAGTAGATGGCTCCAGATAAAAAGAAATTGACATATTGTGATCTTTGTTTCTCAGGTGGGCTCCTGGATTGGATTTGCCATAATGACTCAGTGTCTACCTGGTAAGTATAGCAAACGTCGGCAGAGACTACTTTCTTCCCCAGATTTTTATTGAGCAGTTTTATCTCTTTGGATAATTTCTAATTTAATCACTTCTTGATAGCACTAGAGCCGAATGATGGCTACAACGCAAATTGTCTATTGGCGTCCTCCCAGAACCACGCACCCCGCGCATCCGGTGCATGCTGTGATCGCAGTGTCCTTTGGACACAGCTCATCACAGATCGGGGTAAAGGGCAAATCGCAGCTGATCACAATGTAAACACACTTGCCAGTAATCCGCATTCCTTTCCTTGTACGCTGTCAGTGTGAGGAGAAGAGAGCCAGTAACCAGCAAGTGTGACGGGACTGCTTCAATGATAATCACGGCACTGATTATCAGTGTTCTGATTATCAGTGCAGCCTAAAACAGTGCCAATCGGCATTGCCAATCTGTGCCTTTCAATGCTGCCTGTTGGTGCACACTAGTGCCCATTGGTGAAGGAGAAAAATGTATTTCTTAGCAAAATTTTAAAACAGGAACCAAGAAAAAGTTCTCTTCACGTCAGAGTTGATTGACAGCAGTGCGAGCCAATGGCTACGCCATTATCAATCTATCCAATGAGGAGCTAAGACAATGATCGAGCACATTCACGATGCGGGACTTTCGAGGGCTCTGGTATGTAAACCGGGAGACTGGGTGGCCGGTAATCGTCAGATGTTTTTTCACCTTAATGCATAGGATGCATTAAGGTGAAAAAAACATGAACCTTTACAACCCCTTTAAAATAAACATACTACACTTAGACTTGTAAAAAACCTGACTAAGAACAGACACTTGATTTGACCTTTCACTACAAAAAAACTTCCCCTAATTTAGTTTCACTTTGTTGACTTTTCCTGACTTAATTGTTAATAACCTGTTGCCATTGTTCTGTCCAATGAGATCCTCCTTTTGCCCACTAAGGGAGTCTCATTGTCCTTTTAAGTTTCTTCGGTGTAGCTGTTTATCAGGTCTTATGATACACAGAGACACAATTAAAAAGATCCTAGGCTCCAGTGTCAACCAGGGAAAGTGGGCATCTGGGTTCCCTACTGACCAGTTTCATAGTTAGTAAGGTTGAATAAAGACACCAGTCCATCCAGTTCAACCTGAGTGAGTGTCTACAATTGCCCCTATCCCTGTACATTGCACACTCACATTGGTCCCTACCCTCAAGGAGCCCACAATCCAAGGTCCCCATTCATATACAAGGGCCAATTTTGGACAGAAGCCAATTAGCCTACCTGCATGTCAGTTTGAGGTGGAAAACATATCTATACCACTTCTGTGTATAAAACCATGAAAGACTTACACGTGATCCTGTGCATCTGATGGCTTCTTCATGACACTTGTATATAATATGATTTTCTTCTTTCCTAGTGGCGTTATTCAGCTTGGTTGGATTCATCCAGATGACGATTTGGGCCAAAGGAAAGCACCGCAGCTATCTGAAGGAGTTCAAAGACTACCCCCCTCTCCGGTCACCCATAGTCCCCTTCATCCTGTGACCCCTTGTTTAGTGTCTTTTTTGTGATCTTATGCCCCTGTCCCAGAACTCTTAACCTCACTGCACTGAACACTGAGCCCCCTAGGTCTGTCTTATTATGGGCCTTCCCTGGAATAATTTGTCCCATCCTCTGCAACGGCGGGATGAGATTTATTAGTTGAACTTGTAAACACATTTTGGTACTAATAAGCAGGAGATAAAAGTAAAACTTGACATTTTAATTAACCACACTGGTCTGTTTTTGTTGCTTTTTTAATACCATGGAGTAAAGTGTTAATAATATTTACACTAGTTATCCACTAACACCGAAGACAGCCGTTATGCAGGATGAACAGTGCATATGAATACCTGGGAAATGGTACTTTTGTGATGTTGGTGGTTAGACAAGGTTTTATGCCAATAAAGTGACTTTCACATCTGTATGAGGTAAAGGGTGTGCACGCCTAATTGTTTTTGCATGGAGAGAACATTATATTTGCCTTTTTCAGTGGGTATTTGAATGTTCAATGCCTCCAAGGTCATTTGGACATCAGTTTCCCCTTCCTGATCGTATTCCAGCTTTTTTAGGACACACTGGCTGACTGGCCTATATCAGACAGAAGCACGTGCATCCACATGGGGTAGAACACTGGTAGAATCTATCCTCATTTGGGCTGACAGAGTGGGAATGATTTTACCTGGGCATATTACCTGTCACCCAGATAAAAATTATATTTTTGGACAGAGCTTTTCGGCCTTAAAGTATTGCAGCACAGGATCTAAGTTTCAACCCCATAGGGAAAATAACTAGACTACTAGTACCTTTCTAGTAGTCTCTAGTGTAGACCAATTTGAGAGTACACACACCACTCCTGTAAGAGGGGCACTTATTGCAGTGATGGGCTGGGGGGAGTTTTGTGGCTAACAGACGCAGGTTGCTGCTCTGGCCTCCTTTAGAAGTCCTCAATTAGTCAAAACCTTTCCAGTATAGGTGCCGCTTCAGTTGGTTTGTATGCTGACTGGTCCACTTGGACAAGCTATTTTCCCTGTCCCAAGTGTTTTCACAAACCGCATCCTATGGAGAAGGCACTTGTTAAGAAGTGGGCCCTCCCTGTGGTGGAACAACTTATGTTGACAAATCCTGAACTGTCCTTGTTGAGGACATTCCAGTGTTTAGGGATCTGGCGGCTAATAGCTTGGGAGTCTCCATTCTTCTGACAGGCCCTGTCCTGCTACCTGCCACTGCTGTCATGTCCATTTGCCAAACCTTGGGGAGTTGTCTAAGGCCCTGAAATGATCTTAAGTAATCCTTTGGTTTTGCATCTATTGGAGCTCTTGCCTGTTGACCTACATTGCTTTGTTGATTGCCTTGTGGATATTGTATGCCTCATATCTGGAATGAGTCTTCTGACTGTATTTGTGTAGAATACGGTTTGTCCTACATGTTGGTCTGCTGATGGCTTTACAAAATTGCTTACAAATATAAGCCTTCTGAATGGGAGCGCCTCCTTGGAGATTCGCTGGATGTCTTTTATTATATATTATTGATGTCACAGGAGGGAAAAGTACCTTCTTACACCAGGCTGGAAATTTTCCTTCTGAATCCAAGAAGGCTTTATTTTGTCCTTCCCTCCAAAGCCTATCAGACCTCAAAGTGCTAAATGCCTTCATTCATATAAAAAAGTTCAGAATGAACCCAGTCAGCTATTGCTTCCCTCCTTTGGGAGATTTTCTGGCTCCAGTGGACCTCAAGAATTACTATTTTAATGTCCTCATCTTTCAAGTGCAGCAGCTTTTACCAGGGTTTTGCTGTTGGCATGCAGCATCATCAGTTTGTTGCCCTTCCCTTTTGGTGATTTATTTATTTAATTTAACTCTCTGGACCTGTCTATGTAACCAGTTTCCTATCCATGTAGATACAATTTCATCAACTCCAACAGCCCTTATTTTATAGATGAAATGTTTGCGGTACAGTATCCAATGCCTTCGCAAACTCTAGATAAAGTACTATACTTCCACCATCCAATTTCTCATTTACTTCCTCATAGAACAAGAACAAGTTGGTCTGACAAGAACAATCTTTTATAAATTCCTCCTCGTTTATGATAACTTTATTGCAGATAAACATATATCTGTATAGAGTCTCACCATTCCTTCAAATGCCTTACATACTATTGGTGTTAGCCTGACTGATCTGTAGTTTCCAGATACACATCTTGATCCTTTTTTTGTAAATGGAGCGAGCCTCATTTCCAATAAGGAGAGCCTCCCAACATCATTCTTCCTTTCATTCAAGCTCACATCCACCCAACAAGGTATTAAAGAGGAAGTAAATCCTGATGAGTTTACTTCCTCTTTTTTTCCCTGCAAAGGCAAAGCATAATGGACTACTATGCATCGCATAGTAGCCCATTATGTGTCACTTAACTGACACAGGAGCCAGCGAAGTCGCGCTGTCCCCTGTAGTCCGCCGCATCCATCTTGCTGGTGGCGTCTCGCAGCTCCGCCGCTGTCATTCGGAGAAGCCGCGATGACGTCACTCCCCCGCATGCGCACGGGAGTCGACAAATGCGGCAGCTCCATTTTTGGAACTGCCGCGTTCAGTGCGCCTGCGCGCCGCTGTCTACGGCGCATGCGCCGTAGACAGCGGTGCCCGTTTTCGGGCAAATATCTCCTAAATCATATAGGTTTAGGAGATATTGCTTGGACCTACAAGTAAGCCTTAATCTAGTCTTACCTGTAGGTCAAAGTGGTTTGTAAGGGTTTACAACCACTTTAAGTACTGAATCAATGATATTTTCAGAAAGCTATTTACTGCTCCCTGCCAGCTCCTCCTACCAGCCATGATCTGCTGGCATTGCATAGAGAAGCAGATCTAAAATAAGGTATGTAATGAAAACAGGTTTTATCTAAAACTGTTATTAGCATGTGGATGGGTGGGAGGACCAAGAAGGAACAATATAAGCAGATTAAACTTTAGCTTTAAAGAGGAAGTAAACCTTTCCAAACAACTTGGACCTACAGGTAAGCCTAGATTAAGGCTTACCTGTAGGTCCAAGCAATATCTCCTAAACCTATATGGTTTAGGAGATATTTGCCCGAAAATGGGCACCGCTGTCTACGGCGCATGCGCCGTAGACAGCGGCGCGCAGGCGCACTAAATGCGGCAAATCCATGAATGGATTTGCCAAATTTGTCGACTCCCGTGCGCATGCGCGGGAGTGACGTCATCGCGGCTTCGCCGAGTGGCAGCGGCGGAGCTGCGAGACGCGACTCCCGTGCGCATGCGCGGGAGTGACGTCATCGCGGCTTCGCCGCTGTGATTCGTCGGAGCTGCGAGACGCCACCAGCAACATGGATGCGGCGGACTACAGGGATCAGCGGCGACTTCGCTGGCTCCTGTGTCAGGTAAGTGACACATAATGAGCTACTATGCGATGCATAGTAGTCCATTATGCTTTACCTTTGCAGGGAAAAAAGAGGAAGTAAACCCACCAGGGTTTACTTCCTCTTTAATGTCCAACTTCAGGAAGAATGTAGCTACATAATCTTTTCATCATTCAGTTTTTTATCACTGTGTCCCTTATTTGGGAGATGTTGTTCCTTCGCTTCTTGTCCAGGTAACAAGTGTCAGACCAAGCTTATAGTGAGGAGAAATCAACTGGATGGGGTGAACACAGTATTTTATAACCTACCAGTTTCTAATCTATTGAAAATTCTAAAGACAATACCTCCACTAATTAAAACCATACAAATGTTGCCAACATCCCAATTTGTAATCAAACAAGCAAAACCCCCACAATTGAACAGGAATTCTGAGGCAACTTAGACAGTAATACACTTTGTGATTAAAAACATGCATTTATTTATACATTTCCATTGTTTAGGATATGGGTACACATTCTAAAATTCCACAGGTAAAATTGTACGCATCTTGCGCAATATATACTGTACATGTGAAATCGGGTATTTGCTTGTTCTTTTGAGAGTTCTAAAGCCAGCTCCTGGCACCAGAATAAAATACCTTTGCATTGAGGGTGCCCTGCACTGCAAGGGTTAAATCTTCATTATGTCTATGGGTTTAGGAATAAGCTGTAATACTTACCTTACTACTCATTACAACAGCCTTTCTCCGTGCTGTGCAATCGGTTCCCCCCACAGCCTCTTCTCTAAGGTGTTCTGGCCGGTGGTTGCTGACATCACGTACCGTGCAGGATCAGCAGGCCTGCAATGTAAATGAGGACGGCAAAGGCCCCGCCTAAAACCTGGAGCATAGAGAATGGGAGAGCACTGACTGCTAGTGTGGGGATAAAGTATTACAGCTTTTCCTCTACTCCAGGGGTCTCCAAACTATGGCCCATGAGCCACATCTGGCCAGGTACAAGATTTTACCTGGCCTGCAACAACTCTCATGTGATAGGGAATTCTGATGTTAAAGGGGGACTCTGATGTGGTGCTTCTGATGAGATGGTGGGACCTTGTTGTGAGGAAGAGACTCTAATGGAACAGGGTACTTTGATGTAATGGGGGATTCTGATGTAAAAGAGGAATCTGATGTGATGGGAAGAGCTTCTAATTTGATGTTATTGATTGGAGCAAGTTTACTCTAGTTAAAAAAACTGATTTTTTTTTTTCAGCCTGTGAATACATTGTATTTTAAAATATACAATGTGGCCATTGTGTTGAAAAGATTGGAGACTCCTGGACTTAATGAGCATTTTAATCCTGCAGTGGGGGGACACTACAAGGCAATTTTTTTTGTAGCCCCTGGAATTCAACTTGGTTGGAATTGGTTCCTAAGGGCATTTTTGGTGGTGTTTAGTTTTGAGTCACCCACAAGGAATACCAGTCACCAAATCTCCCATACCAAATTTCCTCGCATACTTACTTCCTCTCTTGCATTCTCTGTAATGCTCTATACTGTGTAGCAGCAAGTATGGCACCTTGTAATAGGTACAATGGTACTGAGGTGTCTCCACCAGAAAGTTCCTTAATTTTGTGGATGTTGCACACTAATTAGCGCTTGCCTCCTTAAAGCGGTTCTTTACCTGTATTAAAAAACAAAAAGAGAAGTCAACAGCTACAAATACTGTCCCTTACCTGTCCAGGGGTCCAGCGCCATGCTCACCCGAACCACTTCTTCATCAGTCTTTAAGTCCTTGGTGCCAGCATGTTTACTGTAGGCAGCTGGCTGTGATTCCTTGTGGCATCACAGCTGCCCACTTGCGAACCAAGAAGTGTTTTATTAATGGTCCCGCAGCCTTCTGGGACCTGTGACGTGCCCCAGAGGATTGCGGCGGGGAAGGGGGAAACTTCTGGTGGATTGCAACTGTGAGACAAAACCAGGTACCCACCCCCCCCCCCCTAAAAAAAAAAAAAAAAAAAAAAAGTTCCAAAAACAGGAGGAGGGGGGCGGGCATAAAGCAGAGCTATCCCTTTATGGATCATTTACACTTTGACACGCATTAAAGTGCCTACTGCTTCAGTTATTTTTTTTAAGCTTTGCAAATGCTCTGTTTGTGTTTGATTTTCTATTTGTTTTAAAGGGGCCCAGTAGAACCTCGGCTCAGCAGTACCCCAGCTTATTAGTACCCCCTTTCAGCAGATGTAGTGCCCCCAGCTTTGCTGGTCCGCCACTCAATAGTAACCCCCAACTCTGCTGATCCTCCTGTCTCTCCAGTCTCTGCTCAACTCCTGAATATATATCTGCACAGCTGCTCCCCACATGTGATATCTGCTAGATTCTCCTGCTCTGGTCCCCCAGCTCTTCTGATCCTCTGCCACTCAGTCCTCACTCTCGGGTCACCGCTCACCTTCTGCTACAGCGTTTCCATGTTGCTCACCACATGTGCCATCTGCTAGTTGCTCCGCTCCAGTCTGGACCCTGCTCACCTTCTTGCTACTTCACACTGCACAAGACACTTGCAGAATGTACACATGAACTACAAGGGACTGTTGATGACGTCTTTCTGGTTTCCCAGTGCATCCTGGGATATCTCATACCTGCAATGTCTCCAAGAACAAAGAGAAGCAAACGCTGAATAAAAGCCTCTCAAAAGCTTCAGGTGCTGTAAGTGAGCATTGTCATAGACTTCTAAGGAGGCTTTGGGGATGTTTTAAAGCACTAAGAACGCGACATGGGGTATCATTTTTGAAGCAAAGCAAACACGTGTGAACAGGACTGTAAGGTAACCATTTTATTGAGTGGTGAGGACTTCGATTGGCATTCAGAGCGCTTTAAAAAAAAGCGTGGCCAATGCCACATTTTAAAGCAAGTGTAAACCAACCCTTAGGGTGAAGTTCCACTTTAAATGAAATATCTGTTTTGGGCAGACTTACTCTTTAAACCTGGATCACACGCTTGTCTTTAAAAACACGATAGCTGTGATGTGTAACTCGGAGGTATTTGTGTCTTGGCTCCTGTTATAGAACTGTACTGTAAACTGGTTGTCAGCCACATAACGATGGCGGTGATCTCACTGCTGCACGTTTCCTGTAAACGATGAGCAGAGCCACTCAGAATGACTATGTACTGTGCGGATTTGGGCTTCCATCTGGGGGATTAAAGTGTTTAGCGGGAGAAGATCATTGACAATGTTCCAGCTCATTTATCATCCACAACTAAGAAGAGAATGACTGCATAAAGGACAAGCCAGAGATGCGTCACTCTTCATTTCCCAATAGCAGAACAAATATGTGTACATGGTGTTCCATAGGGAACTTGTTTCTAGTTTTGGGCAAAGTAATAGCTGTAGAGGGGTAATAACTTTTTTCAGGTTTTTACTGCTGCTTTCCTGTGTGGAAGGTTCACTCTCGCTTATTGTCTTGTCACAAAGTATTAACTAATATTGCAATGTTAGTAATAAACGGACTCATTTATGTAATTTTTTACTTTGCTCATAGTTCTTTATTAAGAAATAACTTCTAAATAATTTATCAATAACAGGATCACAGGAACACAATAAGTACCATAACAAAATAACGAGAAATGTGTACAGGGACACAATGCTGCTGCCTGTGCAGAGTACCAACACTCCACCAAGCAGGTGTGTACATATGAATGGGTTGTTAAGCCAGTTCCCAGCCCAGTTGCCCAATGCAGAGCTCCAATGTCCACATTATAGTACAAAAGAAATTGCCCCTGGGATTTTTAAGGTCACAACACAACTAGACATATACAAGGTATAAAACAAATAGTTTATTACAAAAAGCTATTTAAAAAAAAGATAAAAACATAGAGATGCCTAGAAGCATAGTCATCAAGACCATTTCTTAGGGTACGTAAATACTCATTACTTTGTACAGGGTGTGCAATGTATAGTGTTATTTATATATATATGATAGATAGAGAGAGAGAATGGGAAACATTGTTTGGTTTTCTAACTTTGCTGGAGCTGTGATCGTCAGCTTTTGTGATGGGGAAGAGATTGGATGCAGTTCTGCTGAGAGGGGTCCCTGTTTTGAGGAGGAGGGGGACGGCCATTGGCCACTACTAAAGCCATTCACAGTCCTGCTAGCCCCGCCCACCATCTGGAGGAAGACGACTCGCTTGGTTGCCACTACCTATCTCAGAAAGAAGGGATTTCACTGCGATTGAGAAAACCACAATCAGGTGACAGTTTTTGGCATTACTGTTGAACTTCTGGGAACTTTGTTGGAATTATTCCTAAACCTTTGCATCACTTACTACTGAATCCCTCTGCACACTGTGTCCCTTTAAGCCACAGCCAGTATTCAGCGCAATGAAAATCACACCCAACTTTTGCTGTGGCGCACTTTTCCTCAGCTGTGGTGGCCCAACTTAAGATCCTGCACACAGGCCCACTGTTTTCAGAAAATGCCCCTGGCCTGAGTTCATCATTGCGCAGCCATTCCAGATGCTTGTATGTGACATCACATACATCCCATACATCACATACAAGTACATGGGCTGGATGCGAGAGGTGGATCAGCAGGATGAGTGTGCCAGGACTGGTAGATGTGTCTCATCTCGGCTTCCTTTCACCAATCTGCATATAGATGGGAAGAGGGTACAGCGGCGAGGCAGATGAGTGGGAGGATACAACGGTGGGGAAAATGAGCAGAAGGGGTTCAGAGGTGGAACAGAAGAGCAGGAGGTACAGCGGTAGAAGAGATGAGGAGGGCTTTAAGCAGTGGGACAGAAGAGCAGGGGGGTACAGTGATGGGGCAGATGAGAAGTGTGTTACAGTGGTGGGACAGATGAGCAGGGGGCTTCAATGTTGGGTCAGATGAGAAGGGGGTTTAGTGGTGAGACAGAAAAGGAGTGGGGTAGAGCAGTTTGGCAGATGTGAAAGGAGGTGTATTGATGGAATAGATGAGCAAGGGGTTACAGTGGTTGGGCAGGAGAGCAGGGGGAACAGAGGTGAGACAGATGTGCAGGAGGTACATTGGTGGGGCATATGAGAAAGCGGGTTACAGTGGTGGGGCAGATGGGTTTAGTATTAGGACAGATGAGAAGGTGATTCAGTAATGAGACAGAAGAGCATAGGGATATGGCGCTGGAGCAGATGTGCAGGGAGGTACAGTGTTGGGGCAGATGAGCAGGGGGTTACAGTGGTGAGAAAGATGAGCAGGGGGGGGGTTCAGTGTTGGGGTAGATTAGAAAGGGGTTCAGCAGTGGGACAGAAGAGCAAGGGGGTACAGCGGTGGGGCAAATGTGAAAGGAGGTGCATTGGTGGGACAGAGGTGGGGTAGATGTACAGGGGGGTACAGTGGGGGGCAGGAGAGCAGGGGGAACAGAGGTGAGACAGATGTGCAGGAGGTACATTGTTGGGGTAGATGAGAAAGCGGGTTACGGTGGTGGGGCAGATGAGCAGATGGGTTCAGTATTAGGACAGTGAGACAGAAGAGCATAGGGATACGGTGGTGCAGCAGATGTGCAGGGAGGTACAGTAGTAGGGCAGATGAGAAAGGGGGAACATTGATTGGGTAGATGAGCAGGGGGGTTACAGTGGTGGGACAGAAGAGCAAGGGGCTACAGTGGTGGGGAAGATGTACAAGAGGTACAGTGATGGGAGGGATGAGAAAGGGGTTCAGCAGTGGGACAGAAAAGCAGAGGGGTACAGTGATGGGGCAGATGTGCAGGGGGTTACAGTGGTGGGAAAGATGAGCAGATAAGTTCAGTGTTAGGACAGATGAGAAGGTGGTTCTGCGGTGAGACAGAGGAGTATGGGGGTACGGCGGTGGAGCCGATGTGCAGGGAGGTACAGTGGTGGGACAAATGAGAAAGGGGAAAATTGGTGGGACGGATGAGCAGAGGGTTACACTGGTGGGACAGAAAAGCAGTGGGCTGATCTGAGGTGTGAAGGTGCGGGAATTGGGGCTGATCTGAAGCGTGAGAGTGCAGGATGTTAATTTCTCACTATTACTCAAGTAGTTTACAGCATTTAGTTTATAAAAAATAATTTTTGTGATTGAGTGTGAAGTTGACATTAAAAAAAAAAGAAAAAATCGGCATGCTCAATTTCTTTGAAAAAAAATAGTTTAGACAAACAGGTAATCAAGCAAAAAAAATCTATATATACATTTTCTGAAAAGGATGGGATTCATGAATTGGCCAAGTCACTTATGTTAAAACTGCACCATCCTGTGGTCCTTTGTAAAAATACAACCTCATATTTCATACTAAACAAAAAAGTCCTATTACACCTGTCATAAGAGACATTTGGAAATTGTCATTGCTGGGTTCCTTCTGAAAATGCTCATTACCAGGCTCTGTTTAGCTTTTATACTTGTGGGCCACAGGCTTGGAGCCAACATGAAATGCAACTACGATGGAGAAATATCAAGACTCCTTGCCTATAGTTTCAGACTTTAAAGGTGCTGAATCACATAAGCAGAACAGCCAGTCAATTAGCATTCCTTTTGGAGACCCCTTTGACACCCTGCATGTTTCACTTATTATGAATGTCCTATCAGTTAAGTCATAGGTGGTAATTTAGTGAAGTTCCTTTAAAAAAAAAAAAGTATTTCGCCTGTGATGTTCAGTCCACCTCACTTTACGAAATCACAGAACAGAGCGATAAGCACTTTTTATTTATTTATTTTGCACACTCACCATATAATAATAATCTTGGAGTCCATTGAGGGTCACGGGGGTTTGATTTACTAAAAATTTGCAAAATCTGGTGCAGCTTTACATGGTAGCCAATCCGCTTCTAACTTCAGCTTGTTTGGCTTAAGCTTTGACAAAAAAAAAAACCTGGAAGCTGATTGGTTTCATTGCACAGCTGAACCAGATTTTGCTCTCTCTGGTTTTAGAAAATGAACCCCAGGAAGTCCTTTAGGTTATACTGCCACCTACAGGAAGACTGGACACTGGCAAGCAAAAAAACTCAACTATCAGCATGCACTTTATACAGTGGTTCTCAACTCCTGTCCTCAGGACCCACTAACAGGCCAGGTTTTATGTATTACCTTGGGGAGATTCAGACTAGAATACTGCAATCACTGAGCAGCAAATGATATCACCTGTGATGTATTTCAGTTATCTTGCAAACCTGACCTGTTAGTTTGTCCTGCGGACAGGAGTTGAGAACCACTGCACTAATAAGTGTGTTTGAAACACAGCGTCTTGCTGGGGTCAACTTCCACCTTCCGTTTCTGAAGAGGAAGCTGATTTTGGCTGATCCCAGGAAAGATGGCTGCTCACTCTTCATAATGCAGCACTTTTCTTCTGTCTTCAAACAGCACCCTGTAATGATCCTTGGCATAGCTTACTCCAAAGGAGATTTTAAGTAGACCTTAGAAGGTTACATATTGCAGTCAGTGGAGGTTTGTCCATAGGGGCTCCTGGGGTAGCGCCCCGCCAGTCTTTGTTGCAGGAAAATAAAAAAAATAAACTATATATATATATATATATATATATATATATTATATATATATATTTTTTTAGTGGGCATGTAGGCATGGCTATGCAAATATTGATCTGGTTTCCAGCCTGGCCGTGCTACTGCAGCGCTGGAGGGGGCGTGTCCACAGGGGGGGGCATGTCTGCTGAGTTGAGGAAAGCGGAGAGGAGGCAGATTTAATTCAGAGGAGGAGCTGCTGGAGCAGATCGGGCAAAGCAGGCAGGATACTGAGGATGGCATGAGACAAGTGAGTCCTCGGGAGATCATAGCATAAATGGGCCATGGGGCAACCAGGAGGAAATACCGGAGGGGGGTGACACATCTCTTTAAAGAGGAAGTAAACCCTGATGGGTTTACTTCCTCTTTGTCTCCCTGCAAAGGTAAAGCATAATGGGCTACTATGCATCGCATAGTAGCCCATTATGTGTCACTTACCTGACATAGGAGCCAGCGATGTCACCGCTGTCCCCTGTAGTATGGAGCATCCATCTACTTCCTGGTATCGCTGCTCCGGCCACTCACAGCGCCGGAGCAGCAATGACGTCACTCCCGCGCATGCGCACTGGAGCCGCCACTAACGGCATATCGCCGTTAGCAGCGGCATGCCGCTAACGGCAATAGTGGACCTGCGTGCCGCTGTCTACGGCGCCTGCGCCGTAGATAGCTGTCACTGTCTTTTAGTAAATATCTCCTAAACCGTGTAGGTTTAGGAGATATTTCTTGGACCTACAGGTAAGACTTAAAGGGGTTGTAAAGGTAAATGTTTTTTCACCTTAATGCATTCTATGCATTAAGGTGAAAAAACATCTGACAGTGCCTGCACCCCCAGCCCCCCGTTTTACTTACCTCACCCCTCGAAAGTCCCGCGCTCGTCCCCCGACGTCCTTTCCACCGTTCAGCCTGGCCGCTGATTGGCTGGAGTGGATGGATGGAAAGCAGCGCAGCCATTGGCCAAGACCATACAGCAGTTTAACAGGACAGGTTCCACTCAGAACAGACCTTGCCATGGTCAACTGAAGAAATTGAGTGCACATGCTCAGCGTCATATCCAGAGGTTGTCTTTGGGAAATAGCATTGCTGCAGAGGTTGAAGGGGTGTGGGGTCAGCCTGTCAGTGCTCAGACCGTACGCCGCACACTGCATCAAATTGGTCTACATGGCTGTTGTCCCAGAAGGAAGATAATGCACAAGAAAGCCTGCAAACAATTTGCTGAAGACAAGCATACTAAGGACATGGATTACTGGAACCATGTCCTGTAGTCTTATTTGGTTCAGATGTGTCAAGCGTGTGTGGCAGCAACCAGGTGAGGAGTACAAAGACAAGTGTGTCTTGCCTACGTCAAGCATGGTGGTGGGAGTGTCATGGTCTGGGGCTGCATGAGTGCTGCCGGCACTGGGGAGCTACAGCACATTGAGGGAACCATGAATGCCAACATGTACTGTGACATACTGAAGCAGAGCATGATCCCCTCCCTTCTGAGAGTGGGCTGCAGAGCAGTATTCACATTATAACGACCCCAAACACACCTCCAAGACGACCACTGCCTTGCTGAAGAAGCTGAGGGTCAAGGTGATGGACTGGCAAAGCATGTCTCCAGATCTAAACCCTATTGAGCATCTGTAGGGCATCCTCAAATGGAAGGAGCACAAGATCTCTAACAACCACCAGCTCCGTGATGTCATCATGGAGGAGTGGAAGAGGACTCCAGTGGCAACCTGTGAAGCTCTGGTGAACTCCATGCCCAAGAGGGTTAAGGCAGTGCTGTACAATAATGGTGGGCACACAAAATATTGACACTTTGGGCTCAATTTGGACATTTTCACTTAGGGGTGTACTCACTTTTGTTGTCAGCAGTTTAGACATTAATGGCTGTGTGTTTAGTTATTTTGAGGGGGACAGCAAATTTACACTGTTATACAAGCTGTGCACTCACTACTTTACATTGTAGCGAAGCGTCATTTCTTCAGTATTGTCACATAAAAAGTGAAATACAGGATTTTGAAATCCATCAAACTGTTTTGATGTTGAATTTTACAATCAGCAGTGTTCTGGCAGATTAGCAAACCTGTGAGATCAGCAGGCTTGCCGATGCTTTTAATATTCAACATCAAAACAGTCTGATGGTCTTTCAAATACTGAATTTCAATATATAAGCTCAGTTTACTGGTAAAAATACGTGTGAAATGCAAGAATCTGGTGGGTGTAACAAGATGTCCGCTCACCACCTTCTGACTGTAGGCTTACTTTGGATTAGTGCAGGTGTACTAAGATGACCAGGACAGAATGTCACTTCCGTTGCATATTCTGATGGGTAGTGACTTTCTCATAGAACACTGCAGTATGAAAAGAGTGCAGCCTGAGACATGAGGACCCCACACTGACACAAGGAGGACCTACAGCCACACCTCCCAACTTTTTGAGATGGGAATGAGGGACACCTATCAGCAAAAGTATGCAGGCATAGGACACACCCCTTGTCACACCCACTTAAAGGAGAATTGTACAATAAATAAAAGATTGGTTCAACCCACAAGTGCTTTTTTTACCACTGCTATTCCTTTATGTTGGCTTCTGGAATTTACAAATGCAAAAATTTTGAAATCAGATGATAGGTTTAGCGTTGGAAAACACTTTTTGATAGATAAAAAATGGAAAATTTTATACTCACCTTTCCATAATTTTCCTTTCCTGATGCATCCCATGGCAGCACACACATTGGGTTGTGACTCCGCCTCCACGACCTGATAGGACTGGTTAGCTATAAGATTTGAAGAGGTGTCCACCATTGCATTCTCAGTAACTATCACCTTAGAGCGGCGGGCTTCTGTGTGCTGCCATGGGATGCATCAGGAAAGGAGAATTACGGAAAGGCGAGTATACAATTTTCCGTTTTCCTGACGCATCATGGCAGCACACACATTGGGAAATAACTTGCTACATGAAGAAGGTTTTATTTACTTAAGTACAAGGTATGGATGAATTAGTTTGGATGATTGATCTCCCAAACTCAACTGTAGTTAATTGAGCTGGGTCTACTCTGTAGTGGGACATGAATGTGGTTTTTGAAGTCCAAGTTGCTGCCTTGCATATAGTCTCTGGGGATACAGTACGCTGCCCATGAAGCCGCTACCGCCCTCATTGAGTGCGCTTTCAGACTCTCTGGTATTGGAAGACGCTGGACTAGATATGCTTTCTTGATAGCTCTAATCAGCCAGGAAGCTATTGTTCTTGAGGAGGCCGCCTGGCCCTTCTTGGCGCCATGTGGGATGACCAGAAGGTTCTCCGTCTTTCTGAATGTACTGGTAACTTCCAGGTAGGTAGAGATGACAGACTTAACATCCAGAGGATGAGGATTCCCCTCTGTATTCAGAAAAGCATGGAGATTAATCTCCGGATTGAAGTTAAAGTTAGACGCTACCTTGGGTACAAACTGGTCCGAGGGTCTGAGGACGACTCTGTCTGGGTAAAAAACTAGATGTGGTTCTTTAATTAGCAGGGCTTGCAGTTTGGAAACTCTCTTGGCTGACGTGATTGCAATTAAAAATGATAGCTTGAGCGTTAAGTCCCATAAGGATATTGATTCTAGAGGAGAAAAGGGGTCTTTTGACAAAGCTTCCAAGACAATTGCCAGATCCCAGGTCGGAAAAATTGGCTTCCTGGGGGGCCTTATTTTCAGGCACGCTCTCTGGAACTGTACGGTGAGGGGATTCAAAGCCCATTTGACTCCTGTCATTGCGAATAGAGCAGAGCCATGGACTTTTAGGGTGCTTGAACCTAACCCCTTTTCCAGACCTGGTTGTAGAAACTCTAGCACCTGAGAGACTGACGGAGGGGATCACAGGACTGTTGTTTTTTTTCCCTTGCTTGCTGCAGTGTAGATACTACCCTGAGTGAACACCCCTGATCTAACAACCTTTCCCTTTCAATCTCCAAGATGTCAGATGTAATCGTTCTGGTGACGGGTGTAGGAACTGTCCTTGCGAGAGAAAGGCCGGAGACAGTGGGAATGGAAGCGGTTCCTCTGTGTTTAGTTGCAGGATGGTCGCAAACCATGGCCTCCTGGGCCAGAATGGCAATACTGCCACTACTGTGGATGTCAAACTCCTCAACCTGGCCAGAAATCTGGCTATTAGGGGCACCGGAGGGAATATGTACCCCAGGCAAAATCTCCAAGGATGGTGAAGACAGTCGATCCCTGACGCTGTTGGGTAGGCGGTTCTCGCTAGGAAGCGGGGAAATTTGCTGTTCTATGGTGTTGCCGCTAAATCTATGCCTGGTGTTTCCCACCTGCGCATGAGAAGGGCAAAGGCCTGATGACTGAGACACCATTCGTTGTTTGATATAAATACTCGACTCAAATCGTCCGCGAGCTGGTTGTGTATTGCTGGGACGTATACTGCCTTTAAATCCGTCAAGTGGACCTGTGCCCACTCGATTATGGATCGAACTTCTTCCATTAGTATTTTGCTTCGGGTGTCCCCTTGCCTTTGGACATAGTTTACAGCCACCGTATTGTCCATGCGCAAAAGGACGCTTTTCCCTGAGAGAAGGGGACCAAAGGTTAGGAGTGCTTGCCATGCGGCCCTGAGCTCCAGGATGTTTGAGACTACGCCTTGTGGGCAGAAGGACCAATGGCCCTGTGCTCCCCGGTGTTGATAGTGTGCTCCCCACCTGTAATGACTGGCGTCTGACGTTACTATTTTTGGTAGTGGGGGTACAATAGGCCAATGGCGTGTTAAGTTGCTGATTTGAGCCCACCATCGTGCAGATTTTTTTACTGACCTGGTGATCGATATTTGCTGTGTCATTGAGGACCCGTTCCATTGTGTTAGGAACGAATTCTGGAGAACCCTCGAATTCCATTGGGACAACTGAATCATTAGAAAGGTTGAGGACATTGAGCCCAGGATGCTTAAGCACGTTCTTGCGGACAGGTGGTCTGCCGACATGAGCTTTTTTATTTTGTGGACGAGTGGTTGTAGTTTCTCTTGGGGGAGACCAACTGTGTTGGTACTGGTATCTAATTCGGCTCCTAATGGCACGTACACACGATCGGAATTCTCGTCGGAAAAAGCTCTGATGGTTTTCCCGACGGAATTCCGACGGAATTCGGCTCAAGCTGTCTTGCCTACACACGGTCACACCAAATTCCGAGTTTATAACGCGGTGATGTACAACACGTACGACGGGACTAGAAAAAGGAAGTTCAATAGCCAATAGCCAATAGCTTCTGTCTCGTAGTTGAATCTGAGCATGCGTGATTTTTGGCGTGTCGGAATTGCATACACACAATCGGAATTTCCGTCGGGAAAATTGAGAACATGCTATCAATTTTTGGCTGGCGGAAATTCGGACAGCTAAATTTCCGACGGAGCATACACAGGGTCGCATTTTCCGATGAAAAGCTCTCATATGTCTTTTTCTGGCTGGAATTCCGATCGTGTGTACGTAGCATAAGAAGACCGTTTTCTGCATGAGTGTGGAAATTAGTACTGATCAATGTCGTAAGAGTGTTTCCTGACTGTCGGCTAGTAGAAGAATATCGTCGAGATAGTGTTGGACTCTCAGTCCTTTCTCTCTCAGGAGTGCTATAACCGGAAGTAAGACCTTTGTAAAGGTCCTGGTTGGCGTTGAAATCCCAAACGGGAGGCTTTTGAATTGAAAATGTTGTTGGCCTATCGCAAAGCGTAGGTACTTCTGAAAGGCTTGATGCAAGGGAATGTGTAAATAAGCGTCGGGAAAATCGACCAAGAGCATCGAATCTTTCTTTCCTACTGTTAGTAATATTGATTGGAGACTCTCCATCTTGAAGGATTTGGCTAGAATCGTTTGGTTGAGATTTTTTAAATCTAACACCAGCCTCAGGTCTCCTGTCTTCTTTGTAACTAGGAAAAGGGGGGGTAAAAACCTTCGCCTCTCTGCTCCCGTGGGACCTCTACGATTGCCTGCTTCTGTAGTAATTCTGTGATGTATTAGACTAGAAGCTTCCGTTTCAGGCGCGAGGATGGTAGTCTGGTGGATCTGTAATGGTTTTTTGGTGGTTTGTGTTTGAACTTCCATCTGTGACCCTCTTGAATGGTAGATATTGTCCAGGGGTCTTTTATTCGGTCTATCCATACTTGGGCAAATAGCCTCAGCCTCGCTCCTACTATTGCGGGCTGGGCATGTGTGCCATCAAAAAGATTTCTGTTGGTCTCCTGGATTGACTGCTTTTGATTTTTGAACTCTCACGAAGGAAGGCTGTGTGTTTCACCAATTCCGTTTGAACTCCTTCCCGGGTCTATAAGATCTTGCGTCCCGATACCTCTCGGGCAAATGACGTCTGAAGGGTGGATTTTTTGTTGTTTAGGTCTTCTGTACGATGGAATTAGACCCGATTTTCTCCCCATGACTTTTGATATTGCGGAATCTAATTTTGGACCGAAAAGATTGGTTCCATCATAGGGGATCTTGCACCAACTGGATTTAGAGGTTGCGTCAGCGACCCAAGGCTTCAGCCACAGCACTCTCCTCGAGGTTACTGAATCCAGCATCGCTCTCGCTGAAGATCTTATGATATTCACCGCCACTTCTGCCACAAAGTCTCCCGCTAGGCTGAGTTCCTGCAGAGCTGATATAATTTTTTCTTGGTCTGCTGCTTCCAGCATTAACTTTTCCACACTGGACATCCAGCAGGTAATGGCTCTACCGACTGCTGCTAGAGTGACTGCTGGCCGCAAAGCCCCACCTGCTGCTGAATAGGCTTTTTTAAGATCGAGATTGATCTTACGGTCCATTACATCTTTAAATGTCACGGCATCTTCTATTGGCAAAGTTATGTGTCGCGCTAGTTGCATCAGTGAGGAATCCACCACAGGAGCAGAGATAAGAGGGTTCACTGTTGGCTCTTTTAGTGGATAGAGCTTGGCTAATCTATTATTTAGTCCTTATTTTTTCTCTGGCTTTTGCCACTCGTTTCAACCCAAAATCGGGTTGCAAAATGTTATTAGTTATTAGAGCAGAGAATGACATTTTGCGACCCGATTTTGGGGCCACATATCTCGGGGTCACTTATAGCTAGAAACCCCAAATTTGGTATGCAAACACAATAGTACTAGCACTACAACATATCCAAATTCAAATGGAGTTTCTAGCACCAAGTGACCCCGAGATACATGGCCCTAAAGTCGGGTCACAAAATATTTTCGAATGCGGTTGAAATAATGTCGAATCATGTTGAAATAATTTTGAATGCATTCGAAATTATGTCGAATCATGTTGAAATAATTTCGAATGCGGTTGAAATTATTTCGAATCATGTTGAATTCATTAGAATTCATTCGTTATATTTCTTTCGTATTCGTTGTAATTTGTTATTTTTTTATTCGGACATTCGGATGCATCCGAATGTCCGAAAGATGCAAAATTCGGCCGAATTTCGATTCGTTACGAAACGAATTGCACAAGCCTACTCTGCAGTGACGGGAAGATCTTGACTGGCTTCGCTGAGAATGGGAATGTCTTGAGGGGGAACGCTCCTTTCGTTTAGAATGGGATGACCCCGATGACCTGTCAGAGCTACCAAAATGAGAGGTATTAATGGCAGTGTTCTCTTTTCTCCTCTTCACTACTTACCGAATCCATATGCCCCTTACCTTGTAGTTCTTGGATGGTCTGCTGTAGCAGCAGTCTCCATAGGGCAGAATAGAGTATACCTAGGATCAGAAGTTTCAGCATGAGAGCAAATGCAGAATATGAGCAGCAGGTGCTGGCATAGAATAAGTAAAGATTCTGACTTGCCAGAGGCTAGGGCGGACTTGTCTTGCAAGGCAGCAGGCTGTGTGATCAAACCAGAATGGAGAGTGGTGTAGAAAACACAAGCAGCAGCAAAAATGGGGAAAAAGCAGTTTTTAAATAAACCCCCGCCGCAGAGGGTTGACGCCATCGCTGCGCATGCGCCCTGGCTGCCTGCGCCTCCCTGCGCCATCTTGGATACTGGCAAATGGGGAAAACAGAGCCAGTGTCACTTCCTGAGCGCCGAGCATCCTAACGCGGCCGCCATGATGGATAGGGCAGCCCGCCGTAGGACTACAGGGCTCAGCATGCTCGGAGGAAGCAAAATAAGAAAGAAAACAGGAAAAAAGAGTGAAAAAGGAGAAAGGTATGATAGCAATCTAAGTAAAGAAAAGGGATCAGTGGATTAGGAAAAGAGGGGTGAAAAACTAAGGTAGATAGGATGGTGACCGCTGCGAAGTAAAACAAAACCTTTTTAAGGCTTGTGACAAATGTTAAAACAAATTCTCTGCCCCTGAGACCATCAGATGGGGGACCCCTGCGTTATAGCTCATTTAGAGACTGTACGGCCAGGGCTTCCAGGTAGGAGAGGCTGAACCTAGCTGGGGTGATGAGGTAAGGGGTTCCATATTGCTAACCGATCCAATTAATGATAATTCATTCAGGTGAGGATAAAAAGGAGAATGCAACGGTGGACTCCTCTTCAAATCTTATAGCTAACCAGTCCTATCAGGTTGTGGAGGCGGAGTCACAACCCAATGTGTGTGTTGCCATGATGCGTCAGGAAAGTTATATACATCTATATAAATCAGACCAAAATGAGGGACAAATGTGGAGGAAAGAGGGACAGAGGGACATTGGTCCAAATCAGGGACAGTTGGGAGCTATGCCTACAACTGGGCATAAAGGAACAATCCAGCGCAGACCTGGGCTGCTGACTGTATGGTGCTGCTTGCTGGATGATAGGTGGCACCAGGGCAGTGCCAGGCTCCCCTCTGTGAATTATTAATAGACATCTGGGAGGCAGAAGGTGCATGGGCTGCCAGTGCAGAGAGCTGTCACACATAGCTGCTGCTCAGTGTTGCTTTTTCTATCTTGGTGCTGCAGAGGGACAGGACTGAACACGTGGTCCTGTGAAGGGGAACTATGGGTCTGTGGTCCTGTGAAGGGGAACTATGGGTCTGTGGTCCTGTGAAGGGGAACTATGGGTCTGTGGTCCTATGATGGGGAACTATGGGTCTGTGGTCCTGTGAAGGGGAACTATGGGTCTGTGGTCCTGTGATGGGGAACTATGGGTCTGTGGTCCTGTGATGCGGAACTATGGGTCTGTGGTCCTGTGAAGGGGAACTATGGGTCTGTGGTCCTGTGATGCGGAACTATGGGTCTGTGGTCCTGTGATGGGGAACTATGGGTCTGTGGTCCTGTGATGGGGAACTATGGGTCTGTGGTCCTGTGATGGGAAACTATGGGTCCGGGGTCCTGTGATGGGGAACTATGGGTCTGGGGTCCTGTCATGGGGAACTATGGGTCTGTTGCTCTGTGATGGGGAACTATGAGTCTGTGGTCCTTTGATGGGGAACTATGGGTCTGTGGTCCTGTGATGGGGAACTATGGGTCTGGGGTCCTGTGATGGGAAACTATGGGTCTGTGGTCCTGTGACGGTGAACTATGGGTCTGGGGTCCTGTGATGGGGAACTATGGGTCTGGGGTCCTGTGATGGGAAACTATGGGTCTGTGGTCCTGTGACGGTGAACTATGGGTCTGGGGTCCTGTGATGGGGAACTATGGGTCTGGGGTCCTGTGATGGGGAACTATGGGTCTGTGGTCCTGTGATGGGGAACTATGGGTCTATGGTCCTGTGATGGGGAACTATGGGTCTGTGGTCCTGCGATGGGGAACTATGGGTCTGCGGTCCTGCGATGGGGAACTATGGGTCTATGGTCCTATGATGGGGAACTATGGGTCTGTGGTCCTGTGATGGGGAACTATGGGTCTGTGGTCCTGTCATCTATTTCTCTAATTAGATATAACATCAAAATATAATATTTCACATCTGACTTATATCCACATGGATCTAACCTTTTTCTTTTTCCTCCAATCTACACCTCCATTTCTTTCCTTTTACTCTACATTCTTTACCGTCCATACTCAATTACTATACTCTTTTAATTGAATTAAAATTTGACAGTTAATTCTATTTTTCCACATTTCTTTTCTTACAATTATCACCATTATTTGCTCATTATTATATCTAATATTATTATTGGTGACATAAAATTTTACTTATTATATTGAATGCCCTACAACTTTCATATTCTTATGCATAATGATTATACATGCTCTGTTATGTATTTATTATCCTTGATTTTCTATTTCCGTGAAACTCAATAAAAAAAATATTGTACCATAGAATCTGTCACGGTGATTGTTGCTTATTTATTTATGTTTTTTTACACCATTTTATTAATGTGGTAAACAAGGTGGAGTCCATAGCGGGTGTGGCTTATAAGTGGGATGGGTCAAAAAGAAAGGGCGGGGACTGCGCCCCACCATCTTAAAACTTCACCAGCCGTCACTGATTGCAGTTATTCTAATGCCCCGTACACATGATCGGACTATCCGGTGGACTTAGTCCGGCGGACAAACTGCCGGACTTTGCAGCGGAGGTCCGCCGGACTTTCCGAGCAAGCGGACCTGCCCACACACGACCGGACTTTTCTGGTGGAATAGGTACGGCGGACAAACCGCCGGACTATGTCAGGAGTCCGCTGGACTTTTGAAATGAACGGACTTGCCCACACACGGAGAAAAGTCAGTTATTTTTGAACGCGGCTCCAGGGTAGACGGGACTAGCGAAGGAGGTCAATGTCACCACCTCTATCGGGAGATTGACACCTCGCTGGCCGTCACCTGGTATGGACTTAAAGGGGAAGCCCTACGCCGAAAAAATGGCGTGGGGTCCCCCCCAAAGTCCATATCAGACCCTTGACCGAGCACGCAGCCCGGTCAGGAAAGGGAGTGGGGACGAGCGAGCGCCCCCCCTCCTGAGCTGTACCAGGCCGCGTGCCCTGAACATGGGGGGTTCTTTGGGGAAGGGGGGGCCCTGCGGCCCCCCACCCCAAAGCACCTTGTCCCCATGTTGATGAGGACAAGGGCCTCTTCCCGACAACCCTGGCCATTGGTTGTCGGGGCCTGCGGGCGTGGGGCATATTGGAATCCGGGAGCCCCCTTTAATAAGGGGGCCCCCAGATACCGGCCCCCCACCCTATGTGAATGAGTATCGGGGTACCATGTACCCATTTACCTGGTGAAAAAAAGTGTAAAGAAAAAAACACAACACATTTTTTAAAATAAATTATTGCACAGCTCCGGTGGTCTTCCGTCTTTGGGGGGGTCTTCTCTCTGGACTCCTCTGCTATCTTCTGCTAGCTCTTTTACTAGCGGAGGAGGCCGGCTTTCTTCTTCGACGTCGTCGCCGCCGCCGTCCGGTGGTCTTCTTCCGACTTCGGGGGTCTTGTCCCCCTCTTCGGGGGTCTTCTCCTCCTCTTCGGGTCTTCTTGCCGGCCCTCTGCTTTCTTCTTCCAGCTCTTTTACTAGCAGTGGCCCGGTCTTCTGTCACCTCCTTCTCTTCTTCTTCTTCCTTGAGATGTTGACTCGACGCTCTCTCTGGCCGCAATGACAGGGACGCGTTGTGCGGCAACTTAGATAGGGACAATGGGCGGGGTCACCGGGTGAGGACACATGGTGACCCCATCCCTTATGATGTCACAGTCCCAGCATCCTCCGGGACTGTGACTGTGACTGTAAAGCCTTTATTTTAGGCTTTATGGACAAAGTTAGTCAGCCCCTGTTTTATGGACTATTTGTGAAAACTCTATTAAAAGCAATTCTAATCAGAGGTTCCAAGACTAGACTGTCAGCTCCCATTTAACCACTTCAGCCCCGGAAGAATTTACCCCCTTCCTGACCAGAGCACTTTTTGTGATTTGGCACTGCGTCGCTTTAACTGAAAACTTGACGTCCTTTTTTTCCTGCAAATGGAGATTTCTTTTGGTGGTATTTGATGGTGGTATTTGATCACCTCTGCGGTTTTTATTTTTTGCGCTATTCACAAAAAAAAGCGACATTTTGAAAAGAATGCATTTTTTTTACATTTTGCTATAATAAATATCCCCCGAAAATATATAAAAAAACTTTTTTTCCTCAGTTTAGGCCAATACGTATTCTTCTACATATTTTTGGTAAAAAAAATCGCAATAAGCGATTATTGATTGGTTTGCGCAAAAGTTATAGGGTTTACAAAATAGGGGATAGTTTTATGGCATTTTTATTAATAATCATTTTTTTTAAATGGCGGCAATCAGTGATTTTTATCATGACTGCGACATTATGGCGGACACTTTGGACATTTTTGACAGATTTTTGGGACCACTGTCATTTATACAGCAATCAGTGCTATACAAATGGCAGTGAAGGGGTTAACCCCTAGGTGGCAGTGTAGGGGTTAAGTGTGTCCTGGGACATGTTTCTAACTGTGGGGGGGCGTGGCTGTGTGTGACACATCAATGATCTCTGCTCCAATCACAGGGAGCAGAGATCAGTGACACTGTCACTAGGCAGAACGGGGAGATGCTTGTTTACATTAGCACTTCCCCGTGAGGCGATCGCAGGTATCCCTGCGGCGATCGAGTCCGCGGGACCCGCGACCCGACTCACGGAGCTTGCTGCGGGCACGCACGCCCGCTGGCCGCCTCTTAAAGGGCAACATACAGGTATGTGATTCTGCCTGTATTAGCCCTTCTGCCGATGTATATCGGTGTGAGGCGGTCGGCAAGCAGTTAAACAAATCCGAAGACTGACATATAAACCAAAAAAGAATGTATTTTTAAAGAGGCAAACAACTACTTTGTGTGATTATTTACCCTCTTTTCAGCTGTCCACTCATCACTAATGCTTAGTGTTACTAAACCCAGGACCCCTCATTCACTATATCTGGTCTCCCACAGTACACAGAATATGGAAATGCAATTATTTTAGTAAATATAAACTGCTAAATATGTTTTCTCATCAGCAGTATATAGCAGTCTTATGACTTCTATCAGTCTTATGACTCCTATCAGTGGCTGGTTAAAGCTTGTAAGACAAGATTTCATACTGCGCTGAGCTGTCCTTTAAGGATGCAGAACCCCACCCCTCTGTCTGGATAGTGTTGATTGGCCCTGTGCTGATCACATGCACTCTCCCAAGAAAAAAAAAACTCTCTAGCAAAACAGTCAGTCAGTCAGTGGAATAAGGTGGAACATCTGTGTATACAGGATCAAACAGCCTTTTTATACAGTGGAATATCTGTGTATACAGGATCAAACAGCCTTTTTATACAATGCAGAGGATTATCCCCTTAGGTTCCATAGTGAGTATAACAAGCATTCTTTACTGCATATGCAGACTGATTTTACTGTTGTGGAATGCCCAGTGCCAAGCCACCTCTATCTACAGAATCTCCGTCACTGACCATCACCACACCAACTCCGAATCTGGCTGCTCTTCCTTCTTGACACTTCTTATTTCATAACCTCAAGGGTTATGATGATACTCTTTGTTACCTAGTTCTTTAATACACCGTAAATATACTTGTCTTCTGTTTCCCAAAGTAACTTAGACCAAACGATTCCTTAACCACTACAGCCCAGAAGATTTTACCCCCTTCCTGACCAGAGCACTTTTTACAATTTGGCACTGCACTGCTTTACCTGGTAATTGCGCGGTCATGCAATTCTGTACCCAAACAAAATTTGCGTCCTTTTTTTCCCACAAATAGAGCTTTCTTTTCGTGGGTTGATCACCTCTGCAGTTTTTATTTTTTGCAAAATAAACAAACAAAGACTGAAACCTTTGAAAAAAGATATACTTTCTACTTTTTGTTATAAAAAAATCCAATAAACTAAATTTTAGTAAATTTTAGGGCAAAATGCATTCAGCCACATGTCTTGGGTAAAAGAAAAAAAAAAAAAAGTCAATAAGCGTATATTTTTATTGGTTTGCGCAAAAATTGATATCGTCTAGAAACTAGGGTACATTTTCTGGAATTTATGCAGCTTTTAGTTTATTACTGCCTAAATCCGCGTACACACGTAGCGGTATGGCCGACGTACTTAGTCTGGTGGACTTCCCGCCAGACTGTCCGTCGGACTTTCCGAACGGGCTACTTGCCCACACACGGCACTTTTTGAGCGAACTAATACGGCGTACTAAGTCCGCCGTACTATCTGCCCTACTTTTGAAATGAACGGACTCGCCCACACACGCGGAGGAAAGTCCGCTCATTTCAAGCACGTCTCCAGGTAGGCGGGGCCCGCAAAGGAGACGTCGCTGGCCCCGCCACCTGGTATGGACTTAAAGGGGAACCCCAACGCCGAAAAAAATCGGCGTGGGGGTCCCCCCCAGGTCCACATCAGACCCTTGTCCGAGCACGCTACCCGGCCGGCCAGGAAAGGGGGGGCGAGCGAGCGCCCCCCCCCCCTCCTGAGCCGTACCAGGCCGCGTGCCCTCAACATTGGGGGTGCCTTGGGGAAGGGGGGGCCGCATACCCCCGTATGTACCCCATACTCATTCACATAGGGTGGGGGGCCGGTATCCGGGGGCCCCCTTATTAAAGGGAGCTCCCGGATTCCGATAAGCCCCCGCCCGCAGACCCCGACAACCAACGGCCAGGGTTGTCGGGAAGAGGCCCTTGTCCTCATCAACATGGGGACAAGGTGCTTTGGGGTGGGGGGACCGCGCGGCCCCCCCTTCCCCAAGGCACCCCCAATGTTAAGGGCACGCGGCCTGGTACGGCTCAGGAGGGGGGGCGCTCGCTCGCCCCCCCTTTCCTGGCCGGCCGGGTAGCGTGCTCGGACAAGGGTCTGTTGTGGATTTTTTTCGGCGTTGGGGTTCCCCTTTAAGTCCATACCAGGCGGCGGGGCCAGCGACGTCTCCTTCGCGGACCCCGCCTACCTGGAGACCCGCTCGAAATGAGCGGACTTTTCTCCGGGCGGGAAAAGTCCGCTCATTTCAAAAGTACGGCGGACTGGCATACACACAGCCAGATTGTTCGCCGAAATGCGAGTCCGGCGGGAAGATTGGAGTGCAACACGGCATTCTAAGTCCGCCGTACTTTCAGGTCAAAAAAGTATGTCGGAGGCTCCACAAGGGGGGATTGTTTGGCGGACTTGAGTTTGCCGGACTTTTCCACCGGATTGTTTGATCGTGTGTACGCGGCATAACTCATTTCTTGAGGTGCTAAAATGGCAGGGCAGTACAAACCCCAATGACCACATTTTGGAAAGTACACACGTAGCCGACTATCCGACGGACTTAGTCTGGTGGACTTCCCGCCAGACTGTCCGTCGGACTTTCCCAACGAGCTACTTGCCCACACACGGCACTTTTTCAGAGGACTAATACAGCGTACTAAGTCCGCCGTACTATCCGCCCTACTTTTGAAATGAATGGACTTGCCCACACACGCAGAGGAAAGTCCGCTTATTTTGAGCGTGTCTCCAGGTAGGCGGGGCCTGCGAAGGAGAAGTCGCTGACCCGCCACCTGGTATGGACTTAAAGGGGAACCCCAACGCTGAAAAAAATCGGCGTGGGGGTTCCCCCCAGGTCCACACCAGACCCTTGTCCGAGCACGCTACCTGGCCGGCCAGGAAAGGGGGGGGGGGCGAGCGAGTGCCCCCCCTCCGAGCCGTACCAGGCCGCGTGCCCTCAACATGGGGGTGCCTTGGGGAAGGGGGAGCCACGCGGTGGCCCGGTAGAAGAACCGAAGAGGGGGACAAGACCCCCGAAGTCGGAAGAAGAGGCTGCGGCGAGGAAGAAAGCGGGGGTCCTCCGCTAGCAAAAGAGCTAGAAGAAGATAGCGGAGGAATCCGGCGAGAAGACCCCCGAAGACGGAACACCCCCGGAGCTGTGCAATAAACTATTTTATCTTGTGTGTTGTGGTTTTTTTTTGTACTTTATTTTACAGGTGAATGGGTAGGGGTACATTGTACCCCATACTCATTCACATAGGGTGGGGGGCCGGTATCCGGGGGCCCCCTTATTAAAGCGGGCTCCCGGATTCTGATAAGCCCCCGCCCGCAGACCCCGACAACCAACGGCCAGGGTTGTCGGGAAGAGGCCCTTGTCCTCATCAACATGGGGACAAGGTGCTTTGGGGTGGGGGGGCCGCGCGGCCCCCCCTTCCCCAAGGCACCCCCCATGTTGAGGGCACGCGGCCTGGTACGGCTCGGAGGGGGGGCGCTCGCTCGCCCCCCCCTTTCCTGGCCGGCCGGGTAGCGTGCTCGGACAAGGGTCTGATGTGGACCTGGGGGGACCCCCACGCCGATTTTTTTCGGCGTTGGGGTTCCCCTTTAAGTGCATACCAGGTGGCGGGGCCAGCGACGTCTCCTTCGTGGGCCCCGCCTACCTGGAGACCCGCTCAAAATTAGCAGACTTTCCTCTGCGTGTGTGGGCATGTCCGTTCATTTCAAAAGTAGGGCGGATAGTACGGCGGACTTAGTACGCCGTATTAGTCCGCTGAAAAAGTGCCGTGTGTGGGCAAGTAGCTCGTTCGGAAAGTCCGATGGACCGTCTGGCGGGAAGTCCGCCAGACTAAGTCAGTTGGATAGTCGGCTACGTGTGTACGTGGCATAAGGGCGTACATTTTTGATTTAATTCCTCACTATCTATCACAGTTTCGGAGGCTATGAAATGCCAAGTTAGCACAACCCCCTCAAATGACCCCATTTTGGAACGTAGACACCCCAAGCTATTTGACAGGCATGTTGAGTTTGTGGAATATTTTATATTTTGCCACAAGTTTCAGGAAAATTATAAAAAGAATTGTTTTTTTTTCACAAAATTGTCACTAAATTATATATTGCTTAACATGGCATGGTTATATGCGAAATTACACCCCAAAATACATTTTGCTGCTTCTCCTGAGTCCATGGATACCACATGTGTGAGACTTTTTGGAAGTCTAGCCTCATCCAGGCCCCCTGATAACCAAGCACCATGTCAGGTCACCTAGAGGCCAGGTGACAGATGCACACCGTAGGGATCAGGAGTGCACCGCAAGGTTGTGGACCCTACGGCTGACTGCTGTGGATGGGAGTCAAGGTGATAAGGAAGGCAGGGCCGCCGGAACACCAAGACGGATTCCTCCGGGGTTAGAGAGTAAGATTCCCTGGGGCGCGGAGTCCAAGAGCCAGCAGGTGTTCACCAGAGCCTCTAGTGGTGAGGATGGACCGGGCTGCAACTGGCTCCAGGTCGCAACCCCCAGGGTCCCCCAACTCACACCCACAGTAGGCAACAGGTGGATAGGGATAGTGAAGGATATAGCCAAGGTCAGAGCCACAAGCAGACAGGGATAGTCAGGGACACGCCAAAAGGGCAGGATCACAGGCAAACAGGGATAGTCAGGGACACGCCAAAGTCTGTAACAGAACAACAGAAGAGCAGACGGCAGGTAACAGGAAGCCAAACACACAAAGGTTGATCAGCAGGGTTGGCCTGCAGTGCACAGGTTAATATAGAGTTCCCTGATAGGAGCTAGGGTGGAGCCATGCCAGAGGATGGATTACAAAAGCAGTCAGGTGAGGGTTGGCTGGTCTCTAGAGATGAACACATGGAGACAGGTAAGCAGACAAACTCTATTGCATAACCATGACACACCACCTTCAGGCTAAGGGTGTAAAATGGTGATTTCCCTTCCTCACTACTTATCACAGTTTCGGAGGCCCTGAAATGTCAAGATAGCACAACCCCCCCCCCCCCCCCCCCCAAATTACCCCATTTAGGACAGTAGACACCCCAAGCTATTTACTGAGAGGCATGTTGAGTATTTTGCACATCTCAGCTCTGGAGTCGCTGATTTACATATCGTGAGAACAAAGGCTGTTGCTGTCAAGATAAATAAATCAGTGCTGCAGCTGAATGGCAGACCTGAAAAGAAAATAATGGTTAAGAAAAAAAGACAGTAAACTGTAAAGTATAAAAGAATTACATACCTGAAAAGCAAACATGATAAAACATAGTAACAATAAAACATGGCAATTAAAAAAATACAGTAAAACAGAGCAGAACAATAGAGAGAGAACAATAGAGAACGAATAGAGAGAGAAGAACAATAAAACAACAACTATTTTTGGCTATATTATATTTATATATATATATATATATATATATATATATATATATATATATATATATATATATTACTTTTTATCTTTTTTTTACTCAGCTCAGCTGTCGGCTAATTTCCAGCTATCTCTCCACAGTTACTCAGCTGTTGATGATATCCTGCTCATCAGTCCTGCCTACTTAAGCCTTCCAGTCCAGAGGAGCTCTACCTTCTCCTGCGATCCTGTTCAAGACTTGCTTTGCTGACATCCCTTCTGGCTCCAGATCCTGCTTGCTGTTCCACTACATTGATCCCTGACTTCTGACTTGGTTACTGAAATTTGGCTATGTTTTGACCATGTTTGTTCTTTTTACTTTTATTATTAAACAAGTGTGATTTAACTGTACTTCTGTCTCAGCCTGATTTCATGGTTTCTGGCACACGTGATACTGCAATGCTGGATGTCCAACCAGGGTGTACTAGGCCTCTGGTGCTTGCCAGTTCACCAGTATGATGAGCAGCACAAATACTGGCTCTCTGCTCCATATGAGAGCACTGCGGTTCTTGCACCTCAACAACAGAAGAAGAACAGGGTCAGGTACGCCTGACCTTTGCAGGGACCACTACTCGGTCTTCAGAGCTATCTGTCAGGGTGCTGCTGCTGTCTACAGGATCATATACTGAGCCTAAATCTGACAGATGGGTGACTTCCCCTTTGCTTTCATCTGTCATGCTCAGAAACGTGGAGGCTTCTTCAATAGTGTACCTCTGTTTGGACATTTTGGCCTCTAAATTTATAGGTACACAGGCAAAAAGAGCACCCCGATTGTCAGTGACTGCTTCAATCGCTACCCAAAAAAACTGTTAGCGTTCGCAGGGATCAGGCCTGTCTCTGCGAACGCTGCAGTTATGTGTTTAGTATTTTGTAAGTGACAGTGATTGATTGATACTGCACTTGGCTGGGCGGAGGGGGGCTAAAAACAGGTGCTAGCAGGTATCTGGGCTGATCCCGCTAACGCTTCAATTTTGGGAACCCTAAATTACTGGGCACACTAGTATAGATCTGATCAGATCAAAGATATTAATGTCAGAAACTATGAAATCAGACCGAGACAAAAGTACAGTTAAATCACACTAATAAAAGTAAATAGAACAAACGTAGTCAAAACATAGCCAGAGTTCAGGAACCGGAACGTATAGTCAGACAAGCCAAACCTCAGGGAGTCGGAGATGAACGTAGAATAGCAAGCAGGATCTGAAACCAGAAGGGATGTCAGCCAAGCAAGTCTTTTAACAGGAATGCAGGCGATAGTCTCTGTGATGTTGACTAAGGCGAAGGCAGAGATCCTCTGGGCTGGACTGAACGGCTTAAGTAGGCATTCCACTCCTATGTAAAAAATCTAGTGAGCCTAATAATGCAATCTTATGCGATAAAAAGTTGCGATCATAAACAATAAAAAATTGCGTTCCTATGTGATGCTCCCAATAACAACCTGTGTAGCATACACTCCTCTATATACACATATTGCATTCATTTCAAATAGAGAAATTTGCAACCCTGTGTGATAATTGCGATAAATGTGATAATTGCAGTGACAACCTATAATATACATAAATCTATATAAAAGTGCATCAATATACAATAATCAATATAGAAATAAAGTGACCCGTTTTTAAAGTGCTCTTGTGCCAAACTAATTCATGCATTAATCTGTGTCCATAAAATCGCAACAAGTCCATCCGTAACTATTCCATTCTTCTGGTACTCATTGCAGATGATAAAACAATCAAGTGCTCATGTCCACTCTTGTGCTCCCCTTTGGTGTATGCGCTCACCTTAGGGCATGTGACCGTGCACCTAAGCTCGGTCAAAACACGATTTTAACCACCTGTGGGTCTATGGTCAGCATTCGGATCCTTGGAAGGTTGCTTGCAACAATATTCATATGGAAAACAGAGGAAACTGGATAGTGTATTACCGTTTTAAAAGTTTTATTAAAAATTACAATATTCCCTATATTAGGGTACTCACATTTAATATTTGCTATGAGCGCACCACGCTGCAACAAGCCAATCAAATATAAAGACGCAGTACTGGTGTGTCCTCTCCTGCTCTGAGATCACTCCACTGTCTCACAAAACATCCTGTCCCCTCCCCAACATATGTCGATACATATAATGTATCTTCCTCAGGGGAATTCTATTGGATAGTTGAGATGTCAATCATTTTATAGTGTCATCGCGGCCATTTTGCTGAAGACAGCAGACGTTCTATCTTTTATTGTAAGCTCTCAGTCATTTTCTGATAGATCAGAAGGCTCCACATTACTGCATACTGCATTACTCCATACTGCATGCCGTGTGTTGTGACCAAGCACAATAACACACAGCGGCACAATAACATCAGTTTATAATGGCTTATAAGGTACGTATCAGCCTAAAATTAGCCTATATATCCCTTTACAGGTTACATTCAAGACGATATGTAAGGAAAAGGACACATCTTCACAGCGTCACTAACATAAAATGCATAAAAAATATAAAACAGTATCATTAAAAACAACAACATCCTAACCACTTCATCTGTCTGTAAATAGCAGTTAACAATATGCTAATAGACCGCTACATACTACATCATTCTGCAAAGTGTCATTAGCTCATAATGTATTATTTAACCAGATCTCTAAAGAACATCATCATTACCTATAGGTCAACTCAAGTGGAATAAATGACAGGTAAATACATGTGTAGCAACATGCGTGAATGTATGCACAAACACACACATCCACACTAGCCCATCCCTAAATGATGTATCATGAAAGACCAACCTATTTTATTGCATAATCGATGAACTTAAAACTGTATTGATAATAAAACAATCTATATATATTATTATAAAATGAACTCTAAAAAACGGAAGCTGTCTAATACCAACCTACGTGTACATGTGTAAAACATCCTACATGCCCAGGTATAAAAGCCGAAAACAGCCTAATACCAACATACATGCACATAATAACCCAGTACCTAGTGCACATATGCTAGTATATACTAGGCCCTACAAAGCTGTAAAACCATCATAACAATTTACAAAAGTCATAGAAGAAAATATAAACAAATATATTAAAAATACTATCAACACACCTTGCCACCTCTCATTAACCCGTATGACATTCTCCAAAGTATAACAATGAAAGGAAAAGTAGGGAAAAGGCTGATGACCGGTTACACATATATGTACCAACCCATACCAGGTACTGATCACAAGAGCCCTAATGTGCATCATATCCAAACCTAATCTGCCTAGATCAATCTAAATGGGCATGGGAGATCTCTATCCCTCGTTGGCTCTATAATTGCCAACTTAAATCTGTTGTGACCCAATTCCCAACCAGAATAAATATGATGAAGATGTAATGCCTTTAACTATTACTAAGAAAAAACTTCAGGTCAAACTCTTTGTTTAACCCCCCAGGATCCCAATTGATAAATCCACCAGGATTCTTTCTTGCTGATCTTTTATAATTGGACCCTCTCCAGTGTCTCTTAGGGGCTCCTATGCCCCAAAATTGCACCCCTGCTGTGTTCTGATTGTGGACATCCTGAAAATGTACTGATAGATGATGCTTCTCGAAGCCCTTTTGGATATTTCTAATATGCTCTTCCATCCGAACTTTTAGCGCCCTTTTAGTTCTTCCTATATACAGTATTACATGGGCATTTTATAACATATACTGCCCCAATTGTATCGCATGAGATGAAGTCTCTAATCGTGTGTAGGTGCTGGGTTTTTGGGTTAACAAAACTTTTAACCTTACTAATATTATTTGGAACCCTAATACAACTATAGCACCTACCACATCCATAGAAGCCTTTAACATCCCAAAACATCTTAGGTATAGTTGTGGGTGGCTCAACAATGTTGTGTACCAGTTTATCTCTCAGGTTCGGTGCACGCTTGTAGACAATCCTGGGTTTATCTCACAGACTATCCTTTAAGTGTATATCCTGCTTTAGTACCCTCAATATATGCTAATGATCTTTTCCACCTCTCTATTTTGTAAATTATAGACCAACACAATGCAAGTGCCAATCTGGTCGTTACTACTGTTACTTCCTTATCTGCTAGAAACAGTCCTCTTTCTATACTTCTAACTTTATCTGTCTGTCTTGAGAAAATCTAATTGGTAACCCTTCTCAGTGAACATTTCCATTAATTTATCTGTTTGCATCTCAAAATCGTCATTATATCCCATCTGAGCTTTCTAGGGACCATGTTATTTTTTAAATATTTCTCCATTGTAGCTATATCCCACCATATGTTGCTCTTTTTATCCATATTGTGACCTAATTTCCTAAAAAGATGCACTATATCATTTTCTTTATTAGCCGTTTCTGAAAATAATTCCACCAAATCTATATCTTAATTATCAAAGAATGAAAACAAATCCATGGTTGCTGCTAGCAAGTATATGAAAGGAAGACAATCTAAAAAACAAAGTCTTGTGAGCTACCATGTGAAAATCCAAATGATAATTAGAGATGAGCTTCTAGCATTGATCACGTCCCATATGCTCATGCCAAATAAATTAATACCAATGTAATGCTGCGCTGTCCAAAAGTAATCATATGGTAATCTTACTAAATACTAATTATTACTGACTACAGTTAAATAGTGCTGGGATATATCATGTTTGATCTCTATCAAGTCATGATTTCACACTGTGCAGGTTGGTTGCAGCCAGGCTGTAATGTATTGGCATCTACAAAAACTGATACAATTAGAAAAAGTGGCACTTGGGAAGTATTCATTTTCATAAAACACGTCAACACCCCTCAGCATACTCCTCTCCTTTGACTTATTACCGTATATACTCGAGTATAGGCCGACCCGAATATAAGCCGAGGCCCCCAATTTACCCCCAAAAAACTGGAAAACTTATTGACTCGTGTATAAGCCGAGGGTGAGACATGGCTGTCCATCCCTGTGTGTGTGTCCGTCCATCCCTGTGTGTCCATCCATCCCTGTGTGTGTATCCATCCATCCATCCATCCATCCCTGTGTGTGTGTGTGTGTGTGTATTCATCCATCCATCCATCCCTGTGTGTGTGTGTGTGTGTATCCATCCATCCATCCATCCCTGTGTGTGTGTGTGTGTATCCATCCATCCATCCATCCCTGTGTGTGTGTGTGTGTGTGTGTGTGTCCGTGCAGCCTTGTGTGTGTGTGTGTGTGTGTGTGTGTGTGTGTGTGTGTGTGTGTGTGTGTGTGTGTCCGTGCAGCCTTGTGTGTGTGTCCAGCCTACCTGTGTCCCAAGCCTCCGTCCCGAGCCGCCGTCGTCCCGAGCCTCCTCCGACCCGTGCCGTGCCTCCTCCGTCCCGTGCCTCCTCCGTCCCGTGCCGTGCCTCCTCCTTCCCGTGCCTCCTCCGTCCCGTGCCGTGCCTCCTCCTTCCCGTGCCTCCTCCGTCCCGTGCCGTGCCGATGGATCGCCGCTCTTCTCGGCGGCCATTCTACAATTCAAAATTCCGCCTCCGCCTGTGATAGGCGGAACACTCAATTTCCCAGCAGCCTGTGTTCCGCCTATCACGGACATCCTCTCATACTCGTCCGTAGTATGAGAATGAGCGGATGTCCGTGATAGGTGGAACACTGACTGCTGGGAAATTCAGTGTTCCGCCTATCACAGGCGGAGGCGGAGAAGGAGGCGCGGCTTTTAAATTTTAATGTCCGCCGTCTGTCTGCTCGATACGCTGATCGAGCAGTCAGACAGCGGTGACTCGAGTATAAGCCGAGGGGGCACTTTCAGCCTCAAAAAAGAGGCTGAAAATCTCGGCTTATACTCGAGTATATACGGTATGTCATTTTCTGTGAATGCCCACTATAGGGACCAGAAAAGATGGTTGCCGACTAGACAGCTTTTAAATTTCAATTGAAGCAATGGTGGATTGCTAAGGGTCATTTGCTGGGACCAAAAATTAGGCGATCTTTTTTAAGTACTTTTTCACATTTAATACCATTTATTTTGCTGTTGCTTATTATCTTATTTGTAAAAATCCTTTTCTGTAAAGATTTTCTTACATATTTTTTACCTTTTCCTTCATTAAAATTATATTTAAAATTGTTAAACTGATTCTCTACATCCTCTAAACAAGAAATTCAAAAATATCTTTGAAGAGAACTACTGTATTTAAAACTCTATTACCTGTCTGTGTAGCAGTAAGTGTTACAGACATTTCTTAAAGGTCAGAATTGATAGGGTAAACATTGCACTTTTTTTTTTTTTCCACAAAATTTTTTTATTGAGGTAAAGAAGTCATGCAGAGAAATACAAACAATGGAGTAAGTATAGCATCAGAATATACATGGCACAATAAGGCATGAATGCGTAGATAAATAGTTAATAGATCAACAGCTTACTCCAGAATTTAACCAATTTCCAACCGTGGAAAGAGTCACATTAAAGATCTTAGTTACTGATATAGTTGAATCTAGAACCAACCTTAAGGGTGCATTAACTAGAAAGGAGGGAACACTAAGATATTCTGAGCTATCGAATGGGAAAACAGATCAATCAGAAATACATATTATGGGGGAAAGGAAGGGTGGAAAAGATTAAATTTAGAGGATAGGGGTGACACTGAGAAGGGTATAATCTAGTATATGAGAATTATTTAACCCAATTGTGAGGAGTAAGCGTCAGTAAGTTTGAAACGGCGCCAGTCCTGCCATATTTCTGAAAATTTTGTGACTGTGTCATTGGATATGCTAATTAATTCTTCAATGGTTTCGGTGTTATTTAATCTACGGAACCATTCCGCTATGGTTGGTACTGTAGAGGATCGCCAATGACATGGGATGCATTGTTGCGCCGTGTTAATCATAATCATATTGAGTGATTTAAAGTAGCGTGTCCTGGGGATTTTGGTGTAGTGAAGTAGGTAGGAAGCAGGGGAAAAATTATTGGTTTGGGATGTTACAGCAATTATGGTGTCATGGACAGATCTCCAGTAATTCTGAAGGGCGGGACATGACCACCAAATGTGAAGCATGGTCCCTTCCGCCTTGCCACAGCGCCAGCATAAGTTGGAATTATTGTCTGAGAATTTGTGAAGCAGGGAAGGGGTTCTATACCATTTGGAGAGAATTTTGTATCCTCGTTCCTGAACCGCTACATTAAGGGATCCTTTGAGAATATAAGTACAAATGGTTTCCCACTCTGAGTCAGAAAGTTTGATAGCTAGATCTTGCTCCCATGAGGAGTAAGGCTTGCTGGAGAACGCTGAATCTCCCATGAAGAGATATGTGTACAGGATGGAGATGAGATGTCTTTGTGGTTCGTGTTGTGTACAAAGACTTTCTAGGGTGTTCAAATCTCTTGTCCAATAGTCTATATTATGTCGTCTAGTCAAGAAGTGATGTAATTGTCTATACGTCCAGTCAGAGATGTGGATAGGGGAAGCCGTGGTATTCAAATCAGCCAATGATCTGAAATTCTTTCTCCTGTCGAAGAATTGCCTAGCAGTAAGATCTGTGTGGGGCCAGGAGTTGGCCAGATAAATGGGACTCTTGCCTGGTGGAAAATCGGGATTGTTTCTCAGTGGGGTAAGAGGACTCAGCCATGGGTGCGGATATATTGTTTTCAATGCCTTGTGAATAACAGACAGTGTGGGCCCAATCAGCGGATGTTTCTTGTGCTGTATCGGTATATGGCGTGGATTTATCCAGGGCAGTGATCGAAGATTTTGTGTAGAGACAAAGTGTTCTAGTGGTACCCAATCTTTTACATTTTGGTGAACATTCCAGTCAAACATTGCACTTTTTATAACAATTGCCCGTAATAAGTGACCATTTTCAATTTCAAGTTAAATTATATTTGCTAGTTTATTGGCCATATATTGTTTCAAATGCCTCTGATTCCAAGCAGACCTGTCACAGAACCACTGTAATAAAAGTTGCAAATTTAGGAATATTCTTCTGGTAAAATGCTGCCAGCAAAATAACCTTTAGATAAGAAACCTTGTGTGTCAATATACAGTACACCAAATAGTTAGAGGTTGCTGAAAATACAGAGACACTCAGTATAGATATTCACCTTTGGCTTTACTTATTCTTAGGGTACATGCACATGGACATTTTCAGGTGCAAGGGAGCTCAGTTTTAAAATTTCTTGCGATCTTCCATGCCCAGTAAGCCACAGGTGGCATGTACAGTCAACCACAGATGTAAATGGCTGTACGCACATGACATATTCATTGAATGTGACATTTCCACAATGCATGATTATGGTGTATGATCAACTGGCAAGCCATTGAAGTTAATTAAGCCAGACACTGGCGTGACTCCACCGAACCTAGACAGGTAACCTGGTTTTGTAACTACCAGAGGTCCAATATGTTCTGGTGCTGCTGCATTTACAGTATATAAAAAGTATATATTTAATAGCCCTAGGCACATATGTCATAAAGTGATGCTGTCATTTACATAGACCATTGCTTGCATATGTGCAATATAAGCAAATACTGGTTGACACACTTCACTTCCTTTTGGTCCCATCAATGGTTGTCAGCCCTTCAGTTCACTGCTCATGTGTCCACAACAACTTCTTGTAGTTCTTACAGTCCAAGAAAGGTTTTTTCCCCAACATAGTTCACAATGATCAATTTTACCAAAGGATTAGCTTTTGAATAGCCCATATGCTGCAGTGAAGAATTCCCAGGTTCTCTAGGGTAGGCAATCACTTCTTCTACAGATGTGTTACTGCTGATACTTGGTTCTGCAATAGAACATATTATAATCAGAGGTGTAACTATAGGCACTATTTACCACACTATTTCATTGGGGCTCAGAAGTACAGGGGGCCAAAGCTGTCTGGTTACGCAGTGATTTATGCAGGTAGCAATAACATTGGGCAAATACATATGAATCAAAGGAATGTACGCATGTTTTTGAACCTCTAGCCCAGCCTTTCTCAACCTTTTTTTACCCTAGAGGAACCCTTGAAATATTTTCTCAGGTCTTGGGGAACCCCTGCTAAAATCAATTCAGTGAAGAATGCCCCTTACATTGGTGGCCAGATGGAAGAAAGCCCTGCTTACAGTCATGGTCAAACTACCACTCTTAAAGAGCTGATATGATGTCTGGTGTAATGCAGCTGGCTCTGCCAACTGGTGTCAGCCCTAGAACTATGCAGGAACCAGCAGACAGGAGGTACATCAGTAACAGCTCATGGAACCCCTAGCAACCTCTGGAAGGACCCTAGGGTTCCACAGAACCCTGGTTGAGAATGGTCACATAATGCACTGTAAGCACTATAATTTTCTTTAGAGGAGATTAGGATTTCATCCCTTCTATTACTATTTGACCCAAGACAGACTCATAATATAGATTTATGCAAATATTAATGCATGGGCTGGGTGTCCTCCATGAAATGTCTCTGGGCTTCCAGAAGCTTTCATATTGCTGTAGACACCCTATACTGATTACTATTTGTTTGCTACAGTAAAAGGGCAATAATCCTCAGTGGACTGTAGTCCACACAGAAAGACTTTATAATGGAGATTCTACAGTCTCTTCTACTACACAATAGTAACTAATCTACAACCCCAAAAAAGTATGGGAATAACTATTACAAGGTAGACTTCTCTGTGTCCAACACATATTGGCTCTAACTGGCTCTCAGACAGGTTTACAATGGCATGTCATACAAGGTATATTTACATCCTTTGTGGCTACTGATAAAAATAATTTTCGGCCTAGAGTACAGCTTTAACAATGGCCACAGTGAAGAGAAATCTACCAAAGGGGACACATGTTCTGGATACAGTTGTGTCAGAGAGGATTTCCCCTGAATGTAGAGAGATTTTGTATCACTTCCCATTGTATCTCCGTAACATGAAAAATTCCCCAAATTGGGCACTGACTCCAGCAAAAGAAAGAGGGTTACAGGGATGTTACCACTCTCTAGGTCTATATAAGACAAAAATAAGTGTTCTGGTTAGAGATATACTTTAACAATAACATTTTAGGGCTCCACACAGGATAAGTAAAAGGAAGACATGTAAAATAATGTATGAGAATATATTTTAAAAGTTGTTGAGAATTAAATGCATGCCTTTGTATGATACGTTTTGAAGCAGTCAACACACAAAGCTGGCACGGAAGGACAATCGGGACAAAAAAGAACGTATGTCCATTCTTATACCTTGCTTGAAACAAACATGGCACCTTCTTGGGGTTATGTTTGCTGTTATGGCAATAGGAGCCACAAATTGTCGCTCTGGGAGGCTCCGTATATCTTGATTCCAGTGGAAATGTGGGGCCAGCTTGACGACACAAGAGATTCTCATAAATCTTTTCCTGGCGTAGAAAGGTTTCGTCTGTATTGCCCGCCTGTTTGTACAAAATATAAGAATTGTACATTTCCATCTGGATGAGATATAAGCCCAGCTTTTTATACCAGATGTACCAGATGTACGATTTGAGGACCAGGTAAAGTTTTAGAACTTGGCAAGACAAGACAATGTCCCTTATGTATTTGTTGTAATCAGAAATGTATATGGACTTTTGCTTTGCTGTAGTTAACCACTTCAGCCCCGGAAGGTTTTACCCCCCCTTAATGACCAAACCTGTTTTTGTAATACGGCACTGCGTTAGGTTAACTGACAATTGTGCAGTCGTGCAAAGCTGTACCCAAGTAAAATTTATGTCTTATTTTCTCCACAATTAGAGATTTATATTGGTGGTATTTGATCACCCCTGCGCTTTTTCTTTTTTGCGCTATAAAAAAAAGCGACACTTTTAAAGAAAAAACTATATTTTTACCTTCTTCTATAAAACATATCCAATAAAAAATGTAAAGACATTTCTTCTTGAGTTTAGACCAATATGTATTCTGTTACGTGAAAAAAAATTCCCAATAAGCATATATTGATTGGTTTGCACAAAAGTTATCGCGTCTACAAACTATGGGATAATTTTATGGCATTTTTCTTTTTTTTACTAGTAACGGCGGCGATCAGCAATTTTTAGCGGGACTGCAAAATTGTGGCAGACAAATCGGACACCTAACTGACCCTTTTGACACTTTTTTGGGAACCAGTGACCTTTATTCAATGATCGGTGCTAAGAATATGCACTGCTACTGTACTAATGACACTGGCAGGGAAGGGGTTAATATCTGGAGCGATTAAAGGGTTAAATGTAGTCCTAGCTGTTGGTTGCTAACTGTGTGGGGGTTGCTCTGACTGGAAGAAGACAGATCAGTGTTCCAGCTTAGCAGGAACACAAGATCTGTATCTTCTTCCCTGTCAGAATGGCGATCTGCCTTGTTTACATAGGCAGATCACCATTCTGCCTCTCCAGGGAATGATCGCGGGTGACCAGTGAACATTGATTGGCATTATCTGTGTCCAATCAGCACCCCCCCCCCCCGTGTCTATTGCACAAAATGACGTACAGGTACGTCGTTTCATGCAAGAGCTGACCGGCCGCAGTAAAATTGCGGTAGGCGATCGGCAAGTGGTTAAAGTGGAACTACACTGCTTCTGAGCACCACAAGCCAAAAACACTATTTAATTCATTAGTCCATCTGCCCTTAGCTCAGCCCTGCAGCGAGGAGGGTGTGCTTAGCTGAGAAAACCTCTCCTCCCCCCAAAGAGTCCTGGAATGTATGACATCAATTGCCTAGACATGGGAACCAGGATGTAACTGAAGAAATATAAAAAAAAAGTTTCAAACAAGTAAATATAATATAATTTCCGATCTATTTACTAATGCTAGCAGCATAAGGATTACAAATAGTCATTGTTGACCCCCCATTCTGTCACTGCTATGGAGCTGATGACGTCTTCCCTATCCTTGTATTACCAACTCTCTTCAGTTTTGCAGAATGGGACTGCATGCTTCGTATTTGCGCTGGCGGTACACTCTTCAATTAATACTTTTTTTATACATATATTTTTTTCTTTGCTTGTTTAAAGATTGTTTAATTAAAGATTGTACCCCTTCTCAAATAATTTTACACGTGTTTTCTCTTTAGTCGCCAAACAAGTTGGGCACCCTGGGGAATCTGTCAGCCCTTTCCTTTTTAAGTACAAAAACCTGTACTATAGTTGGTTGTGCTTTCACAAAACCATTCACAAATTCCATATCTCCCCTACCATTTACAGTGGCGTACTAAGTGGGGGGCGGGGGGGGCGGGCCGCCCCGGGTGCCACATACTGGGGGGGGTGCCAGGCCAGCGCCCTCCCCCTTCGCGACTGAAGAGGAGACAGCGCCGCGGGTTAGGCTGACCACACAGAGAGAGCTGGCAGTGGGCGGCATTGCAGGGGGAGTTACGAGCAGCACCCAAGTGGAGTGACATCTGCTGGCAGTGATTCGGGACCCGGCGCAATAATCCCCTTCTCTCTGTGGTTGCGTCTCGCCATTCTGATCAGTCTCGGGCAGCAGCTGTCCCTCACAGTCGAGCAGAGTGAAGCCGCCTCCCGCTCCTCCTGCATGCACAGCACTGTGTAGACATAAAGGAGGAGGGGGAGGTGGCTTCACTCTGCTCGACTGTGAGTGACAGCCGCTGCCCGAGACTGATCAGAACGGCGCTAGTCGTACAGAGAGAGACCGACAGTGGGGGGGGTGAAGAGATTCTCTGCAGCTCTTATTATGTAACCTCAACATCCCAAACTGCAAGACGCAGCTGAGGAGGACTACAAGTCCCAACATACCAGGCTGTGTGGGCTTACATTTCTCCTCTGCTGAGCATAGCAGCTTTGTAAGCTGGGACTTGTAGTCCTCCATAGTGCAGCCTTGCATGCTGGGACTTGTAGGCCTCCTCTGTAGTTCAGTGCAGCCTTGCATGCTGGGACTTGTAGGCCTCCTCTGTAGTACAGTGCAGCCTTGCATGCTGGGAATTGTAGTCCTCCTCTGTAGTGCAGTGCAGCCTTGCATGCTGGGACTTGTAGTCCTCTTCTGTAGCGCAGTGCAGCCCTGCATGCTGGCACTTGTAGTCCTCCTCTGTAGTGCAGTGCAGTCTTTCATACTGGGACTTGTAGTCCTCTTCTGTAGTGCAGTGCAGCCTTACATGCTGGGAGGTGTGGTCCTCCTCAGTAGTACAGTGCATGCTGGGACTTGTAGTCCTCCTCTGTAATGCAGTGCAGCCTTGCATACTGGGACTTGTAGTCCCCTTCTATAGTGTAGTGCAGCCTTGCATGCTGGGACCTGTGGCCCTCTATAGTGCAGAGTAGCCTTGCATGCTGGGACCTGTGGTCCTCCTCTGTAATCCAGTGGAGGCCTTGCATGCTGGGACACGTAGTCATCTATAGTGCAGTGCAGCCTTGCATGCTGGGACATGTGGTCCTCTATAGTGCAGAGTAGCCTTGCATGCTGGGACTTGTTGTCCTCCTTGGTAATGCAGTGCAGCCTTGCATGCTGGGACTTGTAATCCTCTATAGTGCAGTGCTGCCTTGCATGCTGGGATTTGTGGCCCTCCTCTGTAGTACAGTGCATGCTGGGACTTGTAGCCCTCCTCTCTAATGCATTGCAGCCTTGCATGCTGAGATATGTAGTCCTCTTCTTTAGTGGGGTCTACACTGAAGATGGGGATCTGTATGGTAGGGAGGGGAATCTGCACTGTAGGGGGTCTGTGTAATATGCAGGGGGTCCAGAGCTGTGAGGGGCTGTGTAATGTAAAGGGATGCAGAGGTGCAGGGGGCTGTGTAATGTAAAGGGGTCCAGAGGTGCAGTTGTGGAGAGGGGGGGGGTACAAAGTAGTGGCAAAAAGATATTGAAGGATACAGAGGTATGCAGGGGGCAAAGTGAGGTGTTTTTACATTTTAAGGTGGAGGGGGGGTACCAGGCATAGGATCCGCCCCAGGTGCCAAATGCTCTAGGTACGCCCCTGACTACCAAGAAGGAATACATTATATGTGCTTTGTCTTCTGTTCAATTTTTCCAGGGATTCATCAGATACATTGTGATTAGGTGTGTAGAAGCTTTAAGGATAACTGTGCCTTTGGTACAAGTTGTCCTCTAATGCCGCATACACACGACTGGACTTTCCGGCAGACTAGGTCAGATGAGCTAATCCGAGTTTTTCGTAAAACAAATCCGACGGACCTAGAAATAGAACCTGTTTCAAATCTGTCCATCGGACTCAATTCCTATTGGGAAAACCGTTCATCTGTAAGCTGCTCCGATAGACCAAATGCAACGCAAGGTAAGCTATTGGCTGCTGGCTATTGAACTTCCTTTTTTAGTCCCATCTTACGCCTTTACGTTCAAAATGAATGTCCGTTCGTGTGTGGCAAAATCCGTTTGTTCGGAAAGTCAGTTGGATCTCCGACTTTCCGGCAGACTAGGTCAGACGGAATCAGTCCATCGGACAATCCAATCGTGTGTGAGTTAATCCGATAGTTTTTTGTAAAAAAAACTCAGACGGACCTAGAAATAGAACCTGTTTCAAATCTGTCCGTCAGACTCAATTCCTATTGGGAAAACCGTTCATCTGTATGCTGCTCCGATGGACCAAATACGACGCAAGGGAAGCTATTGGCTACTGGCTATTGAACTTCTTTTTTTAGTACGCCATCACGTTCAAAATGAATGTCCGTTCGTGTGTGGCCAAATCCATTTGTTCGGAAAGTCAGTCGGAAACTCCACCGAAAAAGTCAGTCGGGAAGACCGTCAGACCTAGTCTGTCGGGAAAGTCCGGTCGTGTGTACGCGGCAAAAGACGTGCAAGTGTGCAGACCACTTGAAGAACTACTTATCTTTGCCCTCAATCTAGGGTTCTTCACCCTGCAGCTCTAGCCAGAGAAGTGTCTTCTTTGGGGCACACATGTGCAGGATAAATATGCAGCTTTGGGCAGGGATTCACAGTAAAGAACCCTGGATCAAGGATGAAGGTATTTCGTAAGGTTGGATGCATTTAGGGGATGATGGCATGCTTTAAAGGAGAACTTGTCGAAATGATACAGTTTTACTTTTTGGACAATTGGTTTAGAAGAGGCCTACTTTTTTTTACACTGTTTTGGATATTAGCTGAGAACAGTAGTGGACAGAGTTACCAAAGGGTTCCTGCCTTAACCCCATTTTTGTCCCCCCATTTTAACATACTGGCCAAATAAACACACTTATTCACTGTGTGTTCATTGACAGCCATATAGAAGTGAGCTTTGTCCAGGCCTAGATGACAATGGAGTATAAATTAATTTATCATTCCCAATGGGCCTTTCTGTAGCTGCACTGTCTGTCCACAACTGCTTGGAAGGCACTGACCCTTATTATCTAACTTCATAGCAGGATCTGGGTATAGGATCTGAAAAAGCAGGAATGTACTGATATGGGATTGTGGACCAGTTGGAGAGCAGAATTGTATATTTCCAAAGCCAATAGTAAGTCTTATTCTCAAGAATTTTCAAATTTTGTAATACCTCTTGGTGTCCATACCCAAGCCTTGGCAAGTAGAAGTAAGGGTTCTTTGTAAAACACTGTGCGACAAATTGCTTCCATAAACTGCAGAACATTTATTTAAAAGTTAAATTCAGGAGCAAATGAGGTGCTGGAACATGGGGTTTCCATGTTAAAATGCTGAAAATGACCATCATGCTCTTCTACCACTTGTATTTCAGCAGGTGCTTCTGCACTAATACCAGAATCTCATCCACACTATGCACTGACATTGGTCCTAGGCAGTCCTAGGTGTTGTATGGGCTGGCTTAAACAACACACTGCTTTCTGTGTTGTCAATGTCAATGTTTACATCTAATTAAGTTGATTAGCTTTTTAATGGTCGAAAAAGTGCTTGTATTGGGATGCATTCAATACACTAACCTATGTTCATCTCGTTTTATAATACATGCAATTACCTCTTTCTGTAATGTATACAAAAAACATGAAAATAAATCAAAGTGAGAACTTACCGACTTTAAAGTTGTGGGCACCGTATTGCCATAATTGGTTTCTTCCGACTCTGACTTCTTAGAATGGAATCTTCGGAATCCTCTCATATACTCTTTCCATACCTGTTCATGTAAAAAGAACACTGTTAGGGCTATTTTACAGAGATCTAGCAACAAAGCATCATATGCATCATGAGACATGATAAACAGGTGAATGTGTCACATGACCTGGCGGTTGAGTAGGCAGTGTACACAGAAGATGTACAATCCCTGGAAACTGTTGCAGATGGTGAAGATGTAGGACATGACCAAGGTGCCCGACCCAAACTGGAAGAGACCGAAAATCCAGGTACAGCCCAATATAAACAGCTGAGCTAAAGCCTTGAATGTCAGAAGACTGTGGGAAAAAGACAAAGGAATATGCACAAAGGTGAGAGCACAAAATAAATGAGTGAATTAAAATCAATGAATCAATGAAGTGTGAGGTGTGATCCTTTTCTTCAGCTTTTACAAATAGGTATAAAAAAAAACATAGAATACCACATGCCATGAATTGTGTTTTAACAAATATTTTTTTTAATTCAAAGATTTAATATAACCTATTTATTTTAACTGGATTTAATTAAACAAAGACTTTAAAGTGAAAAACGTTGCAGGAAGTTTACTATGTGGACCATTTCTGATTACCTATTCATAAATTCTACATATAGTAAATGCAGTGCAAAGCTGTTTATTTAAAATGCACCTCTAAGCAAAACCTTTTTTTCAGTTTTGGATAGAAAGAGAAAGGGTTGGGCCTTCTGTCAGGTTTTTATTACTCTCCTTGTCTTCACTAACTCTATTTGTACTGATGACCACCAGTCCAAATTCAAAAATATTAGAGATGTCACCAAAACTAACGTTACAGGGAAATCATCCAATGGGGACACTTGTTTTGGGGACAACTGTCTAAGAGGTGAATTTCCTTCCTGTGTAGCCAATACTTTTTTTTTTTTTAGAAAATAGAAGAGTAAGGATGGATTAAAACCCCTGTAATGGGGCCTATTATTGGCTAGGTATTGGTACCAAATTGCACAAGTCCCTGTCCCGCCTCTTAGGACAGATACCCACCTGTTGTTGATGGAACCCCCCTCCAAATTGTTTCCAACTCCTGGACAAAGGCCTACTCATCCCTGGCCATAGACATTAATAATTATGAATAATGGAATGTCCATACATAAAATCCATTTTAATCACTTTACTACAGCTTCACAGTTTATTGTGCTTCGGACTTTAGGGGGGCCAGATCGTGAGCATTTAGAGTAGAAAAGTTCCCGATATCTGTGGGGAAAAAAATAATGTCCCATCTTCTGTTTCAGTGGGAGTAATTGTGCCTCATAATTGGTGTTAGTGGGAGGAATTGTGCCCCATTGTTGGTGTCACTGGGATGAATTGTGTCCCATCATTGGTGCCATTGAGCCCCATTGTTGATGTCATTGAGAGAAATTGTGCCCCATCATTGGGCCGCATTGTTGGTCTCATTGGGATGAATTGTGCCCCATCATTGGTGCCATTGAGCCCCATTGTTGGTGTCATTGTGAGAAATTGTGCCCTATTACTAGTATTAGTGGGAGGAATTGTGCCCCTTCATTTGTGTCAGTAGGGGTAATTATGGCCCCAAGGGCCGAATAAAGCAAGTAAAGGGCTGCATCTGGCCCCCAGGCCACAGCTTAAAGACAATGCATTAAACCAATAGTTATGTGTATATTTGAATTATGATTCATGGTAGGACCACTGTGCTGCACAGGCATTAGTCCAGGGCTTTGCAAATCCCAGGAGCTAGGTACCTGATATTTATGAAAATTTACGGCGGACCTAAACCTTTTAAAGCCTTTTCTTTACTGAAAATACATTTTCCAGTTTGACTTGAAAGTGTCCACTGGTTTCCAGCCACATGCTATTCAGCATATTTGTAAAGTTATATTATGAGAGCAATTTTTTGTTCTGTTTTGCTATATCCTTAGCAGTCACCATTTCAATCTTATTATATGCAAAATTCAGCACTCCATTGTGGATTGGATATCAGTTTACAGATGTCCATTCGCCAAAAGATAACCTGAACATCCATCCTTCATATTGAATAACGCCTTATATACCACACTTACCGGGTGTTTTTTATAGTTGAAACATTTGAATTAAGAGATGACACTTTCTGCCTGAGAAGGGCAAATGTAAGAACCAGGAGAATAAAGTTTATCTAAGGAAAAATACATTGTGAGAGTTAAAGGTGAATTCCAGGAACATTTAAAGTGCACAAATTAATGCAGCACTGTATGTATGAATATATCAGTAAATATAGTTTTTAATGCAAGCAAATATAAGTACTGCTGCACAGTAGAGCTATGACTGTGAGAGGAAAAAACAGCATAAGTAGCCAATTGCTGCAGTGCTCATGAACTAACAAGCAACTAACAGACCTGTAAGTGTTAGCCCTTGTACACACGGTCGGATATTCAGACGGAAAATGTCAGATTGAACCATGTTGTCGGATAATCCGACCGTGTGTGGGCTTCATCTGACTTTTTCCGTTGGAATGTCTGACCAACAAAGTTTGAGAGCTAGATATAAAAAAATTTCCAACAACATGATCTGATCGGACTTTTTCCGATCGTTTGTAAAGAATTCCGATTGAACAAAGTGCCACATATGCTCAGATCAAATTCCTAGACCAAAGCTATTGGCTACTAGCCTGAACGTAGTCCCGTCGTAACGAAATAACGTCATCACGTTAGGAACGATCGGATTTTCCGAAGACTTTGTCCGACCGTGTGTATACAACACCAGTTTCGGACAAAATCCGTCGGAAAAAATATGACGGATTTTGTTGTTGGAATGTCTGACCGTGTGTACAAGGGCTTAAAAGTACACTTTGGGATTTTTAGTCTTCCTCAGACTACAAAATTCCAGAATGTCCCTTCAACTAGATAGAAATTGTCAACTAGAAACTGTGGCTTTTGCAGAACCACAAACAGTTTACAGAAATGCGTATTAGGATTATGTAATAATTATGTGCTAACAATCATGCCATGATATAAGGGGTCTCCAAACTACGGCCCTCCAGTTGTTCAGTAATTACAATTTCCATCATGCCTAGTCATGTCTGTGAATGTCAGTTTTACAATGCCTCATGCATACCTCCCAACATTTTGAGATGGGAATGATGGACACCTACTTAAAGCAGTTCTCCACCCTAAAGTGGAAGTTCCGCTCATGTGATCCCCCCCCCCCCTCCGGTGCCACAATCGGCACCTTTCAGGGGGTGCAGTTACCTGGATAATCCAGGTATCTGCACCCACTTCTGGGACAGATTGACGCAGACCGCCGCAGATGCCCCGCCCCCCCGTTGTGTTCTGGGAAACACAGAGTTCCCAAGACACAGTGGGGACCAGCAGAGACGCGCAGCGCGACTCGCGCATGCACAGTAGGGAACCGGGCAGTGAAGCCGCAACGCTTCACTTCCCGATTCCCTGACAGAGGATGGTGGCGGGGGCAGCAGAGAGACGAGCGATCTGCCGACATCACTGGACCCTGGGACAGGTAAGTGTGAATTTATTAAAAGTCAGCAGCTGCAATATTTGTAGCTGCTGGCTTTTAATATTTTTTTTAAAGGTGCAGAACCGCTTTAAAAACATATGTAGGCATAGGACACGCCCCCTGCCACACCCCCTTAAAGGAGAATTAACCAAAAAAAAGGTTAATTAAATCCACAAGTGCTTTTTTTTTTACCACTACTATCCTTTATCCTTTACTTGGCTTTTAAAAGGTACAAATGCAGCAATTTAGACATTGGAAGAAAGGTTTAGCGATGGGAAACACTTTTTGAAAGATAAAAAGTGCATTTTATATGCAACTATATGGATCAGACCAAAATGAGGGACAAATGAGGAGGAATGAGGGCAGGACATTGCTCCAAATCAGGGGCAGTCCCTCGAAATCAGGGACAGTTGGGAGTTATGCCTCATGGGACGTGTAGTTCCACAACAGCTGGAGGGCTGTAGTTTGGAGATCCCTGAGCCTAGGTTCACACATATGGGATCTCAGACATCACATGTGATTTGCATCTGCACAGCAGGTTTCGTACACATGCAATGTGCAGTGCGAGTTCAACCATACAGTTCGCACTGTGATCTCTGAACTGATCTGTGGGTGTCATTAACAATGTATTGACACCTGCAGCAGTTTGCAGGGGGGCAGTGTGAATTGCCTGCGGGAGAGATGCAATGTATATTGTGGTGGTACTACTAGACCACTTTTTTCAGCACTTTCTTGCTGCTGTAGTTACTGTATAGTGGTGGGAATACTTACATTGAGGCCCTGACATCTGAGATGCTGGAAGTAAGTGGGGAAGATTAGTTAGCTGGAAATTGAAGTTTAAAAATTTGATCCATGAATTTATGTCCTTTCATTCCCAGATAACTCCTATCCATATCTCTGGTCCCTATTGTAGCACTACCCCGACAGGAGCCGCTGGATATTGAGTCCCCCTATTTGCATTTCCTGACTTGCAGTCAGAGACAGGGAATCGGTCCATGGGCTTGCTTTTGTTGTTTTAGGGAAATAACTTGGATAGGGTATTGGGATTTTGGGATGCCCAACTTGGCTTGAAGAAACATCAGGTGAAGACAATTTCCTTCTCTGGGTATCCAAAAATGAAGATCCTGGACTGTACTCCCTCTGGAATAATTTCAGTCTCTATGGATCAGTGGCAAAGTTCTTTATGAAGGTAAGAAGGTATTTAGCTCAATGCTGTCCCTGAAAAGTATGCTACGTCTGGCAGTCTCTTCCTTTGTATGCCCCTAAGTGTGCTGCTGATCTCACACTGTTCCTTGCCCCCCGCTACATTGGACAAGACTTCTGTTCAGGCCTTCAACTGTTCAGATCCTCCCATGCCAGCCTGGATGTCCTCTGCACAAGACCCAAAGGTAATGGAGATCTCTCTCTTAGGCTTCCTCTCCTTCCTTTACTCAGCTCCCAGCCTGGAGGCAGAGCCCCTTAGCCCTGGTGTCCCCTCCCAGGCCTCACAACAGCAACCTCAGCACTCCACCTTCCACTTGGCTCTCCTGCAGGCCAGGCTCCATGATATTTAAGGGCTGACCCAACCACCCTGCCAGGGCCTTCTGCCTAGGGTTTGGCCAGATTCCCTCAAGTATGCTGATAAGGACCTTCTGGCCTCCATCCTCTAACTTCTAGAAGCTTATCCAAGCTTGTAGAACCAGGGGGAGGTAGCAGTGACCTGTCCTGTAGAGCCATCCAGCCTGACCTAAAGTTTGCATGAATAAATAAACATTTGACATGGAGAGAAAATCGCATAATAATATGAATTTTTGCCCCCATTTGCACAGAAAAAAATTTATTTGCAGTTTTACAGGACTCTGCAGATTTTTTTTATGAAAACACACCAAGCAGCGATATGTAGGAAACATAAAATCAAATGAGATCCAAGCAGTCTCATAGTATGTACTCACAGTCAAAAAAACACACACTGGACCAAGAAAACTCCAGATGAGATCAAGATGAAGCCAACAGCTAGAGGAAAATATAGCATCATGTAATTTTATGTAAATGTATACTTTATAAAACACATTTTAATAACACAGCGGCATTTGGAACAGAGGAGGAATTCACTGAAAGTATATATGGTAGTGAAGAAAATTTCAGGATAGGTGAAGTGGTGAGAGAGGGAGGATATATATAGATGGAGGGAAGAGTGAATGATACCAGAGAATAGAACTTTTTATTTTAATTTATAAAACATACTATTTTTCTGTTCCGTATGCATTGGGCCGCATTGCAGCAGAGATGATAATGATGATGAGAGGAATTCCAAACCCAGCTATACAAACATATGGGAAATGGGAGCGCTGTGATGTCATGTAATTCAAGGCCTGCAGGTTTCGTACAGTCATGAAGAGCAGCGAGCTCTCAAGAGACATCCAGCAGAAAGCACAGAGGAAGGAGAACTGGAGAAGACCCGCAATCACTGCACACAGGATCTGAACAATGGATACATATAATAATGAAGTAAATAAATAAAGGTCTATTTTTGTTGAGTGATTTTAAAGTATCAGAAAGTGTCTGAACTTCATATACAATATCAGTCTGGTGTGTTATATTGTACCTCCTGGGATCTGGAAGTTAGTGGAGATCCCTGGCGTAGTGGTGCCTACTACAGTGATTTCCAGCTTTTAAAGCAGGGGTCTCCAAACTTTTTAAGCAAAGGGACAATTTACTGTCCTTCAGGCTATAGGGGGGCTGGACTGTGGCAGTGGGTATCGAAAATGCCCCGGCATAGGTGCTCCATCATTGGTTTTATTGGGAGAAATAGTGCCCCATTGAGTATATCAATATATATCAATCAATACTCAATATATCAGTATATATACCCTATCATTGGTGTCAGTTGGTGGATTAGTGCCCCAAGGGCCCGATAAAAGCAAGCAAAGGGCCACATCTGACTCCCAAGCCGCAGTTTGGAGACCACTGTTCTAGAGGGATCCCATAGGTATGGTATATGCATAGTTACTTTGATCCAGGTTGTAAAAAATGGCATACCTAGAATTCCTCTTTAAGCTATTTTCATGTCTATTTTGTGTTATCTAAGGGAAGAAAATACTTTAATACATTTTTCCTCAAGCTTGGCCAATTAAAAAAAAGATTGGTTTTGCTCATCATATCCCAAATATTTCATTTTTATGTGGAATTAAAAGTCAAAGTTAAAGGAAATCTATGCTGATGGAAAAATGTCAACAGCCATGTATGGGGAAGTTATGGACTGGTCATATTTGGTTCATCTCTAGGGTATATGAAGGCACAGTTTGATATGAAGGCATTTCACAATTGCTCCTTAGAGATTTTTGTATACTGCCTCAGTTATCCATATGGTCTCCTTTATGTTGTTATGACCATACGGAACACTTTAGGGAGTCCCATCGCTTTATTGAGGAAGGGAGAAATAGACATAGTGTTCTCAGACATTTAGCACAATAACATAATAAGAAGACTGATAGCCTGACAGTCTGGGTCATTCATTGAATCCATCCCTAGTTCCTACTCTGCGGCTGAACCCTTTTTATAGGCTGTGCCAGCATGAAACCTATTGATTTACGCTTTGGATACCCTTGCTCCAGTTGGCCTTAATGAGGAGATAGAGATTAATACCATCCTTTCTTTTTTTTTTTACTCTCTTCCACATATCTATCCAGGTATTAGTCAGGATATATAGATATATTGTATACATATGTTCATATGTGTTTCCCTATGATAATAATATTAGCATCTCCAGATATACATAGAAAAGTCTGCCTATATATACCACATTCTAGCCTTTTTTGTTTTTGTCTGAGGACTATATTGCACTCTGAGTAACCATTTTGGTTGGGATCCATCTCTGATCCTTTACCATATATCCTTTTCTTATATATATATATATATATATATATATATATATATATATATATATATATATATATAAATGCTGTATGGTCTTGGCCACCGTGCTGCAGCTCAGTTTCAGGGTCTTGGCAATCTTCTTATAGCCTAGGCCATTTTTATGTAGATCAACAATTTTTTTTTTTGTTCTTTGTCATGGGGTGCCATGTTGAACTTCGAGTGACCAGTATGAGACAGTGAGAGCGATAACACCACATTTAACACACCTGCTCTCCATTCACACCTGAGACCTTGTAACACTAACGAGTCACATGACATTGGGGAGGGAAAATGGCTAGTTGGGCCCAATTTGGACATTTTCACTTATCGTTGTACTCAATTTTGTTGCCAGCGGATTAGACAGTTATTTTGAGGGGACAGCAAAGTTACACTGTTATACAAGCTGTACACTCACTACTTTACATTGTAGCAAAGTTTCATTCCTTCAGTGTTGTCACATGAAAAGATATAATAAAATATTTACATAAATGGCAGGGGTGTACTCACTTTTGTGAGATATATATATGTGTGTTTATATATATATATATATATATATATATATATATATATATTCCATTTATTCATACTACTATTAGCTGCTAGGTAGTCTTGCCCCCACATACATATCAATAGAGTATTCTTTTAGGTTTATGCATGCAGTTTTTATACATGTGTTTTCATGTATGCATTTGTTATATATATACATATACATATATACATGTGTATTCTATATGTACTTGCTATATATTCTTCATATTAGTTTTGTTGTTTTTGCTTTCAAGTGATGTTGGTTCGCTGAGCTCAGTAGTTCCACAGCGGCATTATATGCAGGAGATGTGATTTTGTATTTGCCTTTTCCTTTCCTCTTTTTCCACCTTTGAAATGCTTCTTTATTGCCAAGTGTTTTGTGATTGGCTGAAACTGGGATACCCACCCCCAACCCCCCAACCCCCTCTCTTAAAGCAGCCTATAAAAAGGCTTACCTGTAGGTAAAATAAATAACTCCTAAACGTACACCATTTAGGAGATATTCACTCTGCATGCAGCCGCTGACATCAGCGGCACATGTGCTCTGAAGGTCCAGCGTATCATGCCAGAACTTTAGAGCTGCTTGCCGTAACCGTAGGCTCCCACACGCATGCGCGGAAGTGATCGATAACAGCGCTGCAGCCTGCAAACCCAGAAGTAACGCCAGGGGAACATCTCGCCCCCCCTCAGTGGTGACCGGGGGCTTCGTTCTAAGATAAGTGTTTTATAATGAGCTTTTATGCCTTTGTCTTACAGGTTTTTTTTGTTTTGTTTTTTTGGGCATACAACCGCTTTAAATAGAGCTTGCCTGTCTATAATTTTTAATGATTTGAGAAAGGAGCCAATAGGAGTTCCAGCTGCCCCAGGTGTGACATCACATCCTGCCTTGTGTCCCACAGTGGCTCTCCTCACTTCCTGGAATACTGGACTTGGTTTCCTCACTGACAACATGCTGTTTGCTGTCACAAGTGGCTCTTCTGGTGGACAGCTTCTATACAACGTGGCATGGCTGCAGATAAGCTCTTTGATTTTATATTTCTGAGTTTGCATTTGTTTTTTTTTTAATTGTAATAAACCCATTGATGCTGGTCTTAGCTGGCGCCCTCCTTGTGTTCCTTTTTTGTATTTAAATTTTTTTTGGGGATTTATAAATCCTTTGGGATTTTTTATGAACTCCTTATAAACATTATATGAAACATCTTCACATTTATCTAGGGGGGGTAAAGGCTAACTCATGTGGTTGGTGCGTTAACATTTGTTTGCGCCAAAATTTCAATTGTTGTTTGTGAAGGCACAGTTACCTTATTCCCAGTCTGATGAAGGCCAAACAAAACCAGAAGCTGTCCAAGGAAGAGACATCCGCACAGAGCTGTCAGGACGGAGGTATGAGCACTTCTTATAGACCGGCACAAGGTGAATGTAAGGATAGACAGACACAAGCAGACCAGGGATACACTCAGGCCAATCCAAGAGATCAGAATGAGGCCATCATCCTCCTGTAGATGAGAGAGGTGTAATATACATGAGTGGTCAACCAGAAAATGACAATATTTTGCCTTTTACATGCCTTCCATGCAACATTAATTTAGCATGTGACTTTTGTTCTGGACCTCATTTCACTGCATTTAAATTTATTAAAAGGCTTCCAGAGGTCTTATGCCACATATACGTGATCGGACTTTTTGATGGACTAGGTCCGACGGTCTTCCCGGCAGACTTTCGGCGGAGGTCCGACGGTCTTCCCGGCAGACTTTCGGCGGAGGTCCGACGGTCTTCCCGGCAGACTTTCGGCGGAGGTCCGACGGACTTTCTGAACGAAACTAGAGACTAAGTCAGTTCGAAAGTCCGTTTATTTTGAACGTGATGACGTAAACGGGACTAAACAAGGAAGTTCAATAGCCAGTAGCCAATAGCTGGCCTTGCGTCGTATTTGTGCTTGAGTCCGTCGGATAGATTTGAAACGTATTATTTCTAGATGCGTCTGACTTTTGGGGAAAAAAAGTCTGCTGGAGCCCACACACGATTGAATTGTTCGACGGATTCCGGTCCGCCGGACCAAGTCTGCCGTTAAGTCCGGTCATGTGCAGATGCAAGAGCAATGTGGTTAGTAGGTGTCTACACAGTCATTAAAATCTAATATAATCTTAAATATGTTATTGTGATTTCAAAGGTCATTTTGAATATTTGAATTTCCTTTCATTAAAATAATATCTAGTGATTCTGCCATGAATGCCCTTGTTCATGCACTTCCTATAGGGTGACAACATCTTGTCCCTGCCTGCCAATCGTGTTCCTGTGGTCTCTTACTGTCACACAGGTTTTAGATGGAGACTACAAGCGGCTATTTCAATATACAGTATGTAGGCATAGTCCACTGTGTTCACTATCAGAAAACCTGCCCTAAATAATGGCATTCAGCCAACACTGGTGTGCATGCAGATAAGAAGTGTTTGCAAAGGGGTTACAGGAGATCAACAGGACTGTGACGGAACAAAAGATGAAAACTAATATTTTTTTAACCACTTGAGGATTTTAAACATAGGAAATAAATCCTAAAACAAAGTTTCTAGGTAGAACATGTCAACTATATTCTGCTTTTGTCCCCAAACCAGAATTGCCCCCTAGCTATTGATGACAATTATCAGCTGTCAAAATAACAGCCAGGATTTGCAATCTATTATATAGCAGGAGAAACTGTCAAACTGCAGCTACTTCTTTGTAAAATAACACTTCCAGATAGTCTGCAAGTGTCACTGAGCGTTACATATTTCATTCATACATAGATCAAAGATGTGACTCTAACCGCTTCAGCCCCAGAAGATTTTACCTCCTTCCTGACCAGAGCACTTTTTGCGATTCGGCACTGCGTCGCTTTAACTGAAAATTGCGCGGTCGTGAGACGTTGCACCCAAACAAAATTGATGTCTTTTTTTTTCCCACAAATAGAGCTTAGTGGGCGAATATAAAAGCGATGTAACCTGACGGTGATTCTCGCAGCCGAGCCATGTTGCTGGTCGGCAAGCGGTTACTAGAATTTCAAGGTTATTCTGTGATGCTAGCCAACATCCATATGTTGCAATCCTAACAAGACTGATGCTAGTTCCAAAAATTCTAGTCTTGCGTTCAAGAATTTTTTGGATACACACTATACTGATTAAACTAAAATTGTACAATCATTTTTGTGTTTGTCCCTTCAAATAATTTTGGAAAGCTGCGTGCTAACAATCAGATTATCGCACTATCATTTCTAAAGTGGTATTTTTTCACCAGTTCTGATCATGTGTACTAGGCTTTACAATATATGTGAATGTATGCAGATTAGCTCACTGTCCAGATAATTATATAATCAATGAATCATGATCCAGACAAGAGGATAATTGGCATGGGTAGTGAGCTTACATATTGCCGGCAAAAATACAAAATACAAAATATCTTATTATAGTTGAATGATCAGGCCCTTTAGGAAGAGCTTTCAAAGATGCTCTTAAAATATATTTTGAAAAACAAAATAGCTATGTTGGAATGCCTTTGGAATTATCTACAGTGTTGTCACCATTTACACCTTTAGACTGCCTTTACAGTCACACAACCTCATCCTCCTAGCTTCCCAGCATATATCCCTTTATAACAAAGACAGTTGGCAATTATAGGTTATTATTATACTTAAATGCACTCCTAACAAATGTTAACTTTTATGTATATTTTATTCATTAGTCAAAACATCATGAGCTTATTACTGTCTTATTTAACAATATATTGTTACAGTTTCCATTACCTGGATGTCACCGGGTGCCATGAGGACAGCAAAGGTGGACAGGTGGTTGCAGACACAAAGAGTGCTGTTCACTCTGTCGGACTTCTTGGTCTCGCATCCACGGTTTGACCAAACCATCGTCTCTGTATCCCAGAACACACATTTCACAACGAAGGATGGAGGAACTGCCTATAGGGGAATGTACATTGATGAGATTTAAAAGTACATTGTTTATGTTCATGTAGCAAAGTCTTTAACCTCTTCCAGTCTAATGAGGACCTCCAAGGCCAAAGATAGTTGACATCCTTCAATATGTAGTGGGTTGTGAGGCATAGTGGGTGCAAAGATGGTGAAAGTCATTGGGCGCCAGACACTTCTTGGATGTAAAAGAGGTTTTATTTCTTTTGACAGTTTTTTGTATTTTTGGGGGAAAGAGGGTTAGGGCCAGGACACCCTTAAGTAGTTGTAGATTCAATTGGCAGACTCCGAGACTTCAATAGGAGGACAGCCATGCAGGGAAAGGGCCCAGCAAGGCACCACATCTGCACATGCAGGAATGTTGTCTCCTATGGCAACAGTCTTTAACAGTTCCTAACACAAACGTAACAGTTCCTTCAGCGTCACTACAACTGCCTCTTGTAGTTCTTCAACACTGAGCTCTCGGTCTCTCACTAGACCCACTGATTCACTGACTCACTCTGAATCCCTTGAGCTCCTCCAATCTTTGCAGGGGTATCTCCCTCAAGTGTCACTCATGCTTCCCTGCTGGGTCCCTAGCTTGGCACTCCTGATACTCCTCAAGCTTCACCCATGCTGACCGACTTGGTCCCTGGTTTGACACACAAGGCTGCTCTGCAAGCATCACCTCAGCTGGTTAAGTCCCTGACTTGAAGTTTCCATATTCTCCACCATGCCCGTTCGGTGAGAATACTGCTTCGGTACTTGCTTCAGTTACTCACTGTGGTTCCTGGTAAAGGTTAGTCCCTTAGTGGCGACAGCTCCCCTTCTACCTCGGACCATGACAGGTTCTCCAGCCTAGCAGAACCGTCACTCAATCCCAACCCAAACCGCAAGCCTCAATCCCTACCCTGCGCTGCCCTCTTACTTCTGGATAGGCCCTTACACAGCCTGGTAGCCAGGTGCCTATGGGATAGGTCCAATCTCTGGCCTAGGAGCCCGGGGCGTACAACACACGTCCAGCCAGACAGCTATCCAGGACCCAGATCACCTGACTCCACCCAAATATATAGGTGCTCCCAGCAGGCCAAGGGATTAAAAAAAAACCCTGCCCATTGTCTGGGATACCCCATTTACCCATTACCTGACCGTGGGTTGCCCTTCTCATATCTAGTACCACCAAGTACCCGGCCACCTATTGGTAGAAGAGAAAAGTGCAATAAGGCCAAACCTAGGGAGAAATCAATAGATCTCTATTAATCAACCAGAATAACTTCTCCTGGCAAGTAAATTTATGAGGAGCTCCCTGCCTAAACTACAGGGTGCTACATCCATAACAGGCTGAAATAAATATCTTGTATTAAACACCTATAGTTTAGTGATGGCATGGTCTCCTGTATATCTAGACATATAGGTCTGCAAGGAAAACAATCTGGGCAGCCAGTGCTTTCCAGGTGAATTCACAGCATTCTGCTCTTCGTACAAAGAAATATAAGGATTTCACGTGATAAAGGACGTAGGCATCAATCATATCTCTCTAGTAATAATGCCTCCCAAATCATAAAGCAGAAAGTGTTTGTTAATCTTTACATATACCTAGTGAAGTGACTGGCCTCAGGTGATACACAGAGATGAAACAAATGCTCTTGAATAAGTTGTATCAGTTTATCTGCAGTCTTCTCTTCTCTACAGCCTCATAAAGCACACAATTTACACAGAATCTCTGGGCTCCAGCAGGCAGAGGAGAGAAGAGTGTAATCAGAGACCTGAGTGGATGGAAAGGACACCCCCCTGTAGACAGATCATATGGAAACATGCACAGCTGAGGTTGTCAATCACAGGCTGTGTGCTAGGGGGAAAGGGGCCGCAGGCCGCGGGTGATGGAGCCATCCCCTGGGATTCTATGGTGTCAGGATAAACTGTCAGAAGTGACTCAGATAGCAGAGAGGAGATAGCAGATGGAAACCATACTAGGTGGTTTGTATTGAGCTAGTACACACTATAGAGGGATATACTTTGTTAATTTTTCTTTTCATTGAACTCCATAAAATACCAATGAATGAAGTTAGCTCTTTGTCCAAAGATATACCCATTCAGTTAAAATAGATGGAAGGATCACTGGGTATAAATAAAGGAAAAAAACCTTAAAAATAAAATGGATAGCATCTAAGGACAGGTAAATTGCAATATATTTCATTTATTCCTGAATTTAAATGCACTTTCAAGTATATTTAAAACCAAAACTTATTTTCAGGTTTGGATACAGGAAGGATGATTAGAAGATATTCACACTTCTAATTGTCCTAGTGACCTTTTCCACCAGGACAGACAGCAATGACAAATCCAAAGTTTTACAGTTGTCATCAGACAACTCACACTTTAGTGCAGGATTTCTCAACCAGGGTTCCATGTAACTCTAGGGTCCTGAGTCCCGAGGGTTTTTGCCATGATCCATCATGGCATTGCATTTATTTTTGCTTCACGGTAGCTTCACTGCACAGAAACATGGGCTTGGCAGATTGATATCAGCCCTACAGTACTCTTGGGCTACTGATGTCACAAAAGAGAACACCGCAGGATTAGAGAAGTGGTCTTCACAGAGCCAGCAGCATGTGATGAAAGGACTCCAGTCTATTACCCAAGATATGTACTAAAACCCCCTTTGGCCGTATTTGGCAACCATTCAATCTTTAAGCAGAACTATATCGAAAAATGTTCTTTCATTTTGGATAGAGCAAGGAAGGGTTATAACCATCTGTGTCCCATTGCGGAGATTTCCCTTCCCTGACTATCCCATAACCAAACAGGACATGAATCTAAATCCCTGCAAATTAAGGGAATCCCTTGGGGACCCCCAGGTCACCAGAACTAGTGTCACCATTGGAAGATTTCCCCTTTAATACTGTAGCTTGAAACACATGTACAGAGAGATAACACTCAGGGACAACCCCTCCCCTTCCCTTTGCATTCAGGGAAGGGTAAACTGTCCAATAACAATAGACACACAGGTCTGGTGTATTCAAACTTCTCATCAGTAAACAGTCATCAGCAGGGAGGGGCTGCTGGAGGAATCCCCCCCCCCTCTTTCACATAGACATACATCCCATTATATACTTTTCTCCCAAGGCAGACACAATAGAGCAATGGAATACAACCATAACCCAAACGACCAAGCAAAGAGTAAACAACAAAATGAGACAATGTACAATATATACACACAACATTCCAGAGTGGTTGTACAGTGAGTCCAATTAGTACAGGTCAGACTGGATTTTCCGGTCTATTAGAGACACAGGGTGATTCTGGGTTCCACAGGCCCCCTGCCCAAAGTGAATCCCGTCACAAATACTTTTCTGGGGACAACCCAAAATTTAGGATTTTCTTTTACTTTCACTTTCAATGATAACAGTAGGCTTGTGCAATTAGTTTCATAACAAATCGAAATTCGGCCAAATTTTGCATCTTTCGGACATTCGGATGCATCCAAATGTCCGAATAAAAAAATAATGAATTTCAACTAATACAAAAGAAATTATAGCAGATATAACGAATGAATTCAACATGATTCGGTAATTTGTTACTCAAAGTAAATCTTACAGTCCAATTAGCTGATTCATTTTGTGCTGGAGGTTGGATTACCAGCAAAGTGCATTCTTGATAACTGAGTGAGAAGGGTGTTGTATTGTATTTGAGCAGAGAAGAAGAGATATTGTCATTGTGTGTGTTAAAAGATTATCACGAAATCAAAATACATACATAAATATTTAATTTCAACGAATACAAAAGAAATTATAGCGGATACGAATGAATTCAACATGATTCGGTAATTCGTTAAAGATCTAATGAAACAAAAGGTCAACTCAAAGTAAATCTTACAGTCCAATCAGCTGATTAATTTTGTGCTGGAGGTTGGATTACTGGCAAAGTGCATTGCTGAGAACTGAGTGAGAAGGGTGTTGTATTGTATTTGAGCAGAGGAGAAGAGATATTGTGTATGTTAAAAGATTCAATAAAAAAAACGACTTTCCAAACTACGAATCGTTATCACGAATATATATACATACATAAATATAAAATTTCAATGGCTACGAACAAAATTATAGTGCATATAACAAATGAATTCAACATGATTCGAGATTCAGTATAACGAATTATCCGAAAATGTATTAACGCAACATAGCGAATATAACAGAACGAAATTGTATGTATTTTATGAATGACAACGAACCGAAACTAAACAAAATTTCCCGTTGTGCACAAGTCTGGATAATAGTAAACAGGACAAATAAAGAGGATGGATCTCCATCATGGGAGCACAGAAAGCAATAAAAGCTGACAGGTTCTAATCCTTCTCCTCTCTATCCAAAACTAAAAAAACTGAACTGAACTGAACCTGAACTGTAGAACCCGAGGACTGCTAGGCTTCTGGCTGCTTTGTACAAATTGCAAACTGTATACAACTTTAGGCTGCACTGTACTTTCTCCTGGTTATATAGTACATGTCCTGGCTGTCTTGCACTGCCCCTGGCAACAACAAGCACTTTTACAGTATGACACGCTTCTGGATGTCTTGCACAACACCTTGCTGCACCAAGCACTGGCTTGCAAGATGAAAACCCCACAGACACTTCTTCACTTTGCAGCAGGATCAACTACCCAATCAGTCCCAGAATAATGGTGCTTCCTCACTCTTGTTCTTCTGGGTCTCATCCAGACTCTGACCCAGGCTTTCTTTCTTGTAGGGCCTCCAGCTAAGCCCAGTCTTCCAAAAATAAGGACTTCCGAGGCCTCTCCTCTTTCTCTCTGCCCCATAGGCAGAGCCTTCACCACATGGGTCTCCTCCAGATGGCTGGATCTTGGAACTCTGCAACCTGGCTACCAAGTCTCAGAATATTCATAGGCTCCCCAACCACATACTGTGCACACCTCTCCAAGGATTGGCTGGAGATCCATAAATTAAAATGATAACATACAGTGGTCTCACATTAAAAGGATCCCCTGATGAAGTCACGTGACCGTGATGTAGGGCTTGAGTGGAGGCATACTGGAATTGATGCGATTGTGGAACGAGCTCGTAGCTCGTGGATATACGCCGTTACTCTGCTTTTTAATGTGAGTGCATTGTATGATGTTATGATTTAAAAACATAAATTTTAGGTTACTACACTATGAGAGTGCTCTTCTTCCTTTATATATATCACATTGAGAGGACATTAGAAAACAGAGACACAACATATGTGAGAGCAGATCATTGGAAACAACTATAGAGGACCCAAAGCGGTGACTACACGTCAGTACACCGTCCAAGGAACCATAGGCTATGCTGATTTAATACTTACCTGAGGTGAGAGGCTAGAGAGCATGGAGGTGATGTGGGAGCAAGATTGTCACCTATATTATGAATAATCACCACTAAGGGTCTAGGGATATTGTGCCCTACCTCACAAAAAGGACTTTTTATATAAGGACTTGTATCGATGGACATTCACCATTATATTGTTGTTTAGATTTGTGTGTTACTGTAGGTGTCCAGCCCTGAGACACAAGTTTTTATTTATGCACTAGGATCACTTTTATTACATGTTTTGGATCATTATCCACAGTATGAAGAGTGTGGCAATTGCTGGATGGCTAGGCGCATCACAGAGTGATTACTTTTAGCCTTGAGGTTACACCCAGTAACGTTCAATTGGTTTATGCACTGAAGTCACTTTATATTTATATTTATTTTGATGGTTATTAGGAGTGATTAGGTTTACCTACCATAAGAGTTCACGTCACATATTGGTTAGATTGAGTTAACTGTCAGAGCCTCACTACTCTCTAACAATTTATTTATGAATAGTCAAAGATAAGTTATTTAAGTGAAGGCGGCAGGCTTGCTATACATTTTTTACCCCACACACAGAGTGGTAGCGTGAGAGTAACACATAACAAAAGTTCTGCTCATCTGTCTCCTCCTTCCCCCTCTTTAAATGTTGGCATCTTAAATTTTTTTGGGGGAAGCGGGTACCTGGTTTTGACAGGTACCTGCTCCCAATATGGTCGGATCACTGCGGCGATCCGAGCGGAAGTTTGCCCACCTTCCCCCACAGCCTTCTGGGACATGTCACAGGTCCCAGAAATTGATGGAACCATTCACAAAGTGCAGCACAATTTTAGTAAATATAAACTGCTAAATACCCTTTCTCATCAGGAGCATATAGCAATCTTGTTATTTTTATCAGTTCCTGGTGAAGCTTGTATTTATTATTATTATTATAAAAGATTTATATAGCGCCAACAGTTTACGTAGTGCTTTACAACTTGAGGGTAGACAGTACAAATACAATACACTTTAATACAGTAGAAATCAGAGGGCCCTGCTCCTGAGAGCTTACAATCTAAGAGGGAAGGTCAAGAGATACAAGAGGTAATAACTGTGGGCGATGTGCTGATTGAGAAGATAAATGTACAGTTGTTAGGTAGGGGCCAGATAGGCTTCTCTGAAGAGATGTGTGTTTCAGGAATCATCTGGAAGTGGATAACGTAGGAGAAAATCGGACAGATTGGGGTAGAGCATTCCAGAGGATGGGCGAGGCTCTGGAGAAGTCCTGAAGAGCAGCACGGGAGGAGGTGACAAGGGAGTTTGAGAACAGGAGGTCTTGGGAGGAGCGAACAGAACGATTAGGTTGGTATTTTGAGACTAGGTTAGTGATGGCTTTGTAAGTTATAGTTAGTATCTTGAATTTAATTCGGTGGCTGAGTGGCAGCCAATGGAGGGATTGGCAGAGGGGTATAGCAGACGCTGAATGGTTTGTAACGTGGGTGAGCCTGGCAGCAGCGTTCATGATGGACTGAAGTGGAGATAGCCTATTTAGAGGTAAGCCAATGAGGAGGGAGTTGCAGTAGTCGAGGCGAGAGATGACCAGGGAGTGGATTAGAAGCTTTGTGGTGACATTCGTTAGGAAGGGGCGTATCTTGCAGATGTTGCGGAGGTTGAGGTGGCAAATTTTGGATACCGATAGGATGTGGAGCCGAAAGGTTAGTTCAGAGTCCAGCATTACACCTTGACTTGGGGGGACAAGTTGATAGTTGAGCCGTTGATATTGACAGAGAAATCAGGGGAAGCGGTACCTGAGGGAGGAAATATCATGAGCTTGGTTTTGGATAGGTTGAGTTTGAGGAAGTGATGTGACATCCAGGCTGATATGTCTGCTAATAAGTTGATAATACGTGAGGAGACAGAAGTCTCTTTATAGTGTAGGAGGAGGTTTCATACTGCACTAGCTGTCCCATGAGGTTGCAGGGCTCCTGACCATCCATCTGGACTGTGTTGATCACATGCACTCTCCCCAGAACAAAAAACCTCTCTAGCAATACACACCAAACGGAGCATGTGCAGCCTGACTCCAAAGGCTCTGTCTTATCCAGACTTGTCCAGGTGGACAGTGCAGGGAGGGGTGTATCAGGGGTGTATACAGGATCAAGCAGCCTTTTAAACAGACTGCAGACATAATTCTCTTTTCATAGCATATTTCTTACAGCTTGATTTCTACTTTAGTACAGAAAATGACAGCATATGTATTTCTCAGGATTAAAAAGGTAATAAAAAGAAACACAGTTTGCAATAAATAATAAAATGTTTCTGCTGGTAGAACACAACTACCAGGCAATCATTTTATTTTGGGTATTGATTTCAATAAAACCAGCTTTCTGCTTGAAAGAGTTGTGATGAAGAATATGTAAAATGAATGTCATTTACACGTTGCCATCAAATCTACTCTTTATTTTAGGTTTATGTTTACAACTGTTTGAAATGCCTCTCAGTGGCAGGTTGTCTGTAGCCATCAATCTGGGACTCCTGGAATTCATGCAGATTTCAGGGGAGAGACAAGACAAGGCAATATGAAAAGTGTTTATATTGAATTGAGTCTATGCTAGACTGCCTTTGAGTTTGATGGTTGCTTTTGGTAATTTTGTACAAGAAAAAGGGAAAACAACATGGCACGCACTAAATACCAATGCAGAATAAGTTTATCACTGAACAACACTGAAAGTTAGTTTTTGCACTGAGCACAACTACAAAGGGGTACAATGTATTATGTATTATTTTATTTATTGCTATACCTACTAGGGTTGCCACCTGTCTGGGATTCACCCAGACAGTCCGGGTTTCGAATTGCGTGTCTGGGTTTAATACCAAGTAACCAAATATCACAACTGCTGAGTGCATAGGTGTGCACACGGGCCCCACCCCCATACATGGACAGGAGAGAAGATAGGGCTTGATCTACTCCTCCTCGTCCCGCTCCTATCCTTCTGCCTGCCCACCCACACTCCAATCCCGGCGTGCTGTGCCTCAGGAAAGGGATGTGTGAGCTGGAAGTTTGAAGGTCAGCAACTGACAGATACATTCTGGATGAAAGGTGTCGATGCCTGAGCCTCCATCCTCAGGTGAGTGAGCTCACAATCCAATGTCTGTGACTGAAGTCTCCGCCCTCCCTCCCTATTCTCTCCTGCCTCTATGTGAGTGAGTACACTAAGGTAAGGGGGACTCAGATGTAAGGGGTGCCGTTGTGGACTATGATGTAAGAGGGGCTTTGGGAACACTAATTTAAGGGGGAACACTGGGAACTCTGATGTAAGTGAGCAGAAACCTCCTTACATCAGAGTTTCCCTTTACACCAGAGTCCACAGCATTCCCCCTTAAAAAATAATATTTTTCCATGCACAGCTAAAGTGTTCGGCTTGGGGGGCGCTTCCAGATGTAGAGGGAACAAGACGTGTTCCAGAGGAGCTCCGCTGATCCTGATATAATCCGCAGTCATCCTATCACTGCCAGCACCAGGAGAGTCTCCAAACTCTCCCTAAACTACACCGGGCAGTATCTGCAACAGCCCCAGCAGAAATTGTGGAGCTCGGGCCGGCCGATCGAGTCTCCACAGGGCCGCGGCCGGCTCCACACTTCAGGGACCCGCCACCACCTTGAGGCCTACCTTGCCTGTAACATCCCGGGTTTGAGTGCCGCCATCTACTGGAGGAGTGGCACCAAATCCACAAACATCCTCATCGGCCGTCTCCGGGTGGAGCTGGATAGTGAGGGGGCCTGAAACAGCACCGGAATATCCACAGAGGCCAGCTCCGGGCGTCCGCAGCTCACCACCATCTTGCGGCCTGTCAATCCACGGCCATCCTACTACCACCAACAACCTGGAGGGCCTCCAAACCCTCCCCGTACAGCATCTTCACCGGCCCCGACCAAAATTGTGGAGCTCGGTCGGTCGATCGGGTAACCGCAGGGCCGCGGCTGTCTCCACACTTCAGGCACCTGCCTCCATCTTGAGGCCTACCTTGCCTCTGACATCCTCGGGCTCGAGTGCCGTGATCCACGGAAGAAGAGGCGGCGGATCCTCACACATCCATGCCGGCTGTCCCTGGGAGTGACCTGGATTGAGAGGGGGACTGGAGGAACCCTGGAGGATCCGTGGAGGCCGATTCCAGAAGCCTGCGGCCTACAGTCATCTTGCGGCCTAATGTACCAGGCACATCCTTCACACTAAGGTACTGTGTTCCAGCATTGCTATACTACCCTCCCGGTGCCCCAATCTGTGCCTCTGAAACACTGCACTCCCTTCTCTGTGCTGCCATTGGTGCCCCAGCAGTAATGCCTGGTCTACCCTGTGCATCCACCCTTACCGAAGCTGCACTCTGCTGAGGCCCTTGGTCCAGTGTGGAAAGCTCATCACCTCTCATCCTGCTACCAGAACCCCTGAACCTGCCTGCTGTCCCTCAACAAAGGAACTTACCAGAGCATCAATACGGAGACAGCTCTCATCCTGCTTCCGGGACATAGGCCCTCAGCCCACAGGCTCCCCCAGGACCCTCCTCCATCTCGGGGGGTGAACCTCGGATGGGCCACCCTACGACCCGCTACTCCAAATCCGGTTCGAAAGGCCCTTGTGCTCCCCCACTGGCGGCTGCCTCATCTGCAAGACGGTCCATGGGTAAAATGGCGACCAGTGCGCAGGCGGTCGGGGATTTGGGGGAGGTGGTGGCACCCACGGGAGCGGAGATTTTAGAAGCCATAATATCCTGCAAAGAAACCCTGACAGCAAAGATCATCTTCCTGACAGTGGATGTCAGGCTCATCCGCCAAGATATGGACAAATTCCGGTCCCACATCATCAAAGTGGAGGAGTGGAGGACAGGGTCTCCACAGTGGAGGACACAGTCCGGTCGGACTCAAGGGAGGTAAAGGCCCTGCAGTTCCAGGTAAAAGCGCTCCAGGAGCGTGCAATAGATACTGAAAATCGCTTCAGTCGGAACAATATCTGCATACTTGGACTACCCGAGAGAGCTGAGAGCCCTAGACCCGCTGAGTTTACTGAGCAGTTGTTGCCCACCCTGTTCAACCTGGGGGATATACCACCCACCTTCGTGGTTGAAAGAGCTCACAGGGTCCCACCGCTCCCTCCGAGACCTGGGGCTCCTCCGCACCCTTTCCTGTTGCGGCTGTTAAACTACCGCAATTGAGATTGCATCCTGGCGGCGGCTCGTACCATGCCTGAAATTAAGTATGAGAATACCAGACTGCTCTTCTTCCGGGACTTCTCTCAGGAAGTACAGCAACGATGCAAATCCTTTACTGATGTGAGACGCCGGCTCAGAGAAAAAGGAATTAGATTCGGCCTTTTGTATCCCAGCAGGCTGCGGATCACTGATGGTGACAACACTCGTTTCTTTGACACTCCAGAGGCTGCGGCGGCGTGGCTGGATACTCACTAACCATACAAGGCCATGGAAATAATGACCGACTACAACCAGCAGGGAGTAGACTAGCCAATCATCCCTTTCCCTTTTAAAAGGACTGCCTCCTGGTGACTCCCAGCATCAGTTGCTCTCTGTCCCCAATCCCTACCTACCCACTGCATCCCATTTTTACCCATATTGAATGTTTTCTGTCTTTTCTTGCTGGCTGGACTGCCGATCATTCCTGTCTGAGGAACTCCAACGACAGCCACTGAATCATCCCACCTTTGATCAGAGGCTCCCCCTGTTGCCCCCTGTTTCCGTACCCACACTTTGGATTTCCCTCCCTGAGTCTAGACGGACTTTCTCGGGAAGGGCTCTACCCACCTCCGACCCTACGGCCTAACGTCTAGGGGTCCTCGTGACCTAAGGACTTTATGTTTTTTCTAGTTACGGGACAAAACCCTATGTCGGTTTGTATGATTCTCTGGCCTATTTTTTGGTCTTTGAACGTGGTGTTAATGATGTTTGGGTAGGGTGTTATGTGTTCTGGGGGGAGGGGTTTCTCTACTTTAAAAAAATGTATATGTACTGTGCTGCTCAAATGCTGCTGAATATACATGCCAAAATTGGGTTTATTTACATCTACCGGTTGGATAAGACCATCCTGCTTCTGTTTCCCCCTGGTGTTCCATGATGGCCCCCTCAAATGCTGAGTCACTGACCATTCTGTCAGGGGGCTTAACTCCAAATACAAACGCTCACTGTTATTCCAATATTTAAAACTGCATAAATCCCAACATAGTGCTGTTACAGGAGACGCACTTAACTGGTAGTAAGGTTCTGGCTCTGAAAAAACCCTGGGTGCAAAGGGCGCTTCATGCGACCTACTCCTCGTATTCTCGAGGGGTGTCTATATTGATCAGTAAACGGGTTCCATGTGCAATTCATGAGATTCATTTAGATCCCCAGGGGAAATTTGCTATGGTGGTGTTGAGCATCTATAATAAGAAATATGTTATTCTGAACATCTATCTGCCTCCTCCGAGCCAGATACACTTCTGTACGCACTATATGAAAAGCTGGCTCCGCATTGCCCGGCGTGTGTCCTGTTCATGGGAGATTTTAATGCCACACTGTCCCGTGACCTGGATAGACCCTCCCCACAATCTACTATCACCTATAGTGGGGTCTCTGGAGGCCCTGAAGGGGTTGCTATTCAGGGGGCTAAAAACACCTCACTGCCTCACCCCTTCTATGCGCACCACTATGCAGGCGTGGAGGGTGGGAGAGGCATTGAGGGCACCCCAGCCGAACTCCTGGTCTCCTCACACCCCCCTGTGGCTGAACCCTAACCTATCATAGTTTAATACCATTCCAGACCCACAGGCCTGGACTCAATACAAAGTACCGACCCTTGAGCATGTTATCACCAATGGAGAGCTCACTCCCTTTCATGTGTTGTGTACCAAGTTTACCTGCACAGGCCCATTTCAGGTATTTCCAAATTGCTCATGCTCACAGGTGGCAGTTCTTAGACCAACCAATTATACTGGAATATTCGGAGCTTGAATCCACCCTTCGGGTTAAAGACCTGGAGAAACCCACGTCTCAGATCTATGGGTCCCTGCTGGTTTCTGCCGTCCCCGAGCTGTCATCCCTCCGCAGGAAATGGGTGGAGGACATACCAGGGCTGGATGAGGATGACTGGAGGGAAATCTGGGATTTTCCATTCTCCCCTCTGGTCTCAGCCAGGGACAAACTGGTCCAATACAAAATTGTACACAGAGTTCACTATATGCCTCACAGGCTGCACCAGATGTCGTCGGTGTATTATCCGGCGTGTTGGCACTGCTCATACCAGCCGGGGTATTTCTTTCACATTTTGTGGGCCTGCCCAGCAATTGCACAATATTGGAAAGAAGTACTCCAAGTGATCGCTAAGATCACTAAGACCAGTGTCCCTTATGATCCTAAACATTGTCTGCTGGGACTAGTGGAACAAATGTCAATGCTCAGAGCCAGGAAAATACTTATACTGTATCCTTGTTATTGTATTATGCACATAAGGTCATCACAATGAACTGGAAACAATCATCTCCCCCCTCGGTCCAATTCTGGAAAAATCTGGTGAACACCAGTTTACCCCTTTATAAAGCCACCTACTCGGGCAGGGGCTGCGCACAAAAATTTGAAAAAGTATGGACCTGTTGGTTAGAAGATAATACCACAGCAAACGATGCAGTAACCAAACCCTAGATCATCATTTTGGTTATAGTATGGTAGTACACTGACCCAATTACCCTCATGTCACATCATCCTGTCATTATAATATTGAGCACAGATTCTCCTGAACTAAACCTCTCCCCACATTGGGGTATAGATAAGTAAGGTTGTTATTATGTATGACCTGTCCTGTTGCAGTCTGTTGCTGCATCAGTGACAGGTTATTTATGTTGTATGATCTGCCCTGTTGTGGTCTGTTGCCACATCAGAGGATCTGCCCCTACGTGGCAATGTTTGGCCCCTGTGTGGGCATTATTGTATGCTACTGAAGAACTCAATAAAAAAGATTTTGCAAAGAAAAAAAAAAAGTGTTCGGCTTGAAGAAAAGGTGGCAACCCTAATACCTACACATATATTATATCTACAGTGCACTGTTCACACTTACGTCCCAGGTCCCCTCTTCCTTCACAGCTGTCTTTAATTACATGAGGAGCTGGGACTTAAACAGATTAAAAAAATTAACTCAGGGCAGGGCTTTTTTTCTCAAACAATAGGTGCTGGAACTTAACCACGGCCCCACAAAACCCCTCCCCTACACACACTCTCCAAATCACATAAAATTTCACGAAAACAGTAGGAGAGTCCTAAAGGGGCATTAAAGCGGAGGTTCACACAAAAATTGAACCTCCACTTTTCGGAACCCTCCCCCCCTCCGGTGTCACATTTGACACCTTTCAGGGGGTGCAGATACCTGTCTAAGACAGGTATTTGCACCCACTTCTGGGCATAGACTCCCACTCCCACTGCCTCTTCCTGTCCCACCATGGTGTCTGCTGGGACACACACGGGTCCCAGAGACAGCGCGGACCATTCTCATTGCGCTGTGTGACTCGCGCATGCGCAGTTGGGATCCGGGAAGTGAAGCCGCAAAGCTTCACTTCCTGATTCCCTCACCGAGAATGGCGCGGGCAGCAGCCGAGAGCCGAGCGATTGCTCGGCTTCGGCTGCCGACATCGCTGGACTCCAGGACAGGTAAATGTCCATTTATTAAAAGTCAGCAGCTGCAGTATTTGTACCTGCTAACTTTTAATAATTTTGTTTTAGGTGGACTCGCTCTTTAAATACCAGGATTGCATTACATACAGAGTGCAGAGCTGTCACTTGTAAACACAGAAACCAGACTTCTTTGTTTACAAGTGATTGTGGTGAGCAGACACCAAAGGGTCTGAGCCAGAGGTGGTGGAACTGAGTTCCACCAAGTTCCCTCTGAAAAAAAAGGCTTAACTCAGGGAACCCCTGAAATCATTTTTTCAAGATTTCTTCCAGGGTTAAAAGGTTGGGAGGTATATCCACTCACTTCCTCTTGTGTATCCAGGGCAGATCCCTAATTGAACACACATAGCAAAAAATAAAAAAAACCTGATGGGATTGTAACCACTCCCTACTTTAGACACGCTATAATAGTTACAGATTGTTAAGGACCAAATCTTTAAAGCTTAACAGTAAATGGATATGTTGTGCTAACTCTAAGCAAGTGCCTGCAGTGGCTGCAATCCTAGTGCTTATTTTATAGTAGTACATCTGCAATGAAAAAGGGAAGCACCGTCTCCATGGATACAATATGCCCGTCCCTCATTGCCAGTAGCAAATTATGCTTCCCTGTAGATGCTGAGCCCCAGGGACTCTACTCAGTTTGCCCTGATGCCCTCCCCTTTCCCCCTCCCTTCCCAATATCCACTTTCTTTACTCTCTTCTTCGCCTATTCTTCTTTCCACCTACTACATCCTAAACCTTCCTCTAATGTTATATAAAGGCAAAATCCTCTGTTGACTTGACCCTTCCTCTTCTTATAAATGGATTACGTCCCCTATTGGACCCAATTTCACACTCTGACCAGTTTCCTATCAGTTGCCACATCCCTTTCTCAATCCCTGTTAGCCACTACTGTCATGTTGTTTCCTCGGCCTATGGACCAGTAAGCCTCTGCATGGCTCGAATGTGGCCCCGAGTTACTGGTTATTGCAGTCTGGGATAATGAACAGTCCATTGGCTTTGTTTTGTTTTTTATTTTTATTTATAAGAATTAGAACTTGGATGGGATTAAGGATTTCATGGGATGCCCAGAAAAGATTCTTGCATGGCTTGGGGCAATTTAGACACTCTTTTCTGCACAACACATGCTGCAGACTACCTCTCCTTCTCACTCCAGCACAGTTTTTCAGGTGCAGCAACCAATGGTTAGACCTGACACTGGTTTCGGCCAGGCCTTAGCAGGGTGCCTTATTACAGGAAAGGCCACAGACCCCTATGGTGTAGCAAAGAAAGTTTTGGTGCTAGCTGCCCTGTTTGGTGGACTACTGATCTCAGTCAGCCCTTTGCAGACCCTGACAGCCCTCCTGGCTGCAGTGGCCTGACTTCACTGCCAGTCGCATCACAATCTTTCCCGCTGGCTCTACATCCATCTCAGACTGCACACTCCCAGTCCGCTCTGGCATGCCTCTCCCAGCTCTCCTGACTGTGCCTGTCACTCACCAACACCTGGTGGATCCCTCCTGGAGACTTGCCCAGGAGGATTCCCTACTGTCCTCTCTGGCTCCTGTTCAGGACACCCTTGGGTTATATGGAGTTCCTGTTCAGCGTCGTCTTCCTTGTTTGAATCTACTGACAAAAGTGCACCAAAAATGTTTCTAGGACATACATCTGATCTCCCTGTAGCTAGAGCAATACATGTCTGTACAACTGACTGGCTGCTGGCAGTAGGGGTAGTTTGGGCAGACTCAAGGATATCTAGGTTTATGTGAATCATCCTGACCCAGGTCAAATCTTTCTATAATGGCCAATATGCATACAGTGTGCAGATATCAAACTCACGGTTTTACTTGTACCGACCTTTAGCTGATTGAGGTAGAAGGCCACTGGAGGGTCCAAGTTTTCTGTATTGGGATTGGTGATGGCTCCACTTATTATGTTGGAATTGATCTCCTCTGTATTTTCATGGTCACTTTCCCCTATTTCTCCAAGTCCTTTATAGGTGATTAGGATTGCTCCATCTCAATAAAAAATAAGTACATGCAATAAAGACAGGGAACTACAGTCTGTACACTAAGATAGCCACTACCAGGGCGTGCCATATACTATAGAACATAGATGAGGTACAAAAGTCCACAGCAGCCATTGTTTGCCTTTTTTATAAGAAAGCTGTACTCACCAGTATTTCCAGGCACATGTGTGCATGGCACCCTCATGGTGTTCTCCACAACAGTCAGAATTATAGAAGGGGCTCCTTTACCACACAGATCCCTGGAAACCTTCATCTGAACCTCTGCAGCAGAGAAAATGGATAATAAAAGAGATTGTATACTCAAATAAAATTTTGAAATTTTTTCAAGGGTTCCTCTATGTTGAAAAGGTTGAGAAAGGCCGCTATTAAGGGATTTGCTTCATTCATATTTTGTGTCTGAGGTCTACAACCACTTTAAGCTGACCGTGGAGCTGGCAGGTATAGGATGTGGAGCTGACTGACCATTAGCAAGTGGGAACAAAGGGAGAACAGGAGCTGTTTGAGGACCACTAGTCAATAAATAGACAGGAGTCTATTTAGACAATAGTCAAGGCAGAGTGGCATCTGAGCATATATTTGGGAAGGTGGGGAAGGAGGCAGAATAGTAACTGGTTGTGCACCCACGAGGCAATAATTAGGCAGAGTAAAAGTTGATAATGATGAGGGTGGAAGGCAGAGAAGAGTAATGCCGTGTACACACGACCAGACTTTTCACCAGCAAAGGTCTGACGGAACGAATCTGCCAGACAATTCAATCGTGTGTAGGCTTCATCGGACCTTTGCGGTCTAAAAATCAGACGGACTTTAGATTTAGAACATGTTTCAAATCTTTCTGACAGACTTGAGTCCGGCCGAAAAATCCTTTTGTCTGTATGCTAGTCTGACGGGCGAAAACCGACGCTAGGGCAGCTATTGGCTATTGGCTATGAACTTCTTTATTCTAGTCCGGTCGTACATCATCATGCTCAAATCCGTCGGACTTTGGTGTGATTGTGTGTGGCCAAGTCCGTTCGTTCGGAAAGTCCGTCGGAACTCCACTGAAAAGTCAGTCGGGAAGACCGTCAGACCTAGTCTGCCAGAAAGTCCGGTCGTGTGTACATGGCATAACAGCTTCACATGGAACATTGTGAGAGGCAGAAAAAGGGGAACAACGATACAGTGAAAGATGACAGAAATCAGAGGATCATGGATGGGAGAACAGAGGAGAGGTAGAGGTTGAGTTGACCATGGATACGGGGAAGAGAAGGCAAGGCCGCATAGAGAAAAGGATCATGCATTGGAGGAAGATAGAGAACAAAGTGAGATATAGTAGTGTTTGTTCCATTGGGAGTGGAAACACTGGTCATAGATTGGAGTGGGGGAGACTTAGTGGACAGGGTTAACCATCTGCTGGACATATTTATGAAAATACAACTGAAATTGAATATATTCTTGGGAGCTTGTCTCCAAATTTGCAGCCTAGGACCAGTGTCCAAAAACATGATACTACAGAAAGGATTGCAGTAATTTCTATGGCTCCTTCACTTGTGAGTGTAAACTTCAGGTTGTGCTACTGAGCCTTGTAAACAAATTACTTCTTTAACAGAACAGATAAGTAGAGCTTGGACACCTGAAAAGGAGGCAAAAGCTCCACCTCCTGGATGAATAAGAAAATACAACATTTTCATATGCAATATATATATTTTAGCCCTGACCAGAAGAAAAACATGTACGAAACCCCATTAAATATTCCCCTTAATGTTAAATAGAGATTTTAAAAACATTCTTTACAGAATGGATTATTATTACAACTTCAAATTTTCACACTTAATTCCAAAACACTTTCTGAAATGACAATGAAAAATGTAAACTTGATTCTTTCAGTTCATCTCTAGCTCAGCAACTAGTTATTCAAACCTTGGAAGTAATTCTAACTGCCCACTTACCTAGCTCTGGCGTGCTGATGTTACGGTTCTGTAGATCTTTAGAGAACGTTTCCAACAGTGAGTTCTGAACACTATTGACTATGGAAGTGACAGCTAAACGTTGCTCTGAGGTGCTCAAGTTGGTTAAGGCAACATGATTGAGAACATTATTTAATTCCTGGACCACTTGCTATAAAAATAAAAGACAAAGTATGAAAGACACTCAGAATAAGTATTTGAAAAAAATTCCATCACCTGGAAACTCCCCAGAAGAGAGACCAGAAGATACTAAAAGTCCTGGATGGATAGTGTCACCTCACATAAAATATATTTTCTCATATTATTTATATTTTAAATGTTACTCCTGAAGCATGAGATGAGCACAGAACCACTCACTTAGCTGGGAGACATAAATACTAAAATCTAAAGCCATCATTTTATTTAGCACTGCATCTTAGGTCTGTCCTGTCCACACCTGTCCTCATTAGTGACCTTTAAAGTGAGACTACAGCTTCAAGCCCATGCCTGAGCAACAAGGTTAGTCTATTTGCTCATGCCCTTGACAGAAGACTGTCTTGAATTCTGTCTGGTTTGCTTTCATTAATTTCCTGTATATTGTTTGGATTGTGTTTACACTCAGCTAGTCTGAACTATTTCTGATCATCAGTCTGTTACATATGCTATTGTGTATCTCCAGTCCATTTACCCATCTGGAAAAGTGACAATTGTTTGTCCACACCTGGCCTGGCCATCAACTTACTGTCTCTGCCACTCTCTTTCATTTGCTCTGATCATCAGTCTAAGGACTTACACTGCTCTGCCATCTGTCCTGGCTGTTGTTTTCTGTTGCCCTTGGCAACACAGAGGTCCTAACAAATTCTACTATAAGTGATCGCTCTCTGCTGAGTGCCTAAATGTTCATACAACCATTAATGGAAATCTCTACTTGAAGAATTATTGAAGCCATGTGTCCATTCTGGACCTAGGATTCAGGGTACTCCACAATGACACAGGAATTAGTCTGAAAGTTATAAAATAATAATATTTAAGCTGCAATTCAATTTTATAGTAAATCTGTCTTGAGGAAAGTACAGGGGCTGTTTTTGCTGATCTCTTTCTGAAAAAGCAAGTGTAGCGCCGGCTCCTGAAGAGCTATATGTTTTGAAAGTTAATGTTTCACCTAAACTGCAGTTTGGTTTGGGTACCATTGTTCCAAATTGGGACCTCAGCATTAGTCTGACTGGACTATAGGATGTTCAGCCTGGCCACAGGGGACACTGTCTCTTCTGGCAGGCATGGAACCAAAGTCTGGTTGGGTGCTTTAAGGTTACCTTCCCTCCGAGCCCGCCCAGTGGGAGTGTCACTCTTGCTGTGCTTGCTGGGAGAGGATACTTAAGATGCGAATGTCACGTGGTTTGGGGTACCGGTCCAGAAGTATGTTCTGACTCCATGGTCCTGGTCCTCCTGACCAGCCCCCAGGAAGGCTATGGTCTGGGGTGCGGATCCACCCCACTTATTCTCTGGCTAGCCCGAGCCAAGGAAACTAAAGAAGGATTCCGACGTGGTTCAGTGTCGTCTCCGGTAGTTGGAGAGGCCCAGTAACTTCGTAGCTATCCAGGGGAGGACTCTTCAGAAGAAGGCCAGGTACGGGTTGGCTTCTTAGCAAGAGCCTGGTGGGGCTGAAGTACCTAAGTGAATCCAGTCTCGTGGGTATCGCCAAACTGGCTGAAAGATCCAGGTATCACACGAGTGTTCCACAAGTTCTAGTTTCCTGTATGTTCTACAACAACGCCTGTGGCAGAGACTTGTTCCTGAGTTAAGCACCTTGTTGGCTGCTAGGCCTTGTGAGAGAGGGACTATCCAACTTGAGTGAACATCCAGTTGTGAATGGCTATTCTCTGGATTTAGTCAAAGTAAGCAAGTCCTTCATTATTGACTTTGACACAAGAGTAAGAGTCTGTTTGTTGACTACAGTTTTTTCAAATAAAAATCCCTTTAATGCGGATCTGTCGTCAGTCTCTAAAGTTATTGGGCCATCTACCACGGGAAACCCCTAGACACAAATCGAGGAGAAGAAGGTAACGGTAAGCCCAATCAAACCAGCAGCTCCTTCGGGGGTCAGTGCTACACAAGTAACCTGCTTGACCTGCTAAAGTTAATACTTTGAGACTCTGATCAGGGACAAGTATGCAGCTGAGTATGTTTATGGAAAAGTCAGTAAGAATAGTCCTATATTGGAATACTTGTTTCCAGTAAGCAATTAAAAGTACTGAAGCAAAAGCATCTAGTAAGCATTTTCAGAAGGAGAGCCCCTGTTTTTCTTTCCTCGCAGGTTTAATACTTTAGTGACTGTATAGGATATGTGCAGCTACATAACAAAACGATCAAAACAGCTCTTTTGTTACCTCTACGGAATTGTTGGTCTTAGTGGTTTGACAAGATTGTTCCTGAATACGAGCATTCTCCCTCAACAAAGAGCAAAATGCATCCTGTAGTAAAAGAGACAATATGGCATTCACATTGATGCACAGTAAGACAAATGTTTTCAGTCTACTTGTGGAAAGAAATGATCATTGGCTCTTATGGCCATTAGATCTCTTTTCTGTGCTGTATTTTTCAGTTAAAGTCCATTCCAGGGCAAATTTTCTGCACATCCATACCACTTCCAACTATTCACAATTTAAAAAAAAGGACACTTTTTACTCACCCAGATATGCCATCATGTGACACCCCAAGTCCTCCAGGAGCAAAGACTGGAGATTCACCAGTGGATCAAAGGCCACCACCAACTGGTCTTTTCATCATGCTGCCACTGGAGTCTCCAGGACCTTGTGAGAACCCTGTGGTTGGACCCAACTGGAAGTGACTACGTCACTAAGCAATGATGTGGGCAACCAAGGAAGACTTAATACAGAGCCTGTCACATGAGCATAAATTCAGGTAAGTATTTGGGCCATTTAGATTGTAGGGTTTTTAATTAATGGGGCGACGTTTGGTGGGAAACCTCCCTGGCCAAACTTTTGCTTTGTTTAGATAACCTTTTGATTGGCTAATGGTAGACATAGTCATCAGAGTGGTAGACATAGTCATCAGAGGGCTCCTGTACATGACCTTGTAAATACCTTGGTGATGGACCCAAGTGGGAGTGTCCATGTCACTAAGCAGCGACTTGGGCACCCGAAGAAAACAGAAGACTTGTGATGAGGCCATTTCGATATTTTTTTTCTTTAAATCATTGGAGCTACTAGCTAGAGCAGCAGTCCCACATTTTTCTAAACAAAGGGTCCGTTTACTGTCCTTCAAACTTTAGGGGGCTGATCCGTGAAAAGTGAAATTAGAAAATGCCTCAGCATTAGTGGGAGTAAACAATGCCCCATCATCATTATTAGTGGGAGTGAAAGTACTCTGTTGTTGGTATCAGTGGGAGGAATAATGCTCCATTGTTAGTGTCAGTGAAAGGAAAAGTGCCCCACTGCTTATGTAGTGCACCCCCTAAGAAGTCGCAAGTAGAATGGGATCCCCCACCCTACACAGCCAGGCATACTGCATCTTCACAAGTACACTGCAGTCAGGAAACAGTCCAGTGCTTTGTTTTGTTTTGTTTTGTTTTATGGAGGGGAAAAAAAACTTGGAAGGGGATAGGGGTATTATGGGATTCCCACTTGCAGAACTCTTCAGGGACAACTTCTTTATACAGTCTATATACATACTCCTCAGCTTCCTCCAGCACATCACTTGCTTACAGCACAAAAATCTAAGGACCAGCTAGAACACTGTTAGATGATCTGACAAAAAGGCCTCAGTCAGATAAAGCAAAGGCCCATTACAGGCAGGGACCAGGGGCCCCCTTGGTTGTGTAGCAAAGCCCCAGTGTCCAGCTCTCCTTCTGTGGCTACTGATACCAGCATTACCTCTTCAGGCACTGCCACCTGGCTGCAGCTGCCCCTTTCACTAGCCCTCCTGGCTAATCTTCCACAGTCCTCCCAGACTGACTGCAACCATCTCAGCCTGTGCTCCCCAGTCCTCTCAGGTGCCTCACTTACCAGCGACTCAGCTGTCTTCTCCCTGGAGATCTCCCAGACATGCTCACGGGCTCCTAATTCCTCCGTGTGTTGTAGAGGGTCCGTAGACATGAGGTTACCCTGCCCCAGACTGGGAGGCTACCCTCAAGGGTCTCCAACAGACACCTTAGCACTCCACCTGCAGCTTCCACCCAAACTCTCCTCCCTGCTTGGCTGACCCTGAGTAATGAGTTATGAGATGGCCTGCCCCCTGCCAACCCATCTGGTGGAGATTAGTCAGGGCCTTCATAAATACTCCAGGCAGCTCCTCCTATCTTCCCTCCCATTCTTCTGGAAATTTCTCACAAGTTCCAGAAGTGGAGGGGTACAAGAGATGCTGCCCGATGCATCATACCAGCCTCCCTGGATAACCCACCCGACCCAGACTCAAACACAGGCTTGGCTGCCAACCAAGCCAAGCATTTTACCTACACAAACAAAAAAAACTAATACTACCTACAGTAGACAATAGCTTTATAACAGTGTGAAACATAGCACCCTAAGGACCAGATAAAGGCAAGCAAAGGCTACACCTGGTCCAGAGCCTGCAGTTTGGAGACCACTGAGCTGGAGGGAGAGTTCTGTTTACTGGGGGAAGATATCTGGCCAGAGTTTAGCTCTCTTTTTTTTTTTTAATCAGGTCATTTTTATTAGAAAACAAAATAAAAAGAAACAGGTAGGTGAAAACTTGAATCAAAATTGAACATAGTCACAGGGCGTTCCAGTTTACAAATAAGCAAATAGTTGAAGTATAATGAAATGCACATTGTAATAATAAACAGGACCTAAAAGACTATGCTTATTGAAATTCAGCTCTCCCTTGAACCAGCTCTGCAAAGCAAGAATAGAAGCCAAAGCATCCCTGGACTCCAATATTATATTACAGTAGCAGTAATACACACCTGACGCATGGATTGCTTGCATTCCTCTAGCTCCTTGCTATACTGTGGTTCACATCTCTTGTTTTCTGGAAAAATATAAAAAGATACATTTATCCAACACTTTATGCTCAAATGTGTGTGGACATCCCTCTGAGTTATTTAGTTCATTATTTTCATTATTGAGTGAAAGAGTACTGTAATGCCGACCGGACTTTTTGACGGACTAGGTCAGACGGTCTTCCCGTGCTAATATTTAGATTTGTAGATTCATTTAATGCAATACTGTGGAATTATTTATCTCTCTCTCTCTCTTTTTTTCAATGACATTTGTTTCACCTCATTTGCGCACTTGAGTATTTATCAAGGTGAGAGTTCCGTGAACATGGAGCTGTTTAATAAAGTTGGAAGCACACCATATGGTTTCACATTATTACATATGGATTCTTTCATATTAAGGAAGTGGACTATTTCTATCACGATTGAAGTTTATTGATTTATCACCCAATACAGTATATATATATATATATATATATATATATATATATATATATATTCTTTGACTGTGGACCACATCATTTTATACTCACGTCATATATTTCTTGAATTTAAATAGATGTATCATTGTAAAGGAATTTTGACACTTTAGAGGCTGCACAACTTCATTTATATAACTTGATCACTTTACTGTGGGAGCACACTAGGCGTTGCAGCAACACCTTTAATTTTTTTAATTAATTCACACTTTGTATGAACAATTTTATACACAGGTAGCGCAGAGGTATTTTATGTTTATTTCCGCTATGTACCTGAGGGATAATCATCCATTGATATTAAAAACTGAGCCTCATAAATAAAAAAAGTTCATGAAATGTGTAATCTTGTATAGTGACCCATAAGGTCCTAGTGAACTGCTTGCCTGGCTGTGATGTTTGTGGTATTGGGACAGTTGAGGTTCTCCAATGTGTACTTTGCATTGTTGCTGTTGTTTTACTGCTATCCACACTTGGTGTAATCTTCGCTGGTGGCCCAGTGCTGGGGGCTGAGGAAAAAAGATTTTAAAGGGGTACCAATTTAACTAACAATACAAAGAATAGTACACAAAGGCTTTCTATTATTTTACATTAGTGGTTGAAAAGGATTTTAGTGCAAAAAAAAAATCACATACTGGAATCTTTTTTTCTTCTTGGATTATTGAAGAAAAAATTGAATTAACCACTAGCCGACCACCCACCGCAGTTATACTGGGGCAAAGTGATTTGACTGTGCAAATCGCCATACGGTATACGTAGGCTTGTGAAATTGCTTTTGTGGGCGCATGGCAGCGCGCGTTACCATTGGCCAGCGGGGGAGCCAGTCAGTGGGTCCTGTGGACTCGATGTCCGCCCGCCACCAGCGATTGTTCCCCCACAGTGACAGAACGGGGATCTGCCTGTGAGAACAAGGCAGATCTCCGTTCTTACAGGGGAGATCACACAGATCCCGTCTTTCTGCTATGCAGGAAACGGATCTGTGTGTTGTCCCAGGGAACCCTTCCCCCATACAGTTAGAACACAAAGTGAGGGAACACGGTTAACCCCTTGATCGCTCCTAATGTTAACCCCTTCCCTACCAGTGTCATTAGTACAATACCAGTGCATTTTTTAGCTTTTTTTTTACTGATTACTGTAGTAACATCACTGGTTCCCAAAAAAGTGTCAAAAATGTCCATTAGGTGTCCGATCTGTCCACCGTAATGTCGCAGTCTTGCTTAAAATCACTGATCACCGCAATTACTAGTAAAATAAATAAATAAATAAATAAAAATGCCATAAATCTATCCCCTATTTTGTAGACGCAATAACTTTTGCGCAAACCAATCAATATAAGCTTATTGAGATTTTTTTTTACTAAAAATATGTAGCAGAATACATATTGGCCAAAACTGATGAATACATTTTTTTTTTGGAAATGTTTTATAGTAGAATGTAAAAAAATTATTTTTTTTTCAAAATTGTCGCTCATTTTTTGCTTTTAGCGCAAAAAATAAAATCTGCAGAGGTGATAAAATACCATCAAAAGAAAGCTCCATTTGTGGGGAAAAAGGGACATAAATTTTGTTTGGATGCACCATCACACGACCGCGCAATTGTCAGTTAAATCGATGCAGTGCCATATCGCAAAAAATGGCCTGGTCATTAAGGGGGCAAATCTTCTGGGGCTGAAGTGGTTAATGGAAAACTGTGGCTAATATTAGAAGCAATTAGCATGCTTTTATAGTTTGTCTGTATGCAGACAGAGCACACTAAATCATCTGCATTTTCTAGAAGAAAAGCACTTTAACCACTTCAGCTCCAGAAATTTTACCCCTTCATATCCAGGCCATTTTTTGCTATTTAGTACTGCACTACTTTAACTGGCAATTGCATGGTCATGCAACACTGTACTCAAACAAAATTAATATAATTTTTTTCACATAAATAGAGCTCTCTTTTGGTGGTATTGATCACCGCTGGGTTTTTTATTTTTTGCTATATAAACGGAAAAAAATCTCCCATAAATTTTGAAAAAATATATATTTTTTACTTTCTGCTATAAAACATATCAAATAAAAAGTAAAAATAATCGAATGTCTTCATTATTTTTGGCCAACACGTATTCTGCTAGATGTCTTTGAGAAAAAATCCCAATAATTGTATATTGATTGCTTTACATGAAAGTTATAGCCCCTACAAACTATGGTATATATACTGAAATTTCTTTTGTTATTTTTTTTTTTTTTTACTTTAATGGCATTGAGCTGTGACTTATAATGGGACTTTGAAAGTACAGTGAACAATCTGACGCTAACTGACACTGGGGGGAACTGACTAACTGTCACTGACATCACTAGTGGCATTATTACAGTAATCAGTAATAATATTATACAATTTCACTATACTAATGACATGAGCTAGGAAGGGGTTAATACCTACTATCCCTTTATATTGGCTTTTGGAATTTACAAATGCAGCAATTTAGAAATCAGATGAAATGTTTAGCACTGGAAAACACTTTTTGATAAATAAAAATTGCATTTTATAAAAAACTATAGAAATCAGACCAAAATGAGGGACAATTTAGGAGGAATGAGGGACAGATGGACATTGCTCCAAATCAGGGACAGTTGGGAGCTATGTGTAAAGTGTGCTGCTTTTACTAATGAATCTCTAAGTTTGCAGGGATGAGAAACAGAGAGATTGTCTCTGTGCGGAGCTCTGTGCTGATTAAAGAGACCTTCTACTTGCCCCTACCTTACCTGCACTCTCTCACTGATCCTTCCTCAGTCACACCCAGCGACATTACCTAACACATCTGAGTGCTAAGTGCTAGGCCTGATGTGTTGCAATGGCTATTTGGGTGATTATTTATATCTTAGATATGTGAATGGTTAGATTTTAGTTACATGTTTTAAGCTAGAATATAAGGCCACCCTATTAATTGCAAATGAACCTGTTGGACTGGTTTATGAGCTCAGCACAGGAAGTGAGGCTACAGGATATGATGTAGCAGAAAATAGGGGGAGGGAAATAGGACTTTGAACAAGCCATGTGCTTGAAGAACATGGGAGAAGTACGTTTTATGGAGGCTTCAGAGGAAACAGATGTTTTATGCTGGACTCAAGGGCCATGAGAAGATTCCACCACCAGGAAACCCAAGTTAGTTAGTAGCTGATTAGTATACTTATTCCTATCACATACATGGTCCATGCTTATTTGTTGGGAAGGATAGAACGTTTGCGCATGTGTACAGTAAATTGTATGCAGATATTGTTATACTTTGCATGCTATGAATTGTTTTTATTGCAGTTGTACGTGCAGTCTTTTCTATTTAGTAAAGCAAATATTATTACACTACAGAGTTTTAGTTGTTTCCTCAGTTTATACTGCAGAGAACATTAATAGACACCAAGCAAAACACCTGAACACTGTCATATGACTGGTAGATGTTGCTGTTTCCCCAGATAGCCAACAACAGTGATTTCAGCATCAGCTGTGACAAAGAAAAGATCAGTGACGGATATGGGTATAAAAAGTGGTGGCAGTCTGTTGCTTTGCCCTGTGAAGGCAAGGTAGCACTGGTGTTGATTTACTAAAGGCAAATAGACTATGCACTTTGCTCCAGAGCTTAGTAAATGTCCATCATCCAATCAGGTGCTGTCCAAATTTTTTTTTTCCTTGCATGTAATTGAGTAATCTTTGCAAAGTGAGGCTTTACTTTATTTATTAATCTCTAAAGCAACTGCACTTGCAAAGCGTCTATTTGCCTTTAGTAAATCAACTCCATTGTCTTTATCTTTAAATGGAAACTGAACTTTGAAAGCTGTGCCCAAAAAAGGCAGGCAGACCGTGACAGGTCATGTGACCTTTTATTTTTCACATCATTTCATTTTAATAGCTCTCTATTGGCTTCAGGGTCCTGAAGACAGTGGAATGCTAGTTGCATTTGTAAAGGACATCGACGTGCTTTAGAAATTCATGTTTTTTTTTTTATAGCAGCTGCAGTGGCGTTGCTAGGCGGATGCGGGCCACACCCGGGTGACACCCGCCAGAGGGGTGACACCCATGGGTAGCAGCACCACTAACAACGCCCGCTTCCCTGTGCCTCGCACAGCGGCTGTGTCCCTCAGCAGAACGGAACGAAGCCGCCTCCCCCTCCTCTCTGTTTACATCCACAGAGGAGGAGGAGCCCGAGCTCGAGAGACACAAACTGCTGTGTGTATCTGCTGTTCTGAGGTCTGTAAGGGGGGGCATCTATACTGATGGGGTGTTCTACACTGAGGGGAGGGGGTGTCTGTACTGGGGGGGTCTGCACTGCTGGGGTCTGCAAGGAGGGTTGTGTCTGTACTGAGGGGGGTCTGCACTGGGGGGGTGTCTGTACTGCTGAGGGTGTCTGTACTGGGGGGTTTGCACTGGGAGGGGGGTGTCTGCACCAAGGGGGGGTGTCTGTACTGAGGGGGGTCTGCATTGAGGGGTGTCTGGGGGTGTCCAAAGTCACATGACAGCTCCTCCTCCATATCCAGCTCCCTTCTCCTGTGCTAGTCTTCACTCAAAGGCCAGCACAGCTATACTGTACATGTGCACTGCACCCCCCCCCCCCCCCCGGTCCTGTGTGGATGGCTCTTTTTTTTATTTCTTCATTTTCTCATGAATTAGGATGTACAATGCATCCTTACTAATAAGAGAACACTGGGACCTATGATCAGCTCCTCCCATCCTGTATACGCCCACTGGCTACACAGGAACAGTGTGCCTCTCTGTGATGTCACTAGCTTTCAGTAACCACACCCACTGGCTGCTTTTAGACTCAAAATGAAGTTGGATTTCCACTTTAATTCCTAAAATATTCATATTACAATTATCATCATTAAGATTTTGGAGCTCAGAAGATTCTGGTAATTCGATGGCCTCTTCAATATAAAGGGATCATATAAGGATAACTTCCGTCCAAATCATTATATGATGAGCATACAAAATTGACATTGCTGGGAAATCAGCAAATTGTTGCCAAAGCGTTAGCTTTCATGGAGCTGCTATGGTGACATTTAAATGAAAAAAACGTATCTTCTTTTTTTCCTCAAATTAAAGTGGTTGTAAAGGCACAAGGTTTTTTACCATCATGCATCCTATGCATGAAGGTAAAAAACCTTCTGTGTGGGGCGTGGCCTGCGTGGAAATCGGATGGTCGCATAGATCCGGAGCTCCTGCGATCGCCCAGCTATAGTGGCTCATATCACCCCATCGGGACCCGAAAGCACCCCTCCTGAACGGCGAACCACCTCCGGACTACTCCCGCAGCATGTCCAGGAAAAGAAAGGAGCAGCGCAAGCCTCAGCGTTTGATGGACTTCTATCCACACAAGCAGCAGCATTGTAGGCAAAATGACCAGCACTTCTCCCAAAACAGACTCAGGGCACAGTAGTGATGGCTCTCCTGTTAGCGCTCAGCACTACTCTCTATCCCCTATTTCTGGGAGTCCCGCTAAGGCCAGATTCAGACTGGATGGAGAGGGATGCATTCCAAACAACCATGCTGCTGACTCTGGGGATGAGACTCATGAGTTACCTGATTCAATAGAATCCTTCCCAACTATGCATCAGCCTGTAGTTGATAGTGATGGACGAACTTCCGACGGGACGTTTCGCGAAAGCGAAATGCGAACGGACCCAAACGTTCGCGAAACCGAACGTTCGCCGCGGGCCCCATTGACTTCAATGGGAGGCGAACTTTGCAAACCTTCATGTCGAATTTGCGGCCACGTGGTAATTATTAGGGGGTAAAACGTAGTCCCACCATCTGGACAATGACATAATACATGTATGAGGTGAATTTGGGATCGATAACTACAAGCATTTTTATTTTATTTGGGAAATTGTTCTAACAATTCAGGACTATGGAGCTAATGAAGGCAATGGAGGAGAGGGAAGGTCAGGGACCAGGGTAGGCAAAGAAGAGGGTGCAGGAGATGATCACCAGCAGCGTGACATACCGGAATGACACATGCACCGTGATAGAGGCATCTGACAGCAGCACCGTAATACAGAGCACTGACAGCAGCACCGTGACATACAGCGCTGACAGCAGCACCGTGACATACAGCGCTGACAGCAGCACCGTGACATACAGCGCTGACAGCAGCACCGTGACATACAGCGCTGACAGCAGCACCGTGACATACAGCGCTGACAGCAGCACCGTGACATACAGCGCTGACAGCAGCACCGTGACATACAGCGCTGACAGCAGCACCGTGACATACAGCGCTGACAGCAGCACCGTGACATACAGCACTGACAGCAGCACCGTAAGCAGCCCCAGGAGGAAGTCAGCACAGCACAGGGATGGTGTGATCCCCTCATAATAAGAACCCCCAGGAGGAAGTCAGCACAGCACAGGGATAGTGTGATCCCTTCATAATAAGAACCCCCAGGAGGAAGTCAGCACAGCACAGGGATATCATAAGCAGCCCCAGTAGAAATATGACACCGCTCAACCTCTTCAAAGAGGAGGGTAGGGGCATATAGTACGGTGTGCTTTTTTGGGTCAAGGAAGTGAGCCAAATGAATTAAGAAGGTCTGTGTGCTTGATTAAAAAAATAGTTTATAGACATATACATGGTCTACTGGTCACATGTGTTGAATTCCTCCGAGATCCATGCCTCATTCATTTTTAGAAATGTGAGGTAGTTAACACTGTGGTGAGCTAGGCGAGTACGCTTATCGGTCACAATCCCCCCTGCTGCGCTGAACGTCCTTTCGGACAGGACACTGGATGAGGGGCAAGCCAACAGTTCGATTGCAAATTGGGCAAGCTCTGGCCAGAGGTCAAGCCTGCCCACCCAGTAGTCTAGGGGTTCATCACTCCTCAGAGCGTCCACATCGGCCGTTAACCCAATGTAGTCGGACACCTGACGGTCTAGGCGTTCCCTGATGCTGGATCCGGATGACACCTGTCGATGGGTCGGCTGAAAGAATGACCTCATATCCGAAGTCACCAACACATCTTCAAACCGGCCTCTTCTTGCAGGCGCTGTTGGATTGGTACCCGCAAATCCTTCTCTGGGAGTGGGAATTGCTCCTCTGCCAGCGCACGCAAAAGCAGAATGCAGCATTTCTCGAAGCAAGGCCTGGAAGTGCTGCATTCTGACAGCCCTCTGCGACGGCGGTAACATTTCCGCCATTTTGTGTTTGTACCGGGGGTCTAAGTACGTTGCCACCCAGTACTGGTCCTTGACCCTCATGCTTTTTATACGGGGGTCCCTATTAAAACACTGGAGCATGAAGGCCCCCATTTGCACTAAAGTGGAAGCGGTGTGGTGGCCTGGCTCCTGCTCATCATCCAGGATAATGTCGTCCTCTTCATTCTCCTCTCCCCATCCTCGCACAACAGGGATCCCAGAAAGGTTTAAAGCATGCTCTTCTTGCTCCTGCTCATCCGCCCCGGCACCATCCTCCTCTGACTCCTCATCAGACTCCTGTTGTTGACTTGTCTCAGATAGAGTAGCCCCCCCTGGGAATTCATCCAGCATTGCGACTTCCTCATCTTCCCGCTCCTGCTCCTCCACAGCCTGATCAATGACACGACGCAATGCACGCTCCAGAAAGAAGGCATAAGGTACCATGTCACTGATGGCGCCATGGCTGCGACTGACCAGTTTGGTGATCTCCTCAAATGGCCGCAGAAGTCTGCATGTGTCGCGCATGAGCAGCCACTGGCGCGGTGAAAAAAAACCCAGCTCCCCAGAACCGTTTCTTTCGCAGAGTTCATACAGGTAGACGTTAACTGCACGTTTCTGCTGGAGCAGCCTATCAAGCATATAGAAGGTTGAGTTCCATCGCGTCGGGCAATCGCAAATAAGACGTCTGACCGGCAGATGGTGTCGCCGCTGAATGTCAGCAAGGCGAGCCATGGCCGTGTAAGATCTTCTGAAATGGGCCGAGATTTTCCTTGCCTGCCGCAAGATGTCCTGGACCCCAGGGTATTTGACAAGGAATCGCTGCACGACCAAGTTTAAGACGTGTGCCATGCACGGCACGTGCGTGATTTTGCCCTGTTTCAATGCGCTAAGCAGATTGGCACCGTTGTCACACACCACTTTACCAACTGTCAAATTGAGCGGTGTTAGCCACTCATCTGCCTGTGAACGCAAAGCTGAAAGGAGTGCCGGGCCAGTGTGGCTCTTTGCTTCCAGGCACAACAGACGCAGCACGGCATGGCAACGTCTCACCTGGCATGTGGAATAGGTTCTGGGGAGCTTGGGCGGTGCAGTGGAAGAGACGCTAGCAGCGGAAAAGGAGGAGGCAGCTGAGGAGGAGAGGGAGGAGGATGGAGTAGGAGGAGGAGAAGAAGAGTCAGGCCTGCATGCAATCCGTGGCGGTAAAACCAAATCTACACGGGTGCCACGGGTTACATGCTTGACGGCCGTCAGAAGGTTCACCCAGTGGGCAGTAAAACTGATATACCTTCCCTGCCCGTGTTTGCTAGACCACGTGTCTGTGGTCAGATGTATCTTGGCACCGACACTGTGTGCCAGAGATACATTCACTTGCCGCTGAACATGGCCATATAGCTCTGGGATGCCCTTCTCTGAGAAATACTTCCTTCCTGGGACCTTCCATTGTGGTGTTCCAATGGCCACAAATTTGCGAAAGGCCTCCGAGTCCACCAGTTTATATGGCAGTAGTTGGCGGGCTATGAGTTCTGACAAGCCAGCCGCCAACCGTTGGGCAAGAGGGTTATCCGGCGTCATCATTTTTTTACGCTCAAACATTAGGCCCACGGAAGCCTGCCTTTTTGCAGAAAAATGTGAGCTTGGCGTGATGGAAGGTGGAGTGGAGGACAATTGTGAGGAGAGAGGAGAAGGAGAAGTAGAAGACGAGGCTGGACGGTGAGAGCCTGCAGTGTGGCTTTGTGTGTTCCGTTGCTCCCACTGGGCTCGGTGATGGCTGCTCATGTGCCTTCTTAAGGCGGTCGTCCCTAGGTGAGTATTGGGCTTACCGCGACTAACGCGTTGACTGCAAAGATTGCAGATGGCAACGCTATTGTCAGCAGCGGACACGTTAAAAAAAGCCCACACTGCGGAGCCATGTGCCGGTGTCCTGGGAGCGCCAGATGTGACCGTACATGGTCGATGACTCGCTCCTGATACATTTGCAGTCTGCTTTGTCCCTGCTGTGCAATGTAAGTCATTGCTGCTTCTCCTCCCTATCTGCTGGTCCATATCTCCCTCTGAACTCCCCTCCTCTTCCTCTCTTGTGGGCACCCACGTGACATCACTAGACACGTCATCATCAACGTCACCTTCCCCACCGCTATAAGTAGAGATCTCGGAGTAGGCAGCAACACCGGGGACCAACCTCCTCCTTGGACTGATCTGGGTACTGTCGTCAGACTGCTGAGTAGCGCTTGTTGCTACCTCCTCTTCCTGATCCAATACCAAGAGTGGCTGCGCATCAGAAATGTCCTCTTGATATGGATCGGAAAATAATTCCAGTGACTCAAGCGGAAGGTATGTGGTGGTGGTGGTGGTGGTCGTGTTGTTGGTGGTAGTGTCTTTGGGGGTGCACATAGCAGAGAGTGAAGAAGAGGGTGCAGATCGAGAGGATGAGGAGGGTGCAGAAGAGTAAGGCTGAGCGAGCCACTCAACCAAGTCTGGTGCATCCTTTAAAGTAATTGAACGCACCTTCTGCAACTTCCCACTTTGGCTCAAGCCTGTTGCTCCTGCCCTACCCCTACCACCCCTGCGGAAGGGCCTGCCTCTTCCTCTGCCTGTCATTTTTTAAATGACCCTGTGACAAAACTCTTAGTCCCTATACCGATGAAGGACTGCTGCAGTATAGGGCAGCGGTCAGCAGTGGTGCACGTCAACCCTATCTATTGTGGACCGATAGCGGTCCTTACAGAACAGCAGACTGTACCGCACTCAAGCCTATGTACCGTAGCACCCTATACCAAGTTACCAGTCCTTATAAGAACTTTTGTGGACCAAGCAGGTTGTGTATTAGTGTTTAGCAGACTGTACGTCAGTCCCTATACCGCTGAAGGACTGCTGCAGTATAGGGCAGCGGTCAGCAGTGGTGCACGTCAACCCTATCTATTGTGGACCGATAGCGGTCCTTACAGAACAGCAGACTGTACCGCACTCAAGCCTATGTACCGTAGCACCCTATACCAAGTTACCAGTCCTTATAAGAACTTTTGTGGACCAAGCAGGTTGTGTATTAGTGTTTAGCAGACTGTACGTCAGTCCCTATACCGCTGAAGGACTGCTGCAGTATAGGGCAGCGGTCAGCAGTGGTGCACGTCAACCCTATCTATTGTGGACCGATAGCGGTCCTTACAGAACAGCAGACTGTACCGCACTCAAGCCTATGTACCGTAGCACCCTATACCAAGTTACCAGTCCTTATAAGAACTTTTGTGGAACAAGCAGGTTGTGTGTTAGTGATTAGCAGACTGTACGTCAGTCCCTATACCGCTGAAGGACTGCTGCAGTATAGGGCAGCGGTCAGCAGTGGTGCACGTCAACCCTATCTATTGTGGACCGATAGCGGTCCTTACAGAACAGCAGACTGTACCGCACTCAAGCCTATGTACCGTAGCACCCTATACCAAGTTACCAGTCCTTATAAGAACTTTTGTGGACCAAGCAGGTTGTGTGTTAGTGATTAGCAGACTGTACGTCAGTCCCTATACCGCTGAAGGACTGCTGCAGTATAGGGCAGCGGTCAGCAGTGGTGCACGTCAACCCTATCTATTGTGGACCGATAGCGGTCCTTACAGAACAGCAGACTGTACCGCACTCAAGCCTATGTACCGTAGCACCCTATACCAAGTTACCAGTCCTTATAAGAACTTTTGTGGAACAAGCAGGTTGTGTGTTAGTGATTAGCAGACTGTACGTCAGTCCCTATACCGCTGAAGGACTGCTGCAGTATAGGGCAGCGGTCAGCAGTGGTGCACGTCAACCCTATCTATTGTGGACCGATAGCGGTCCTTACAGAACAGCAGACTGTACCGCACTCAAGCCTATGTACCGTAGCACCCTATACCAAGTTACCAGTCCTTATAAGAACTTTTGTGGACCAAGCAGGTTGTGTATTAGTGTTTAGCAGACTGTACGTCAGTCCCTATACCGCTGAAGGACTGCTGCAGTATAGGGCAGCGGTCAGCAGTGGTGCACGTCAACCCTATCTATTGTGGACCGATAGCGGTCCTTACAGAACAGCAGACTGTACCGCACTCAAGCCTATGTACCGTAGCACCCTATACCAAGTTACCAGTCCTTATAAGAACTTTTGTGGACCAAGCAGGTTGTGTATTAGTGTTTAGCAGACTGTACGTCAGTCCCTATACCGCTGAAGGACTGCTGCAGTATAGGGCAGCGGTCAGCAGTGGTGCACGTCAACCCTATCTATTGTGGACCGATAGCGGTCCTTACAGAACAGCAGACTGTACCGCACTCAAGCCTATGTACCGTAGCACCCTATACCAAGTTACCAGTCCTTATAAGAACTTTTGTGGACCAAGCAGGTTGTGTATTAGTGTTTAGCAGACTGTACGTCAGTCCCTATACCGCTGAAGGACTGCTGCAGTATAGGGCAGCGGTCAGCAGTGGTGCACGTCAACCCTATCTATTGTGGACCGATAGCGGTCCTTACAGAACAGCAGACTGTACCGCACTCAAGCCTATGTACCGTAGCACCCTATACCAAGTTACCAGTCCTTATAAGAACTTTTGTGGAACAAGCAGGTTGTGTGTTAGTGATTAGCAGACTGTACGTCAGTCCCTATACCGCTGAAGGACTGCTGCAGTATAGGGCAGCGGTCAGCAGTGGTGCACGTCAACCCTATCTATTGTGGACCGATAGCGGTCCTTACAGAACAGCAGACTGTACCGCACTCAAGCCTATGTACCGTAGCACCCTATACCAAGTTACCAGTCCTTATAAGAACTTTTGTGGAACAAGCAGGTTGTGTGTTAGTGATTAGCAGACTGTACGTCAGTCCCTATACCGCTGAAGGACTGCTGCAGTATAGGGCAGCGGTCAGCAGTGGTGCACGTCAACCCTATCTATTGTGGACCGATAGCGGTCCTTACAGAACAGCAGACTGTACCGCACTCAAGCCTATGTACCGTAGCACCCTATACCAAGTTACCAGTCCTTATAAGAACTTTTGTGGACCAAGCAGGTTGTGTATTAGTGTTTAGCAGACTGTACGTCAGTCCCTATACCGCTGAAGGACTGCTGCAGTATAGGGCAGCGGTCAGCAGTGGTGCACGTCAACCCTATCTATTGTGGACCGATAGCGGTCCTTACAGAACAGCAGACTGTACCGCACTCAAGCCTATGTACCGTAGCACCCTATACCAAGTTACCAGTCCTTATAAGAACTTTTGTGGACCAAGCAGGTTGTGTATTAGTGTTTAGCAGACTGTACGTCAGTCCCTATACCGCTGAAGGACTGCTGCAGTATAGGGCAGCGGTCAGCAGTGGTGCACGTCAACCCTATCTATTGTGGACCGATAGCGGTCCTTACAGAACAGCAGACTGTACCGCACTCAAGCCTATGTACCGTAGCACCCTATACCAAGTTACCAGTCCTTATAAGAACTTTTGTGGACCAAGCAGGTTGTGTATTAGTGTTTAGCAGACTGTACGTCAGTCCCTATACCGCTGAAGGACTGCTGCAGTATAGGGCAGCGGTCAGCAGTGGTGCACGTCAACCCTATCTATTGTGGACCGATAGCGGTCCTTACAGAACAGCAGACTGTACCGCACTCAAGCCTATGTACCGTAGCACCCTATACCAAGTTACCAGTCCTTATAAGAACTTTTGTGGAACAAGCAGGTTGTGTGTTAGTGATTAGCAGACTGTACGTCAGTCCCTATACCGCTGAAGGACTGCTGCAGTATAGGGCAGCGGTCAGCAGTGGTGCACGTCAACCCTATCTATTGTGGACCGATAGCGGTCCTTACAGAACAGCAGACTGTACCGCACTCAAGCCTATGTACCGTAGCACCCTATACCAAGTTACCAGTCCTTATAAGAACTTTTGTGGAACAAGCAGGTTGTGTGTTAGTGATTAGCAGACTGTACGTCAGTCCCTATACCGCTGAAGGACTGCTGCAGTATAGGGCAGCGGTCAGCAGTGGTGCACGTCAACCCTATCTATTGTGGACCGATAGCGGTCCTTACAGAACAGCAGACTGTACCGCACTCAAGCCTATGTACCGTAGCACCCTATACCAAGTTACCAGTCCTTATAAGAACTTTTGTGGACCAAGCAGGTTGTGTATTAGTGTTTAGCAGACTGTACGTCAGTCCCTATACCGCTGAAGGACTGCTGCAGTATAGGGCAGCGGTCAGCAGTGGTGCACGTCAACCCTATCTATTGTGGACCGATAGCGGTCCTTACAGAACAGCAGACTGTACCGCACTCAAGCCTATGTACCGTAGCACCCTATACCAAGTTACCAGTCCTTATAAGAACTTTTGTGGACCAAGCAGGTTGTGTATTAGTGTTTAGCAGACTGTACGTCAGTCCCTATACCGCTGAAGGACTGCTGCAGTATAGGGCAGCGGTCAGCAGTGGTGCACGTCAACCCTATCTATTGTGGACCGATAGCGGTCCTTACAGAACAGCAGACTGTACCGCACTCAAGCCTATGTACCGTAGCACCCTATACCAAGTTACCAGTCCTTATAAGAACTTTTGTGGACCAAGCAGGTTGTGTATTAGTGTTTAGCAGACTGTACGTCAGTCCCTATACCGCTGAAGGACTGCTGCAGTATAGGGCAGCGGTCAGCAGTGGTGCACGTCAACCCTATCTATTGTGGACCGATAGCGGTCCTTACAGAACAGCAGACTGTACCGCACTCAAGCCTATGTACCGTAGCACCCTATACCAAGTTACCAGTCCTTATAAGAACTTTTGTGGAACAAGCAGGTTGTGTGTTAGTGATTAGCAGACTGTACGTCAGTCCCTATACCGCTGAAGGACTGCTGCAGTATAGGGCAGCGGTCAGCAGTGGTGCACGTCAACCCTATCTATTGTGGACCGATAGCGGTCCTTACAGAACAGCAGACTGTACCGCACTCAAGCCTATGTACCGTAGCACCCTATACCAAGTTACCAGTCCTTATAAGAACTTTTGTGGACCAAGCAGGTTGTGTATTAGTGTTTAGCAGACTGTACGTCAGTCCCTATACCGCTGAAGGACTGCTGCAGTATAGGGCAGCGGTCAGCAGTGGTGCACGTCAACCCTATCTATTGTGGACCGATAGCGGTCCTTACAGAACAGCAGACTGTACCGCACTCAAGCCTATGTACCGTAGCACCCTATACCAAGTTACCAGTCCTTATAAGAACTTTTGTGGAACAAGCAGGTTGTGTGTTAGTGATTAGCAGACTGTACGTCAGTCCCTATACCGCTGAAGGACTGCTGCAGTATAGGGCAGCGGTCAGCAGTGGTGCACGTCAACCCTATCTATTGTGGACCGATAGCGGTCCTTACAGAACAGCAGACTGTACCGCACTCAAGCCTATGTACCGTAGCACCCTATACCAAGTTACCAGTCCTTATAAGAACTTTTGTGGAACAAGTGAGTTGTGAATGTTTAGCAGACTGCAGCAGAAGGGCAGCAGTCAAGTATAATATCCTTTCTATATTTGGAAGAAAGAATATTATACATGTACAAGCCTATTACTGTACCACTGATACCAGTCCTGAAAAGAACCTTTGTGGAACTAATAATAACAGCAAGTCTTTAAAATTACCCTCACTGCCTGACAACACTGCTTCCTTCCTGTCCCTATACAAATTGGCAAAAAAAGAGAACGATTAGTGGTTACTGGAACAGCTCTTTTGTGGACCTTGATAGTAACAGCTAATGATGATGATGATGATGATGATGATGAAAGACTAATCTGGCTGTCCCTGTAGCATACACCGTCCTTTCCCTTTCTCTAAACTAACAAAAGACACTCAGGCTGCTGCAAGAATCAGCAGCACAGCAAACCTATCAACACCTAACACCTATACCAGTCCTGAAAAGAACTTTTGTGTACCAAATAGCTAGTGGTTTATCTCTCCCTACTCCACACAGGAACCTGTCCCTATCGTAACAGAAGAAAGAATGTAAAATGGCCACCGGATCGGGTGTATTTATAGGTTAGGGGGAATGTACAAGTGTCCATGTGCTGTCATGTCTCAATTGGCTGTCCTGTATCACATGATAAACGTGTCACCAAAGGTTAAAGTTCTTGTATACATTAAACACGTAAGTCCGCCGCGGCGAACGACGGAAAAAGGCGTTCGAACGTGCGGACCGCGAATGTCGGAAATTCGCCGCGAAAGGACCGCCGGGCGAAACGTTCGTCCATCACTAGTAGTTGATACTGTCCTAAAAGACATGCTTCTGTCTTTGAGAAGTTCGCTGCAATCTGACATGGCTAAATGTATGCACAAGTTTAATCAGGACATACAAGCAGTGGAGGCACGTGTTGATCATATTGAGCACAAGATGGGTGACTTTGCTGATACTATTAATGACCTGGTGGACTCACACGAGGAGAGGATCGGAACAGGAGGAACAACTTAAAGATCAAGGGGATCCCAGAGTCGATCCAGCAGACTGAGCTGCGCTTTTACCCCCGCTAGCGGCTGAGAAAGGGTTAAAACTGCCAGCAATACGCCGCAATAGCGGCGTTTTGCTGGCGGTATTACAGCGCTGCCCCATTGATTTCAATGGGGAGCAGGGGTGGAGGAGCGATAAACACACCGCTCCGAAGAAGCTGCTGGCAGGACTTTTCCCTGACGTCCTGCCAGCACACCGCTGTAGTGTGAAAGCCCTCGGGCTTTCACACTACAAACAATAGTGCAGCTTTTTTAGGGCGGATTACAGGCGCTATTTCTAACGCTATAGCGCCTGCAAAACGCCCTGGTGTGAAAGGGGTCTAACACCACCAACATTTCTATGGAACTAAATAGGCCTGAACTTTTCCCCCACCATTCTGAGCAGCACAATGCTGCGTACGGGTATCAGGACCCTTCGCCCGGTTGGCACTGGTCCCTACATGTTGTTCTATTGTAGGTTTGACATTGTATTGATTCTCTTTTTCTTTATTTTGTTTTTGTTTCGCTTCTCCTTTTCTACAACAAACGGAGTCCAACCAGGAAATTGGGACACCTCAACTGGAATACGCACCTTTTGGTCCACCGGAACACTGGCATCCACAGCCCCAAACAGTGAGTATGACCGCAATCCTCTAACAGCACACTTCTACCAACAAGTGTCACTCTGCAAGAACCCACAAGATGGTGCTATTGCCTCAGTGACAGCTTTTTGCTACACTCAACACTCAGCTTCCCTTTCTCCCACACATGGGTCTGAAGATTTTATCAATTAATTCACAGGGCCTTAACCACCCAGCAAAAAGGAGATCTCTATGGTCTGAAGCCCTCGCCGCAAAGGCTGAGATAGTGTGCACCCAGGAAACACATTTTTCTGCAAATGCTCTCAACAATACGAAGGGAGTTCTCATCGCAGTGAAAGACTCTGTCACCTTTACCCTTCATGAGCTGGTCACAGATATCAATGGCCAGTATATTATTATGGTTTGTGAGGTTGACTCTGCCACCTACACTATTGTTAACGCCTATGCACCAAATAAGCATCAGATCCGCTTTTTCCACAAATTGATGAAGATCACTGATAAACATCAAAAAGGCAGTCTAATAGTGTGTGGAGACTTCAACGCTACCCCTGACCCTGTTGCAGACTCCACATCAGGAGCTAGAAGATTGGGGCCTTCCCTCCTACCCACACTCCATGAACAGGGTCTATTTGATGCTTGGAGTTGCCTGCACGCAGGGGAACGAGACTTTACATTTTTTTCCTCACCGCATAGAGCATACTCCCGTATTGATCTCTTTCTGGTGGACCAGAGCACCCTGGTCAATGTGTCGTCTGCAGACATCAATGCTATCACATGGTCAGACCATGCATCGGTTGCATTGACTCTGGGCAATGCAGGGACCAGTGTCCCACCACCTTTATGGCGGATTAACTCTTTTCTTTTACAAAAAATGGACTCTAAGCTAACAATTGAAACACAGTTGAAAGAATTCTTTGCTCTCAATAAATCCTCTGTACAAGACAATTTTGTTTTATGGAACGCCCATAAGGCATTTATCAGAGGCATTCTCATCCAGCTGGGGGCGAGGGCTAAGAGGCAGCAGCACAAAAAACTAAAAGACCTGACTGATAAAATCTTTCTACTAGAAGCTGAGAACAAACATAAACCCTTTACCACACTCTCTACCCAAATTTCTGATATGACCTGAGACTTCTATTGGAGAACTTTGACAAATCAGCCCAAAAACTTAAAATGACGCACTATACCACGGGCAACAAGGCTGGCAAGACACTATCATGACGTATCAAGGGCCTCAGACAAAAAAACAAAATCCCGTATATATTGCACTCTATCACTAAAAACAAATTGTATCACCCTCAAGCTATGGCTCCCTTTACAATCTACAAACTGATCCAAACACCACCCAACCGGACACAGTTGAAATCAATAGGTTTCTAGTGAAATTGAACATGCCCAACTTAACACAGGACCAACTGCAGTCTTTAAACCAGCCACTCAATGCCAGTGAAATCCAAACAGCAATTGATTCTTTACCCGCCAATAGATCCCCTGGGCCTGACGGGTTCTCTGGTGACTACTATAAAACCTTATCACAAATACTAGTCCCATACTTGGAACGGATATTTAATTCTGCTGCTGCCTCGACCTCCTTCCCTCCTGAGATGCTGTCTGCTGTTGTTGTGGCACTGCCGAAGCCGGGGAAGGAACCTAACACCCCCCCCAACTTTAGACCTATATCCCTACTCAATATAGACTTGAAGATATATGCCAAAGTCCTAGCTTCCCGCTTAGTTGATATACTACCTCTCCTCATACACCCAGACCAAACGGGTTTACCAAGGGCCGCCAGACGTCTGACGCTACACGCAGACTGACAAATATCATACACTTAGCTAGAGTGCACAAAAGGCCTTCTCTGCTGTTGGCCTTGGATGCAGAGAAGGCCTTTGACCGTATACATTGGCAATATCTTACCCTGGTCCTGCAGAAATTTGGCTTCTCGGGAAATATATTGCAGGCTATCTTAGCCCTATACTCTAAACCCTCAGCAGGGCTTCTCACATCGGGAGTCCTCTCTAAACCCTTTGCCATAACAAACGGCACTAGGCAAGGATGCCCTCTGTCACCCCTTATCTTTAATATCTTAATGGAACCTTTAGCTGTTTATATCCGCACTCACCCTAAAATCACAGGATTCCCCATGGCCAATCACACCCATACCATTAGTCTATTCGCAGACGATATTATTATGATCTTAACAGATGTGGAATCTTCCCTGGCTTCGGTTCATGAGACCCTAAAAATGTTCAATAGACTTTATATGTTATTATAAAGTCAATGAAAGTAAGTCTTATATCATGGGCATTGGAGTAGACGCAACCACTCAAGCGAGACTAAGCGCTAAATATCCATATGTATGGAAACAGGAAGGGTTGCAGTACTTGGGGATCATTCTCACATCACATACTGATGATCTGTATGCAGCTAATTACTCTCCATTCCTCACCCTAATGCACAGCAAACTCTTAGAGCTATCCAAAATAGAAATGTCATGGACTGGCTGCCTAGCGGTGTTTAAAATGCTGGTGCTCCCACAAGTGCTGTATTTATATAGATCTTTACTTATTCCGGTCAATAACTCCTTTTTTACCAAGGCCCAATCCACTCTAAACAACTACCTCTGTCAAGGTAAGAGGGCGAGGTGTGCCTTTAAAAATCGAATAAAAGCCAAGACTGCAGGAGGTATAGGGCATGTGCTACTGAAAGAATATTACTTGGCCGCTATCCTTGCACAAACCAGGACATGGTTTTCACACTCGCAGGGACCCAGATGGTTGGAACTATCACAAATCCCAGGACATAGCTTGGTGGACCTACTTCTTACCAGCAAATACCCCACACGGGCCCTGTCACACCTTTCACAAACTATCGGAGCCACTCTCCATACCTGGAACACTTTCGTGTCTCTGGAATTTTTAGACTGTCCCCTAAAAACCATGCAATTACCACTTGCTAGTCTATCACTCCTCATACCAGACTTAAACATAGCACATTGGACATCCAAAGGCATACGCACAGTGACTGACCTGATGATAGGCCCCTCTCCTAAAACCTTTAAGTCGCTCCAGTTGGAATACAACTTAGAGGATAGTGACTATTACAGATACCTCCAGATAACCCATTTACTCCACAAAACCCCCATTCACGACATTTCACTGCCATGGAGAGTAACACTTTACCTTACAAATGCGACCACTAACATCAAAGGGATATCACTATTCTACTCCCTTATCCACTCTAAAACCACATTTCAAATATCTAACAACATCAGGGCATTAGAGCAGGCCCTAGACACGGGGTATACAGAAGACCAATGGCGGAAAGCCTTAGAAACCAATCTTAACGAGACCAAAAGTGCCAATCTTTGGGAAATCACCCACAAGATAACCCTAAGGTGGTACCTAACCCTGCAAAGACTGTCCAAATTAAACCCCCAAAATTCTCCCATGTGGTGGAGGAAATGCGCCAATGTAGGCACACTGTATCATGTCCTGTGGGATTGCCCTGGGCTTCACCGACTTTGGGCCGAAATTTTCACCCTTATCTCTACATTAGCTGGGACTCCTGTCACACCAAATGCACCCTTGGCACTCTTATTACTTGGCATAGAAAACATACCACCAGGGGTCAGAACAGTAATTACTCACATCCTCCTAGGCACTCGACTAGTGATTCTACAACACTGGATGAACACTACTCCCCCGAATTTCAAGGAAATAATAGAGACAGTTAACACCCACACAACTTACGAAGCGATGTTTACCACAACCCAAGACAACTATGGCAAAATGAAATCAAAATGGACCACCTGGTCCTCATGGTACACATCTACACAACCCTAACTAGAATTACTACATAACCTACACAGAGTAACTAGTTCACCGACCCTGCCTTCCTTAGGAACTTATATTATCTGACAACCCCATCATATAAAACATTTACTGGGAAATATTGATCCTACCTTTGTGCATCTCCAACCCTTATTTTGTGCTACCTCAGGATCTTTTTATGTTTTACTTATGTTTCCTGTTATAATTTAATACTACACAATGAGTGCCACATGGACTATATATTCAAAATACTTGGCTTATGTATATACTAATAAGCATGTTCATTGAATACTGTATGACTCCAATTGAAACCATTAAAAATTATTGTTGTTAAAAAAAAACTTCTGTGTGCAGCAGCCCCCCTAATACTTACCTGAGCCTCCTCTCAATCTAGCAATGTCCACAAGAGTCTTGGCTATCCGGGGACTGGCACTCCTGATTGGCTTTTGACAGCAGGGGAGCCATTGGCTCCTGCTGCTGTCAATCACAGCTAATGAGCCAATCAGGAGACGGAGGGGGCGAGGCTGCGCTGCAGCTCCATGTACGAACGGACACACCGAGCTGTGCCTCAGGAGCGTGCCTGCTTGGGTGCCCCCATTGCAAGCTGCTTACTGCGGGGGCACCTGGCAGGAGGGCCAGGCCAGGAGTCAGGCTGCTCTGTGCAAAACCACTGCACAGAGCACGTAATTATAACATGTTTGTTATTTTAAATAAAAAACAAGACTTTACAATCACTTTTGATCATTCAAGTTTGGGTCCCATGGACTAATAGGGATTGTGATTTGGGCCTCAACTTTTTACATGTTCGGGAGTTCTAGTGCAAACCAAATGTGGGGGGCATTTGGCCCAACTCTAAGAAAGATGTTTTAGACATCTTTGTGGACAGTTTGCGGGAGGCTGTTTTCTGTACCATCATGACTGTGAAGTTTGTGTGGAGAAACTTGAGTGGCCTTTACAGAGTCCCTAACCATTGGGATGAACTGGAATGCCAATTTCTATTGGTACCGTACTATGTACTTGGGGGATAGTCATCCATAGATATTAAAAACTAAACCTTCTAAATAACAAAGTTCATGAAATGTGTAATCTTGTATAGTGACCCATAAGGAACCAGTGAACTGCTTGCCTGGCTGTGATGTTTGTGATATTGGGACAGTTGAAGTTCTCCAAGGTGTACTTTGCATTGTTGCTGTTGTTTTACTGGTCTCCACACTTGGTATAATCTTCGCTGGTGGCTCAGTCCTGGGGGCTGAGGAAAAAAAGATTTTAAAAGGGTACCAATTTGCTTAACCAACAATACAAAGAATAGTACACAAAGACTTTCTATTATTTTACGTTAGTGCTTAAAAATGGTTTTAGTGCAAAAAAAATCACATAAATCACATACAGTCTTCTTTTTTCTTGGATTATTGAAAAAAAAACTGTTTAAATAATCGAAAACAGTGGCTTATAATAGAAGCAGTTAATTTTCTTTTATAGTAAGTCTGTATGCAGTCTATGCACACTAAAGTATCTGCATTTTCTGAATTAGAAAAAGCAAGTTTTTTTATTTTATTATTTTCAGCATTTCAGAAAATTCAAATATTATCTTGAAACATTTGCAGTGCAATTTATCTTATTAGTTCCTGTCCTCTCCCCTCCAATAGCAAAATAGAGGAGGGGGGGGGGAACCCCACAAAAGGAAAAAGAAAGAGCAAAAAAAAGAAAAAAAAATCCAAAGTAAGAAAAAGAAGCGAGAGGATGGGGGGGGGGGGGGGGGGGGTCGACCTATGACAAATGTAAATATATAGAACTGGTCTTTATGTCCTCCCTGAGGTGATCCCCCTCTTACACATTGGGGAGGTACAGAAACTATAAGGTTAATCAATATTAATTAAAAAGTCATACTCTGATTTCCCATCAGGGTCTGATACTAATTCATAATATAGTTTAGTTTTCTTAAATTGAAACCAAAGGATATCCCAGGCTGGCTAATATTTTTGTAACCCTGACTGGGAGGTACAATGACTGTGTGAATATCAGTGTTTTGATACACGGGCAAAAAGAATCCTGAAAGGACAGCTGCTTAAAGGTTAAATGTTATAAATGCTCCGCAGGCGCGGTATAATAACAAGACATTTGACGCATGCTCTCGCTGAAGGAAAACTGGTCTATATACACTCGGTTGACCCAGCACAGGGATTTACCCCCCCTCTTGTTATTTTTTAGCTGCTTTGAGCTATTATTCTATTACTACCCCCCCACTTATTTTTTTTATTTTATTTTTTTTCTCTCTTTTTGGCCGTGCTGCCCCTTTTTTTTTTTTTTTTTCTTCTCTTTGAGGTCAGGCCTAGACTCTTTATACCAATCCTGAGCAATAAAGATGTCAAGGAGGAGAGGAGAGGATCAGGTACTGGAGGAGAACGAAGGGATACAACACCTCCGCTCCTCAAAAGAAAAAAATGCTCAGGTTGCGCGATCAGCTGCAGCAAAATTAGAACGGTATACCCGTACACCGGGTCAGTCTCCAATAAAGGGAGAGCAAACGGAACAACAAGCCCAGCCTACTCAAGTAAAAACACAACAGGGGGGATCAGTGGATAGAAAAAGCCAAGGTCCTTCAGGCTCAAAAATTGTAGCAGTACCCAGCTCAAAGAATGTAAGCAAACATCAAGGGACAACCCAAAATGAGACCGAAGTGGGTACTAAAGGTAATCCCCCTACTGTAGAGGAACCAACATTAAGAGAGGTCCTTCAAGCTGTTAATGCATGTAAAAACTCGCTGGGAGATCTATGTGGCCAATTTAAAAGTATGAAGGAGGAGTTACTATTGATTAGACAGGACATACATAACGCAGCGGAAAGAACGGCAGCATTAGAAATAAGGATAAGTCAAATGGAAGATGTTTTACACCCACTACATCAAGAGGTTAACAGTCTGAGAAAACAACTAACCAGCCAAACCGCCAGAATGGATGAAGTAGAAAATAGACTTCGAAGAGACAATATTAGGGTGCTGGGACTGCCTGAGAGATGCGAAGGCTCTGACCCTATAAAATTTTTAGAGACATGGTTCATAGAACTATTTGGCAGAGAAAAATTTTCACCTTTTTTCTCAATAGAAAGGGCCCATCGGGTTCCTTTTAAAGCCCCGCCTCCCGGGGGTCGTCCTAGACCAATGATTTTGAAATTTTTTAATTATAATGATAAAGTGACGTTGATGCGTAAGGCTAGGGATATGGGGAGTGTTATGTATGATGGTGTAAGGATTTCTTTTTATTCAGATTATTCACCAGAACTGCAGAGGCGTAGGGCCGATTTCTTAGAAGTTAAACGTACCTTAAGAACCCATAAGATTACATATGCCCTTTTATACCCAGCACGCTTGCGAATAGTGACACTGGGGGGAATACGGGTGTTCGACGCCCCGGGAGATGTAACCTTATGGCTGGAGGCTAACAAGGAGTCATTACAGATGCATTAAGGGGGTGGGGGAGGGGAATTAGGGTCTTTTTTTGAATATTTTTTTTTTTTTTTCTCTGGAGTACAGGGAGAGAGTTGAGGGAGATTTAAATGAGGTATGAAACAATGATAGTAGGGGAGATAGGGACTAAGGTTTCACCTTTTCTTCTTTATGCCTGTTTTATTTTACTTGCGGTGTTTGTCTCCCCTAGGGTGGAAGTAGAGTGTAATAAGTGTGGGGAAGTGAAGGGAGGGAGGGATGGAAGGGAGGAGTGTGAATGGGCCATGTATACCCCCTTAAGGGAGTACCTAGATAGGTGGTGGTGGGTTGGGGGGATAGGGAGGGAGGGGGTGGGTTGGGGGTATAGGGAGGGAGGGGGGGGGGTTAGGAGGGGTTGGAAAAGGAGAGAGGGTAGAAGGGGTCAAAAAATTTTGAATACAGAGGATCACAGAAGGCTGAAAGCTGCATATTGTATATTTTGCACACAAACAGTAGCCCAATTGGAAGCTACTATTATAAAGATGACACACCTGCAGGGATTTTGTAAACTAGGTGGATATGGGGGGAGCACGGGTAGAATGAGATATTATAGGATATTTTTCACAAAATTTGAAGTCCCACGCCCTTTTTGTTTATTTATTTAAATTTTTTTTCGTTATATGCTGAATAATGCTGGATAAGGTACTTAATGTTGCCTCTTGGAATATAAGAGGCTTGGGGAGTCCGACTAAACGAGCAGCAGTTTTTTCGATGCTGGATAGACATGCGATCGGTCTGGCCTGTCTGCAGGAGACACATTTAACAAAATCAACTATCCCCCAATTTAAAAATAGGAGGTATCAAAATCAATACCACTCCACCCACACATCCTACTCGAGGGGAGTGTGTGTGATGATAGGAACAGGGGTGAGATTCGTCTGCAGACAGGCCAGTTTAGATGAACTGGGCCGCTATATTTTTTTATATTGTGTTTTGGAGGATAGGCCATGTGTTCTGGCGTGTGTCTATGTGCCACCCCCGTTTAAGATGGAGGTGGTGTATAGACTAATGGATTTTCTGGCAGACAAGGAGGAGGTACCAGTAATAATTTTGGGGGATTTTAATGAAGTGCTTGATAGAGGGGCTGATAGGTTCCCCAGTAAACTTCAACTAGGAGAAACGGGGTTAACAAGATTAGGTTATTTCCTGAAGGAAGTAGGACTGTTGGATATGTGGAGGGTGAGGAATATGAATGTAAGGCAATATTCTTGTTTTTCAAGTTCTCACTCAACACTATCCAGAATAGATCTAGCCCTGGGAAATGAGGAAGCACTGCAAGATGTAAGAAATATAGAGTACCTACCTAGGGGAATATCTGACCACTCACTTTTGAAAATAGTACTGAGAACAGGGGAAAAAAGAAAAATACCGGGGGGTTGGAGAATAAGTCCATTCTGGCTTGAACTAATGAAGGATGTAGAAGAAATTCCAAAAAGATTAAAAGAGTTTTTAGTATTCAATATAGACACTGCCCCAACTAATACAACATGGGATACATTAAAAGCATATACTAGAGGTATTCTGATCCACCAGGTGACTAAAATCAAACAGAAATCTAGGAGCTGGGAGGGGAAAATTAGGAAGGAAGTAATAGAGGCAGAGGAGAACTATGTTCAGGATCCCACCTATGAAAAACAAAGAATATGGTTAAACAAACAGCATGGGTATAGGTCGGCAATTATTAAAAGGGAAGAAAATTAGCGATTATTTCAGAAGCAACGCTATTTTGGGGAGGGAGAGAGTGTCGGGAGAACATTAGCCCAGCTAGTAAAAACTAACTCCCCCTCAGCTATAATCCCAGCGATTAAGTCCATGAATGGGACAGTTCTTACAAGCGAAAAGGAGATTGTAGAAGCCTTCAGGGTTTTCTATGAGGAACTATACAGAACTCGAGGCCAGAGGAACGAAGAAGGTATGGGCGCATTTTTGGAAAAAGTGAAACTTCCAACCCTCACTCAAGAGGAGAGGGATGATCTGGAAGCCCCTATAACCCTTAGTGAGATACAGCAGGCAGTGACTGGTATGGCTAACCAAAAGTCCCCTGGGCCAGACGGCCTACCGGTGGAACTATACAAGAAATATAGTGAAATTTTACTCCCAGAACTACTTAGGACTTTGAAAGGGGCAAAGGTAGAGGGGAAACTGCCCGCATCTATGATGGAGGCGACCATTATTGTAATACCTAAAGAAGGAAAAGATCCTCAAGAGGTAGCTTCGTACAGGCCGATATCACTTTTATGTTCTGATGCTAAAATTTTAGCGAAGGTATTGTCGAATAGGCTAAATAAAGTTATTAATAGGCTGATACACATAGACCAGACAGGTTTTATTGCCGGACGATCAACCAGTATGAATATAAGAAGGGCATTTTTAAACATTCAGACCCCTCCGATGAACGCGGGCTCGAGGGCCATCCTATCTTTGGACATGACAAAGGCTTTTGATAGTCTAGAATGGGGATATTTATGGCGTGTCCTGGAGGGGTGCGGGGTCGGCCCCGCGTTCATCGGATGGATTAAAATGATGTACAGTGACCCCAGTGCAAAAGTAAGAATAAATAAAGAACAATCTGAAAGAATAGAGATGAGCAGAGGGACAAGGCAGGGGTGCCCTCTTTCCCCTCTGCTCTTCGCTATTGCAATGGAGCCATTGGCGATCGCTATTAGGTCAGACCCTGAGATATCTGGTTTTCAAAGGGAAGAGGACAGAGAGGAGAGAATCGCACTTTATGCAGATGATGTTCTTCTCTTTTTAGGGGACAATGGTCAATCTCTGGCAAAGGCAATTAAACTTGTAGAGGACTTTGGAGGTTTCACAGGTTTGACAATAAATTGGGGGAAGTCAGAGCTGCTCCAAGTAGATACCCCAGCCGCAGTGACTGCGACTGGGATACCGCAACTAGAAATGGTAGACTCAATGAAATACCTAGGTATATACTTAACAGTAAACTTAGAGCAATATGTTGATAAAAATATGCTTCCGTTATTGGGTAAATTCAAGCGAAGCTGTGACGCCTGGAGTCGACTTCCCTTGTCGGTAGCGGGTCGTTGTAGCCTGATAAAAATGATATGGTTGCCACAATTGTTGTATGTTCTGCACAATGCCCCGGTGTGGATAGGGAAAAAATGGTTTAAAAAGTTTGAAACTCTCTTTCGGGAATTAATTTGGAAAAAGGGACAAGCGAGAATTCGACTCCAGGCGTTACAGCAGCCAATGGATAGGGGGGGATTAGCCGTGCCCAACCCTAGGAATTATTATTTAGCAGCGCAACTGCAACATCTGGTGGGATGTAACCAGGAGGGGGAGGGTAACCCAAATGGCAGAGCAATGCTGATTGGAGCCCCACATAAAAAACTGGTAGATGCACTGGAAGCAAGTTCTTTTCAGCGCAAGGGCCCCATAATAAATATGCTGAGTAAAGTATGGAGAACGGTAAAAAAGATGTTGGGATGTACAGGTTGGTCAGAATATACACCCTTGTGGGATAATAAGAACTTGCAGGAAATATTGTCAATTGGGAGAATTAATACATGGGAGAAGAAAGGAATAGTCAGGTTGGGTCAAATCTACGATGGTAGAATTTTGAAAACATTTACGGATCTAAAAAAGGAATATGACCTACCGCAACAGACATTCTTTCAATACCTTCAGCTCCGGCACGCTCTGAAAGCGCAGTTTGGTCCACAGATCCCTGAGTGGGATAAGATATCCTTACCCCAGGAGATAATTAAAGTAGATACATCTAGGGGAGTCATATCTACCCTTTATGGGTTATTAGGTAGGGGTCTCAAAATAGAACCTGGCTTAGCCAAGCAAAAGAAGAAGTGGGAAGAGGACATAGGAGAGATCACGGAGGAACAGTGGAAGAGAATACTGGAACTGGGGCCTCTATTATCGGTTTCTCCATCACAGAAAGTGTCACATCTGATGCTGATATACAGGGCCTACTATACTCCCAAGAGACTGTTCTTGTTTGGAAGGAGGACGGACGCCAACTGTCCTAGATGCCGAGGCTATGGGGACCTTCTACATATGATGTGGAGGTGCCCAAAGCTGTTTCGATACTGGGAAGGAATAGCAGAAATTATAAATAAAATATTTGGGATTAACTTGGACCTAGATCCTAAAACCTGTATACTAGGATACAGGAAAATGCCGGGCGAACAGAAAAGTACTACGCTTGCAGTTACGCGCTGCTTATTTCAAGCGCGGAAACTGATAGCACAGAAATGGCAGTCCGAGAGTGCACCTCTTGTGAGTGAGTGGACCCAGGTTATCAACGATTTAATATGGAAGGAGAAAACTGTATATATACATAGAGGAAACCTTATAGGGTTTGAGAAAATCTGGAGGCCGTGGCTGAATGAATTAGGGTATCCATCTGATCAACAATAGTAGTAGAAAGAAAAGAAGGGAGGAAGAAGAGGAAAGAAGGAAAAGAAGAAGAAAAAGGGTAAATGAAGTACAAAGCAGCTTGAAAACCATGAAATACAGGTTTAAAAATTAGCCTAGAGATAACAAAGATAATTCTAGAGAAGAGGGACACTAGGAGAGGGAGGGAGAGGGGGAGGACGGGGTAAGGGAGGAGGGATGGGTTGGGAGAAGAGGGGGGGGGGTAATGGAATGTGGGATAAATTGATACTATAGGAAGTGTGAATATGTATAGTGGACAAGTTTAATTGTTGTGTGTATAAGTTGTTTGTTATGATATTTTGTACAATGGGGGAAAAAAAAATAAAAAAAAAATAAAGAGAAATTAAAGTTAAAAAAAAAAAAAAAAAAAAAAAAAAGAAAAAAAAAAAGAAGGAGCTGGCCAACCCTTCGTAGCCACTGTGAGATAGTAGGTATTAAAGTTTTTCCCTAATATAGTGTAATCAGAGATTTACAAGCGTTTAACAAATATGGGGTCATAGACATCTTGTATTGCTCTGTTGTTTCGTTCGTACAATAAAGTAAAAACTTTAATGGTTCAGATTTAATTACTCGGCCCAGTATCAGAGAGATTACCTTTGCCACTTCTTCCCAAAATGGCCAGATTGTAGGGCAGAACCACCATATGTGCCCGTGTGTGACTCGCTCTCCAAACTCCCTCCAACACAGGGGTGAGGTCGAGTCAGACATTGCATGTAATTTTACTGGTGTATAATGCAATTGAGATGAAAGTTTACCTCCGGCATTCTACTCGAGGTGGCGGGTATATAATAAAATTGTATAATCTTATCTTTTTGTTTATCTGTAATGCCCCGTAAACACGAGCAGATTTTCTGACGGAAAAAACTTGGATGGTTTTTGCCGACAGAATTCCACTCAAGCTTGGCTAGCATACACACGGTTACACAAAAGTTCTCTGAACTTTAGACTGTCAAGAATGCGGTGACGTACAATACTATGAGGAGCCGAGTAAATGAATTTTAATGCTTCTGAGCATGCGCCGAATTGTTTCCGAGCATGCGTAGGAATTTTGCACGTCAGAATTTGTACAGACGATCGGAATTTCCGATCTGAACTTTTTCCGACCGAAAAATAGAGAACCTGCTCTCAGTCTGATGGAGCATACACACGGTCGGAATTTCTGACCAAAAGCTCACATCCGACTTTTCCTGGCAGAATTTCTGATCGTGTGTATGGGGCTTTAGTAAGAAATACAATGTTGTGGCTTGATTGCATAATTGCTTCAATAGTTCTTTTAACGAACAAAAGGGCTATGGGAGATTCCAAATAAATTGAGACAACTGTATGTATCTCCATTGGTCCATAAATGTTGACTGATCTACTCCACATAAGGACCTACTTGGTTTAATTTTTGAGTCTTTCAATGCTTGGTGTAATAGCTGTGTTACCTCTGGAAACCATGATTCAAAGCCCATATCAAGTACTCCCGGCATTAAATATTCATGTTTTAGCAAGGGCATTAGTGGGGATTGGGAAATTATATTTCCAACCAAACCAAGAATGTAGGGAGTCCCATATTGCCAGGGTTGATTTAGTCAGGGGAGATATTGTGGCCAACAGCCACCTCAAAGGTCATGGTATCCATGGCACTACTGATAAGTTAGTATCTGCTAGTGCCTTTTCAGGTCCAGTCTTTTTAGCATATTTTCAGTCTGCCATGTGGGCTAGTGCAATTGCGTGATAATATAATAAAAAAATTGGTAAAGCCAGTCCACCTAGCTTTTTAGAACAGTATAAGATGTTTTGAGATATTCTAATACCCTGTCCTTTCCAAATATAATGTGCTATAGATGACTGTAGCATCGAAAAAAATCCTATAGGGACACCAAAGGGTATCATTTGGAATAAATATAGGACTCAGGGTAGAACATTCATTTTAACAACGTTGATCTTACACAGACAAGAATGGCAAACGGAAGTCCATTTATGTAAATCTAGTTTAATTTTTTTAAGTAAATCAAGATAATTATATTGGAATAAGTTGGTAAGGCTAGGTGTAAGATGGATACTTAAATACTTTAAGGTGGCTGTTTGCCAAGTAAAAGTGAATGAGAAAAAGCACTTTAACCACTTGTGATCCTGAAGATTTTACCCCCTTCATATCCAGACCATTTTTTGCTATTTAGTACTGCGCTACTTTAACTGGCAACTGCATGGTTATGCAAAGCTGTACCCAAAGAAAATGTATAGAATTTTTTTTCAGATAAATAGAGCTCTCTTTTGGTGGTATCTGATCACCACTGGGTTTTTTTTATTTTTTATGATATAAACCAAAAAAAAAAAAAAAAAAAACATTTTGAAAGAAAAAAACAATATTTTTTACTTTCTGCTATAAAACATATACAATAAAATGTAAAAAAATCTAATTTCTTCATAAATTTTGGCCAAAATGTAGTCTGCTACATGTATTTGATAAAAAAAAAAAAAATCCAATAAGTGTATATTGATTGGTTTGCGTGAAAGTTATTGTACCTACAAACTATGGTATATATACTGGAATTTTTACTGGCGGTGAGCAGTGATTTATAATGGGACTGCCATAGTGCGACGGATAATCTGACACTAACTGACACTGGGAGGAACTGACTAACTGCCACTAACATCACCAGTGACGTTATTAAAGTGATCAGTGATAATAATATAAAATATCACTATAATAATGACACTGTTGACAATCTACACAGAGCTCTATACAGGGAGAATGATCTCTCTGTTTCTCATCCCTGCTTTGCAGGGATGAGAAACTTAGAGGTCTCTTAGTAAAAGCAGCATACTTTACACACATTTAACCCCTTGTTCACCCTAGATGTTAAGCTCTTCCCAACCAGTCTCATTGCATTATACTGCAGAGAACATTAACAGACATCAAGCAAAACACCTGAACACTGTCATATGACTGTTACTGTTTCCCCAGATAGCCAGCAACAGTGATTTCAGCATTGGCAGCTCGTGTTTGACGGTCGGTCTGGCACTTTCCCCGTCGGCGACGGGTGGCAGACAGCAAGCAGCGCCTCTGGCTCTAATCAGTGCTTCAAAAAAACAGTAAACCTGTTTAATAAGGTGTGATATGCAGGGAGTTTTCAGTGTTCTACAAAGCGTGGAGTGTGCAGAAACTTCATTCCATGTCTTTGCTGCATCTGAGCCGCAGCAAAGATGGATGCAGTGGTTATGGAGCACAGTGTTAGATGGCCTCCATCCCTTCCTGCCATGTAAGGAACCCAGCCAAAGTGTAAGTTGCTTTCCTCTGTGCTCTGTAAACATGGCAGTCAGCTCCTCTGATCTCTGTCAGTGTTTCCTGCTTCATTCATCCCCTGCCTTTAATTACAGCTCAGTGCAAACACAGGAAAAGGTACAGAGGCAGAGCTGCTCTGACAGCCCCCCACATTGTCAGCAAAGATGGAGATGTCCTGAGGTCTAAGTACAGAACTCTGTGTATGTGCAGACTGGGGCAGCGCTGGGAGAAAGGCTGGGAGATTCCATATGTGCAAACACATTATTTCAGCAAGCTGCAAATGCCATAAACCTCGTTGGAAATCAGAGTCCCCCATGTCAGAGTGTTACCTCCTCGCTCTCTTTTCCAATTTATTATTTTAAAAATAACCCTGTTCCTGACAAATGCACTCGTATTTCTTTTTGCTCCTTCCACTTTGTAATTTATCCAATCCTGACTTCTGCACTCCAATTGTAGGTATAATGATCATGTGTAAGCAAGACGATTGGGGGGGCGCAGTTTGAAAAGTTTGCCCTGGGCGCTGGGGGACCTTGTCGCAGCACTGGATAGGGGCGCAGTGATGGACGGGGGGAGGCGGCGCCCGTGCGCCCTTAATGGATGGGCTGACCCTGGATTTCAACCTCACCAGTGACAAAGGAAAGATTAGTGAGGGAAGTGGATATAAAGTGTTTGGTGGCAGGTGGGTCCCCTTTGCAAAGAGTCTGTCACTTTGCCCTGTGAAGGCAAGGTAACATTGGGGTTGATCTACTAAAGGCAAATAGACTGTGCATTTTACAAAGTTGCTAGAGAAATTAGTAAATGAGCAGAAGCTTTGCTGACTTCCATCATCCAATCTTCTGCAAGCAAAAATTTTTTTTTTTTTTTTTTTCCATGCACATGATTGGGTAATCTTTGCAAAGTGAGGCTTTACCTCATTTACCAATCTATGGAGCAACTGCAGTGTGCACTCTTTGCCTTTAGTAAATCAACCCCATTGCCTCTTTAAACGGAAACAAAAGCTGTGCCCAAAAAAGGCAGGCAGACCATGACAGGTCATGTGACCTTTATTTTTCAGATCTATTCATTTTAATATCTCTCTATTGGCTTCAGGGTCCTGAAGACAGTGGAATGCTAATCACATTTGTAAAGGACACCAGCGTGCTTTAGAAATGCATGGGTGTTTTTTAAAGCAGCTGTAAGGCCATGAACAGGCCATAAGGCTGCTTTTAAATGGCTATCACTAAGGCCGCGTACACACGTGGGGACTGTTCGCTCAACTTTGTCCGCTGAACAGTGTTTCGGCGGACAGTCCGCTCGTGTGTGGGCTTTTAGCGGACAGTTTCAGCGGACAGTCTGCTGAACAAAGTTTTTTCGGAAATTCCGAAAAACTGTCCGCTGAAACTCTGTTTCAGCGAACAGTCCCCTCGTGTGTAGGCTTGTTCGTCAAACTAAGTTCCGCGCATGCTCAGAAAGGATTTACACGCCGAAGTTTGCATTGCAGTGTATAGGACGTCGTATTTTTCGTCCCGTCGTACGTGCCGTTCACGTCATCGCGCACGGTTTCAGCGGACTGTTCGTTCGTCGTGTGTGGGCAAGTCCGTCCATGCTAATTTTGAGCGGACTGTCCGCTGAAACTGTTTGACGGACAAAGTTGAGCGAACAGTCCCCGCGTGTGTACGCGGCCTAAGGAAGATCTGAAATGTCTGGGAATGGTGCTACAGAAAAAAGCAAGAGGTATAGAGGAGTGGATACAATTCCTTCAGAAGACCAAAACCCTAATATGTTGTAGTGCCATAGACTAAGTAGGTAAGTAAAGGAAGATCTTCCACATACCAGGTTTCTGGCTTGTGAACTTTTCCAAATAAAGTCCGAAAATATTCACATTACAGTTATCAGCATTAACATTTTGGAGCGCAGAAGATTCTGGATATGCATTGGCCTATTTAATATAAAGGGATCATTTAAAGATAACTTCTGTCCAAATCATTATATGATGGGTATAAATCTTAATCACAAAATTGACAATGCTGGGAAATCAGTAAATTGTTGCCAAAGCGTTAGCCTATATAGAGCTGCTAAGGCGACATTTGATTGAAAATAACACCCCTAATACTTACCTGAGCCCTCTCTCGATCAAGCAATGTGCACAAGACTCTTGGCTCTTCGAGGACTTGCACTCCTGATAGGCTTTTGGCAGCAGGGGAGCCATCGGTTCCTGCTACTGTCGATCACAGCTAGTGAGCCAATCAGGAGGCGGAGGGGGTGGGGCTGGGCCACGGCTCCATGTGTGAACGGACACACAGAGCAGCGGCTCAGAAACGTGTCTGCTTGGGTGCCCCTATTGCAAGCCTCTTGCTGTGGGGGCACCTGGCAGGAGGGCCAGAAGCCGGGCTGCTCTGTGCAAAACCACTGCACAGAGCAGGTAAGTATAACATGTTTGTTATTTAAAAAAAGAGAAAATAAATCACTTTAAGTGTGTTTTTGGGGTGTATTCAGGAAGTTTAATTTTAAAACAAGCCTGGAATAGTTTTAGTGTTAGCATAATTCTCATGAGCCATTTAAAGCTCCCTGCACCCTAAAGCCATCAGAAAACACCTTAATTCCACCTTCCCTATTGATTCCTATGCATTTAAGAAAAATAATGAATTTATGGGAAATTAAAAATTCTCAGTTATGTTAATATCTTGTTTTTTAGAATTGTGATGGTAGTGTTGCATTAAGTAGGTCATTTTCATCAAGGTATACTGTAGTAGTGATGGATATTTTGCTTCATTGAATGCCTTCCCCATCCCTATTGACAGGTAATAACATCTATCTACTGAAAATGAACATTTACTGTTACCTTTTCCATGTGATTTACAGTAACTTGTTTACCTGTGCACTGCTCATCCAATCTTATCCATGAGACGCACTGTTGTAAATATTCAGAATTACACTGTCCATCTGGACAGTAACATGTTTGGCTACGACAGCTGACATTTCCAGGACAATCCCTATTATCTGTACATTTATCTGTATAAAAACAAAGGTTTTTTGTGAATATTAACAAGCAGTTTTACTGTGACAATGCAGTGTAATTGTATTAAAAAAAAAAGTATATATAAAGCTTTTAAAAACTTAAAAAAACTTAAAAAAAACTTTAAAAACTATAAACTTTTTTGCTTTTTGGATAGAGAAAGTAATGGTTTAAACCCTTCAAATTATTTTTTGTTACCATCTGTTCACTGCCAGGAAGATTATGCTTAAAATTCTTTCAACGTCAAATGGCCTCAAACCACAAATATGATCTTAAATATACCCAATTCAAATTTTTTGGTTTTTATTATAGAAGATAATCTCAATACAGGTTATTTGCATAACGATATACATAGATATGGAAGATGAAATACAAATGCACATATATAGATATCAATGATGAAAGGATAGTGTATTAATAGAAATGTTCATCTGATCTAGAGTTGAGTAATTTCAGTTGATTGTATAATCTGTTGTTATCAAAAACGGGAATATAACATATATATATATATAGAACAATAATAAAACACATTATTCTATAAGAGATAACTTCCATGGTGTCCATTTTTTTTTTGTATATATGCATGGTGTCTAATAATGTGTGATGGATGTGTTCTGATAATTTAACATTCAGCATACGGTTCATTATCTGAGGCCATGGTATTGTAGAAGAGTGCCAATTGAATGCTATAGCCCAATGAATGGTTCTAAATAACGTATGTATTAGCCTAGTGTGTGCTATGGGTATATCCGGTATAGGAAAGAATAAGAGGCATACAGTATTTGTGGTGTTAAAGCTATTTTCCTACCTATTATTCTATTTTGTTTGCATTTTGCCATGTGGATTTAGACCCCTTTCACACCACGCCGCCCATAGCGTCGGCGGTAAAACGGCAATATTTTTAGCGGCGTTTTACCATCGGATTTGCGGCACATTTTGGCCGCTAATGAGGCACTTTTACCCCCCACTAGCGGCCTAGAAAGGGTTGAAATCGCCGGCAATACGCTGCAATAGCAGCGTTCTGCCGGCAGTAATACAGCGCTGCTTCACCGCTCCAAAGAAGCTGCTGGCAGGACTTTTCCTGATGTCCTGCCAGCGCACCGCTGCAGTGTGAATGGTGCAGCTGTTTTAGTGCGGATTGCAGGCTCTATTCTAACGCTATAGCGCCTGCAAAATGGCCTTGGTGTGAAAGGGGTCTTAAGGTGTGCGTAGTCCCAAAAAGTGTGTAATATTGAAACTTTTGTGGGGCACGCTCTGAAACATAAGGGGGATTTTGCTGGGTAGTATGAATTCATTTTATGAGGGGTAAGGTACCATCTGTATTGTAATACGAATAAATCAATAAGATTGCGCTACGGACTAATTCTGAAAATGTTACAAACAGAAAAAAGAAAGAAGAAAGAAAAAATTCCTGATCAAAGTCTTAAAGGGTTAAAGCTGCCTATGCCTAGGTCCTCCTCCTTTGCATAAAGGAGGGGGCAAAAGGTAGAAAATTAAAATTAAGCTTTGGCGCTAGAACCCTATGTTTGTGCATCTAAGTGCGTACAAATAAGTGCCTTAAGATTATTAGAAAAAACTGTACGTGTTTAGCAATTATATATCCAGTGTCGGTGTTGGTTTTCTTATTGCTTATTTCTTATGTGCGTGTTTAACAAAAAATTATTACTTATAAATCCAGTATGAATACTGGTTTTCTTATTACATACTATGTATCAGTGTGAGTGCTGGTTTACCATGTATATAACTGTGTGATGCTGTATATATGTTTTCTGATAAAATACACACAGGTACCAGATAAACAAAGATAAACGACAACATTTTTTTTTACAATTGTGCACAAAAGTGCTGATTAATGATCTTAAACAAGTGTCATGCAACTACTAGTGCAAAATAATCGTGCAAAAAACAAGAAAAAAGTCCTTCAATATGCAAAGAAATTCATGCGATTTTCTAGCAACTTCAGGATGCGATTTTGAAAAAATAAGAAAAATAAGAAAAACGCAATAAGAAAACCAACACCGACACTGGATATATAATTGCTAAACACGTACAGTTTTTTCTAATAATCTTAAGGCACTTATTTGTACGCACTTAGATGCACAAACATAGGGTTCTAGCGCCAAAGCTTAATTTTAATTTTCTACCATCTGTATTGTAGTTTTATGGCTGATCCTCTGATGGATGCGGTTTTGGTGCTTTTTTGCAAATTGCAAATCATAATATCCCATTGTTCAACTGAAAATTATTCATTCAAATTGGATTCCCATTGGATCATTGGATGTGATTTGTCTGGTGTATTATGCTCATTTAAATCTTTGTAGATTCTGGATATCAATCCTCTGTCACGTGATGATGTTAAACATATTTGTTCAAATAGCCTAAAGGGAGTTTGGAGGGTGAGTGAATAATATTTTGGATAGAAAAGTTTAATTTTATTATAGTTTATTTGTTCTGTATCTGATAAATTGGATTCTGCTTGCAGATCTGAGAATGAACAGAAAATATTATTTTGCGTGAGAGATTTCAAGTTACCCAATTCAATTTTTTTAGGTAAAAATTTTGATGCAATCAAATGTAATATTTAAAAAATTTCTCTGACGTGCCCATAGGTATGGGCATAGGAATAACATACATTTTCCTTGCCAAGGCAGCTATTGCCAAGGGTTGATAAAAAAAACAAAAACAAAACAAAATGTTCTGAAACACAAGTTCAACTGGATCATGATTAAAGAAATACTCAGTATCCTACATGATGCTGAAGCTAAATTTGATCTAATGTGGCAGCCCTGAATAGAATGTATAAGGTGACCAGAAATAAGATAATTAGAGATGATTGGGATCTTTGAACTAATTTTATTTACTTATACATTATTTTCCTTTCTTCTTTTATTGTAATCTTCACTTTTCTGCAGCTGCCTCCAAAGACCCCCCTTTTTCTTACCTGTCTCTGTCTTCATTGGATAGATTGATAGCAGCAGGAGCCATTGACTCCCACTGCTGTCAATCCAATCCATTGGACACAGCAGCTGGACTCGGGAGTGAGCAGCTCTTCGTGGGGGCACCCGATGAGGGGGGTGGGAGTCAGAAGCATTGGTAGAACACCCCAGAAAAAGAGGATCGGGGCTGCTCTGTGCAAAACCCTTGCACAGAGCAGGTAAGTATAACTTGTTTGTTATTTTTATTTAAAAAAATGTGAACATTTACAACCAAAGTACATGTGAACCCTCACCTTGTAAAACAACCCATTCAGTGCAAAATAGAAATGAAAGGTAAAACATTTGTGTATACATATGAAAACCTTTTAAATTCCCTTTTACCCTTTTTTTTTTATAAGTGATCATATGCCCTGTGTTCTCAGCTGCATAGGAGCTGGGGGAGGAGAAGAAGCAGTACACTGAGCTTCTCAGTGAAAGGTTGTGTAGGGGGGTGGGCATGTCAGCACAAGCTTGATCATTAGATTAGCTCCCAGCACAGCAAGAAAACTGACCATAATGTGCTCTCATGCCTAGTGTGGTCAGTTTTTAGTAGGAAAGCAGAGGGACTGGCAGGAACTCCAGGAACAAAATGCTATGGTAAACAGACACATTTGCCCTTCCAGGCAGGACACAGGAAAGTCTCCATGGGTACCTTTAGGACTAAGACTGGGCTGATATGTGTTTTCTGACAGGAGAGAATACAAGTAAATGATAGCACACACAACAATCTTTGAAAGGCAAGGCTGCTCCATTATAACAACTTTGTGGTCATTCTTACAACCGCCCAATCCACAATGGTTCCCATTATACTACTCAAGAATGAGCAAATGAACTCTGAGACATCCATTCTCTCAGCACAGCAATATCTTACCTGTACAATAGAAAAGATCTTGATCATTTTTCTTCCTACCGAATCCAGAGTAGCAAACACATGGAGAGCTGCTTCCTCCTTGTTTACAGAGTTCTAGTGATTTAATGGAATAAAAAAGGTCAATGTAATGCAGTCAGTGGGGTAATAATAAACAGTAACTTGTGTGACCCTTCACTTGTACAGAGGTTGTAGCTTTTGGCCATACATACAAATGAGTTTAAGCGAATGTGTCTAAATCTGGCCCCTTCTAACACATAGCAAGACTCTTGCTGTATGCCCATTTGCCAGGACTGCTGTACTCAGGGGACAGGGCTTACATTCACCTATCTTTAGTATGGGCCAAATCATATTACTAGGGGCACATCTTGCTCTCTCCCTGCTGAACTGGAAACCGGGAACCGGGAACACCTTCCCCTTTAATACGGACATAGCGGGATTGTTTGTATTATGTATTAAGAACATGCTTCTAGTTTCTGGCTTCAAAACCCCTCCTCCCTCATGTTTACCATCTTTCAATCATTAATTCCCCCTAAATTTGCAGTTTCTTTACGAAGATGGGAATAACTTGAGGCTCACACATCTCAACTGCAGAAACACCTGAACTGTAGTTAGCTTTATCAACTGTCCTGTACTCAATAGGGAAGAAGAGAAGGCTGGCATGTCTCTACATTCTCTTATCCTATTTAACATTTGTTCTTTGTTTCAACTACAGCTTTAATAAAACATTTAGGGAGGCAGCTGGCACTCCTATGGTGCCCCCTAGGTTCCTCCCATGCTGGGAGGGTCTTTTGACTATAGTGCTAGTGATATTCTTTGGCATAGTCTATCCATCTGTGGCAATCAACACAATGTTTCTAGCACACTGTAGAAACATTCCATCCTTGCAGAACGAAAAGATGTAAAGGTGTGTCAGGAATCAGCAATAGGGATGCCCAGATTTGCATGGCAGGATACTGGGACCATGCTTTAAAAGAGAAGTATGGGATTTTTTTTTCAGTTTTATACTTACCTATACTCACCTTGTCCCCTGGCGCCTCTGCATAGAGAACCGAGCGATAGAACATCATCAATGGCTCGATTCTCTCAGCTCCCCGAGCAGAGAGCTACTGACTGTCAATCAGTAGTTCTCCGCTCTGTCTCCTCCTCACTCACTGGAGCACTGAGCTGTGGAGGGCTGGGGAGCAGGCTGTCCCAGGCTCTCAGCAGGTCACTGAGAGGTTGAGACGGGTATCAGTCCAGGCACCTGGTGGATTCAGACTTCCATTGTGGGGATGATACGGTGTCTGGACTAATTCCTGTGATGTCAGCAGAAAACGGACTTCAGGACTTCAGGAGTGTAAAACAAATTGCACTCCTGTGACCCATAGGAGAAAGACTGGGATCAGCAACAAATGGAGCAGATTAGGATCAGGGTCAGAATAAATGGCACACAGTATCTGGCAGCAGAGCAAAACACTGACGTGGGAGGCATTAGTTGGACAGGACTTAAATACCCTCCCAGCAGCCAGCATCAGGTGGAAATTGATTACTGGGATCTGCTTGCTGCCAGGAGACACCTGCTCAGTAGTTTTCTGTTACTTTTACTATTACAAAAATATTTTTTTTCAATAAGTATGCTAAAAAAACTATATAACCTGCCCTATTTGCACACTACTCTGCGCTTGTGAATGATATAAACAGATAAATAAAACTGGTCAAGTGATCGATTTAAAATTATAACCATTTAAATCAATTATGCAGAAGCTGCTGCTTTTGTGTCAAACATTGTCTATAAAGAAAATATATAAAAAATGAAATCTTAATAAAAAGAATGTGTCTCATTGCTCGACAGTTTAACATAATGGTGTATGAAAAAAAAAATGGCACAGAGGAGTCCAAAAGAATTTTCGACAAAGGATTACATGAAACAGTTGAATCTTTTGGGTTTTCCTCTGACTACTGACAAGTACTTGAAGGCAGCAGTTATGACACCAGGGCCCTAATTGTTCCACTATATAGGTATGTCCCTTATCTCCTTCCTGAAAGGCAGTACTTATATGAATATTTTTGTTGGGGCTATTCATATAATTTTGGGATGCTCTCCTCATGTCTAGGGTGTGTCGAATGTCTGCTTATTTTTGTAATAAAGAAAATATATAAAAAATTAAATCTTAATAAAAAGAGTCCACTTTTCATATATAGCAGTGCTGAGTCACTTTCCTCTAAGTGAATAACTGTTGATTTCTCTCTGTGTTTTCAAAAATGGCACTTAATGGTGATTAGACAGTTCTTATTGTGACTAATAAAAAACAGCTTCCACCAAACGATTCACCACTCGTGATTCAAACAATCCCCCTTTGGGGATGCACTCACCAAAACGCCAGAAAAAAAGAGCCTTCAGTATAACATCATTCATTTGTGAACTCTTCCTTAGCCACTAGATGTCTCTGTTATTGGAATAGGGGCTCCAGTATACCATATGGAAGGAACAAAATATACAGCCATAGCGTAATTCCGTTTTATACCTTTTATTATTCAAATGAAATCGAGTCCGCGGGTCCCGCGACCGGACTCACGGGGGTCCCGACTAGCGCGGGAGCGTGGCGGCATGCTCCCGATGGCAGGGCGACAAATTTAAAGGGACGTACATGTACGCCCATTTGCCTGCCCGTGCCATTCTGTCGACGTAGATCGGCGTGCGCTGGTCGGCAAGTGGTTAAGCTGAATAAAAAAGGGCTAAGCCAAGTCAAGGCTGGAGGCCAAGGTTTTGAAGGTTTTTTTTCCAAGGAAGCCAAGTCCATGAACAAAATAGATTTTACAGTGGTCATAATATGAGCAACTAGCGCCTACCTTTTGTTATATTTTGAAGTGGTGATAATGCAGTAAGGGAAAGCAGTGAAATAATCAGGAAGTGAAAAGGCATGAAATCAAAGAAGTCCATTTCACACCAGTTTTTCGGATTACTCTCTGCTCTGAAACTGTGATGAAACTAAGTGAAGCTGAGTGAAGCATGCATACTCAATACTGGCATTGGTGCAAAACAGCCTATTTAAATCTCAAAACGGGGACGGGGTGCTTTAAAATATTTTTTTTATTGTTTATTTTACTTTATATTTTTACACTTTCTCTTAAAATTTTGTTTTTTGATTACTTTTATTCCTATTACAAGGAATGTAAACATAAATCCAAATTTTTTTTTATTTGTTCGGACTTTGAACAATAATTCTATTTACATTTTTCTGGGATTACAAGTAGCATTTCAGTCTTTGTAGATGACACCAAGCTATGCAGTGGAATAATATCCTTACAGGATGTCTCCAACTTACAAACCGATCTTAATATACTGTTTAATTGGGCAACTATGTGACAAATGAAGTTCGGAGCCGCGATATCCGGAACACACGCCGAGGGAACATGTCAGCTCCCTCGCCGTGTATTGGGCGAGATGTCGGGGCCTCGTTCTAAGGTAAGTATTTCATAATGAGCTAGTATGCAGTGCATATTATCTCATTATGCCTTTTCCCTTGCAGGTATGAAAAAAAAAATTCTGCGGGTTTACTCCCGCTTTAAGCTGTATAGCTCTGTATGAGAAAACAGTCTGTGTAACCAGGGCAGCCTTGCAGGGGGAGTTGAAGCACACTCCAAAACATGTGGAAAGAAAATAGAAAATAGGCACCACTTAAAGCGGTTGTATACCCGCTGAAGTTTTTTTTTTTTTTCCTGACCTGCAAAGGAAAAGGCATAATGAGCTAGTATGCACCGCATACTAGCTCATTATGAAATACTTACCTTAGAACGAGGCCCTGACATCTGGCCCGATCGATGCAGAGGGAGCTGACATGTTCCCTCAGCATTTCTTCCGGGTATCGCGGCTCCGGCGCTGTGATTGGCTGGAGCCGCGATATTGTCACTCCCGCACATGCGCGCAGGAGAATTCCTTCCGGCAGGGTCCGGCGTCTGTCGGACTTTCAGCCAAGAAGTCCCTGTGCGCATGCGCCGCTGCAGTCAGTGGCACGTTGCAAGGGGAATATCTCCTAAAGCGTACAGGTTTAGGAGATATTTTTTTACCTACAGGTAAGCCTTATTATAGGCTTTCCTGTAGGTTAAAGTAAAAAATTTGACTATACAACCACTTTAAGTAAGACTGTATTTGTTTAACCACTTGCAGACCGGACCAATTTGCTGGTCAAAGACCAGACCCCTTTTTGCGATTCGGCACTGCGTCGTTTTAACTGACAATTGCGCGGTCGTGCGACGTGGCTCCCAAACAAAATTGACGTCCTTTTTTTCCCACAAATAGAGCTTTCTTTTGGTGGTATTTGATCACCCCTGCGGTTTTTATTTTTTGCGCTATAACCAAAAATAGAGCGACAATTTTGAAAAAAAACACATTATTTTTTACTTTTTGTTATAATAAATATCCCCCAAAAATATATAAAAAAACATTTTTTTCCCTCAGTTTAGGCCGATACATATTCTTCTACATATTTTTGGTAAAAAAAATCACAATAAGCGATTATTGATTGGTTTGCGCAAAAGTTATAGTGTTTACAAAATAGGGATAGTTTTATAGCATTTTTATTAATCATTTTTTATTATTATTTTTTTTACTAGTAATGGCGGCGATCAGCGATTTTTATTGTGACTGCGACATTGTGGGGGACCCATCGGACATTTTTGACACATTTTTGGGACCATTGTCATTTATACAGTAATCACTGCTATATAAATGCAGTGATTCCTGTGTAAATGACACTGGCAGTGAAAGGGTTAACCAGTGGGTGGCAGTGTAGGGGTTAAGTGTTCCTAGGGGTGTGTTACTAACTGTGGGGGGGTTGGGCTTTCATTTAGTGAACACTGATCTCTGCTCTAATCACATGGAGCAGAGATCAGCGTCACTAGTTGCTAGGCAGAATGGAGAAATGTTGTTTACACAGCATTTCCTCCATTTGGCCGCTCCATGAGACGATCGCGGGGATGCCCGCGGCGATCGAGTCCGCTGGTCCCGCGACCGGACTCACGGGGGTCCCGACCAGCGCGGGAGCGCGCCGCCGGCGGCGTGCTCCCGATGGCAGGGCGGCATTGAATATTGGACGTACCTGTACGCCAATATGCCTGCCCGTGCCATTCTGTCGACGCACATCGTCGTGCGCTGGTTGGGAAGTGGTTAATAAACAATGCATATTAAAAACTCACATTGAAGTATCTTTACAAAGGCACAGTGGAGTCCAGTGAAATCGTCCAATCTCCGACTTGGCTGTCAGCGATGGTCTTGTCCTGTTGAGTTGTTCCAGACCTCGTTCTGGATCCCGCCTGAGAGCTGAAAGATCCCTGGTGGACAGGATGCCGGCCTCATACAGTTCAATGGGACGAAACCATCGCTGACAGCCGAGACAGAGATTGGACGATTTCACTGGACTACACTGTGCCTTTGTAAAGATACTTCAATGTATTTTCTTTCCAAATCATTAGTAATACCTCTACTGGAATATGCAGTCCAGTTTTAGACACCAGTTCTCAAAAAGGATATTGGGGAACTGGAGAAAGTGCCGAGAAGGGCAACCTAACTGATGAGAAGCATGGAGGAGCTCATCTAGGAGGAAAGATTAGAGAACTGACTTCTCTCTTCAGTTGATCCAGGGAAAATCTGATGGCCTCTTGGGGGATTAGGAAGGAATTTTTTCCCCTTTGTATCATGCTTTGCTGGGGGTTTTCACCTTCCTCTGGATCAACTGTAGGTGAAGGATTGTGTATATGGGATTGAATGATTCTTTTTTTTTCTTTTTTTTCATTGAACTGGATGGACTTGTGTCTTTTTTCAACCTGATCAACTATGTAACTATATATAACTATGTAACACCGTGCCTGCAGTTTTTCCTTTCTCCCATAATTTTACCAATCCGACTTGGCCTTATTCTGAAATATGTAGGCATATTTCTGCTAATTGATATAACTGCAATTACAAAAAAAAAAAAAGATATAAAACTTCAGCCTAAAAACTTTCAAACCTAGAAAATTAATATGACCCAAAATCTATTGAATTTCCCTTTACATGCAACCCAACAGAGGGAAATATATTACCAGTACACTTTCCTCCAGGGTAAGTAATTGTTATCCGATCTTTGTCATTGTAGAATCCCTTATCACATGCGCAGTAGTATCCTTCCCTGGCTTCCACACAAGAGGAATTACTAGGGCAGTCATCTGAAGTTGGGGAGCATTTGGTAAAATTAATGGCTTTGTCAGGCAGCAACCGAATTCCTGCAATGCAGAAGAGAAAGAAGTGATGTATGACTTACAATATAATAATTGGTATATCACACTGAATACGTCTCTTATCTGTTGTCTCTGTGTTGAAAAGTGACCTCCTGCAAAATCCTTGCTTCCAATTCTCTGTTCCATTTTGAATAATTGAAATTGTAGCTATAATGCTTCTTGTTTAATTTTATGTATATTTTTTAAAGCTGACAAGTTTGTAAAGTGAAGATTGCTACTTTTTAATAATATACATATATTAAAATGACTTCCCCAAATTTTATTCAGATATAGATCCTTTCATCCTGTGATCTTTGATCTGCATGTAACATCAATTAACCACATAACGACTGGCGCACGCCGATGTACGTTGGCAGAATGGCACGGACAGGCAAATGGGCGTACCTGTACGTCCCTTTGAATTTGCTGCCAGCGGCACGTGCGTGTGTCCGTCTCGAGCTCCATGTGTCTGACCGCGGGTCCCGCGGACTCAATGTCCGCGGGGACAGCCGCGATCGTCTCACGGAGAGGAAGAAAAGGGAGATGCTAATGTAAACAAGCATCTCCCCGTTCTGCCTAGTGACAGTGTCACTGATCATAGCTCCCTGTGATTGGGAGCTATGATCAGTGATGTGTCACACACAACCCCTCTCCCCCACAGTTAGAATCACTCCCCAGGACACACAATTTAATCGCACTGATTGCTGTAAAAATGACAATGATCCCACAAATGTGTCAAAATTGTCCGATGTGTCCGCCATAATGTCGCAATCATGATAAAAAAAATCACAGATCACCGCCATTACTAGTTAAAGAAAATGCCATAAAACGAACCCTTATTTTGTAGACGCTATAACTTTTGCGCAAACCAATCAATAAATGCTTCTTCCAATTATTTTTACCAAAAATATGTAGAAGAATACGTATCGGCCTAAACTTAGGAAAAAAATCTTTTTCATATATTTTTTGGGGATATTTATTATAGCAAAAAGTAAAAAGTAATGCGTTTTTTTTCAAAATTGTCACACTCTCTGTTTATAGCGCAAAAAGTAAAAACTGCAGAGGTAATCAAATACCAACAAAAGCAAGCTCCATTTGTGGGAAAAAAAAGAACTTCAATTTTGTTTGGGAGCCACATTGCACGACCGTGTAAGGCCCCTTTCACACGGACGGATAGAATGGTGCTTTTAGCTGCGGATTTTCTAGTTTTCTACCGCAGCTAAAAGCACGCAATGCTTTCTTATGGCCCCATTCACACACAGCGTTTAGCTGCGTTTTCGTAACATGCGGTTCGGTGCGAATAGAAAAAATAGAATTTAATGCGTCCAGGTGCGATGTAGCGCAGCTATATGCACATAACCGCAGTCTTTTGTGTCAACTGCGGATAGCAGGGTGAGAAGGGATTCAAGGGACCAAAAAAAATAATTAAAAAAATGTTGCTATGGGAACGACTATATTAGATAACTGCAGCTGAACGCAACTGCATAGAAACGCACATAAACGCAGGTAATTGCACTGTACAAATGCAGCTGATCGCTGTGCCTGGAGTCTTGAATTTGACAGAAAAAATAAACATGCTAAACTGCGGCAGAACAGCCGTCCCTGTGAAAGGGGCCTTATTGTCAGTCAAATCACAAAAAGTGCTCTGGTCTTTTGCCAGCCAAATGGTCTGGGGCTTAAGTGGTTAAGGAATCCTTACAAGTAAAAAAAAAACAAAAAACGTGTAAATTAAGTATTGACCATTAGTTAAAGTGGTTGTAAACCCTCCCCCACAACTTTGTCCCATGTAAATCAGCATAAAAAACCCTAATGAACACTGCTTGTAGATATCTCATTACTTGCTTAGTATTGTTTAATCCTTTTTGTTCTGTAGAATGAAGTCATTGAGCATGCCCAGATCTCCCCTGATTTAAAGAGGTTGTAAAGGTAAATGTTTTTTCACCTTAATGCATTCTATGCATTATGGTGAAAAAACATCTGACAGTCCCGGCGCCCCCAGTCCCCCCGTTTTACTTACCTCACCCCTCGAAAGTCCCTCGCTCGTCCCCCGACGTCCTTTCCACCGTTCAGCCTGGCCGCTGATTGGCTGGAGTGGATGGATGGAAAGCAGCGCAGCCATTGGCTTGCGCTGCTGTCAATCACATCCACTGACGCAGAGCGCCGGGGGGCAGGGCCGTGTGATACAGCGAGCGGCTATAGCCGCCGGCTGTATCACGGGAGCGCGCCCACAGATGCTTCTCACCATGCGAGGGAGCTCACATGAACGTGAGAAGCACCTGCAGGAGGAAGCTGAGACATCCGCCGAGGGACCCCAGAAGAGCAGGTTCGGGGCCACTCTGTGCAAAACGAGCTGCACAGTGGAGTTAAGTATAACATGTTTGTTATTTTAAAAAAAATAATAATAATTCACTTTACAATCCCTTTAGGGCACACTCTCTATGTCTTAACTATCTGTTATCAGGACTTCCTATGGCACAACACTGAACTCTGCTAATCACTCAGAGCTTCCTCCTACACACCATGTGACCATGTGACCTCACATACAGTCTAAACTGCAGCCATTACTGCAGTCTTATTAGCTGAAGCTGATAAGTCTGAAAAGGTAAACATTAGACATCGGCACAAGTAAATACTATGAAATAAACAAGTCAGCTATGAACAGGGAAGCAGGGTTGCCATAGAAACGTTGGATTGAGAAAGAGGCTTGGTTAACAGTACAGGAAGTGCTCAATGTAAGGGCGGAAATACACTCCACTGTGGACTCAGAAAACAATACTTAAGATGGCGCTGCCTAACCCCTGGAAACAAGTTTTTTAAAGTTTCTTTAAAGAGTAAGTAATATGCGATTTGGGCTGGATTACAGTGGCTATAGTCTGATAATTACTTATTATAATGGACTAAATGAAAAGAAGCATCAGAGTGGGAGAGTTTACTTCCTCTTTAACCCTAATAAGTCCTAATTAACTCCTTTATGTCTTTTTGCCTATAGATTACACATGAAATAAAATAATTTTTGCAAGCCAATATTGCCAAAAGAAAGCTTAGTCTGTTATAGCTAAATAAACAGGCTCACAGTGGAAATGTAAAAATTGCTCTGGTCCAATCAGTATTACTTCACAGAGACAGAGTTTAATAAAGTGATTGTCTTCTTACACAACAAAGGGCTGGAAAAAACATCCTCTGTACTACAATTATCTGAAGTAAAGCTGTATTGGTTTAAAGTATTTGTAAAGACAGAAGGTTTTTTTTATCTTAATGCATTCAATATATTAAGATAAAAAGCCTTCTGTGTGCAGCAGCCTCCCTCAGCCACCCTCAGCCCTCCTAATACTTACCTGAGCCCCATCTAGATCCAGCGATGTTGTAGGATTGTCTCAGCTTCCCGGGACTCCCCTCCTCATTGGCTGAGACAGCAGCGCTGCGCCATTGGCTCCCACTGCTGTCAATCAAGTTCAGTCAGCCAGCCAATGAGGAGGGGAGTCCCGGGCTGGGCTGCAACTCCATGTCTGAATGGACACAGGGAACTGCGGCTCTGCTTGGGTGCCCACATAGCAAGCTGCTTGCTGTGGGGGCACTCGTCAGGAGGGAGGGCCAGAAGCAGCCAAGTGGGACTCAAGAAGAGGAAGATCTGGGCTAAGTAGGTAAGTATAACATACTATGAAGATCTTGCGAGCCACCTATTTTAAAAGTGACAAAACCTAAAAAAAATCCCCCTGAGGAAGATACGAATTTCTCTTGTATTATCACATGTAGGGGAGGAGACAGGATGGTGCAGGAAGCAGCATTTTAAGGCAAATTACAAATTGGTGTACTTAATGCACTTAACCCATGTGAATACCCTGTACTGGTGTTAAATGGTGTCGCGCTATGGAGTCTCTTTCGTCTGTTTATATATGAGGATACAGCTTCAGTGAGCAGTCTGGATCCATACAGCTAACTTAGAATCCCTGAGGTGATTCATATGCTTGTTTGACCAAACTGAATTGTGAGGTTACACGCTCTAATGTGAACGGCCATTGCCTGAGGGTGAGGAGCACCTGAGTGTGGACACCGCAATATGTTATTTTCACGTTTTTATGAAGTCACCTTTATACCTTTAATAAGGAATATATACAGATTATGTTGGACTGATCTGCTTTTGATTAGAACATCACTGTTTTATGCAGTATAACATCTTAGCCCACGTACACACGGTCGGAGATTTTGCCAACCAAATCCGTCGGATTTTGCCCGTCGGATTTAGTCCGACGGATTGTGTCCGAAACTGTTGCATACACACGGTTGGGGCAAGTTGGCGAAAAATCCCATCTTTCAGAACGTGATGACGTAATTTCGTTACGATGGGACTACATTCAGGCTAGTAGCCAATAGCTTTGATGTAGGAATTTGATCTGAGCATGCGTGGCACTTGGTCCGATGAAAATGCTCTACACATGATCGGATTAGGTCCGTCCGGCCCAGTTGGTCGGGAAATATTTCTAACATGTTGGAAAATTGGGTCGGACGGAGATTCGGACGGAATCAGTCCGATGCGTACCACACACAGTCGGATTATCTGACGACACAGTCCGATAAGACTCATTCCGACAGATTCTCCGACCGTGTGTACAAGGGCTTATGATTCACGTTTGTGGCACCATATATTATAATTTGTTAGTTTATCATGGTTTTTACTTATTATTATTATTATTTCTCTCATCATTGTAAAGTAGGCACTTTAAAATTATTTGTTGGAACCAATGTTGGGAGATAGCGCAGCATAGTCATTTTCGATAGGTATGTATAACACGTTTGTTATTTTTAAGTGGAAGTGGAAGGGGGGGAGGCCGGGATCTGGGGATCCCCTTGTTAAAGGGGGCTTCCAGATTCCAATAAGCCCCCTGCCCGCAGACCCCCACAACCACCGGCCAGGGTTGTGGGGATGAGGCCCTTGTCCTCATCAACATGGGGACAAGGTGCTTTGGGGGGGTACCCCAAAGCACCCTTCTAATGTTGAGGGCATGTGGCCTGGTACGGTTCAGGAGGGGGGCCGCTCTCTCGTCCCCCCCCTCTTTTCCTGTGGCCTGCCAGGTTGCATGCTCGGATAAGGGTCTGGTATGGATTTTGAGGGGGACCCCCATGCCATTTTTTTTTGGCGTGGGGTTACCTTTAAAATCCATACCAGACCTGAAGGGCCTGGCATCGATTTTGAGGGGGATCCCCACACCTTTTTTTCTTTTTTTTTGCCGCCGGTTTCCCTTAATATCCAAACCAGACCTGAAGGGCCTGGTATGCTCTTGGAGAGGAACCCATGCCGTTTTTTTTTTATTTAAAATTAAAGTCGCCTGGCCTGGGGGTGACTTAAAGTCGTGTTGTAAGTCGTGTTGCCCCTGTGTGAATGGACTGTTAATGATACGGCGTGCGCTATTATCAAAGGCATATTATTATCGCGTGCGCCGGCATATTATCTATTGCGCTTATAAGTGTGCCGGTTCACATGCTCAATCAATAATTTATCTGGCGCACAAATTAAGGTATGAACCAGCGCAGCGCATTCATCTTAGTAAACTAGCCCCATAGTGTCAAAAAAAGCAAAAGCTTGAAATACAGTCGTTCGTGCAGGAACGTGGGCGCTGGGAGTATTGGAGCTATTAAAGAGTTAAGCTGCCTGTGGATGGTGCCAAGTCAGGCTTGGGGTGGGTTTGTATACTGCTTGAAATACAGTCGTTCGTACAGTCGTTCGTGCAGGAATGTGGGCGCTGGGATTATTGGAGCTATTAAAGAGTTAAGCTGCCTGTGGATGGTGCCAAGTCAGGCTTGGGGTGGGTTTGTATACTGTTTGGCTGTAAAGTCAGACAGGCCCATTGCTATTTAACTACATACGTTAAAAGACTCCTATGTCCTCTGTGGATTGGTTGTCAGTATCTAAACTGGTGGGGAATGCATATGTATTACTGGCCGCTAAACACTGTATTTTAGAGAATGAACTGTGCTGTAACACAAGACCCTGATGATACAGCATGGTATTAATAGTACGACTATTGAAAGCATATATTTTTCTGTAACTCACCTGTCACACTAATCCAGAGTATTAGAAAGGCACCTGAGGAGATAATCAGAAAAAAAAAAAATTTTTTATTAAGATACAATTTGTGTTTTCTGTATTTTAGGTAATCTCATTCTATAATCTAAGGCTTTACATTGTTATGACTGCAGTTCCATACAGTTGAAAACAATTATTTCCACTACCATTCATCTATATGGGCTCATTCAGACTGACGATTAATCCCGTCCTCCATGCAGAGCTGCTGGCAGATGCATGTGCATCCACCTTTTAGCTGCATGCAGGCAGCCCATAGAAGTGGATGCATGTGTGATGCTGGAAGAAACTCAATCACATGTCAAAGTCTGGCATGCGGGCAGGATGGGGTGCACAGGTACGAGCACAGAGGCCCATCTGAATGAGCACTAAAGGAACACTAAAGAAAAACTCCAGCCAAAACTTTCTTTTTTTCAGTTGTGGGTGCAGTATGGAAGGTATGGAACCTATTTTGTTGTTTTATTGCTGCCTAGGGGACAGCCCTTACTTCACCTACCTAGTGGTTTTAAACCCAAAAGAAAACATTTATTATAGTGCAGCTTACGATTTTTTAGATGTGATGGCTGCGTTATTTTTCTTTTTTAGGCTTCCTTGCTTCTATTTTTAGCCTGTGCTCTAGCCAGTAAGTCTGTTGTTTTTCAAGTACTGAAGGGTCTGGTATGGATTTTGAGGGGGACCCCCACGCATTTTTTTTTCAATTTTGGTTCGGGGTTCCCCTGCGGAGAAATCCCCATGCCGTTTTTATCAATGAACTTTAATGTGTATTGCGGACCGACAATTCATTGTAGCCGCGAGTAGTTTTAAATTACTTTTTTTCCTTTAGAAATGTAAATTTTCTGTCAGACTGTTCTAAACACAGGAAACTTCCGCCCCTTTACAAGCATACTATAGACACCCCCCAGGTAGAAATTCAAAGGAATATTACACTTTTATGGTTTCACTTTAAGCATTACTAAAATCATTGCTCCAGAAAAAACATCAGTTTTTAAAACTTTTTTTTGCATTGATACATGTCCCCTGGGGCAGGAATCAGGCCCCCAAACACTTTTTCTGACAATACCATGCATATAAGCCTTTAAAATTAGCACTTGATTATTCATGTTCGTGTCCCATAGACTTTAACTGTGTTTGCGTGTTTGAACAAATTTGCTTGTTTGCATTTTCTGGTGCAAACCGAACGGGTGGGGGGGGGGGGGGAGGGGTGTCTAGTGTGGTGGGGCGATTTGTGTTTGGTTTATCCCTACTTACAATGATCTGTTTTTATCTATTTATGCAAAACCTTTATCCCAAAAGTAACAAAAAAACTGCTGTAACTGCTTATAATTTGTGTACCAAATAATACCTGCGCTTAGGGAAAAAAAAACAAAAAAACAATAAAAGCAGCTTGCACAATTTGCAGGCAACAATTCAGGTAAATAAGCTCAGTGCTAAACATAACATATAATCACAATATAATAAGGTATAAATAAATAAATAAAAAACTTCACACTAAAGTGAATCTAAAATGTGGTATCATTTAATAGATCATAAGTAAGTCCATTAACATTCCTCTTAGGGTGGCCAATGGATGACAAGACCATAATTAGCCTGAAAAGGGTGCTCAAAGAGTGTGACATAAACCAGAGAAATCCTCCACCAGCAGTTATCACACACAGCCTCTTACCAAAGAAACAGTGGTCAAACAGCGCAATCAGATGCCCAATGGCTTAAAGGGGATCCATTGATTCACATAATTTGCATCAATCTCCCAGGTACCAGAATCGTCTCACCCAAATGATAACAATTCTCCAGAAGGTATAATTCAGAAAAACAGCAAAGCCATCTCATAATGTAGAAAGAATAAAATTCAAAAATGTATTCAAAAGTAATGCACTCACATTTAAACAGCATAAAACAGCATAAAACCAGCATATTATATAGATGCCCCTGACGACACCTTTTGTTGACAAAACGCATAGGATGGAGCTTTGGTCATCTTGTTGGTTTGAAAACATTACTTTCCATATGATATGTTGGTTTTATGCTGTTTAAATGTGAGTGCATTACTTTTGAACAGTGTTCTCCAAACTGCAGCCCTGGGGCCGGATGTGGCCCTTTGCTTACCTTTATGCGGCCCTTGAGGCATAATTCCTGCCACTAACAAAAACAATGGGGCATAATTCCTGCCATTGACACCAACTATTTCTCCCCCTAATACCAAAGATCCGGCATTGTTTACTCCCACTGGGCACAGTCCAGCCCCCCCAAGGTCTGGAGAGCATTAAACATGGCTCCAGATAGGTCTGCTACAATCATTCAGCTTCAAAAATTTGGGTGCTAGTCCAGCTCGTACCATGGGATAGCGAAGATAATGATTGGATGACAGCACAACGATACCCATAAAAGCCAAAGGTTTATTTCAAAGTGTAAAATATGTCCATACAAACAAAACACAGGGTGGAGAGCTAGTGTTGTGTTCCCTTCAGTCTTCCCTAGTTGTATAGGCTTCTCTCCTGTACTGAGATTTCTCATATTGTGCATTAGAAGCTATCACAATTCAGATGGAGCTGGCTGCAGGACATGATGCATGTCCTGCAGCCAGCTCATTATCTAGCTGTTTTCTACCCAGTCTGACTGCCCTTTTTTTTTTTTTTAAATGTAGCTGTATATTTCTTGCTACTACCATATTCTTCCACCAAAGAATAACCCAAATTCAATTCTCCTGCTGCTGGCGATTGCAGTGATACCACATATGTGTATGTTAGTTGTTGTTTGTACCTATAGTACAGCCCAAAAGCAGTAGTGCCCATTTTTTTTAAATCTAAAACACACTGGGGGTTATTTACTAAAGGAAAATCCGCTTTGCACTGAAAGTGCACTTGAATGTAAATTCGCTGTAGATCCGAGGGGGACATGCAAGGAAAATAAAAAAGAGCATTTTAGCTTGCACATGATTGGATGATAAAATCAGCAGAGCTTCCACTCATTTCACATCTACCCCTCAGATTTAGAGTGACTGCACTTCCAAGTGCACTTTCAGTGCAAAGTGGATTTGCCTTTCATAAATAACCCCCAGTGAGACTGACACTAACTGGGGCAGATACTAATTTAAAAAATATATATATATTGACCCTGACCTTGACGTTTGACCCTGACCTTGACCCAAACACTAACCCGGGCACTGACCTAGATCAAACCTTGATCTAGGTATTTTTTTGTATTTTTTTTTATCATTGTTATTATTATTTATTTATTTATTTAATTTTTTTACGCACACTTTTTTTTTCTCTGCTAGGAGAAGAAGAGATAATAATTATCTCTCTCCTCCATTCACAGAGAAAGAAAACAAGATGGCGGGCTTCACAATGACTGATCACTGTGATAGCCAATCAGAGGCTATCACAGCAATTAGGTTACCCAGAATCGGGATTCCATTAATATGGGCCCGGGGCTCTCTGAAAGACCCCGGTCTCTGTGCTAGGAGCACTCCCAGCACAAAGGGAGATGCACAAATATGCAGCCCCACAGAAAAAAAACCCAGTCCAGTGGGGCCACATATTTCCATACGGTCGGTGTGAAGGGGTTAAGATTGTTTCACTGTCACTGTAAATTCTCTAAACACATAGGGTCATATAAGGCTTGGTTCACATCTACTGGTGCAACCAAGCATGTGCGCATTTCAAGGCATTTGTCACGTGTTTTGCTTGTCACCTGTAGGTGAAGCCCGTTCATTTCAATGGGCAGCCCTGCATGTGAGAAACGTGGAAAAGATGTCTTTGACTCCTTTCCAAAAGTGTGCCACACCGAACCACATGGTGCTGTGGCACAATATGGTTTGGCCCACACAAACACATGTGCATTTTGCAGATTAACAATAAATAGCACGTCTGCTAAATCACAGCCTATTTCTGTGCTTGTTTCTGTGCATGTTGGCAAAGAACGCGGTTTCGCACATGTTCCTGACACGCAGTAGCATGAACCTAGCTTAGGATCAGGTGGTGACTTTAGTCCAGTTAACCTCCCTGGCAGTATTCCAGAGTCTGGCTCGGAGTTGAATTTCAGTAGTTTTAGCGGTAACCCTGAGCCAGACTCGGGATCGCATCGCAGGATACAGGGAAAGCTACTTACCTTGTCGCCTGGATCCTGCAATGTCTCCCCGCTGTGTGTGCGAGCTGTCTCCTCGCTCGATTCACACAGTGCCGAGGTCCACCGGGCTCCGTTCCCCGCGAGCACTGCGACGCACTGGGACGGAGAACGGCGCCAAATTCAAAAAAGTTAAAACACAGTACATATACAGCACACTGTAATCTTACAGATTACAGTACTGTATAAAAAAAAATAAACATCCCCTTTGTCCCTAGTGGTCTGTCCAGTGCCCTGTATGCACTTTTATATTATAAATACTGTTTTTTCTGCCTGGAATTTGGAGATTGTCCATAGCAACCAAAAAGTGTCCCTTTATGTCAAAAGTGGTTTTAAACCAGCTAAAAAACAGAGATAATAAATTAGAATCACTTGCAGAATTGAGCGATAGTGATTTGTGGGGAAATTCATCATCAAACACTAAATCTAATGACAGCGACAATTCTGCAACTGAGTCAAATTGCAGAGTTTTTGATAAAGTGAAGGTAAACCCCACAAATAAACTTCTCCTATTTGGCGCTTGTTGAACTGATAAACTAACCATTTAAAGTGTTTTATTACATCTGATCAATACGTGCAAAAAACACCTGTCTGGGACAGGAATTGTGTTACTGGCAGGATCTCCAGGTGAAAATAAAAGGAAAAAAAGAAAACGAATGCATCTAAGGACTTTGTACCTGCAATATCTTTATTTTTTTAAATCTTGGTCCTACATACACTTTAACCCCTTCATACACGTTAACCCCTTCCAACTTTAACCCCTTCATACACTTTAACCCCTTCCAATGGTATGCATATACAGTTGTGCTCATAATTTTACATACCCTGGCAGAATTTATGATTTATTGGCCATTTTTCAGAGAATATGAATGATAATACAAAAACTCATGGTTAGTGTTTGGCTGAAGTCATTTATTATCAATCAACTGTGTTTACTCTTTTAAAATCATAATGGATATAGAAACTACCCAAATGACCCTGATCAAAAGTTTACTGGTGATTTTGGCCTGATAATATTCACACAAGTTGACACAAAGGGGTTTGAATGGCTATTAAAGGTAACCATCCTCACCTGTGATCTGTTTGCTTGTAATTAGTGTGTGTGTATAAAAGGTCAATGAGTTTCTGGACTCCTGATAGACCCTTGCATCTTTCATCCAATGCTGCACTGACGTTTCTGGATTCTGAGTCATGGGGAAAACAAAAGAATTGTCAAAGGATCTGCGGGAAAAGGTAGTTGAACTGTATAAAACAGGAAAGGGATATAAAAAGATATCCAAGATGAGGGATAGGCTTGAGGAGCATGACCTGGTCTGGGGGAGATGGCGGCTGCTGGAGGATTGATGGCGAACCGGTATGGGTGTGGTGATGTAGACCGCTGGCGCTATAGTTTCTTTTCTTTTTCCGTTTCTTCTTCTCTGTTTCTCTCCCTTCTTCTCTCTTCCACCTTTCTTGCTTATGCTATTGATGGTCCTTGTCCTGTTTTAAGTGTGGCATATGAGCTAAGCAGCAGACCCTGGGTGGCTTCTTGGTTTCCTATGCGGATGTTTGACTCTGTGTGTCTCTCATCCCGCTCTGCACCCCTGGTCAGATCGCCTGTTCTCGCTGCACCTCCCAATACTATGTTATTTTGTGCTGTTTCTTGGCAATGGGCCCTCCAAACTTTGGGAGCCTTACTGCTTTTGCTGTATGCCTGTACTATTATCTCTGTTTTACGACCACGAAAAATAAATAAAACTGTTATTTGTAAAAAAAAAAATATATATATCCAAGGAATTGAGAATGCTAATCAGCAGTGTTCAAACTCTAATCAAGAAGTGGAAAATGAGGGGTTCTGTTGAAACCAAACCACGGTCAGGCGGATCAACTAAAATTTCAGCCACAACTGCCCGAAAAATTGTCCGGGACAAGGCCACACTGGCCTACTGGGATATCAGGAAATTTCTGGGTAGGCCGCCTGTCCTGGGGCCATTTTGAGCTGCGGCTGCAGCAGCACTCAGGGCCGATCCAAATGCAGAGTCCTCTTCTCCATCCCTCTGTTTGTTTAACAGGCTGCAGATGGGCACTGATGAGGATATAGATGGGCACAGTGAGGCTGAATTGTTGGTACAGTGAGGCTGCATTGTTGACACTAATGAGGCTGCAGATGGGCAGAGTGAGGCTGAATTGATGGCTCAGTGAGGCTGCATTGATGGGCACTGAGTAGGCTACATTGTTGGCACAGTGAGGCTGCAGATGGGCACAGTGATGCTGCAGCGTTGGCACTGATGAGGCTGCAAATGGAAACAGTAAGGCTGCATTGCTGGCACTAATGAGGCTGCTTTTATGGCTCAGTGAGGCTGCTTTGATGGCTCAGTGAGGCTGCATTGGTGGGCAATGACGAGGCTGCAGATTGGCACAGTGAGGCTGCAGATTGGCACATTAAGGCTGCAGATGGGCACAGTGAGGCTGCATTGTTGGTACTGATGAGGCTGCAGATGGGCACAGTGAGGCTGTATTGATGGGCACTGATGAGGCTGCAGATGGGCACAGTGAGGCTGCAGATTGGTACAGTGAGGCTGCAGATTGGCACAGTAAGGCTGCAGATGGGCACAGTGAGGCTGCATTGTTGGCACTGATGAGACTGCAAATAGTCACAGTGAGGGTGCATTGTTGGTGAGTGTGACACAACATTATCTTTTAAAGTATTATTTTATTATGACATTATATTATTAATTATCTTTAAAGTATTATTTTATTATGATTGGGGGGGTTGTCGGCACGGAGTGTGACCTCCCTGAAATGAGCTTGCCACCTCCCTGAAATAAGTTTTTGCAGGTTGGGATGTCTGGAATCTAGAGATGGATAGCAAAAATGGTAAAAGGTTTGGGGGCTAAAACATATCGAGAGCGACTTCAGGAACTTGATATGTACAATCTGGAGGAAAGAAGATAAAGGGGAGACATGATTGAAACCTTTAAATACATTAAGGGGATGAATAAGGTTCAGGAGGGCAGTTATTTCAATATGAAACCAAAATCAAGAACACAGGGACGTGACTTCAAACTAGCTGGAGGAAAGTTCCAAACATATGTTAGAAGGTATTGTTTTACTCAAAGGGTAGTTGATGATTGGAATAAACTACCGGCAGAGGCACTGAGACAGTCAACAGTAAATGGCTTCAAATATGCTTGGGATAAACATATATCTATAATCAGACAAAAAAGTTAACAAAAAAGAAAAACAAAACAGAACGAAACAAAAAAATGGGCAGACTCGATGGACTACTCAGTCTTTTTTCTGCTATAACTTTTTTATTTTTCTAATGGCGCGTACACATGTAGCAGACTATCCGGTGGACTTAGTCTGGCGGAGTTTCCGACCTACCTGCCCACACACGGCACTTTTGTGGCAGACTAATGCGGCGTACTAAGTCCGCCGGACTATCCACCGTACTTTTGAAATGAACTGACTCGCCCACACACGCAGAGGAAATTTCCGCTCATTTTGAGCGCGTCTCCAGGTAGCCGGGGCCAGCGAAGGAGGCATCGCTGGCCCGTCACCTGGTATGGACTTAAAGGGTCCCCCCCTAGGTCCATATCAGACCCTTATCCGAGCACGCTACCCGGCCGGCCAGGAAAGGGGGTGAGGACGAGCGAGTGCGCCCCCCCTCCTGAGCAGTACCAGGCCGCACGGCCCCCCCACCCCAAAGCACCTTGTCCCCCCCCTTGTGGTGACAGAAGACCAGGCCACCACCTGTAAAAGAGCTAGAAGAAGGCGCGGTGGCCCGGCAAGAAGAACCGAAGAGGGGGACAAGACCCCCGGAGTCGGAAGAAGAGGGCGGCGGCGAAGAAGAAAGCCGGGCTCCTCCGCTAGTAAAAGAGCTAGCAGAAGATAGCGGAGGAGTCCAGCGAGAAGACCCCCGAAGATGGAAGAAGACCCCCGGAGCTGTGCAATAAACTATTTTAACCCTTGTGTTTTTTTTTTACTTTTTTTTTACAGGTGAATGGGTAGGGGTACCTTGTACTCCATAATCATTCACATAGGGTGGGGGGCCAGGATCCGGGGGCCCCCTTATTAAAGGGGACTCCCGGATTCTGATAAGCCCCCCGCCCGCAGACCCCGACAACCAATGGCCAGGGTTGTCGGGAAGAGGCCCTTGTCCTCATCAACATGGGGACAAGGTGCTTTGGGGTGGGGGGGGGGCGCGCGGCCCCCCCTTCCCCAAGGCACCCCCCATGTTGAGGGCACGCGGCCTGGCACGACTCAGGAGGGGGGGCGCTCGCTCGTCCCCACCCCCTTTCCTGGCCGGCCGGGTAGCGTGCTCGGATAAGGGTCTGATATATGGACCTGGGGGGGACCCCCACGCCGATTTTTCGGCGTAGGGATTCCCCTTTAACTCCATACGCCTCCTTCGCTGGCCCCGGCTACCTGGAGACGCGCTCAAAATGAGCGGACTTTTATCTGGCCGGAAAAAGTCAGTTGATTTAAAAAGTACGGCTGACTGGCACACATGGCCGGATTGTCCGCGGAAATGCGAGTCCGGCGGACAGATTGGAGTGCAAAAATACTTTCTTAGTCCGCCGGTCTTTTGGGTAAAAAAAGTCCGCCGGAGCCCACACACAGGGGGATGGTCCAGCGGACTTGAGTCCACCGGACTTTTCCACCGGATTGTTTGATCGTGTGTATGAGGCATTAGATGTAAATTGCCATCAGGGATCTGTAAAATGCTAGTTGTCTGGCTTCAGTTCCAGTGACTATATTACTTTTTGACCTACAACAAGCATGCTCACTAGCAAAGGCAGAATAATGTGAAATCTCCTGATCTGCCTGTGGATTAGAGCCCATTCACACTGCCTACACACGGAAACGTTTTGTTTTGGTGTGAAAGCATTTGTCATCTTTGGGCTGCAGTGAAGTGTGGCAGGGGTTGGTGCGATGTTCATTTTACCACATTACACAGTTCCCCCCTTTTTTTTCACATTTATAAGTACAGATAGTGACACTTACCGGTGACTGGCATTCTTCCAGTGTTGAAAAAAGCCAGTCACTGCACTAGTGTGCGCAAGCCCTTATGGGTTTCAGAAAATATATAGCAACATCAAAAAGTTAAATCACTGTAACAGTCTGACAGCATGTTTCATTTGGCGAGCATTACACCTGCCTAATGTGGCCAATGCAAGTATATGGGGTCTCACTGCAACCACATGCTGTACATGTGATTGTGGTGTGGTATTGTGGTATGTACAAGGGCATCTTCACGGCCTGTAAAATGCCTTCTGAAGTGGGATCCAACTCGCTCGGGCTTCAGAGGGCACTGCACATGTAAACAAGTCCTAGGGCTGGGTTCAAATATACAGTATCTCACAAGAGTGAGTACACCCCTCACATTTTTGTAAATATTTTATTATATCTTTTCATGTGACAACACTGAAGAAACTACACTTTGCTACAATGTAAAGTAGTGAGTGTACAGCTTGTATAACAGTGTATATTTGTTGTCCCCTCAAAATAACTCAACACACAGCCATTAATGTCTAAACCGCTGGAAACAAAAGTGAGTACACCCCTAAGTGAAAGTGTAAAAATTGTCTCGTTAGTGTTACAAGGGCACAGGTGGGAATGAGGAGCAGGTGTATTAAATTTGGTGTTATCACTCTCACTCTCTCATACTGGTCATTGGAAGTTCAACATGGCATCTCATGGCAAAGAACTCTCTGAGGATCTGAAACAAAGAATTGTTGCTCTACATGAATATAGCCTAGGCTGTAAGAAAATTGCCAAGACCCTGAAACTGAGCTGTGGCATGGTGAACAAGACAATAAAGCGGTTTAACAGGACAGGTTCCACCCAGAACAGGCCTCGCCTTGGTTGACCAAAGAAGTTGCGTGCACGTGCACAGCATCATATCCAGAGGTTGTCTTTGGGAAATAGACAAATGAGTGCTGCCAGCATTGCTGCAGAAGTTGAAGGGGTGGGGGGTCAGCTTGTCCGTGCTCAGCCCATATGCAACACACTGCATCAAATTGGTCTGAATGACTGTCATCCCAGAAGGAAGCCTCTTCTAAAGATGATGCACAAGAAAGCCTGCAAACAGTTTGCTGACGTAAAGCAGACTAAGGACATGGATTACTGGAACCATGTCTTGTGGTCTGATGAGACCAAGATATACTTATTTGGTTCAGATGGTGTCAAGCGTGTGTGGCGGCAACCAGGTGAGGAGTAAAAAGACAAGTGTGTCTTGCCTACAGTCAAGCATGGTGGTGGGAGTGTCATGTCATGGTCTGGGGCTGCATGAGTGCTGCCAGCACTATGGAACTACAGTTCATTGAGGGAATCATGAATGCAAACATGTACAGTGATATACTCAAGCAGAGCATGATCCCTCCCTTCGGAGACTGAGCCACAGAGCAGCATTCCAACATGATAACAACCCCAAACACACCTCCAAGATGATCACTGCCTTGCTTAAGAAGCTGAGGGTAAAGGTGATGGACTGGACAAGCATGTCTCCAGACCTAAACCCTATTGAGCATCTGTGGGGTATCCTCAAATGGAAGGTGGAGAAGTGCAAGGTCTCTAACATCCACCAGCTCCGTGATGTCATCATGGAGGAGTGGAAGAGGAATTCAGTGGCAACCTGTGAAGCTCTGGTGAACTCCATGACCAAGAGGGTTGAGGCAGTGCTGGAAAATAGTGGTGGCCACACAAAATATTGACACTTTGGGCCCATTTTGGACATTTTCACTTAGGTGTGTACTCACTTTTTTTGCCAGCGGTTTAGACATTAATGGCTGTGTGTTGAGTTATTTTGAGGGGGACACCAAATTGACACTGCTATACAAGCTGTACACTCACTACTTTACATTGTAGCAAAGTGTAATTTCTTCAGTGTTGTCACATGAAAAGATATAATAAAATATTTACAAAAATGTGAGGGGTGTACTCACTTGTGTGAGATACTGTATGTGAATTGTAAACCGCATCCAATTCGCATGACATGTGAATGTGACCGACTCTCGGTGGAGCTGATTCACACATATCCGAGGAGGATGTGGTGTTTTTTGAAAAAGGGTCCTGTGTGTTTTTGGGTCCACTGCAGGTGTGATTTCAGGCAAAAATTTGCACCCAAATCATACTTGAACTGGCGAACAGGAATGCATCAGACCCCAGACTGCAAACCACAGCCGCACATATGTAAACCCAGTCTGAACGTTTCTGTAACTTTTTTAGTCACAAATACCAGTGCATGTCCCCCCAACTTTCCAAAAACCCCTCAAAATTCTAACACACTTACCCCACAGCAGCTGTCTCCTGGAACAAGTCATTGTGTATAATACTGATATACCGAGAAGCTTACAAATGTAAATGTTAAACTGGGAGGATACCTCTCCACACCAAGGGGAACCACACCGATTACATAACAGTTCCTCCTACACTCTCTAAAAAAAGAGAAAATGTGTTGCACTGTCCCATGAAAAAATGTACTGAACAATACTAGTAAATTTTAAACACGTAACAAGAGAATTGCGTTTTTTTTTAACTTAATATTCGTTTCACAGAAGGAAAAGGGAAGTGGCCCCATGAAATTGTCACCACATTTTATCTTTCATTTATTGGTCATTCACTGATTATATCTGTAGCACTACCCCCCCGTAGGAGCCACTAAGTAGATCCCTTTGACTGGGTTGATACTTAATTATTATGTATCAGCCACAGCTTGACTATGAAACACTGAGCGATCAAACCCAGTGGCGGCCCGTCCATTAGGGACGCAAGGGCGTGCCCCCCCCCCATCCATGCATCCTGCCCCCTGATCTACATACAGGGCGCCGGATGCATGGATTGCAATGGAGGGGGTGTTTTTTTTTAAGCACGTGATTAGAGTCAGAGGCTTTAATAGGCTTAAAAAAAGGGTGGGCTCGGGGAGCAGAGCGAAGCGCTCCGAGCCCACCCAGTTGTGTTAAAATAGCAAATGAATATTCGCTATTTTCACACTGATTCTCCTTCCGGCCAAATATACACAAAAAAAATATTTGATTTTTTACTCCAGCAGTATATAATGAGTTTGGAAATTGTAGAGAAATGCTCAAATAATGCATTACAATTTAACTACACCCATTCAATTTTAGACAACTAAAATGAGTTTAATCAACTAAAATGTACTGGAGATTCAGTCGGCTAAATACCACCAAAACATTTTTAGAAGACTTAAATGAGACTAAAAGTAAAATGCCATTTAAGTCACTGCCAAAATAAACACTGACTACGGGTACATACAAAACTTAACAGCTAGATTTAACTTTTTTTTTTTTTACTATTTTGGGCCAGTTTTTTTTCCAAACCATCCACCTAGCTACCCCCCCCCCCGGACCGGCGGCCGGGTCACAGGGGGGATACAGTCTCCCCCATCTGTCAGTCACCCCATCTCACAGGGGGCAGTGGGCTTTTTACCCTCGGTTCCTCAGCAGCTTCTCTCTGGGCTGTGGGCATTTGCTCCCTCGGTTCCCCAGCGGCTTTTCTTTGGGCTGCGGGCGTTTCCTCTCTCGTAACCCCAGCGTCTCCTACCGCCTCCTCCTGGTGGCCAATTAGATCTCATTTCCTTGCGGCCAATCGGGTGGCGGTTCTCATGAAGGAAGTCCTGGAAATGGAGAGAGTACAGAGAAGGGCAACAAAGCTAGTAAAGGGACTGGAGGATCTTAGTTATGAGGACAGGCTACGCCTATCTGTTTTGATCTGGTGGGGTGGGAGTGGTTAGAGTAGCAGTGGGTGTGACCACCTTTGCTCCAGGTCTGAGGCGCCTCAGATGCCTGCTTCCAGGAAGAATGTTCAGGAAGAGGAGGCTGGGCCTAGAGTTGGAGTGGCAGGCAGTACATGTGGGAGCCCTGACCAATCCCTAACTGGTGTTGGTAAAGGGCCTCCTATATTATCTAAGGTGACATCCTGCTGGGGAGGAGTAGTCGACTGGGTGACATGAGGAATGGAGTGCTAGACAGCCAGAGGAGCACACCCACATCTGGGGGGGAGTAGCGATCGGAGGAGGAGGCTCGGGGAGAACTGTGAGGGAACATTGCCTCTACACCGTCATTGGCAATATCTCTGTCACTGCACAATCTGTGGCAGGGAACTCCTGGAGCAGAAGGGCAGGAGAAGCTGTCGGAATGCATGATCCGGACAAATTCCTCATTAGGACTCAGGCTGGAAGGTCGGTGAGTGTTACTACAGTGGATGGCTGGAGGTGCCAGGGAATCTGGACGGGAACTCTGCTTCTGCACAGTGACTAGCGGAGTCTTTATCATGCACACGGTTGTGGCCAGTAGAGGGGCCTATTCAGAGTGGGTTCTTCTTACCCATTAGAAGAGGATGTGTTATATCTTAAATGTAATCACAAGTTGTACAGGAGGAAACCAGTTGTGCAAGAGGAAGCAAGTTTTGGACAGGAGATGAAGAGATCTAAGACCATTACACAGTCAAAAGTGATGTTTCTGTGCCTCACACGGTGATGGATGGAGAACTCTTAGGAACAGTAGTCTGTATGGAGATGCAGAGGGAGTAACAGTCTGCAGGGAGCTGCAGGAGAAGATTTCTACTTAGTCAAGTGTGCACATTTAATCCTCAGGCTCTATGATTAAAGTATACTGAAATCTGTAAACATGACGACAATGATTAATTCTATGGGCATCCCATACCCCAATCCCTATCCAAGTTGTACCCCCCAATTAAACAACAAAAACAAAACTTGCAAAACTTGTTCATTGTCTCTGGAAAGGATGCATGAAGTCTGGCAGTTGGATGATTTGGCAGATTGTTTGTCAGTAGTGCCAACACCATGGCTACATATGGAGGTCCCACCAAGATCTGCCTTCATGATTAACCCGCTGGCCATCGCCCTTAGCAACCGCAAAAGCCAAGGAAGACTTTGCCTGCTTTGCCTAGTTTGGGGTACAATTAAGGAAAATAATTATAAATTCTGAGGGAAACCGCGCTACTTATTCACAGGTAGAGGGGAAAATGGGTGGGAAAAATTTTTTACGGATAGAAAATGTCCTTACAGTAAGGACTAGACAGGTTGCAGCCCGCCACCAAAGAAAACCCCCAAACAAGGTTTTCACAATATTATAACCTAAAAACCGGGGTATCTGGCGCTACCTATGATTAAGTAAAAATTAGATAAAGTATAGAGTAGAGATACAAAGTGAGTATTTTTATAGTCCCTAAAAATACCAGCAATCTCAGAAAATGCGCTCTATATCTCAAAGGCCTATATCAGATATCCTATTCCCGCATTAATGGGAATATTAGCCTCTATCAGGGACAAGGTTCAATAATCCCAAAGACTGCTGGGCGCCAGGAGCTCTATGTGATTTAGCCAATGTGAACCCTATGCGACTTTAACAATAAAATCACATAGATAATCTTGGATGTGGCCTGGTCCGGAAATAATACGCACTTGTATCAAAAGGACCTCAGCTTCCAAAAGGTGCTTATGTGCAAAAATATATAGAAATATGTGATATGGTGCTCACATGCAACTTATGCCAGAAATCGCATAGATGTTGGTGCATGTAAACTCATCCAGCAACATGTCACCCTCACGTATAAGCAAATCTACTCCTAAAGTGCAAATGTGTAACAGATTAAATCAAACATACAAAATGCGTGTGCCTATATCCGAAGTGAATCAGAATTATAAAGTGCAAATTATTGTAAACATAAGCTCCAAATCTTCCTAGTGAAATACCCAACCACAAAAAATATATTGAGTAAGACTGAAAAATAAATAAAATGATTAAAAAATAGAAAATAGTCAGAATCTAGATAAAAAAAATCAGTCTGAAAACAAGAAGAAAAAAGCACAAAACAAACAGGCACCACACCCTAGATTGAGGGGTATATAGAAAAGACCTAGAAATCATAGGCCAAAAACCCTATCACAAAGTGTAAATGTATATTACAGATCAAAAGTCCATATATAAAAGGAAAAAAAGAAAAAATGAAAAAAAATCCAAAATATAAAAATGTATGGATAAGTGTACCACACCACCCTTAAAAAATATATATAACCAAAAACTAAGAACCACAAAAATTAAATTAATATATTAAATGTCCATTGTTGAACAATCTTCTATTGTGCAAGTCCAAAAATTATAATCATAAGGTGACTTTCGTGCTTGCTGTATATCCTTCAAAGTGACTTCCGTGCCTCCCCACAAGGTTCCCCACTCACCAGAAAGATGCACCCCAGCTGGGGTAAATCGCCTTTAATCAGCCTTTTAAAATTCCGGCTCCTTGCCCATGTAATCCTTCACATCCAGACGGGGGTTCCGTTTATCCCTCATAGGAAAATATAAAGTCTCCATAGTGTAGTATGTATATACTTAAGAGAAGCACTAATGATTTATTTAGGCAAAAAACTGTTTATTTCCACAAAAATGTATAAAAATATAAAAAAATATATCAAAACAAGCTACGTATAGCATATATATGTATATAAGAAAATATAGTCCAGGACTCCCACTTTCTATAACATCCGTGGGTCAGTGACCATCAGAAAAATCAGAGAGCCCACAAGCAGATCAAGATATGAGTTGGGAAATATAGAAATACATTTTTAACCATAAAAATGTAAAAAAATTAAAAAAAAATAAATAAAAAAAAATAAAAAAAATAAAATAAAAAAAATATATATATAAAAATAAAAATAAAAAATGTAAAAAATAATAAAAGCTGCACAAATGGCTATCCAACCCAAAGGGATCAGGATCAGTTCTTACTTATGGTCAACACCACTTCACTATAGGAAAACTCAAATAGTTAATTTTGGTTAGTGAGCCTTCTTAGTTGTAGGTGACCTTTAAATTCCAGGACTATCCCGTGTGCAAACTGCAATTGTAGATTCCCCTAGGGTAGGGCCATGTATCTCACCTTCATAGCATATGTTAAAATACTCCAGGGTTCGCTCAGTGGATGCGCTGCGTGCGTGTCATCTGCGCTCCACCATTCAAACCGACCCAGAAGTGACGTAGTGTGTGTGGTTCCGGTGAATCTCCGGTGACCGGAGAGTGCCCGCTATGCAGAGACTGGTGTGCAGGACCAGGTGCTGACTGATATCGGCATCCACCTAGAACTTTGTGGGGGACTTGCTTTGGGAGTGATCAGAGGAGTGGAGCAGCTGTGCATGCTATGTTCCAGGTGCCATTTACCTACCATCTAAGTCAGCGCTTGGGCCCGGTGCAGTCACTGTGGGGATCCACTAACCAACCTAGGGCCTGTGCAGCAAGAGGCAACATATTACAATAGCCATCCGCTCACAGAACTTTGCACTCTGCCACAGGACATTCTGAGGGCTGGAGAGGGCCAGGGATCACTTGCCAGTGATGGAGAGGAGCATCCAACAGGTGTGTCCAACCCAGAGTTCCGGGACATAAGAGGAACAGAGTCTGCTGTGAAGACCCCTGGCCTGGCCAGGGGCCCGGAGGCTGCAGGAGTCAGTGTGGGGCCTCTGGTTGATATACCTGAAAGGCTGGCCTCCAGTAAGACCCTTGCTGTGCCCATCCAGAGGAAGCCCATGCTGCAAGGAGGAAGTTACTACAGGTGAGCTGGATGTGGTAAGCGAGGGTCGGGCCATTGATTGGGGTTCACCCAGAGTGTTGGAGCGGTTTGGGTCAATAGAGAAGCTGTTGAAATCTTGGTCTTCCCCTGAAGAGGGCTCAAGTGAGGAGGAATGGGAGACCGGGGATTCCCTACCTGTTGATACCTCACCCGATACACTGGAGGAACCACAGGCCTCAGCATGGACCCCAATATGTTCCAGCAGAACTTTTTATAATCAGCCTTCCACAACCCAAACAAGGGAACCCACTTACAGGCAATGGGCTATTAAGGCCCCAGATCCCTTTGTCCTGCCAGGAAAAGGGAAAGTTAAAGACCTGCCCCAGCTCTCCAGATTCCAGCAGGAAGTTCAAAGAAGGGTTGCCTTGGAGTGGGGCTTTGATTATCCTTTTGTCCCAACCCAGACTATGAACATCATTGATAGCTTACGGGGACGGTGGGAGGGTGACATGGTTTGGGTGGTTTTCCTCAATGACACTTACAAATTTTACAGGGACAGCTTTTGCCCGCCACCCAGGGTGCCTGATGGAAGGAGATATATCATGGACACTAGGGTGCACAGTCTCTGTCAAACCTTCATGCTACCTGACATTCAGGAGGGGCTCCTCCAACTAGGAGCAATTAGAAGGTTTTCATTTTCTTTGTTTTACTATTGGCATGCCTGTTTAGGCTGCACTCTGCACGAGGTCCCTAATGCCGTGTACACACGACCGGACTTTTCGACGGACTAGATCTGATAGTCTTCCTGACGGACTTTTGGGCGGAGTTCCGACTGACTTTCTGAATGAACGGCCTTGGATACACACAATCACACCAAAGTCAGACGGATTTGAACGCGATGACGTATGACCGAACTAGAATAATGCCGCGTACACACGGGCGGACTGTATGGCGTACTTAGTCCGTCGAAACACATTTCAACGGACAGTCCGCTCGTGTGTGGGCTTCAGCAGACTTTTTCAGCGTGCAGTCTGGCGTACTAAGTATTTCGGATTTTTCGAAATTCTGTCCGTCATACTTTGGTTTCAGTGGACAATCCGCTTGTCAGTAGGCTAGTTCGACGGACTAAGAATGGCGCATGCTCAGAAAGGATTTACACGGCGGAAGGGTGCTTTGCTGTGTATTGGACTTCCTATTTCTAGTCCCGTCGTACGTGCTGTACACGTCATCGCGCAAGCTTTCGACGGACTGTTTGTGCATCCGTGTGTGGTCAAGTCCGTTCAGTCGAAAGTATGACGGACTGTCCGTCGGATTGTATGACGGACTAAGTACGCCATACAGTCCGCTCGTGTGTATGCGGCATAAGGAAGTTCATAGCCAGTAGCTAATAACTGCCCTAGCGTTGTTTTTTGTCTGTCGGACTAGCATACACACGAACAGATTTCTTGGTCTGGCGGAGTTCCGGCGGGAAAATTTAAAACATGTTCTATTTCTAAAGTCCGCTGGATTTTTGGCAAGCAAAGGTCCGATGGAGCCCACACGATAAAACTGTCCGACGGACTCGTTTGGACCTTTGCTGTCAAAAAGTCTGGTCGTGTGTACGCAGCATTAGACTCCTTTTCAGGGAGTGACAGTATTAATAGGGAATTACATGGCACTTCTGGTATTTTGAAAAGAAAATGTGTGTGTTTTATTCAACATGTAGAGGATTATAACCCCCTCTATCTAGTGAATACTGTATAGTTAGTGTATAGTTAGACTGTGTGTGTGTTTTGTCTTCTCTTGGGTTCATAAGAGATGGGACGGCTGTCCATCTACATCATGGAATAACAGATGAAGACCTTTGGTAGGCAGCGTATTCCTCCCACTGGAGCAGTGCTCTGTCTCCACTTGTATGGAAATAGCTACAGAGACCTGTAGGTTAGGTGGTGTGTATAAAATGTACCGTGTAAATGTGTGAATGGAGTGTATATACTATATTTTTGTATTTTTATACAAAATTTCCCATCCAAGTTGTTACCCCTTTCCCCATCCAACCAAATTTTATGGGATGCCCTTTACTCCTGGGCCCAGGAGGTATTATTTTGTACATTATTTTCCACAGCTGAGGACAGCTGTGATTTTGGTGGGGGTGAATGTAGCACCCTCTACCAATAGGTAGGTGCTAGTAAGTGTTATTTTACTAGGTTGTTCAGCAGAGGCAAATTTAGGCAGGCCTATGCTGCAAGCTAGGCCTGTCTGTTTCGATCTGTGGGCTGGGAGTGGTTAGAGTAGCAGTGGGTGTGACCACCGGTGCTCCAGTTCTGAGGCGCCTCACCTGCTTCCAGGGAGAATGTTCTGGAAGAGGAGGCTGGGGCTAGAGTTGGAGTTGCAGGCAGCACATGTGGGATCCCTGACCAATGCCTAACTGGTGTTGGCAGAGGGCGGGCCTTCTATATATGCTGAGGTGACATGCTGCTGAGTAGTAGTAGTAGTAGTTGACTGGGTGATGTGAGGATTGGAGTGCTAGACAGGTGCAGGAGCACACCCCCATCTAGGGGGGGTGTAGCGATCGCAGGAGGAGGCCCAGGGGAAAATGTGAGGAAACATTGCCTCTACACGGGCATTGGCAATGTGTCTGCCACCATACGGTCAGTGGCAGGGAACTCCTGGAGCAGAAGGGCAGGATAAGCTGTCGGAAAATATGACCTGGACAAGTTCCTCATCAAGGACTCAGGGCTGGAAGGTCGATGAGTTTTACTACAGTGGATGACTGTAGGTGCCAGGAAATCTGGAATGGAACTCTGCTTCTAATGGTCACTAGCAGAATCTTTATCACGCACACGGTGGAGTCCTGGATCAGAGAAGAGACAGTGGGGAATTGTGTCAAATCAGTGTGGCCAGTTGGCACATGGTTTTCAAGTTGGACTGGCTGGGAGCAGTAGTCCATTTCCTAGAAGATAGACTTTTGCCTACTAGGTTTCCGGCGAGAGGTTCTGCAGGCCTCAGGCCTAGTAGCAGCGAGTCACCAGAGCCAGGGCCGGATTAACATAGGGGCTATTGGAGCTGCAGCTCCAGGCTCCTTTCTCAAGATAGGCCCATTTGCCCAAAAAAAAAAAAAAAAAAGATTGAGTTCGAGGATTGTAGCTCGGCGATCAGGAGTCACAGAGACCCCAAATTTGGGAGGTAGGTAGCTAAAGACCCACTCCAGCACTGGTTAAAATATGGGGCTGCTATCATCTATGGTTCCGGAGATACAGGGCTGCTTGCACAGTCTGTCAGAAGCTACATATAGAGCAGCCAGTTTAAATACAAGCTGGAACACTCTGCAGCAGACTGAGAGGATGAACTCACAGTGCTTCTAATAATTATTTGTATATTACTTATGATAATTAACCCCTTGCCACCCAGGCCCATTCTGAGACTTCTCTCCTACATGTAAAAATCATCATTTTTTTATGCTAGAAAATTACTCAGAACCCTCAAGCATTATATATTGTTTTAGCAGACACCCTGTGGAATAAAATGGTGATCTTTGCAACTTTTTAGGTTACACGACATTTGCGCAGCAATTTTTCAAACATTTGATTTGGAAAGAAACTGTTTCATTCATAAAAAAAACCCACAAAAGTTAGCACGATTTTTTGTTGTGTACTAAGCGATGCTTAACATTTTTTTACAGGTTACATGTTTAGAGTTACAGAGGAGGTCTAGTGCTAGAATTATTGCTCTCGCTCTAACGATCGTGGCGTATGTAACCTGTGTGTATCTGGCTCTGATACTAACCAGTGCCTACCCAGGGATGACTAGTATCTCTCCCCAGCCTGTCCCCACACACCCTCTCACCTGCTGACCTGTGAATGGGGCAATCATTCCCGCAGTGTTATTGTGTTCTGCCAGTGAATACAATGATTAGTGTTGCTAACTATAGCTGGCAGCACTGATTGTTTTGGGGAAAACCTGACAGGCTGGTTGTACTCAAGTCGGTTAATAGGTTGACTTGTGTAAAACCAGCTAGCCCATACATAGATCGACTATGGCTGGTCTCTGCTTAATTGGTGTAATTTCAACCCATGCTTAACCACTACGCAGTCCCTAAACATCCTTCCACAAACCTTTACATTTTTCCTTCCCAGATTACTTCATCCTCCTCTCCTAAACATAGTGCCCACTGTCATACTCTCCACACTTCTCTCCTATACATAGTGTCCACTGTCATACTCTCCACACTTCTCTCCTATACATAGTGCCCACTGTCATACTCTTCACACTTCTCTCCTATACATAGTGCCCACTGTCATACACTCTACACTTCTCTCCTGTACATACTGCTCACTGTCATACTCTCCACACTTCTCTCCTATACATAACGCCCGCTGTCATATCCTACACACTCCTCTCCTGTACATAGTGCCGGCTGTCATACACTTTTCTCCTGTACATAGTGCCCACTGTCATACCCTCCACACTCCTCTCCTATACATAGTGCCCACTGTCATACCTCCAACACTTCTCTCCTATACATAGTGCCCACTGGCATACCCTCCACACTCCTCTCCTGTACATACTACTCACTGTCATACCCTCCATACTCCTCTCCTATACATAGTGGCCACCGTCATACCCTCCCTCCACACTCTCCTGTACATACTACTTACTGTCCTACTCTCCACACTTCTCTCCTGTACATAGTGCCCACTGTCATACCCTCCACACTCCTGTACATATTGCTCGCTGTCATACCCTCCACACTCTTCTCTTATACATAGTGCCCAATGTCATACCCTCTACAGTCCTCTTCTGTGCATACTGCCCACTGTCATACCCTTTACACTCCTCTCCTGTACATAGTGCCTTCTGCCATACCCTCTGCACTCCACTGATGTACATAGTGCCCACTGTTAGACCCTCCACTTTCCTCTCCCTCACCTGCACATACTTCCCACTTTTATATCATCCATACTCCTCCCCTATGCCTCTTACCCACAAAAACTGTTCTTTAAAATTATACTGAATATCCTCAATGTTACCAGCTCTAGAATGGGCACTTTTGTCAAGGAAATCTCACAGTCCTCATATTTGTTCTGTCCCATTATTAGTACTTATTTAATTTTGTAATTACTATTGTAATGTATAGAGGAACACGGGGATGTCAGCTACTCTAAATATGGCACTTGTAAAAAAAAGCGTCCCTAAAAATATTTTTGAAATGTTGACAACTATGCACTTAGGCACTGCCCAAGGGCCACAGGGTAAGTATGTGGCCCCCCGAGAGGCTCGTGTGATATTAAAGCGGTAGTAAACTTTTCTAACATTACTACTTTTTAGAGGCCCTGGGGTAGGTTATGCCATAATGTACAAGTATGCCCAGCATATTAGCACATTAGGGTACACTTACCTGTCAGCAGAGGCGGCTCTCCAATTAGGCAAATTAGGCGATCGCCTTAGGCCTCGCGATCACAGGGGCCCCACAATCGCCGAATTTGCCTGATATGTGTAAGCGGGTGCCGCGGATCCCCATTCCGCTTGCTCTCCCCACCGGCCGCCGCTGGCAAATGACAGGAGCGGGTCCGAGAAGGAGACCTGCTTCGTCCCCCCTGCTCAAGCCGCCGCTAAAAGACTGGATGTCTCTCTCTCTGTGCTCCCTGCCCATTTCCCTCCTTCCTCCTGTCAGAGGAGAGAGCAGAGCAGCAGAAGATCGGAGCGATCTTGTCTGTGTAGAGAGAGAGAAGCTGCTGCGGGCTCTTCTCTCCCCCCCCCCCCCCCTTCTCCTCCTCTCAACACTGTACTAGTTTTTTTTTCCCTTCTCCTTCTTATTGGACAAAAAAATACTAAAATGAAGCAGAGAGGAGGATTGTGGGAAATGTAGTCCAGAGGGCTGGACATGCAGTCTTTGTTTAGTGCTTGTGCTCTGGTCATGGTTTTCTGCAAAAGTTTATTGTTGGTACTGAAAAAATCCACAGTCTTGAGAACGGCTGGCACAGAACATTCAGGAACAGAGTTAGGTAGAAATGATGGGTGGTAACCATAATTGGCAAATAACGGGTCTGCTTGATGGTAGAGCGGCCAGTGGCAACAGAGAGAACCAGTCACCCTGAGAAAAGGAGGAAAAACAATGAGGATACTGCTCGAGAGTCTGGTTAGTTCTCTCTGTCTGCCCATTTGTCTGAGGGTGGTATGCAGAGGAATAAGATAGCTCGATGCCAAGGGAACTGCATAGTGCTTTCCAGAACCGAGAGGTAAACTGCACTCCCCTATCCGATATGATGTTGGCTGGTACTCCATGAAGTCTGACAACTTCCCTGATAAAAAACTTGTGCAGTTTCCGGTGCTGACGGTGTTCCTTTCAAGGGGATGAAGTGTGCCATCTTGGACAGCCGATCTACTACCACAAAGATGACAGTATGGCCTTCTGAAGGGGGGAGTCCATGGAGATTCATTTCCAGGGTCTCTCTGGAGCAGGTAAAGGTTTGAGCTAGACATGTGCAAAAGGAAAAAATTTGTTTAGTTTCGTTTCGTTTAAATTCGTTAATTCATTAATTTAGTTTAGTTATATTCGTTAACTTCCTTAAATTCGTTTTCGGATTTCGCAAAATCGGGTCGCAAAATGTTATTAGTTAATAGAGCAGAGAATGACATTTTGCGACCCAATTTTGGGGCCACATATCTCGGGGTCACTTATAGCTAAAAACCCCAAATTTAGTATGCAAACACAATAATACTAGCTCTACAACATATCCAAATTTGAAGTGTCTAGCACCAAGTGACCCCGAGATACATAGCCCTAAAGTCGGGTCACAAAATATTTTCGAATGCGGTTGAAATAATGTTGAATCATATTGAAATCATTTCGAATGCAGTTGAAATAATGTCGAATCATGTTGAAATAATTTCGAATGCATTCGAAATTATTTCAACATGATTCAACATTATTTCAACCGCATTCGAAAATATTTTGTGACCCGAATTTAGGGCCATGTATCTTGGGGTCACTTGGTGCTAGACACTTCAAATTTGGATATGTTGTAGAACTAGTATTATTGTGTTTGCATACCAAATTTGGGGTTTCTAGCTATAAGTGACCCCGAGATATGTGACCCCAAAATCGGGTCGCAAAATGTCATTCTCTGCTCTAATAACTAATAACATTTTGTGACCCGATTTTGGGGCCACATATCTTGGGGTCACTTATAGCTAGAAACCCCAAATTTGGTATGCAAACACAATAATACTAGCACTACAACATATCCAAATTTGAAGTGTCTAGCACCAAGTGACCCCGACATACATGGCCCTAAATTCGGGACACAAAATATTTTCGAATGTGGTTGAAATAATGTCGAATCATGTTGAAATCATTTCGAATGCGGTTGAAATAATTTCGAATCATGTCGAATTCATTCGAATTCATTCGTTATATTTCTTTCGTATTCGTTGTAATTTGTTATTTTTTTATTCGGACATTCGGATGCATCCGAATGTCCGAAAGATGCAAAATTCGGCCGAATTTCGATTCGTTACGAAACGAATTGCACAAGCCTAGTTTGAGCAAGCCCCAAGCCCTGACCTTATTACCCTTTTTGCGAGTACAGATGGTACAAGACTCCACATATCTTTTGCAGTCCTTTGCAACTTGTGGCCACCAGAACGTGCGTTGCACTAGGTCAGAAGTCTTGGAGACACCGAAGTGTCGGGCTAGTACATGGTCGTGGCAGAGCTCGAGTATGGTGACCCGAAGATTTTCTGTAATGAAGATTTTGTCATCGAGCCAGAACAGACCGTCTTTCTAAAGCAGCCCAGGGCGGGGGGGGGTCTTCACTGGAAGCTTGCTTAATTCGACTTAAAAGATCTTCTTGAAGGAGAAAGTTTTCTGCCGACAGAATAGTGTCCGGAGAGGTAAGTACTTTGGGATCATTGAACATGTGGGACAATGCGTCCGGTTTGGTATTTTTAGAACCCGGTCTGCAGGTGACATGGAAGGCAAACCTGGAAAAGAACAGCTCCCACCTGGCTTGACGCGGCTTCAACCATCTTGCAGATTTCAGGTACTCCAGGTTTTTTAAACCGTATAGATCAGGATCGGGTGAGCCTCTCCTTCCAGAAGGTACCGCCACTCCTCCAAAGCCGCTTTTATTGTTAATAGTTCCCGGTCTCCCACATCATAGTTTCTTTCAGGAGCAGTCAGCTTGCGTGAAAAGAAGCCAACAGGAAATAGAAGAGCCTTGGGACCTTGTCGTTGCGAGAGTACTGCCCCAACAGCGACTTCCGATGCATCGACCTCCAAGACAAATGGGAGAGCTAGGTCAGGGTGTTTCAGTACAGAAGCAGAGGTAAAAAGTCTCTTGAGGGTGTCAAAAGCAGTTTGGGCTTCTGGAGTCCAATGAAATCGAACTCCCTGCTTGGTCAGCTGGATAATAGTCAAGATGATGGTTGAGAATCCTTTAATAAATTTACGATAAAAGTTTGAAAAGCCCACAAACCGCTGAACCCCCTTTTTATCCACAGGAGCAGGCCACTCAAGGATAGCAGAAATTTTTTGAAGGTTCATTTTAATGCCCTCAACAGAAATGATTAGTCCCAGAAACTGTATGCTCTGTTGTTCAAATTCACATTTCTCAGGCTTTGCATAAAGGCCATGCTGTCGAAGTCGCTCTAACACACACTTGACGTGCTGACGATGGCTACTGATGGAGGCAGAAAAGATCAAACTGTCATCTAGGTAGATGATGACGAATAAGTCCAGGAAGTCTCTGAAGATGTCATTTATAAAATGCTGGAATGCTGGCAGGGGCGTTGCAGAGCCCAAAAGGCATCACAAGGTATTTGAAATGTCCGAATCGGGTGGGAAAAGCTGTTTTCCATTCGTCACCTTCCCTTATGCGAACCAGATTATAGGCCCCCGTAGGTCTAATTTAGTAAAACTGACTGCTGCCCCCAGTCTCTGGAAAAGTTCTGGCACCAAAGGGAGAGCAGCATCGTTCCAGTTGGTGTCTGCACTCCAACGGCTGAACTCTGCAACGTAGTCTTCTGCGGCCCTGCTGTAATGCATGGAGAGCAGCTTCGGCTGTTGCTGAGAGCTGAGGGTCCTCCAACACCAAGCTTATCCAGCTATATAAAAAACAGCATGGGATCGGGTATGCCCGGGGTGTTCCACAGATGGTAAACTCCTCCCTCCACTGAGCCAACCCGCTCCCAGACAATCTTCAAGGACAGTAAGTCTTCCACAGCTTCTACGCTTTTCGCAGTTCAGCGTCGTCAGCGTCGTCCTGACGACGCTGAACTGCGAAACGCGTACTATGCAGCAGGGCTCATTCCTGCTCTCCAACTAGAGTATCTGTGAGAGTTTGCAGCATCATGGCACCAGCGCCTATGGCTAAGGCCCAATTTTTCAGCCCCTGTTTAACAGGGGCGTGTAATTACAATTTTTGATGCAATACTTTGCAGCAGGGCTCATCCCTGCTCTCCAACTAGAGTATCTGTGAGGGTTTGCAGTCTCGTGGCACCATTGCCTAAGGCACAATCTTTCTGCCCCTGTTTAACAGGGGCGTGTAATTGCAACTTTTGATGCAATACTTTGCAGCAGGGCTCATTCCTGCTCTCCAACTAGAGTTTCTGTGAGGTGTTGGAGTATTGTGGCACCAGTGCCTAAAGCCCAGTTTTTCTGCCCCTGTTCAACAGGTGCATGTAATTACAATTCTTGATATAATATTTCACAGCACGGCCCATTCCAGTGCCCGCCAAGAGTAACTGTGTGGACTTACAGTGTTATGGCACCAGCACCACCACCACCACCACAAAAAGGCTAAATTTTTCTACCACTGTTCAACAATGTCATGTAATTACAATTCTTGATATAATAGTTCACAGTAGGGCATTCCAGCGACCACCAAGAGTCACTTTGAGGGCTTACAGTGTTGGGGCAATACCAACACCTTAGGCCCAAATTTCTGCAGAGCATATAGGGCAGGCCCCTACTTTCAAACATCCAACTTACAAATGACTCCTACTTGCAAATGGAAGGAGACAACAGGAAGTGAGATGAAATCTACCCCTAGGAAGGAAAATTATCTCCTGTAAGAGTTGATATGGGAAAAAATGTGTCTCCTCTCCACTGATGCTTTCCTGACAGGCTCCATGGCAGCATACGTGTGGGTTAGCCCCGCCTCCATAATTACCCAATAGGACCTCTACTCCCATAAATCTTTGCTCCAAGCTGCTATCCGTGTTCCTTTTTTGTCCTCCTCCATAGGACAGGTGTTTCCTATCTGAAGAGATCTTCACTACGATCAAGTCGGCTGACTATCAAGCTTTTTGTTCCTCCGATAGGCCCTGTCTGTTAAGCATGGGTATGGAGTGTATGGCAGAGTAGCGCTGAAGACTTTGTTTATCCGAAGATAAGTGCGCACGGCTTATTACCTGCTATGTAAGGTGGCCATTATCTGCCCGGTGGATCGGTGGTGTGTGCTTGAACCTGTTCGGCCAGACGATCGTTGGTGGAGTGGTGAGCTGTAAAAATTCCGTTTTTCATGGCAGCAGTGTTTATGTGTTTTCTTTTCTACCTGTGTCTTTTCATATGCCAGCTGGTTCTTGTGTATAGGCGCTGACGCTTCCGCGTTCCAGCAGCCTTTCTCCCCCTGTTTCCGGGTCCAGCGCTGCGTTCTGCGCATGCGCAGACCCATATCCAAAGCGAGGCTTGGTTCCCGCGCATGCGCGCGGGCATCTCGCGTCTGACGCCGCTGATGACGTCATGGGCGCCATATTTAAAACACAGTGAGAGATGTCAGGATTTGGGAATGATTGCAGGAGATTCAGCAACTTCCCGGGGCCATTCTCTGGTTGGTGTAAGGTAGGTTATGATCTGCTCTGATGTATTGTTGCTCCTGTGTTTTGTATGGCTGCTTATGAGGGTTTATTGTTGTTACAGTCAGCGTTTTTAGTCATGGATGCCTCACTGCCTACCAGTGACCTGCCCGCTTGTAACAGGTATGTGCATGGCTGGATTGCTGTGTATTTGTGGAGTATTCCTTAGCATTTGATACCAGCCTGGTCTGTATCTCTCTCTTTTCTTGTATATTTCCTTATAGCCCTTCTAGGTCTGAACCGCATTACAGTGCGCATAGTCGCAGTGGATCGTCAAAATCGCACCACCGCAAATCATCATCAAAGTCTGGTTACCGTAGGTCTTCCAGATCTGAACAACGCAGTGGTCACTCGCACTCAAGCAGAGGACCAGTTAATTCATGTTGGGGCTGTAAGATGCCCATCCCATCAGACAAATCGCTCTGTGATCATTGCTTCTCTAAAGTCGCAGATGAAAGAGATGGTGCGGATCAACGCTTAGAATCTATGGTGAGAAGGGTGGTAAAGGAATCCCTGCAGCAGAGGGAAGCTCATCACGCTATGGAATCCCCCTCAGACCCATTATGTCCTTCAGGTGGTGAAGGGCTCTTACAAGAGACTGGGGAATCTTCTCAACCAAGCCACCACTCTGTGCTCTTGTCTGACAGCGAATCGGATCCAGAGGATCCAGGAGTAGGATTTGATTATGCTTTAGTACCTGCTCTTGTCAAGGCAGTGAAAGAAGCTTTAAAATGGGAAGAACCCACTACTTCTCCCCTCCCCAAACAAAGAAAGTTTTTCAAACAACTCAAAAAGGAACGGCAACATTTTCCTTTCCTATCTGAATTGGGAGAAATCATTACTGAAGAGTGGAGCAAGATTGATAGGAAGAGCTCCATGCAATCAAAGGTGTCTAAATTGTACCCCTTTAAGGAGGATGATGTGAAGCACCTTGAATCAGCTCCTCTGGTAGACGCAGCACTTATGCGTTTAGTAAAATACGTGACTCTCCCTTTGGAGGACACGGTATCTTTCAAAGATCCGTTAGAGAGAAGAATTGACTCAGATCTGAAAAGAATATATCTAACTTCAGGGATGGCTTGTAAACCAACTTTGGCTTTAGCCGCAGTCTCAAAGGCTATTGAAACATGGGCCGACAATGTTGAAGAGTTCTTGAGAGGTATCTCGGTGAATACGGCTAAAGACTCTCCCATTCAGGAGATCAGAATGGCATCAGCCTTTTTGGGGGAGGCATCTATTGACATTACCCGCCTTCTGTCTCGGGCTATGTTGGCAGCAGTCTCGGCACGCCGTGCTTTGTGGCTCCGTCCCTGGTTGGCGGATCCAACATCTAAGCAGGCATGGTGTCGTATACCATTTGAGGGAACCTCCTTGTTTGGTAATAAACTAGATAGCGCCATATCCCGGGCCACAGGTGGGAGGTCTGGGTTCCTCCCTCAAGACAGACGTCTTCAAAACCAAAAACGTATCTTTCCAAGAAGGCAGACCTCGGATCGCGCTAGAGAAGCGCGCAGTTATAGACCCGGCAGGGAGTTCTCTAGATCTTGGAGGTCCAGACAATCCTCCCTTAAGAAAACCTCAAAGGGGGCTTCCGCAGGTAATCAAGATTCTACCAAATCTTTTTGAAATTGGGCCCGCTCAATCATGTCAGGTGGGGGCTCGCCTTCTTCACTACCGACATGTTTGGGCGGCCTCAATTCAAGATTATTGGACCGTCAAGACGGTTTCCTCGGGTCACAAGTGGACTTTCATCAACACTCCGAGATTAAGGTTCATTCCCACAACGATTCCAGGCTCGGAGGAAAAGAAACAGGTCCTATTGACCTACGTAAGTTGTTTGCTGGATCAAGGCGCAGCCGTGCCAGTGCCAGAAGACGAACGTGGCGAAGGCATGTATTCTCCTCTATTTATGGTTCAGAAAAGAAATGGCGCATGGAGGCCAGTGATAGATTTGACCTTCCTCAATTCCTTCATTCGCAAGGAAAAGTTCAAAATGGAGTCTCTTCTTACAATCCAACAGTCGGTGCAGCTAGGGGATTGGTTAATCTCAATCGATCTGAAGGACGCATACTTTCACGTGCCAGTAGCAAGGGATTTCCAGCAATTTCTCCGTTTCGCAGTTGGCGATCAACACCTCCAGTTTACCTGTCTCCCATTCGGGTTGACAACATCTCCTCGGGTCTTCTCCAAGGTCCTCCTAGCGATAGTAGCTCTTTTACGAGTCAAAGGAGTTCGTCTCCATCATTATCTGGACGATTTGCTCCTATTATCTCAAGACAGAGATCAAATTCTGGAACACAAGAGTTTAGTCATCTCCACTCTACAGACGTTTGGTTGGCTCCTGAACCTAGAGAAGAGCCATCTGGTTCCAACTCAAGTGATCGTGTTTCTAGGGGCTCAGTTCGACACATTAAAAGGCACTATCTCTCTGCCAGAGGAAAAAATCTGTGTTATCCGGGACAGGATTCACAAGGCTTGGGAATCATCTCATCTTTCGGCTCTACAATGCTTGAAAGTGATCGGCACAATGACGTCCACCATCCCTATGGTGAAGTGGGCCCAGTGGCACACTCGTCCCTTCCAGAAAGGGTTTCTGCAACAGTGGGACTCGTCCAATCAAACACAGCGCATACTCCTTACACCAGCGATGAGGATGTCTCTCCTCTGGTGGCTTCAAGGGAAGAATCTACGCAACCATCATTCGATAGTCCCCATTTCCTGGGTAATAATAACCTCAGATGCCAGCAACAAAGGTTGGGGCGCTCATTGCCTTACGGAAGTAGCTCAAGGAAGGTGGTCGTTCCCGTCGCTGTATGTAGTCTCCAACATCCTGGAATTGAGAGCAGCCTTTCAAGCACTCATAGCATTTCGCCATCTGGTGGCAGGGTCATCAGTAATGTTAAGACTGGACAACACAACTGCGGTGGCCTATATAAAGAAACAAGGAGGGACTCGCAGTGGGTCTCTACTACGAGAAGTAGAACCGATAATGAACTGGGCTCAGAAGAATGTGGTCAACATTTCTGCTGTATACATCCCAGGGGTCCAGAATGTTCAAGCAGATTATCTGTCAAGGGTCAAAATAGACAACAACGAGTGGTCCCTTCACAGGGATGTCTTCGAGTGGCTTCTGACTCTGGGAGTATCTCCAGAGGTCGATCTGTTCGCTTCGCCGTACAATCGCAAGATGCACAGATACTACTCGAGGTTCAGGGATCCTCAGGCGTTCGGGATAGATGCTCTCACGGATTGTTGGAAGTTCCAGAGAGCCTACGCCTTCCCTCCAGTTCCTGTAATCCTACAGTTCCTTCGCAGGCTCAGAGGGGAGAAGGTGGAAATCATTGCGATAATACCATTCTGGCCCAACAGGCCTTGGTTTCCTCTGCTGTTGCTCCTCAGCTATCAGGACCCAGTTCCCCTGCCTCTCAGGCCAGATCTACTGTCTCAAGGCACACTGTTACACCCGTGCCCATCCTGTCTACACCTCAGGGCATGGTTCTTGAGAGGGGAAGGCTAGAAGCTCTAGGTTGCCCAGAAGAAGCGATTCCAACCCTTCTTAGTGCCAGACGGAAGAGTACCAATAAAGTGTACGAGCGTATATGGGCCAGATTTATGGGCCACATGTCTTCTAGGTCAAATTCATATAATTCTCCGGCAGTTCAAGATATCTTGTCTTTCCTTCAGTCAGGGTTAGACTTGTCTCTGGCAGTTAGTTCTCTTAGAGTACAAGTTTCAGCCATTTCAGCCTTTACAGGAGTTTCGTGGGCGAATCATACATTAATACAACAATTCTTTAAAGGAGCCATCAGGCTTAGGCCACAAAGAAGGCCCAGGTTTCCCAAATGGGACCTTCCATTAGTACTGGACTTTCTTTCTGATCTTGGGAAAAGTTTGGACGTTCCCCTGTCTTTAGGAGATCTCACTATCAAGACGGTGTTTTTGGTGGCAATAACTTCAGCCAAAAGAGTGTCGGAAATTAGGAATCTTGGGTCAGTTGAACCATTTCTAACTTTCTTTCCGGACAGAGTGGTCCTGATCCCTATGCTTGGGTCAAATCCAAAAGTCACATCAGTATTTCACGAAAATCAGGAGATCGTGCTACCTACGTTTAGAATGTCAGACAACCAAGAGATTCATCCCCTGGATGTTGGTCGCACCTTGAAACAATATCTGGACGCTACAGCCTCGTTCAGACGAACAGACTTTCTTTTTGTCCTTCTTCATGGAAAAAATAAAGGGATGCGAGCATCAGTTAGATCAATCTCATCTTGGGTGGTCCAAACGATTCAAAGGGCATACAAGGCAAAGGGCATGGTTCCTCCTGAGGCAGTGACGGCTCATTCAACTCGGGGCATGTCGACCTCTTGGGCAGCAGTTCGACATGTCGCACCAGAAGTGATCTGCAGAGCAGCTTCCTGGTCTTCAATTAATACCTTTGTTTCCCATTATTGTGTAGAGCCAGCTGCGCTCTCTTCTGTTAATTTTGGTTTACAAGTATTGTCAGTGGACAATGAAAAATAAAATTCTAGTTTCTTTGCTCAACATTTTTAGCCCACCCGGGTGTGTTTGGCGAGTTATTTCCCACACGTATGCTGCCATGGAGCCTGTCAGGAAAAAGGAAAATTTATATCAAATACTTACCGTAATTTTCCTTTCCTGATGGGCTCCATGGCAGCAGGAGTTCCCTCCCAAATGTTGGAGTAGGCTAGTTACGGAACACGGATAGCAGCTTGGAGCAAAGATTTATGGGAGTAGAGGTCCTATTGGGTAATTATGGAGGCGGGGCTAACCCACACGTATGCTGCCATGGAGCCCATCAGGAAAGGAAAATTACGGTAAGTATTTGATATAAATTTTCCTTTTTATCCCAATCCTTGTTTTACTAAAAACCCCAAATTTTCAAAAAACATTGGTCATTGGGACAGAAAATTAGGTGAAATCTTTTGAAGAGGTGCACAGACGGCAAACATTTTTTTACAGGGGTGATAATCCTTACCTATGTTTTACAAAAAGCTGTTCTGGGTATATAGGGCCTGGGGGCCCCACGCCTTTCCGTTTTTTAATTTGGGTACGGGGTTCCCCTTAATATCCATACAAGACCCAAAGGGGCTGGTAATGGGCAGGGGGGCTACCTATGCCATTTTTCTCAATGATTTTCATTCATATTGCCGGAACCAGACATTACATTATAGCCGCAAGCAGTTTTAAATTACTTTTTTTCTGTTAGAAATGTCATTTGCAGGGACTGTTCTAAACATGGGAAACATGTGCCACTTCACAGGCATACTATAGACACTCCTCAGGCACGATATTTAAAGGAATATTTCACTTTTTTAATTCACTTTAAGCGTTATTAAAATCAGTGCTCCCGAAAAAACTGCCGTTTTTTTAAAAACTTTTTTTTTTTTGCATTGATACATGTCCCTTGGGGCAGGAGCCAGGACCCCAAACACCTTTTAGGACAATAACTTGCATATTAGCCTTTAAAATGAGCACTTTTGAGTTTGAACGTTCGAGTCCCATAGACTTTAATGAGGTTCTAAAGTTTGCGCAAATTTACGGTCCGTTTGCAGGTTCTGGTGCGAACCGAATTGGGGGGTGTTCAGCTCATCCCTACTGGGGAGTACAATGTGCAGCTTGGAGAATAAAATGTCTGCTGGAGCAAGAGGGGTAAGAGCCAGTGACCCCTCTTGTCGCAGTTGTGTACACTGATCCCTGTTTACCATCAATGGTGAACATGAGTGCAGAGCGGATGAAGCAATGCAACATGTGTGATGGAACATGGGGGATAGCAGACCCTGTATGTATGTGTGTGGTGGGGCTTTACTTAATTTAACGGGGGAGCCCCTGTGTGTCCTGAGCAGGAACTGTACTCCCAATGGTGGAGTCCCTGTCATGTGGATTAGGGGGGCTGCATTCATATTAAGAGACCCCTGTGTGCCTGTGTATATATATATAGCTAGCTGTATATACTATATATACACATTGTGAGTACATGTGTCCTGTATACAGGAAGGAAGAAGGTTGGTGTATATAGCTATACACTACCCAGGACAGATGTACTCACAATATGTGTATATTATCTGTGTAGTAGTGTATACAGCTATATATACCCACACCTTCTTCCTTCCTGTATATAGAGACCTTGCTCCATTATCATTGACTGTAGCTATACATCATTTGTCCTGTTACTGTATATATAGCTGTATACAGGACAAATGATGTATATATGCAGTCAGTGATGATGGAGGAAGGTCTCTATATACAGTAAGGAATGTGGGGTATATATAGCTGTATATGAGATGGCACTGGTGGTCACAGATGAAACGGCACTGGTGGGCACAAATGTGACAGCACAGATAAGACGGCACTGGTGGGCACAGATGAGACGGCACTAGTAGGCACAAATGGGAGGGGGACCTGTGTAAGTTCACCTTACAGATTTTTCTGTAAAAGTGAACTTACACTTTAAGTAGCCATGCAACAGACTCAAGCAGACGGGGAGACGAATGAGAAATGCTATATACCAGGCTTTATGAGAAATGCTATATACCAGGCTTTGTGAGAAGTGACATATACTAGGATTTGTGAGAAATGCTATATACCAGGATTTGTGAGAAAAGTTATATACCAGGACTTGTGAGAAATGCTATATACCAGGATTTTTGAGAAATGCTATATACCAGGATATGTGAGAAATGCTATATACCAGGATTTGTAAGAAATGCTATATACCAGGATTTGTGACAAATGCTATAGCCCAGGATTTGTGACAAATGCTATATACCAGGTTAAATGCTATATGCTATACTCTGCTGTGATTCTGGGCTGTATACTCTGCTGTGAGTCTGGGCTGTACACTCTGCTGTGAGTCTAGGCTGTATGCTCTGTCCTGTGATGAATTGTGATAAGCTGTATACTCCTGACTAGGGATGAGCTTCGTGTTCGAGTCGAATATACGTTCGACTCGAACATTGGCTGTTCGTCCGTTCGGCGAAGTCCGAACATTTTGGTCCGTTCGCGCCAAATTCGTGTGGCGCTCACGGCCCACAATGCACTGCGATGGCGCAGTGCATTGCTGGCTCATGATTGGCCAAGCATGCACTGTGACCCCGCATGCTTGGCCAATCGCAGCGCCAGCAGCGAGGAGAGCCATGATTGGCCACAGGCAGGATGCCTGTGGCCAATCATAGCTCAGGCTGTGTAGTGCACGCCCCACACTATATAGGGCCGCCAGCGCGGCGGCCTTGTGTAGTGTGTTGGCATCTGAAGCAGTGGGTGTTCTGTGTACCTTCAACACAGTACACACCGATCGTTTTCGGCCGATTTTTGATCTTGCTGTTGTGTAGTGGTTATTGTCTGCATGCCCTGACCGCAGTATACACCGCTATATTCACCTCACCTATATAGCTAGTGATCTATCTTTTATAATAGAGCTTGCAGTCAGTAGTGTTAGGAGATAGTGCGTGCTGTCTGCGTGCTCTGTACCCAGTACATACCGCTATATCCACCTACATAGCTGTTCTCTATTTGAGCCCACTTGCCATCTGCAGGAGTTATTGGAAGTTGTGTGTGCCTCCAGCTCAGCACAGTATACATCTGTATATACCCCTTTATCTCTGGTGTTCTATAATAAAGGCATCTGCAGAAGTTAGTGGGTGTTCTGTGTACCTTCAACACAGTACACACCGATTGTTTTCGGACGATTTTCGATCTTGCTGTTGTGTAGTGGTTGTTGTCTGCGTGCCCTGACCGCAGTATACACCGCTATATTCACCTCACCTATATAGGGATCTATATTTTATAATAGAGCTTGCAGTCAGTAGTGTTAGAAGATAGTGCGTGCTGTCTGCGTGCTCTGTACCCAGTACATACCGCTATATCCACCTACATAGCTGTTCTCTATTTGAGCCCACTTGCCATCTGCAGGAGTTATTGGAAGTTGTGTGTGCCTCCAGCACAGCACAGTATACATCTGTATATACCCCTTTATCTCTGGTGTTCTATAATAAAGGCATCTGCAGGAGTTAGTGGGTGTTGTGTGCCTCTAGCACAATATACACTACCCAACTGCTTTTTTACCCAACTCCCTTCAGGCCATTACCATGTCTGGAAGGCCAGCAAGGAGAGGCAGACAGGCGCGAGCCGATAAAAGAGGGCAAGCAGGCTCTGTGTCTAGAGACAACAGTGCTGGTCGTGGATGCGGTGCATTGTCATCAGCACGTGGCCATGGGACACGCTTGTTCTTCTTTTCGGCAGCTGGACATGTTGAACCGCAACATGCACGACTTGGTAGAGTGGACTTGGTAGAGTGGATGACCAAGCCCTCTTCATCCTCCTCATCCTCTCTCACCCAGTCTCAGGGTACTAGCAAAGCAGCTGCCAACGCATCGTCTTCCCTCCTCTCAATGTCATCATCAGTGACTCCTTCCCTAGACCCACCACGTCCTCCTGAGGAGTCTCCTGAACTCTTTGAGCACAGTGTTGGGTACATGCTCCAGGAGGATGCCCAGTGTTTTGTGGGCTCTGATGATGACACTCAGCTAGAGGAAGGCAGTAGCGTGAGCGCAGAGAGAGGGGATGCTCAAGAAAGACAGCAATCTGGCAGTCATGTTCCACAAGCTTCAGCATACTGCCAGGTTTGCTACAGCGATGAAGAGGGAGGGGATGATGAGGGCACTGACTCCACGTGGGTGCCTGGAAGGAGAGAGGAGGAGGAGGAGGAGGCACATGTCCAACGAGGCAGGATGCCCTCCGGGGGCCAGCTTAGGGGCAGCACACCGACTGAATCACACCGCAGAGCTCCGCCTGTGCAGAGCGCTGCCTCTGCGCGTTATTCTAAAAGTTCTTTGGTGTGGGCCTTTTTTGAGATGAGTGCATCAGATCGCACTGCTGCTATTTGCAACATATGTCTCAAGCGTATCTCACGTGGCCAAAATATCAGCCGCTTGGGCACCACATGCTTGACCAGACATATGTTGACCTGCCATGCAGCTCGTTGGCAAGCGTACCTCAAAGACCCACACCAGAGAACAAAGCGGACCTCTCCTTGCTCCTCATCAGCTGGCATCTCCAACCCCACTAGACCTTCAGTACTCTGAAACCTGCTCTGAGAGGAATGAAGGTGTAGAATTAGGTGTGTCACAGCCAAGTGCTTCCGGGAACTCTGCTCCACGTCCGATTATAGCAGGCAAATGTCCCTGCCCCAGCTGCTGGACCGGCGAAAGAAGTTCACTCCCAGCCATCCACATGCCCAGCGGTTGAATGCTAGCTTGGCTAAATTGCTAGAACTTCAACTGCTGCCTTTTCAGTTGGTAGACTCGGCCCCCTTCCGTGAGTTTGTACAATGTGCGGTTCCTCAGTGGCAGGTCCCCAAACGCCACTTTTTCTCACGGAAGGCGATTCCGGCTCTCTACCGGCATGTGGAAGGCAATGTCCTTGCCTCGCTGGACAGGGCGGTCAGCGGTAAGGTGCATATTACCGCTGACTCATGGTCCAGCAGGCATGGACAGGGACGTTACCTGTCTTTCACGGCCCATTGGGTCACTCTTCTGGCAGCTGGGAAGGATGCAGGACAAGGTGCAGTAGTGTTGGAGGTTGTTCCGCCACCACGCCTCCAAAATGCTACTATTGGTTGTGACACACCTCTCTCCTCCACCCCCTCCTCTTCTTCTTCCTCCATGGCCTCTTCCAGTGCTCTGTCCTCAGAACCAGCGGTGCTCCGTAGGTGTTCCAGGGGCTACGCAAGTACGCAGGCAAAACGATGCCATGCCGTGCTTGCGCTGGTTTGTTTGGGGGACAGGAGCCACACTGGGGCGGATGTTTTGTCAGCTCTGCAGGGGCAGGCCGAGAGGTGGTTGACGCCACGCCAGCTTAAGCCAGGAATGGTGGTTTGCGACAATGGCACCAACCTCCTCTCCGCCCTCCGACAGGGACAACTGACCCATGTGCCCTGTGTAGCTCACGTCCTTAACCTGGTGGTGCAGCGGTTCTTGGGCAGGTACCCGGCTTACAGGATGTCCTGAAGCAGGCCAGGAAAGTCTGTGTGCATTTCCGCCGATCATTTAATGCCTGTGCTCGGCTGACTGAGCTCCAAAAGGAGTTGAACCTGCCCAAGAACCGCCTTATATGTGACATGCCCACCAGATGGAACTCAACATTGGCCATGCTGCAGCGGCTGCACACGCAGCAGAGGGCCATCAATGAGTACCTGTTCGACTACGGCACCAGGACAGGGTCAGGGGAGCTTGGTTTTTTCTCACCACGCCAGTGGGGCATGATCAGGGATGCATGTACTGTCCTGTCACCGTTTGAGGAGGCCACAAGGATGGTGAGCAGTGACAGTGCATGCATCAGTGACACTGTACCTCTTGTCCACCTCTTGGAGCATACGCTGCGTGGAATAATGGACAGGGCACTTGAGGCAGAACAGAGGCAGGAAGAGGAGGACTTCCTTGCCTCTCAAGGCCCCCTTTATCCAGACAGTGTTCCTGCTGTGCCACCCATCACACAGGAAGAGGATGAGGAGGAGGAAGAGGAGGAGGAGGATGATTGTGTCAGCATGGAGGCGGAGGCTGGCACTCAGCATCAGCATTAGCAGCAGCAGCAGCAGTCTTGTAGGGATGATTTACAGTCCCAAGAAACACGTGGACTTGTACGTGGCTGGGAGGAGGTAGCTGCGGATCATGTTGTCCTTAGTGACCCAGAGGACTCCGGACCGAATGCCTCAGCTAACCTACGCTGCATGGCCTCCCTGATCCTGCAAACCCTGCGGAAGGATCCTCGTATTCTTCGGATCAAGGAGAGGGACCATTACTGGCTGGCCACTCTCCTTGATCCACGGTACAAGGGTAAGGTTGCCTACCTTATCTTGCCATCGCAGAGGGAGCAGAGGATGAGACATCTCTGGGAGACCATTGCAGAAAGGTCTGTGCAATGCGTTCCCAGAGACTGGGAGGTTACAAACTCCTGGTCCTGGACAACGTGTTGCTGAGGCATCGGTCAGAAGGAGCAGTGGAGAAGGTGGCCGTCTGACTGATGCTTTCAGACAATTTTTTAGTCCGCAGCCCCAAGGTATGATCGGTCCCAGCAACCATCGCCAGCGTCTGATTTACATGGTGCAGGAATACCTAGGGGCAAGGTCAGACTTGGACACCTTTCCCACCGAAAATCCTCTGGCTTACTGGGTCTTGAGGATGGATCACTGGCCAGAGCTTTCACAGTATGCAATTGAGCTACTGGCCTGTCCTGCATCCAGCGTTCTTTCAGAACGCACCTTCAGTGCTGCTGGTGGCTTTGTTACCGATCACAGGGTGCGCCTGTCCACCGAATCAGTTGATCGACTGACCTTCATCAAGATGAACCAGTCTTGGATCACCCACAGCTACCAAGCACCTGAAGCTGATGTAACAGAATAATTTTTTTTGAAATATCACATCCCTTCAAGACTGCCTATGCTGATGCTGAGTGACTGTCCTGTTATGTTGATTGTCTATCCTCTTCCTCCTCCGCTGATATGTTGGAAGAAGATTTCTGGTTCTGGGTGATGCCTAAGGCCCAATTTTTCTTCTTTTTTTTTCTTCTTTGCAGCAGGGCTAATTCCTGCAATAAAACTAGAGTATATGGCAGAGGTTGCAGTGTGGTGGCACCAGCACCAGTGCCTAAGGCCCAATTTTCTGCCCCTGTTTAACAGGGGCGTTTAAGTACAATTTTTGATGCAATGCTTTGCAGCAGGGCTAATTCCTGCAATAAAACTAGAGTATATGGCAGAGGTTGCAGTGTGGTGGCACCAGCAGCAGTGCCTAAGGCCCAATTTTTCTGCCCCTGTTTAACAGGGACATGTAATTACAATTCTTGATATAATATTTCACAGGAGGGCCCCTTCCTGTGCCCACCCAGAGTAACGGTGAGGACTTATAGTGTTGTGGCACCAGCACCACAACCACCAAAGGTCAATTTTTCTACCACTGTTCAACAATGGCATGTAATTACAATTCTTGATATAATCGTTCACAGCAGGGCGCTCCAGCGCCCACCAAGAGTCACTTTGAGGGCTTACAATGTTGTGGCAAACCCAACACCTTGTTCCGCCATTTCTGCAGAGCATATAGGGCAGGCCCCTACTTTCAAACATCCAATTTACAAACATCTCCTACTTGCAAACGGAAGGAGACAACAGCAAGTGAGATGAAAAAAGATGGACGACAAAACAAATTATACAAGGGTGATAACCCTTCCCTATGTTTTCCAAAAAGCTTAAAAATAGTTTTTTTGACTGGAGCTACACTTTAAAAATGTACCAGTTGAAAATTACAAACAGATTCAACTTAACACAACAAACCTACACAGTCCCTGTCTTGTTTGCACCGCCTGTATACTGCTGTTCTGAGTATATAGGGCCTGGGGGCCACACGCATTTCCTTTTTTTAATATGGGTACGGGGTTCCCCTTAATATGCGTACAAGACCTTAAGGGGCTGGTAATGGGCAGGGAGGGCTACCCATGCCATTTTTCTCAATGATTTTCAACCATATTGCAGGAACCAGATATAACATTAAAACCGCAAGCAGTTTTAAATGGTGTTATTTCCGTTTAATGTCATTTTGTGCAGGGACTGTTCTAAACACGGGAAACACGTGGCACTTCACAGGCATACTACAGACACCCCCCAGGCACCATATTTAAAGGAATATTTCACTTTTTTTTTTCACTTTAATCGTCATTAAAATCAGTGCTCCCGCCAAAACGGCCATTTTTAAAAACATTTTAGGCATTGACCCATGTCCCCTGGGGCAGGAGCCAGGTCCCCAAACCCTTTTTAGGACAGTATCTTGCATATTAGCCGTTAAAATTAGCACTTTTCATTTCGAACGTTCGAGTCCCATAGACTTCAATGGGGTTCTAAAGTTCGGCATGTCTGTCATAGCGTTTCTGCCCCGACGATTCTGGCAGACCATTCGATCGTGTGTGGGCTGCAGCGGACTTTTGATTTGCAAAAATCCATCAGACTTTAGAAATGGAACATGTTTCAAATTTTTCCGCCGAAACTCCGCCGGACCCAGTTCCTACCGAGAAATCCGCTCGTGTGTATGCTAGTCCGACGGACAAAAACCGATGCGAGGGCAGCTATTGGCTACTGGCTATGAACTTCCTTATTCTAGTCCGGTCGTACGTCATCACGTTCGAATCCGTCGGACTTTGGTGTGATTGTGTATGGCCAAGTCCGTTCATTCAGAAAGTCTGTCAGAACTCTGTCAGAACTCCGCCGAAAGTCCGTCGGACCTAGTCCCTCGAAAAGTCCGGTCGTGTGTACGTGGCATTAGCGTTTCTGCCCCTGGATTTCTATCATAGCGTTTCTGCCCCTGGTTTTTTTCTGTCAGTGTTTCTGCCCCTGGTTTCTGTCATAGTGGTTCTGCCCAGCATGTCTGTCATAGGATTCTGCCCCAGGATTTCAGTCATAGCGTTCTGCCCCGGCTTGTCTGTCATAGCGTTCTGCCCCGTCATGTCTGTCATAGCGTTCTGCTCAGCATGTCTGTCATAGTGTTCTGCCCAGCATGTCTGTTTTAGTGTTTCTGCCCCAAGATTTCTATCATAGCGTTTCTGCCCCAGGTTTTCTGTCAGTGTTCCGCCCCAGCATTTCTGTCAGTATTTCAGCCCAGCATTTCTGTCAGTGTTCCGCCCCATCATGCTGTCCAGCATTTCTGTTACAGCATCTGCCCCAGGGTTTCTGTTATAGCGTTTTCTGGCCCAGGATTTCTGCCATAGCGTTCTGTCCCAGCATTTCCATCATAAGCGTTCAGCCCCAGCATTTCTGTCACTGCGTCTCTACCTCAGCATTTCTGTCATTGCGTCTCTACCCCAGTATTTCTGTCATAGTGTTCTGCCCGTGCATTTCTGTCGTAGTGTTCTGCATAGCTTTTTCTGGCTCAGCGTTTTCATTCTCAGTATTTCTGGCTCGCTGTTCAGTCTCTGTATTCTGGCTCGGCTGTCAGTTTTAGCATTTCGGTCATAGCGTTTCTGCCCCAGGATTTCTGTGATTGCATTTCAGTCTCAGCGTGGTTTGTCATTGCATTTCTGGCCAGGATTTCTGACGTTGCATTGCTGTCTCACTTTCTGTCATAGCGTTTCTGCCCCAGGATTTCTGTCATCGCATTTTTGCCTCAGCGTTTCAGTCTTAGCATTGCTGTCATTGCGTTTCTGCCCTGGTTTTCTGTCACTATGTTTCTGCATCAGCATTAAGTTTCAGCATTTCTGTCATGGCGTTTTCTCTGTCATGGTGTTTTCTCTATCATGCCGTTTTCTCTGTCATGGCGTTTTGTTTTTTCTGTCAGGGGTTCTGTCATAGTGTTTGTCATAGCTGTTTTTGTCATAGCTGTTTCTGTCATAGCTGTTTCTGTCATAGCTGTTTCTGTCATAGCTGTTTCTGTCATAGCGTTTCAGCCTCGGTGTTCAGCCTCAGAGTTTCTCAGAGGGACGTTGTTCACTTATGGCATACTCTGGTAGTTTTCATCTTCGTTGATTGTCATGTCTCATCGTATCTGTGTTCACGTTTGTACCTGGGTCAGTTAGCTTGGGCTCGCACATCAGGATCTGTCTTGTCTACAGATCCATACGGGCTGAGGTTTCGTTTGTTAATTGATTGTTGCCCTCAATCTTCTCGCCCGTATACCATACGTCATACGATGCATGTTCATTCACCACATTTATAAGACTACCCACCATGGCCTTTGGGTACACTAGCCCTGAGGTTTTTCAGTTAATTACCTGTCTCTGCGCTGCAGGTTGCTCAGGCTCTCTTACCACTTACACGAGGGTGGGGGGAGGGGGGTCCGTCGTCAGGTTCAGTTACGCGTAGTGGTCTTGACATTTATGCTCATGTTATTCTTAGGTACGCAGAGGGGCATTGTTGTTCTCATGTCTGGTTGTCTGTCATGTCTCTAGTTTGTGTTTTCAGGTCAGGCCTTCTTGGCATCCATACCCATATCTACCATGCTTGCACTCACTTCCATCAGCCCGGCCTTTGTTGGGGGCTAGTTGATTGGTGCTTATATCGTTTCCCCACTGGGCTCACCCTTGGGTCAGAAGCAGTCCTCAATTTTTTCTTCAGTTGATGTCCTGTTGCGTTGAGGCCCTGGTTACCGTCCAGGGATGTATAGTCTCTCTCAGGGTGTGGGCTAAGCCATGTCCCCGTGACGGTCCTTGGGTGGTAGCTTTGGGCTAACGTCATCATAATTCTGGATTCCACTCTTGGCTCTGATCTTGTCTAGCATACTGCCTGGAGTACTACTTAGGGACGTCAGTCCAGTCGTTTTCCAATCCCAAGCCTGTTCCAGGTAGGGGGGGTTTTAGTCACTTTGGGTATGTCTTTATCATACCATGGGACTATTTCCCTGGGATGGAGTCTGGCCCTCCTTCCTCGGTTCAGGATTCTGACTTGGCTGTTAGGTCTCTGAATGAAGCATGACTCGATCGTATCCAATGGGACCAGTGTCTTGTGTCTGGCATGGTTTCTCCACAGTTGACGATGTTATTGCCATGGTGCATGGGCCTTATCCGCTTACTCCATCACGTCCATCAGGTATCCAGCATTTCGCACTGCTGCTTGTAGTCTTTTTTGGCACTTGCCCTCTCACTACTCATTCACATGTGTAAATGTATATGACCCCAGTGCTAAAACATTAATTGTATATCTATTAGTAAATACCTTCAAACGGTAAATGGCAAAAATGGTGCCCAACATGGGTAGAGCCCCTTTTCCTTCTGTCTAAACTACCCGACCTTGTCAGTATTTCTTATTAATGTCTGATGGTCCATTTTGCCCTAGCCCCCAATGGTGGCCAGGTCCCTGTAAGGCAACAAAACAACCTGTAGGGAACAAAACGTCCATTAGGTAAGAGTGTCTCTGCAAGCTTGTGTTCTTCTGTGGGGGCACTAAGCTTCCCTCGATACACACAGACTCGTGGGGTATGAGACCATATTACTTTTCTTTAGTATGAGAGTGTCCCCTTTACCGTCACACCTGTTAACCCCCATCTCCCCACACAGTGTGTCTCTCATGATCACATTCGGTTCCCGGATGTATTTGGTAAGTCTGCATTGTGATCCAATAAGAGTTTCTAGTTCAGGAGTTCCATTGTGGGTCATATGGAGTTTATGTGGGGGGGAGGTTTTTCTTTGTGTCCACCACAAGGGCCGGTTCCAGGTGTTCGTTGCACCTGGCAAGAGTATAGGGGGGGTAGTTTCAGTAACAGTTACCCATTCTTGCCTCCATCTCTATTCCCCGATGTCCAATCACCTCCCACAGGCTACTACCCACCTCAAGTGTCAAATCAGTGGTTCAAGTGTAAACTAAGCAGCAAGGATTATGATGAGTTTTTATCCGGGGGAGTCGCCACCTAGTATAGGTGGCCCTAAGTTGGTACACAGAGGAGTATAACAAGAGGGTATAACAAGAGGAGCACTGGGGGATGAGGCACTAGTGGCTGTATTTGAATGTGTACAATCTCACCCCTGCGGTAGCTGTCACTAGGTTTCCCTTGCTTCTTCTGGCGATGTGATGCGGAATCTACGTCGGCTTGTCTGTGGTCTCAGTGAACGGGTTCTCCACTGACTTGACCTACCCGGGTGGGGGATGAAGCGCGTTGAGCGTAGGGTGAAAGACTGAGAATGCTTCTTGAATGTCACTGCTATGGGGAAGCCCCATCTATATGTAATGCCGGAGTGCTGAGCAATTTCCAGAACATGCTTCAGCATTGCCCTTTGTGGCAGAGTGGCTCTTGAAAGATCCGGCAAGATCTAGATGACAGATCCATCAAATTCAGTGTCTCTTACCTCCCATGCCTTTTGGAGGGTGATTTCCTTATGTGCATATTGATGAACCCGACAGATCACATCTCTCGGGCGATTCAGGTCTGCAGATCATGGCCCCAGAGCTCTGTGGATCCGATCTAAAGAAATAGTAGCTGGGAAGTTGTCTCCTGCTATGTTATTAAATATGTCTAGGGTGGTTGCTGCCAGGTCTTCTGTCCCAGTGCCCAGTTTGGGTAAGCCCCCAAGTCGCAGGTTGTTCCTCCTGCTGCGATCCTCAATTTCTTCCAGGTGCATTTGCTGAGTGAGCACAGATGCTGCTTGTGTGGCCCGGGTGTCTTCTACTTGCTTCAATCTCCTCTCCAGTGCTGTCACTGTGGCTCCTTCTGTACACATCCACTCTGTCAGAGAGGTGATGCCCGTGCATACTGCCACAATGTCTTTGCAATGGGAAGCTTCTAGCCTGCTGGCCAGGGATTCTATATCGGCTCTCGTAGGCAGGGCTTTCAGCAGCGCCCACAGCTCCGCATCCGCCTGTAGGGCGGGAGGTGTAGGGTGCAGGTATACCGAGTTCTGGGAGTCGAGGCAGAACACCGCCGGTGTATCAGGCTCTCCCTCCAGGGTGTGTGAAGCCATGGGCGAGGTCTGTGAGTCGCATAGCAGTGAACTCATGCCATGCCTTGTGGTGTTCGCCATCTTAGGTGCCGGAGACAACTACTGTGAGCTGGGGAAATATCTTTGAATTTCTCCGGTTGCGTGTGGTCTGGAAAGTGACTTCTTTCTATTTTTCCCCCTTCGCTTCCTAGCAGAGTACATGCCGTTTTTTCAGAAATAGATGACTGAAATTAGGGCTGGAAAGGCCAGGATGGGCCTGGAGCTCCACAGAAACACGTCCTTACTCGGCCATGTCCAGACCACGCCCCCAATGAAAGTAGTCTAGGGGTGTAATTGGTGCGGATGGGTAGAGAAGGAACATAAAAATCAAAGCGCTCATTAATGCGCCCTCTCTCTTAGCCTCATGACCGGGTTCAAGCATGGACACGTAAGGTCTGACTGGGTATTGTCACCACCATTCTTTGTTTAGTTTGAGGTAACTTTCTTTCCTTTATATATAAGTAACATTCCTTTTTTACATCGCAACATCCTTTTTTTGTATCACTTACTTACTTTGTATTTTATTAATAACATCATTGCTTTAAGAGTTTTATAAGCTACGTTATATTTGGTAATATCTGATTATTCTAATGTTTCTCTTCTGTATAAATAAATTGGATAGGTTATCCTTTTTGCAAGTTATCATTTGTTACTGATTTTATTGGTTATAGCTGCAAACACAGTGGTTGATTCTTATATAGACAAGGTTGTACTCGTTATTGACTTATTTGACGTATTATTAGGCACATACAGGACCGTCTTTAATTTTGATTGGGCCCTGGGAAAACATTTTCTTGGGCCCCCCTCCATTCTGAGACATACAAAAAAATAGCAGGTAGACTCAAAATCAGTTTACTGCAGCAGATCACCCAGCGATTGCAACTGTTTGCCAGAAGTTACAGCCTATCCTTACCGCTCACTGGCTGGTTGCTAGAGGTTGCAACACATACTTTCTGCTTGCCGATTGGTTGCTAGAGGTGAATGCACATTATTACCGCACACTGATAGGTTGCTAGGGGTTACATCACATCATTACCACTTACTGATTGATTGCTAGAGATTAAAGCAGATCACTACTGTTCGCTGATTGATTGCTACAGATTAATGCACATCATTATCACTCACTGAACAGTGGAGCAATCCCAAATAAAAAAATGGCACATTAATACGCATACTACAGGAGAGGGTCAGAGACTACGGACATACTGTAGGAGACAACCAGAGACTGCGACATACTGCAGGAGACAACCAGAGACTGCGGACATACTGCAGGAGACAATCAGAGTTATTTATTACTTATAAAATGACATGATTATCCAATCCTTTCTCCCTTTTAAAAAAAAATATATTTTGTATGTCATTTTATATGTAATAAATAACTTATTTTATATAAGTTTTATGTTGTTGTGTATCAGTACCGAGATAGTCCACCATACCCAACTGGGCAGGAATTATTTGTAGGGTTAGCCTCAGCAACTACCCTTCTAGTCCCACCAGGGCCGTCTTTAAGGCAGGGCAAAAGGGGCAGCTGCCCTGGGCCCTATCATTGTTGTGGGGCCCAAAGCAGCTGCCTCATACTTGCCAACTATCCCAGTTTACATTCCCCTGTCCCTTGAGGTTTTAGTCCTGATATCTCAGTGTGAAGTGCTGCTACTAATGCTGCCCAGCTCTGCCCTATTGTTGTGTACAGATGACTCACTCGCAGACCCTGTGTTTACATGTAAATAACCGGCATTCATATGTAAATAGCTGAGGCCAACGGCATTGATATGTAAATAAGGCAGCATTCATATGTATATCATGCCCCCTGCAGTGAGGACAAGTTGTGCTGTAATCTACAGCAACCAGTGAGCAGTATTACTGTACAGTAATCTCTAGCAGCCAATCAACAAGCAGAAATCATGTGCTGTAACCTCTAACAACTAATCAGTGAGCCTTAAGGAGTGCTGTAACCTCTAGCAACCAGTCAGTAAGCAGTAATGATATGCTGTAACCTCTGGCAACCAATCGCAATCGTTGCCTGATCTGATACAGTAAACTGATTTTAAGTCTAGCTGCTATTTATTGTATGTCTCAGAGAAGGTGGAGAGCGAAATTGCATGGGGGGAGGGGGGGCCCTAAGAAAATTTTTGCCCAGGGCCCAATCAATATTAAAGATGGCCCTGAGTCCCACACTCCCCTGTTTCCCTCCCTTTAGATTGTAAAGTTCTGCACAACCTGTTGGCACTATATAAATCAATAATATTAATGAAAAAACTACAAGTACTGTTTTCCGCTGCGATCATGCTCCTCAGCACACAGTTCATTCAGTTTTCCTCTAGTTTTGTAATAGAAAGCACAAACGCGTATACAGGCAGATCGCAAGAGGAAGACAGGAGCCTGACATTGCACCTTCAATCTGCAGATCGCATGTGCAATGCTCTGCACAGGTTGCAGTTAAAAAAAAAAAGCTAATTTTATTTACCTGAAAAAATACGTCCATTTGTTTTTTTATTTGGAAGGTAAACTTACCCTTTAAGATCTTTGATTCAGTCATGTGACTGTTGTTTTATAATCTCATTGGAGCTGACAACATAACTTAAAAATAAAAATGATGTGAATATATATATATATATATATATATATATATATATATATATATATATATATAAAAGAGTAAATTATCAGCACTATATATGTACCTCAAATAATCAGGATTGTTATCCTCGTGAAATTGTCAGTGCAGCCCTGCTCACACCATGTGCTCCATGTACACAGAACCTCACTGGGCGAATACATACAAAAGATTTAAATAGATGAGGTTTGATCAAGAAGTAAAATGGTACCACATCCCAGGATATGAATTTTTTAAAGATACAGGGAAGAAACAAACAGGGGACTGGAGGGCAACCAACCCCCGGACATTGCAGCGTGTACAGTTACACAGAGAAACTGAAAAAATGCAAAATAATCAATAAATTTATTGAATGCATCTCAAAAATTTGAAACACATATTTCTATTTTAGACTAAGTGTCTGCTCTGACCAACCTCAGTTGATCAAGGCAGATCTGAACTGAGGTTGGTCAGAGCAGACACTTAGTCTAAAATAGAAATATGTGTTTCAAAGTTTTGAGATGCATTCAATAAATTTATTGATTATTTTGTATTTTTTCAGTTTCTCTGTGTAACTGTACACGCTGCAATGTCCTGAAGAAGCTCAGGAGAGCGAAACGTGTAGAGAAAAATGCAGCATATATAATGTACAAGTTCAGTAACGTGTGTAGTTTTGTATGACTCTGCACCAGTTCTTGTACTTTAGGACTTGTTACATATATTTATATATTTTCCTTTTCCGGAAATGTTTTATGTATTTGTACTCTTAATAAAATTATATTGATTTTATTTTTTGCATGTGATTATCTTGCCTTCATATCGGGTACCGTCTTAAAAGTCCCGGGGGTTGGTTACCCTCCAGTCCCCTGTTTGTTTCTTCCCTGTATCTTTAAAAAACTCACTGGGCGAATGACAGCCCGATGGGTGTACCTTCCCCACCCCACAGGCTGCATGGGGCGGGTCAGAGCGTCAGTGGAGCTCCCGGCCCCGCCCCTCTCTGCTGGCTAGCGTGGGAATACAGCCTTCTGTGCACTCTGCAAAGCTGTCATTGGGGGCCCCAATTCACAGGTAGTGTGGGGCCCCCAACAAAGATTGGGCCCAGGGCAGGTGCCCCGTTTGCCCTGCGCTAAAGATGGCCCTGGGCGCATAAGTGAGGCAGGTAAAAATCACCATGATACCCTCAGCCTCCGTAAGCCTCCATCTGATCTTATCTAGGTCATGGCATATTAAGGTATATTTAGACACCAGGTGATCTATATGGACCATCAGCACAGCCTTGAACCCCTCTATGGCCTTTTAGATAGGCCTCGTAATAGTGTCCAGAGCTGTCTTCAAGAGCGGAGGGGAACTAGGGGCCTCCAGAGCTGGAGAGGGAGACACCATGTCTGAGGAGAGCACCGCTGGACTCTGCTCCTTCCTCTGCCCACATTGTGCTCTGGAAGCAGAAGATGGCGCCGGGAGAGCACGTGACCCACCCCTTCCCAGAGCACTGGGTCTTTGGGTCTTGGGACGACTTACCCCATCCTTTTGCAGACATGATCGCTGTCACATGGGGATACAGGAGGCTAGGAAGAGCAGATGGATACCACAGCTGCATGATTTGGGTCAGTATTCAGGGTAAATAGGAGTCCACATGTCTTTCCCGATTCACAAATCCCAGCCATGCCCCCTACACTAAGCGTGACGCAGGTCTTGTCACTTCTCCATTGTCCCTCCTTCTGAAGTTCAAAAGTTGGGAGGTATGTAGTAGGGTTGGCATAGTTAAATTTGGAGTTGGAGTCTTAAGGTGTTTGGAATTATTGGGCAGAAGTGCTGTCGCTAAGCAGATTGTCCAATTGTAGGCTATCACTAAGGGCGGCCAGCTATGGATCAAAATTCGACTGGTTCAGCAGACCTGATGGAGGCTACAAGTGGCCATTTTAAAACACATTATGAAAATATGGTCTACTGTTGTTACCATCATGAAGCTTGTCTAACAAATCTCCAGCTTAATCTTCTTCAGAAATTGACACTTCTGGGAATGTCAATCTCTTATTCCCTTGCAATTATTCATTGATTTGTCCCAGACCCCTACATCACTACAGGACACAATAGGGATGTAAGGACCAGCGGAGGAACCTCTGAGCAGACCAGGGAGGGACCAGGTATCTGGCACTTGTTTTTTTAATTACCTTCGGATGGAGATTTCTTTTCAGTGGAGTGGTGTTCGGTGACATAGGTCATAGAATAGGTATCTACTTATACTAGTAAAAGCTTTTAACCGCAAGCATTGTTTGTCAAAAGTCAATTTAAACGCTCCAGCAGTTTCAGGAAACTTTATGAGATACAGATGTACATCATGCAAACATCTTGTGGTAAAGTTGAGATTTCACACGAGCACCAAAAACGGGAAGTAAAAAATGTCCGTGACAATATGCAAATCAAGAGGAAATAAAGCAGACAACATTAGATAACAAAGAAGGAACAAACTGTGTGACTGTATGGATGTTGTACACACTTCCCGTGTCATCTGAATCCCTGTGCTGTGGATAGGGATGAGCCGAACACCCCCCGGTTCGGTTTGCACCAGAACTTTCGAACGGACCCCAAATTTGTACGAACGTTAGAACCCCATTGAAGTCTATGGGACTCGAACGTTCGAAATTAAAAGTGCTAATTTTAACGGCTAATATGCAAGATGCTGTCCTAAAAAGGGTTTGGGGACCTGGCTCCTGCCCCAGGGGACATGGGTCAATGCCTAAAATGTTTTTAAAAATGGCCGTTTTGGCGGGAACACTGATTTTAATGACGATTAAAGTGAAAAAAAAGTGAAATATTCCTTTAAATATGGTGCCTGGGGGGTGTCTGTAGTATGCCTGTGAAGTGCCACGTGTTTCCCGTGTTTAGAACAGTCCCTGCACAAAATGACATTAAACGGAAATAACATCATTTAAAACTGCTTGCGGTTTTAATGTTATATCTGGTTCCTGCAATATGGTTGAAAATCATTGAGAAAAATGGCATGGGTAGCCCTCCTTGCCCATTACCAGCCCCTTTGGGTCTTGTACGCATATTAACCACTTCAGCCCCGGACCAATAAACAGCCTAAGGACCAGAGGTCTTTTTACAATTCCGCACTGCACTGCTTTAACTGGTAATTGCGCGGTCATGCAATGTTGTACCCAAACGAAATTTGCGTCCTTTTCTTCCCACAAATAGAGATTTCTTTTGATGGTATTTGATTGCCTCTGCGATTTTTATTTTGCGATATAAATGGAAAAAGACCGAAAATTTTTAGAAAAAATTATATTTTCTACTTTTTGTTATAAGAAAAATCTAATAAATTCAATTTTAGTCAAACATTTAGGGCAAAATGTATTCAGCCACATGTCTTTAGTAAAAAAAAATGTCAATAAGCGTATATTTATTGGTTTGCGCAAAAGCGTCTACAAACTAGAGTACATTTTCTGGAATTTACACAGCTTTTAATTTACGACTGCCTATCTCATTTCTTGAGGTGCTAAAATGGCAGGGCAGTACAAACCCCACCAAATGACCCCATTTTGGAAAGTAGACACCCAAAGGAAGTTGTGGAGAGGCATGTTGAGCCCATTGAATATTTTTTTTTTTTTGTCCCAAGTGATTGAATAATGACACAAAAAAAAAAGTTTACAAAAAGTTGTCACTAAATGATATATTGCTCACACATGCAATAGTTATATGTGGAATTGCACCCCAAAATATATTCTGCTGCTTCTCCTGAGTACGGGGATATGACATATGTGGGACTTTTTGGGAGTCTAGCCGCGTACGGTTGTCACGGTCCCTACCGTGTATTTTGGACAGCCAGGTGTAGTCACGCCTCAAGTGGCTCTGGGTGGTATTGAACTCATGACTGCCAGTAGTTGTTCCCGTTACCTTACCTCTGAGCCTACATCTCTGCAACATGGACTCCAATCTAGGTAAGCCCTTACATAATGAACTGACCAACAGGGAGTCCGCAGAGATGTACAGGATGCTCACCTCCCTTGCTCTACAAATCTCCAGCTTGGGCCAGACCATTGCTGAGCTGCAGCAAGAAGTCCGTTTGTTTAGAGGCACAGTACACCCAACCCTGGAACCTGCATGTCCAGAACCGTTTGTTTTGATGCCTGAGAAGTTTGATGGTAATCGTGCATCCTTCTTTTGTTTTAAGATGGATTGTGAGCTGTTGTTTGCCCTTAAGCCTAGGACCTATGCCACTGACTTTATTAAGATTCGTGCTTCCATCAACCTGCTCACTGGACAATGCAAAACATGGGCTCATCAGCTTTTACAGGAAAGGAGTCCAGTCTTGGATAGCTGGGAGGCATTCATGTTTGCTCTGGATTCTTACATTCGTGTTTCTAAGACCAGAGTTCCCAAGTCTACTCTTTGCTCACGTGGCCTGCGGGAATCCAAGGACAGAAGTACCCGGTACAGATACGACTCCATGCCATCACAGTATGTTCCAAGTCATGAAGCTGAAGTCCTTACCCCACAAAGCCTAGACGCTCCTAAGGTCACACGCACACCTTCCCTGGGAGACGTAGAACCCATGGAGATAGGGGCCATCCGGCTCAAGCTATCCCAAGGTGAAAGAGAGCGGAGGAGAGACTGTGGTCTTTGTTTTTACTGTGGGGGGAGAGGGCATCTTATATCTCTCTGTCCAATTCGCCCACCTCGGTCTAAGGTTCTCCAAGTGGGTACTTCTAGGATCCTTCCTGCTGTCCCTGAATCTCTGCCTGCTATCCAGCTCGAAGTGTCGGTGCCTGTTTCTCCTGTTGAAGTGCCGGTGTCCCCGCTTGAAGTTCCTGTGCCGGTGACCCCGCTTGAAGTTCCTGTGCCGGTGACCCCGCTTGAAGTTCCTGTGCCGGTGACCCCGCTTGAAGTTCCTGTGCCGGTGACCCCGCTATCTCCTGACTGTACGTATGCCTCAAATGGCACCATAGTCCGTAAGCAGGACCTGAAGACTTTCGAAAGAGCCTTGCGAGCGACGAAAGTCTACCCAACTGGAACTTCTAAAACTAAGAAAGCCCAAAAGAAATAGGATGTTCCATGCTCTGAGGGCATTCCTAAGGGGAGGGAACTGTCACGGTCCCTACCGTGTATTTTGGACAGCCAGGTGTAGTCACGCCTCAAGTGGCTCTGGGTGGTATTGAACTCATGACTGCCAGTAGTTGTTCCCGTTACCTTACCTCTGAGCCTACATCTCTGCAACATGGACTCCAATCTAGGTAAGCCCTTACAACGGTACCCCGAAAACCAATCACTGCCTTCAGGATTTCTAAGGGTGCAAATTTTTGATTTCACTCCTCACTACCTATCACAGTTTCGAAGGCCATAAAATGCCAAAATAACACAAAACCCCCCCAAATGACCCCATTTTGGAAAGTAGACACCCCAAGGAAGTTGTGGAGAGGCATGTTGAGCCCATTGAATATTTTTTTTTGTGCCAAGTGATTGAATAATGACACAAAAAAAAATAAAAAAAAAGTTTACAAAAAGTTGTCACTAAATTATATATTGCTCACACATGCCATAGTTATATGTGGAATTGCACCCCAAAATATATTCTCCTGCTTCTCCTGAGTACGGGGATACCACATATGTGAGACTTTTTGGGAGTCTAGCTGCATACGGCACCCCGAAAACCAATCACTGCCTTCAGGATTTCTAAGAGTGCAAATTTTTGATTTCACTCCTCACTACCTATCACAGTTTCGAAGGCCATAAAATGCCAAAATAACACAAAACCCCCCCAAATGACCCCATTTTGGAAAGTAGACACCCCAAGGAAGTTGTGGAGAGGCATGTTGAGCCCATTGAATATTTTTTTTGTCCCAAGTGATTGAATAATGACACCCCAAAATGAATTCTGCTGCTTCTCCTGAGTACGAGGATACAACAAGACCGGGCCACCGCCTGTAAAAGAGCTATAAGAAGGCGCGGTGGCCCGGCAGAAGAACCGAAGAGGGGGACAAGACCCTCGAAGTCGGAAGAAGAGGCCGGCGGCGAGGAAGAAAGCCGGACTCCTCCGCTAGCAAAAGAGCTACAAGAAGATAGCGGAGGAGTCCGGCGAGAAGACCCCCGAAGACGGAAGACCCCCGGAGCTGTGCAATTAAGTATTTTATCTCGTGTTTTGTGTTTTGTTTTGTGTACCCTGGCCGGCCGGGTAGCGTGCTCGAACAAGGGTCTGTTGTGGACTTGGGGGGGAACCCCACGCCGATTTTTTTTCGGCGTTGGGGTTCCTCTTTAAGTCCGTACCAGGCGGCGGGGCCAGCGACGTCTCCTTCACGGGCCTCGCCTACCTGGAGACGCGCTCGAAATGAGCGGACGTGTGTGGGCGAGTCCGTTCATTTCGAAAGTACGGCGGACTTAGTACGGCGAACTTAGTACGCCGTATTAGTCCGCTGAAAAAGTGCCGTGTGTGGGCAAGTAGCCCGTTCGGAAATTCCGACGGACAGTCTGGCGGAAGTCCGCCAGACTAAGTACGTCGGACAGACGGCTACGTGTGTACGCGGCTTTAGGGTGCAAATTTTTGATTTCACTCCTCACTACCTATCACAGTTTCGAAGGCCATAAAATGCCAAAATAACACAAACCCCCCCCCCCCCAAATGACCCCATTTTGGAAAGTAGACACCCCAAGCTATTTACTGAGAGGCATGTTGAGTCCATGAAATATTTTATATTTTGCCACAAGTTGCAGGAATTTAAAAAAAATTTTTTTTTTGCACAAAGTTGTCACTAAATGATATATTGCTCACACATGCTATGAGCATAAGTCAAATTACACCCCAAAATAAATTCTGCTGCTTCTCCCGAGTACGGGGATACCACATGTGGGGGACTTTTTGGGAGCCTAGCCACGTACGGGACCCCGAAAACCAAGCACTGCCTTCCGGATTTAAATATAAAATGCTACCAAAAAAACTGTTAGCGATCGCAGGGATCAGGCCTGACTCTGCGATCGCTGCAGTTATGTGTTTAGTGTTTTGTAAGTGACAGTGATCGATCGATACTGCAATTGGGTGGGCTGGGCAGAGGGGCAAAACGCAGGTGCTAGCAGGTATCTGGGCTGATCCCGCTAACAATGCGTTTTTCTTTGGAACCCTAAACTGCTGGGGATGCTAGTATAGATCTGATCAGATCAGATATTGATCTGTTCAGATTCGATACCACTACGGGAGGTTTATGCTTTGCGTGTGGGTGTTAGCGGTACTGGCACTAACCTAGCGCTGCCTGAGGCGACGCAGACCCTGACCCTAAAACCTAATTGATATCACCCGCCGGATGATCAGGGGGTTAAACCTTTATTGGGTAATAAATGGTGGGTGCCCTGATGCTATAAAAAGCAAACTAACCAGAGTCACCCGTAACACTTATACGGTGATCACTGGTGAAAGGGTTAACTAGGGGCAATCAGGGGGTTCAAATTTTTATTAGGTAGTATATGGGGGTCCCTGGCGCTATATAAAAACCTGACGGGGAACCTAAATAACTAACTGGCTAACCAGCGTCGCCAGTGACACTTATACTGTGATCGCTGGTGAAAGGGTTAACTAGGGGCAATCAGGGGGTTAAAACCATTATTGGGTAGTATATGGGGGTACCTAACGCTATAAAAACCTGGCGGTGAACCTAAAAAAATAACTAGCTACCTAACGACACTAGTGACACTAATGCAGCGATCAGAAAAACGATCACTTAGTGACACTGGCAAAAGGGGGTGAAAGGGTTAACTAGGGGCAATCAGGGGGTTAAAACCATTATTGGGTAGTATATCGGGGTACCTAGCGCTATAAAAACCTGGCGGTGAACCTAAAAAAATAACTAGCTACCTAGCGGCACTAGTGACACTAATGCAGCGATCAGAAAAATGATCGCTTAGTGACACTGGCAAAAGGGGGTGAAAGGGTTAACTAGGGGCAATCAGGGGGTTAAAACCATTATAGGGTAGTATATGGGGGTACCTAGCGCTATAAAAACCTGATGGTGAACCTAAAAAAAAACTAGCTACCTAGCAACACTAGCGACACTAATGCAGCAATCAGAAAAATGATCGCTTATTGACACTGGCAAAAGGGGGTGAAAGGGTTAACTAGGGGCAATCAGGGGTTTAAAACCATTATTGGGTAGTATATCGGGGTACCTAGCGCTATAAAAACCTGGCGGTGAACCTAAAAAAATAACTAGCTACCTTGCGACACTAGCGACACTAATGCAGCGATCAGAAAAATGATCGCTTAGTGACACTGGCAAAAGGGGGTGAAAGGGTTAACTAGGGGCAATCAGGGGGTTCAAACCATTATTGGGTAGTATATCGGGGTACCTAGCGATATAAAAACCTGGCGGTGAACCTATAAAAATAACTAGCTACCTAGTGACACTAGCGACACTAATGCAGCGATCAGAAAAATGATCGCTTAGTGACACTGGCAAAAGGGGGTGAAAGGGTTAACTCTAGGGGCAATCAAGAGGTTAAACCTTTATTGGGGGGTGGTAGGGGGCTACCCTGGACCTAACACTAACTGCATGACAGATTTTACTGTTACAACTGACACTGAATGCAGTGATCAGTAAATAAATGATCACTGCAATCAGTGACACTGTGACTGGGGGGGGGGGGGGGGGGGCGGGGGGCGATCGGGGGGGGGATCGGGGGGGTTTGTGTGCCTGTGTGTGCCTACATGTCAGTGTAGTGTTGGTGCACACTTACTTTGTCTTCTCCTCGTAGTCCGGTCAAAAAGACCGCCCCGAGGAGAATGACATCACTTCCTCCCTGCCTGTGTATACAATTTACAGTGGGAGGAAGCTTCTCATTCGCCAGGAGCGATCGAGAGGGGGTGGCCAGAAACCAACGGCCATCCCCTCATCTCGGATCACTCCTGAAGCGAACCGGACCGCCGTATCCAGCGGGAGGGGGTCCGATCGGACCCCCCACCCGCTGGAAGGCAGGCGCGTACATGTACATGCTTGTGCCTGCCGGTGCCATTGTAATGACGTACATTGGCAATACGGCGGTCCTTAAGTGGTTAAGGGGAACCCCGTACCCATATTAAAAAAAGGAAATGCGTGTGACCCCCAGGCCCTATATACTCAGAACAGCAGTATACAGGCGGTGCAAACAAGACAGGGACTGTGTAGGTTTGTTGTGTTAAGTTGAATCTGTTTGTAATTTTCAACTGGTACATTTTTAAAGTGTAGCTCCAGTCACAAAAACTATTTTTAAGCTTTTTGGAAAACATAGGGAAGGGTTATCACCCCTGTATAATTTGTTTTGTCGTACATCTTTTTTCATCTCACTTGCTGTTGTCTCCTTCCGTTTGCAAGTAGGAGATGTTTGTAAGTTGGATGTTTGAAAGTAGGGGCCTGCCCTATATGCTCTGCAGAAATGGCGGAACAAGGTGTTGGTTTTGCCACAACATTGTAAGCCCTCAAAGTGACTCTTGGTGGGCGCTGGAGCGCCCTGCTGTGAACGATTATATCAAGAATTGTAATTACATGCCATTGTTGAACAGTGGTAGAAAAATTGACCTTTGGTGGTTGTGGTGCTGGTGCCACAACACTATAAGTCCTCACCGTTACTCTGGGTGGGCACAGGAAGGGGCCCTCCTGTGAAATATTATATCAAGAATTGTAATTACATGTCCCTGTTAAACAGGGGCAGAAAAATTGGGTCTTAGGCACTGGTGCTGGTGCCACCACACTGCAACCTCTCCCATATACTCTAGTTTTATTGCAGGAATTAGCCCTGCTGCAAAGCATTGCACCAAAAATTGTAATTAAACGCCCCTGTTAAACAGGGGCAGAAAAATTGGGCCTTAGGCACTGGTGCTGGTGCCACGACACTGCAACCTCTCCCATATACTCTAGTTTTATTGCAGGAATTAGCCCTGCTGCAAAGCATTGCATCAAAAATTGTAATTAAACGCCCCTGTTAAACAGGGGCAGAAAAATTGGGCTGATGGCACTGGTGCTGGTGCCACCACACTGCAACCTCTCCCATATACTCTAGTTTTATTGCAGGAATTAGCCCTGCTGCAAAGCATTGCATCAAAATTGTAATTAAACGCCCCTGTTAAACAGGGGCAGAAAAATTGGGCTGATGCCATCACCCAGAACCAGAAATGTTCTTCTAACATATCAGCGGAGGAGGAAGAGGATAGACAATCAACATAACAGGACAGTCACTCAGCATCAGCATAGGCAGTCTTGAAGGGATGTGATATTTCAAAAAAAATTATTCGGTTACATCAGCTTCAGGTGCTTGGTAGCTGTGGGTTATCCAAGACTGATTCATCTTGATGAAGGTCAGTCGATCAACTGATTCGGTGGACAGGCGCACCCTGTGATCGGTAACAAAGCCACCAGCAGCACTGAAGGTGCGTTCCGAAAGAACGCTGGATGCAGGACAGGCCAGTAGCTCAATTGCATACTGTGCAAGCTCTGGCCAGTGATCCATCCTCAAGACCCAGTAAGCCAGAGGATTTTCGGTGGGAAAGGTGTCCAAGTCTGACCTTGCCCCTAGGTATTCCTGCACCATGTAAATCAGACGCTGGCGATGGTTGCTGGAACCGATCATACCTTGGGGCTGCGGACTAAAAAATTGTCTGAAAGCATCAGTCAGACGGCCACCTTCTCCACCGTTCCTTCTGACCGATGCCTCAGCAACACGTTGTCCAGGACCAGGAGTTTGTAACCTCCCAGTCTCTGGGAACGCGTTGCACAGACCTTTCTGCAAGGCCTACCGGAGATGTCTCATCCTCTGCTCCCTCTGCGATGGCAAGATAAGGTCGACAACCTTACCCTTGTACCGTGGATCAAGGAGAGTGGCCAGCCAGTAATGGTCCCTCTCCTTGATCCAAAGAATACGAGGATCCTTCCGCAGGCTTTGCAGGATCAGGGAGGCCATGCAGCGTAGGTTAGCTGAGGCATTCGGTCCGGAGTCCTCTGGGTCACTAAGGACAACATGATCCGCAGCTACCTCCTCCCAGCCACGTACAAGTCCACGTGTTTCTTGGGACTCTAAATCATCCCTGCAAGACTGCTGCTGATGCTGAGTGCCAGCCTCCACCTCCATGCTGACACAATCATCCTCCTCCTCCTCTTCCTCCTCCTCATCCTCTTCCTGTGTGATGGGTGGCACAGCAGGAACACTGTCTGGATAAAGGGGGCCTTGAGAGGCAAGGAAGTCCTCCTCTTCCTGCCTCTGTTCTGCCTCAAGTGCCCTGTCCATTATTCCACGCAGCGTATGCTCCAAGAGGTGGACAAGAGGTACAGTGTCACTGATGCATGCACTGCTCACCATCCTTGTGGCCTCCTCAAACGGTGACAGGACAGTGCATGCATCCCTGATCATGCCCCACTAGCGTGGTGAGAAAAAACCGAGCTCCCCTGACCCTGTCCTGGTGCCGTAGTCGCACAGGTACTCATTGATGGCCCTCTGCTGCGCGTGCAGCCGCTGCAGCATGGCCAACGTTGAGTTACACCTGGTGGGCATGTCACATATAAGGCGGTTCTTGGGCAGGTTCAACTCCTTTTGGAGCTCAGACAGCCGAGCACAGGCATTAAATGATCGGCGGAAATGCACACAGACTTTCCTGGCCTGCTTCAGGACATCCTGTAAGCCCGGGTACCTGCCCAAGAACCGCTGCACCACCAGGTTAAGGACGTGAGCTACACAGGGCACATGGGTCAGTTGTCCCTGTCGGAGGGCGGAGAGGAGGTTGGTGCCATTGTCGCAAACCTCCATTCCTGGCTTAAGCTGGCGTGGCGTCAACCACCTCTCGGCCTGCCCCTGCAGAGCTGACAAAACATCCGCCCCAGTGTGGCTCCTGTCCCCCAAACAAACCAGCGCAAGCACGGCATGGCATCGTTTTGCCTGCGTACTTGCGTAGCCCCTGGAACGCCTACGGAGCACCGCTCATTCTGAGGACAGAGCACTGGAAAAAGCCATGGAGGAAGAAGAAGAGGAGGGGGTGGAGGAGAGAGGTGTGTCACAACCAATAGTAGCATTTTGGAGGCGTGGTGGCGGAACAACCTCCAACACTACTGCACCTTGTCCTGCATCCTTCCCAGCTGCCAGAAGAGTGACCCAATGGGCCGTGAAAGACAGGTAACGTCCCTGTCCATGCCTGCTGGACCATGAGTCAGCGGTAATATGCACCTTACCGCTGACCGCCCTGTCCAGCGAGGCAAGGACATTGCCTTCCACAGGCCGGTATAGAGCCGGAATCGCCTTCCGTGAGAAAAAGTGGCGTTTGGGGACCTGCCACTGAGGAACCGCACATTGTACAAACTCACGGAAGGGGGCTGAGTCTACCAACTGAAAAGGCAGCAGTTGAAGTGCTAGCAATTTAGCCAAGCTAGCATTCAACTGCTGGGCATGTGGATAGCTGGGAGTGAACTTCTTTCGCCGGTCCAGCAGCTGGGGCAGGGACATTTGCCTGCTATAATCGGACGTGGGTGTACTGCTAGCAGAGTGCCCGGAAGCACTTGGCTGTGACACGCTTAATTCTACACCTTCATTCCTCTCAGAGCAGGTTTCAGAGAGGACTGAAGGTCTAGTGGGGTTGGAGATGCCAGCTGATGAGGAGCAAGGAGAGGTCCGCTTTGTTCTTTGGTGTGGGTCTTTGAGGTACGCTTGCCAACGAGCTGCATGGCAGGTCAACATATGTCTGGTCAAGCATGTGGTGCCCAAGCGGCTGATGTTTTGGCCACGCGAGATACGCTTGAGACATATGTTGCAAATAGCAGCGGTGCGATCTGATGCACTCGTCTCAAAAAAGGCCCATACCAAAGAACTTTTAGAATAACGCGCAGAGGCAGCGCCCTGCACAGGCGGAGCTCTGCGGTGTGATTCAGTCGGTGTGCTGCCCCTAAGCTGGCCCCCGGAGGACATCCTGCCTCGTTGGACATGTGCCTCCTCCTCCTCCTCCTCCTGCTCTCTCCTACCAGGCACTCATGTGGAGTCAGTGCCCTCATCATCCCCTCCCTCTTCATCGCTGTAGCAAACCTGGCAGTATGCTGCAGCTTGTGGAACATGACTGCCAGATTGCTGTCCTTCTTGAGCATCCCCTCTCTCTGCATTCACGCTACTGCCTTCCTCTAGCTGAGTGTCATCATCAGAGCCTACAAAACACTGGGCATCCTCCTGGAGCATGTACCCATCACTGCTCAAAGAGTTCAGGAGACTCCTCAGGAGGACGAGGTGGGTCTAGGGAAGGAGTCACTGATGATGACATTGAGACGAGGGAAGACGATGCGTTGGCAGCTGCTTTGCTAGTACCCTGAGACTGGGTGAGAGGAGGATGAGGAGGGCTTGGTCATCCACTCTACCAAGTTGTTGGCATGTTGGCTCAACATGTCCAGCTGCCGAAAAGAAGGACAAGCGTGTCCCATGGCCACGTGCTGATGACAATGCACCGCGTCCACGATCAGCACTGTTGTCTCTAGACACAGAGCCTGCTTGCCCTCTTTTATTGTCTCGCGCCTGTCTGCCTCTCCTTGCTGGCCTTCCAGACATGGTAATGGCCTGAAGGGAGTTGGGTAAAACAGCAGTTGGGTAGTGTATATTGTGCTGGAGGCACACAACACCCACTAACTCCTGCAGATGCCTTTATTATAGAACACCAGCAATAAAGGGTAGATAAAGGGGTATACTGTACTGGAGGCACACAACACCCACTAAGCCCTGCAGATGGCTCTATTAGAGAACAGCAATAAAGGGTAGATACAGGTGTATATTGTGCTGGTGGCACACAACACCCACTAACTCCTGCAGATGCCTTTATTATAGAACACCAGAGATAAAGGGGTACTGTATTTTTTGGCGTATAAGACTACCTTTTACACTTAAAAAAAATGCCCAAAAATCGGGGGTCGTCTTATACGCCGGGTATACAGGTATACAATGCTGCCTGATGAATGTCAGCCCCCCTAATACTGTATGTGGCTTCAGCTACAAACAGTATACGCCGTTGAGCCAATCCCGGCGAGCGATGTATTCTATTAATGAATACAGAGCCTGCTTGGATTTGAGTAACAACCTCTGCCAATCTGAGCAGGTTACATAGAGTAGCCTGCTCGGATTGGCTTAGAGAGAGAGAGAGGCAAGGGCTGATGATGCTACAGCCTCTGCCAATCCAAGCAGGCGTTGTATTCATTAAAATAATACACTGCTCACCATACTTCCCTGGGTAAATCCATTCACTGATCTCCTACTACTATACATCCTGCTATTTGCCTTTGAGGTCCCAGGCACCCAAGAGGGACAGGTAAATCTGGGACATATGACAGGGGGGTTATTAAATGCATTTTGGTGGACAATTCCCATAGACTGTAACCCAAAAGTGGTATAGGTTTGGTTAGTGAAAAATTCTACTTTTCAGAGTTGTGGCATTCAATAGATCTCTGTTTGTGTTTATTATTGTTTGATTTACTTTATGACATATCACAGCATGGCGGATGAGTAGTTAGCATTCTTGCTTTGTGTTTTTTAATGGCTGTAATGTTTTTTTTAAATGGTGTTGCCTCAGAAGGGGGGTAGTCTTATACCGCGAGTATTGCCCAAAACCTATGTTTTCACTTGAAAAATAGGGGGTCGTATTATACGCCCAGTCGCCTTATATGCCGGCAAATACGGTATACTGTACTGGAGGCACACAACACCCACTAAGCCCTGCAGATGGCTCTATTAGAGAACAGCAATAAAGGGTAGATAAAGGTGTATATTGTGCTGGAGGCACTCAACACCCACTAACTCCTGCAGATGCCTTTATTATAGAACACCAGCAATAAAGGGTAAATACAGATGTATACTGTGCTGTGCTGGAGACACGTACATCTTCCAATAACTCCTGCAGATGGCAGATGGCTCAAATAGAGAAGAGCTATGTAGGTGGATATAGCGGTGTGTACTGGGTACAGAGCACGCAGACAGCACGCACAAGCTCCTAACACTGACTGCAAGCTCTATTATAAAAGATAGATATATCGCTAGCTATATAGGTGAGGTGAATATAGCGGTGTATACTGCGGTCAGGGCACGCAGACAACAACCACTACAGAAGAGCAAGATCAAAAAATCGGCCGATAACAATGGGTGTATACTGTGTTGAAGGTACACAGAACACCCACTAACTGCTTCAGACGGCAACAAATATAAGGCGCGCTGGCGGCCTTATATAGTGTGGGGCGTGTACTACACTGCCTGAGCTATGATTGGCCACAGGCATCCTGCCTGTGGCCAATCATGGCTCTCCTCGCTGCCGGCGCTGTGATTGGCCAAGCATGCGGGGTCACAGTGCATGCTTGGCCAATCGTGAGCCAGCAATGCACTGCGCCATCGCAGTGCATTGTGGGCCGTGAGCGCCACACGAATTTGGCGCGAACGGCCCATAACGTTCGGAATTCGCCGATCGGGCGAACAGCCGATGTTCGAGTCGAACATACGTTCGAACACGAAGCTCATCCCTAGCTGTAGATAAGAAGACAGTAAGAGTGATTGTATAGCTTAGCAAAAAGACAATGGGCAGGGCTGACACCATTCCATTCACAAAAATGCTGTGTGTTGTCAGCCCACAACAGGGTTTAAAGGATAAGTTTGCCTTTTGACAAAAAATAATAAATGTACGTTTTTTTGGAGGTACAAAAATTTGCATTTTTTATTTTCTTTTGGAACCCTGTAAAGCATTGGACCAGCGATCAGCAGATCCCTAATGCCATTCAGGTCTCCTGCAGATCTGTCAGTGTATCAGCTTGCTCATACCTTGTACAAGAAAAGCGATACATTCTGACAGGAAGACTCAATGAACTACCGCAGCACCATGGTAGTTCATTGAAAACTACAAGGCAACAGCTGCAAAGGCTACCGAACCATGTCGTTTTCCATTCACAGAGGGCGGTGAATAAGTGACGCGGCTGGATGGGTGGAGCCCCGGACAGGCGCATCTTTTTGGAATTGTGGCAGTAGACACAGGGAGAACATCACCGGTCTGCTATCACAGCTGGGATGGGGGGGGGGGGGGGGTGGGATGTGGGGCCACTGCATTCAGTTACATCCTGAATATATCCCTGGCTCCAGAGCGCGGTTGCTATGCATATTTCCATTTCCGGCCCTTACCATATATATATATATATATATATATATATATATATATAAAGTGACTTGTATGTGCGTGACCATGCCCCGATGATGTCTTTGTGTGATGAAACGCGTTTGGTGGAGTCTAGTCATGTGACATCACCATGCTTGATAATCAGCCATCTTACTGGTTGGAAATATTCCTAGTGATACGAGAACTTACATGCGTTTTTAACTATGTTTGTGAGTATTTTGGCTTCTTTTAAAATAAATATTTTCATCAGTAATACTGCGCAGTGAAGTCTCTTCTTGCCTATCCCTATATGTTTATGCCGTGAGATCTTGTCCGTATTGGATCGTGTTAGTCCTTAAGAAACCTTTTATCCTACATGTGCGGAGGGCTGGAGCTGACTATTTTCAAATGCATTTGACTGCTTTTGGTTAAAGCGAAGTTCCACCCAAAAGTGGAACTTTTTCTTATCTGATCCCCCCTCCTCTGATAATATTTGGCACCTTTCGTGGGGGGCGTATACCTGACAGGTACCCTGTCCCCACTTCCGATAGACCAGGCTGTGGTGAAGTACGTCAGCAGCTCGGTCCCCCTCCTCCTCCTTCTGCCGGGCCAGTAAGAGAGCGTATCACGCTTTGCGCATGCACATTAGGGACCCGACTGTGAAGCTGAAAGTCTACATTGCTGGGTTCCCTTACCAAACCAAAGCAGCGGCAGCACCCGACAGCTGATGGAAATATCAGCTACGATGCCGACATCACTGAACTCCAGGACAGGTAAGTGTACCAATGTTAAAAGTCAGCAGCTACAGTATGTGTAGCTGCTGACTTTTAATTTTTAAAGGGGTGGGCGGACTGCCGCTTTAAGTAGTCCAATTGTTAGGGTAAGGGTCAGTGTGTACTTCTGCTCTTGGTGACAGATCCTTTTTAGTACCCTTTGTGTGAACCTGCACTTACTGGACCCTTATATGAGACCTCTTCATCTTCTACTTTACATGGACTATAATTAGTGTATAATAGCTGCATTTATATTTTATTGTTGTTGTTTTCTATACCAGGAAAATTGTACTAGCAGCTTTACCATACTACTTTTGATATTTTGTGAATTAATGAGCACGGGGGGAATTGTTAGTTTTTATGGGTGTAACATGTTATGAAAAGTGAACTTATCCTTTAAGAGCTAAATGCATTTCTGGCAACAGGTATTTTCTGTGCTTGCAGGGAAAAAAAATAAAACATGACATTTTAAATGTGTTTTCAGAGATGTGTTTGCAGAGATGTACTGCATATGTGATTTTTTTATTTTGCCGTGACAAGTACTTTTAAAATTTTCCGCGAATTAAATGTAATTTTTAAAGCTCATCAGAGATCAGCTTAACCACTTAAAGACAAGCCTTTTTCTGACACTTGTTGTTTACAATTTAAAATCAGGATTTTTTGCTAGAAAATTACTTAGAACCCTCAAACAATATATATGGATATATTTTTCTAGCAGAGACCCTAGAGAATAAAAAGGTGATCGGTTTTGCTCAAGCAACACAGACAGTTCTTAATGCATAAAATTAAATACATACGTGTTGCGCTACAATGTACTATTACTAAAGTGTTGCTTTAGTAATAGTTAAGGATGATAATGATCAGGGATGATAATGACCAGGGATGCCTGAAAAAACTACATAAAATTCTACTGTGATTTTTTTAGGTTAGTTCAATGCTGCCTGTTGATTTTGCTAAATCAGCACATTGTTATACTGTTCTTTATGCATCATGAAGCAATTTTGTATTAGACCAATATATAAAAAGCTGCATATAAGAATATATTGTCAAGATATTAGACAGTCATAAATTTTATAGGGGAGAAATAGAAGCATATTACCTGGTGGTTGAGCAGACAATGTACAAAAAAAATGTGTGCTCCTTGAGGGCTGTTACATATGGTGAAAAGGTATGACATTATCTGGGAAAAAGAGGCAAATTGGAAGTAGCCAATACTCCAGGTACAGCCAAGAATGAAAGTTTGGGCCAAGGCTTTGAATGTCAGTAACCTAAGAAGATGGAGAACCAATTGGGAAATACGTTGATATGTGTTTTACGTACACTTTATCATTGCTCATAACAGGTCTAAACCTAATCACTAAAATATCATGTAAGCAGTAAATCCCCAAATAACTTTACATTTAAATCAGTTAAATATATTACAGGTGCATTTAAATGAAAGTTGTTCAAAGTCTACAATTAAATGGATTAAAATTTTTATTTGAGATTTTAAAGAAAAAGTTGCTTTTAGCTTTCATCAAAACAATATCTGGTGTTGTTGCCATGAAGGTCCATGTTTAGGTCCTTCCTGCTATAAGGTGCCACCTGTATCCCAGTTGTGCTAAATACAGTCCAGAATAACTCCAGAGAGAAAACTGAAATGGTGAACCAACCGGTGAAAAAATGTTATATTCTGACAAGTGTTGTTCAATGGGTGAAAAATAGTAGATGATCCTCCACCATAGACATATAAAGAGGCTTACCAGAATGATTGGACACAGATGGGCATGTACCCAGATCCAGTCTGGAGATGCCCGAGAACATCCGAGTGCCTACTACAGCCATTGTGAGCGGCGGATGCAACGAGGCAACATCTAAAGAGAAGAACAGAAGAACAGAAGAACAGAAGGCGGCAACGACAGCAGCGACAGAAGACCGGGCCACCGCCTGTAAAAGAGCTATAAGAAGGGGCGGTGGCCCGGCAGAAGAACCGAAGAGGGGGACAAGACCCCCGAAGTCGGAAGAAGAGGGCGGCGGCGAGGAAGAAATCCGGGCTCCTCGGCTAGTAAAAGAGCTAGCAGAAGATAGCGGAGGAGTCCGGCGAGAAGACCCCCGAAGACGGAAGACCCCCGGAGCTGTGCAATAAACTATTTTAACCCTTGTGTGTTGTGTTTTTTTGTACTTTATTTTACAGGTGAATGGGTAGGGGTACATTGCACCCCATACTCATTCACATAGGGTGCGGGGCCGGTATCCGGGGGCCCCCTTATTAAAGGGGGCTCCCGGATTTCGATAAGCCCCCCGCCCGCAGACCCCGACAACCAACGGCCAGGGTTGTCGGGAAGAGGCCCTTGTCCTCATCAACATGGGGACAAGGTGCTTTGGGGTGAGGGGGCCACCCCCCCATGTTGAGGGCACGCGGTCTGGTATGGCTCAGCTCGCCTGCTCGTCCCCCCCTTTCCTGGCCGGCCGGGTAGTGTGCTCGGACAAGGGTCTGATGTGGACCAGGGGGGGACCCCCACGCCGATTTTTTCGGTGTTGGGGTTCCCCTTAAGTCCATACCAGGTGGCGGGGCCAATGATGTCTACTTAGCGGGCCCCGCCTACCTGGAGACGTGCTCAAAATGAGCGGACTTTCCTCCGCGTGTGTGGGCGAGTCCGTTCATTTCAAAAGTACGGCGGAAAGTATGGCAGACTTAGTACGCCGTATTAGTCCGCTGAAAAAGTGCCGTGTGTGGGCAAGTAGCCCGTTTGGAAAGTCCGGCGGGAAATCCGTCGGACTAAGTCGGCTACGTGTGTATGTGGCATTACTCTGGAAAATGCTGACCCGGGTATCGAACGAAGGTCATTGTGCAAACTTATCACTCAAACCAACTTGCTAGGAGCTACACAGTTCTTAAGGTTGAAAGCTTTTTAAAAATTTTCTTGCAGAGCCTTAGGTAGTATCAGAGCTCATTTCGGATCTTGCTCCAAAATGTACCTATATTTATTTAAAATGTGTATAATTTCTCTAAAACTATGATTAAATGTAGTAATATACCGACATCCCCTGATGATTTGAGGTCTCTTCTTATCTATAGGCAATAACAGGATAACGGTTGTAGACCTGCAAAATTAGGTTCTTGGGGTACCATTTTTCTTTGAATTTATTGACCAAATCTTGTTCTGTTCCTTATAATCATCCAACCTACTACAATTATTTTTAAGTCTACAAAACTGTTCGGTAGGGGTTTTCTTCTTCCAATTGGGGTAATGGGAGCTACCAAAGTGCAAATAAGAATTACCCCCCCCCCCTCCATTGGTTTAAAATGGTTCTTGGTGATAATTTTGCCTTGATCATGGGTAAGCTCTAGATCAGTGATGGCAAACCTTGGCACCCCAGATGTTTTGGAACTACATTTCCCATGATGCTCTTGCACTCTGCAGTGTAGTTGAGCATCATGGGAAATGTAGTTCCAAAACATCTGGGGTGCCAAGGTTCGCCATCACTGCTCTAGATCAAGAAACACCAAAGTTGAGGGGTCCAGTACATGTGTGAATTTTGGACTGTTGGGATTTTTGTTGCAGCATTGGACAAATGCTGCAAGGGTCTTCACATTTTACAGAGCCTGTAGTTCTGGGAAGCAGGAGAGGTAGCATTTATTTTCTTCCTATTTTAATTACAGGTTTGCTTTAAAGTAGAACTTCAGCAAAATTAAGAGAGAATCAAAGAGCTTATTAAAAACAATTTTTTTTTTTTTTAAGAACAGCAGTACTCAACCCACTTCCTCTATACCTAGGTCGTCCTGGACCTGCGCCTGCCTGTGACTGGACAATGAAAGAAGAAACAGCACAGTAATGAGCTTATCTTCTGTCATTCGGCTTTCTCCTCCTAATAGTATGCTTCCTGTGAACACATGAACTGATTGGCTCCTTGTGTACTACTACTAAGCAGGGTATCTTAAACTCGAATTGTACACCCTAATGTAATATGCTTTTATTGTATCTTGTGTTTATCTTTTCACAATGGTCTTTGGTCTTTTTATTTGTTTTGTAATAAAGTTTGGCATTCACTTTTTACATGTGTGCTACTCATAATTCTGCCTTAAGAGTCCCACTAGGTTATATATTTATTGCATTGGTTATCACTAGAGGGATTACTAGCAGGAGGAAGGATTCCTCTATGTAGATCCTTAGTTATCACAAAGGGGATCACCAGCAGGAGGAAGGAGTTCCAGATATCCCTATATAGATATTTAGTTAGACCTCACTTAGAATACTGTGTCGAGTTCTTGAGACTTAATTCATAAATAGATATTGATAATATAGAACAAATTCAAAGACAGAGAGCAAAAATTGTCAAAGGCCTGAGGGATAAAACATATCAGGAGAGACTTCAGGAACTTAATATGTACAGTCTTGAGAAAATATATATTGCTCTTCTGTAATAAAGCTTTCAGTCAGTTGTAGGAGATTGTGCGTGTTGTCTGCGTGCCCTGACCGCACTATACACCATTATATCCACCTATAGAGCTAGCTATATTGCTCTTCTGTAATAGAGCTTTCAGTCAGCTGTAGGAGATTGTGGGTGTTATCTGCGTGCCCTGACCGCAGTATACACCATTATCCACCTATATAGCTCTTCTCTAATTGAGCCATCTGCCATCTGCAGGAGTCAGTTGGTGTTGTGTGCCTCCAGCACAGCACAGTATACACCAGTATCTACCCTTTAATTCCTGTTCTATAATAAAGGCATCTGCAGGAGTTAGTGGGTGTTGTGTGCCTCCAGCACAATATACACTACCCAATTGCTGGTTTTCCTATCTCTCTTCAGGCCATTACCATGTCTGGAAGGCCAGCAAGGAGAGGCAGACAGGCACGAGCTGATGAAAGAGGGCAAGCAGGCTCTGTGTCTAGAGACAACAGTGCTGGTCGTGGACGCGGTGCATCGTCATCATCAGCACGTGGCCATGGGACCATGGGCATCATGCCGAAGACTTGGCAGAGTGGATGACCAAGCCCTCTTCATCCTCCTCATCCTCTCTTACCCAGGCTCAGGGTACTAGCAAAGCAGCTGCCAACGCATCGTCTTCCCTCGTCTCAATGTCATCATCAGTGACTCCTTCCCTAGACCCACCACGTCCTCCTGAGGAGTCCCCTGAACTCTTTGAGCACAGTGTTGGGTACATGCTCCAGGAGGATGCCCAGTGTTTTGTAGGCTCTGATGATGATACTCAGCTAGAGGAAGGCATGAGCGCAGAGAGAGGGGATACTCAAGAAGGACAGCAATCTGGCAGTCATGTTCCACAAGCTGCAGCATACTGCCAGGTTTGCTCCAGCGATGAAGAGGGAGGGGATGATGAGGGCACTGACTCCACGTGGGGCCTGGTAGGAGAGAGGAGGAGGAGGAGGCACATGTCCAACGAGGCAGGATGCCCTCCGGGGGCCAGCTTAGGGGCAGCACACCGACTGAATCACACCGCAGAGCTCCGCCTGTGCAGGGCGCTGCCTCTGCGCGTTATTCTAAAAGTTCTTTGGTGTATGCCTTTTTTGAGACCAGTGCATTAGATCGCACCGCTTCTATTTGCAACATATGTCTCAAGCGTATCTCGCGTGGCCAAAACATCAGCCGCCTTGGGCACCACATGCTTGACCAGACATATGTTGACCTGCCATGCAGCTCATTGGCAAGCGTACCTCAAAGACCCACATCAAAGAACAAAGCGGATCTCTCCTTGCTCCTCATCAGCTGGGATCTCCAACCCCACTAGACCTTCAGTCCTCTCTGAAACCTGCTCTGAGAGGAATGAAGGTGTAGAATTAGGTGTGTCACAGCCAAGTGCTTCCTGGCACTCTGTTAGCAGTACAACCACGTCCGATTATAGCAGGCAAATTTCCCTGCCCCAGCTGCTGGACCGTCAAAAGACGTTCACTCCCAGCCATCCACATGCCCAGCGGTTGAATGCTAGCTTGGCTAAATTGCTAGAACTTCAACTGCTGCCTTTTCACTTGGTAGACTCGGCCCTCTTCCGTGAGTTTGTACAATGTGCGGTTCCTCAGTGGCAGGTCCCCAAACGCCACTTTTTCTCACGGAAGGTGATTCCGGCTCTCTACCGGCATGTGGAAGGCAATGTCCTTGCCTCGCTGGACAGGGCAGTCAGCGGTAAGGTGCATATTACCGCTGACTCATGGTCCAGCAGGCATGGACAGGGACGTTACCTGTCTTTCACGGCCCATTGGGTCACTCTTCTGGGAAGGATGCAGGACAAGGTGCAGTAGTGTTGGAGGTTGTTCCGCCACCACGCCTCCAAATGCTACTACTGGTTGTGACACACCTCTCTCCTCCACCCCCTCCTCTTCTTCTTCCTCCATGGCCTCTTCCAGTGCTCTGTCCTAAGAACCAGCGGTGCTCCGTAGGCGTTCAAGGGGCTACGCAAGTACGCAGGCAAAACAATGCCATGCCGTGCTGGCGCTGGTTTGTTTGGGGGATAGGAGCCACATTGGGGCAGATATTTTGTCAGCTCTGCAGGGGCAGGCCAAGAGGTGGTTGATGCCATGCCAGCTTAAGCCAGGAATGGTGGTTTGTGACAATGGCACCAACCTCCTCTCCGCCCTCCGACAGGGACAACTGACCCATGTACCCTGTGTGGCTCACGTCCTTAACCTGGTGGTGCAGCGGTTCTTGAGCAGGTACCCGGGCTTACAGGATGTCCTGAAGCAGGCCAGGAAAGTCTGTGTGCATTTCTACAGATCATTTAATGCCTGTGCTCGGCTGGCTGAGCTCCAAAAGGAGTTGAACCTGCCCAAGAACCGCCTTATATGTGACATGCCCACCAAGTGGAACTCAAGCAGAGGGCCATCAATGAGTACCTGTGCGACTACGGCACCAGCACAGGGTCAGGGAAGCTCGGTTTTTTCTCACCACGCCAGTGGGGCATGATCAGGGATGCATGCACTGTCCTGTCACCATTTGAGGAGGCCACAAGGATGGTGAGCAGTGACAGTGCATGCATCAGTGACCCTGTACCTCTTGTCCACCTGTTGGAGCATACGCTGCGTGGAATAATGAACAGGGCACTTGAGGCAGAACAGAGGCAGGAAGAGGAGGACTTCCTTGCCTCTCAAGGCCCCCTTTATCCAGACAGTGTTCCTGCTGTCCCACCAATCACACAGGAAGAGGACGAGGAGGAGGAGGAGGATGATTGTGTCAGCATGGAGATGGAGGCTGGCACTCAGCATCAGCAGCAGCAGTCTTGTAGGGATGATTTACAGTCCCAAGAAACCCGTGGACTTGTACGTGGCTGGGAGGAGGTAGCTGCAGATCATGTTGCCCTTAGTGACCCAGAGGACTCCGGACCGAATGCCTCAGCTAACCTATGCTGCATGGCCTCCCTGATCCTGCAAAGCCTGCGGACGGATCCTCGTTTTCTTTGGATCAAGGAGAGGGACCATTACTGGCTGGCAACTCTCCTTGATCCACGGTACAAGGGTATCGCAGAGGGAGCAGAGGATGAGACATCTCCGGGAGGCCTTGCAGAAAGGTCTGTGCAACGCGTTCCCAGAGACTGGGAGGTTACAAACTCCTGGTCCTGGACAACGTGTTGCTGAGGCATCGGTCAGAAGGAGCGGTGGAGAAGGTGGCCGTCTGACCGATGCGTTCAGACAGTTTTTTAGTCCGCAATTTTTTTGGACACCTTTCCCACCGAAAATCCTCTGGCTTACTGGGTCTTGAGGATGGATCACTGGCCAGAGCTTGCACAGTATGCAATTGAGCTACTGGCCTGTCCTGCATTCAGTATTCTTTCCAAACGCACCTTCAGTGCTGCTGGTGGCTTTGTTACCGATCACAGGGTGCGCCTGTCCAGCGACTCGGTTGATCGACTGACCTTCATAAAGATAAATCAGTCTTGGATCACCCATAGCTACCAAGCACCTGAAGCTGATGTAACCGAATAATTTTTTTTTTTAAATATCACATCCCTTCAAGACTGCCTATGCTGATGCTGAGTGACTGTCCTGTTATGTTAATTGTCTATCCTCTTCCTCCTCCGCTGATATGTTGGAAGAACATTTTTGGTTCTGGGTGATGCCACCAACCCAATTTTTCAGCTCCTGTTTAACAGGGGCGTTTAATTACAATTTTTGATGCAATGCTTTGCAGCAGGGCTCATTCCTGCACCACAACTAGAGTATATGGGAGAGGTTGCAGTGTCGTGGCACCAGCACCAGTGCCTAAGGCCCAATTTTTCAGCCCCTGTTTAACAGGGGCATTTAATTACAAATTTTGATGCAATGCTTTGCAGCCAGGCTCATTCCTGCACTACACCAAGAGTGTTAGAGTATATGGGAGAGGTTGCAGTGTTGTGGCACCAGCACCAGTGCCTAAGGCCCAATTTTTCAGCCCCGGTTTAACAGGGGCATGTAATTACAATTCTTGATATAATATTTCACAGCAGGGCCCGTTCCTGTGCCCACCGAGAGTAACTGTGAGGACTTACAATGTTGTGGCAACACCAACACCTTGTTCCGCCATTTCTGCAGAGCATATAGGGCAGGCCCCTACTTTCAAACATCCAACTTACAAACGTCTCCTACTTGCAAACAGAAGGAGACAACAGGAATTGAGATGAAAAAAGACGGACGGCAAAACAAATTATACAGGGGTTATAACCCTTCTCTATGTTTTCCAAAAAGCTTAAAAATAGATTTTTTGACTGGTGCTACACTTTAAAAATGTACCAGTTCAAAATTACAAACAGATTCTACTTAACACAACAAACCTACACAGTCCCTGTCTTGTTTGCACCGCCTGTATACTGCTGTTCTGAGTTTATAGGGCCTGGGGGCCCAACGTCTTTCCTTTTTTTAATATGGGTACGGGGTTCCCCTTAATATCCGTACAAGACCCAAAGGGGCTGGTAATGGGCAGGGGGGGCTACCCATGCCATTTTTCTCAATGATTTTCATCCATATTGCCGGAACCAGATATTACGTGACTTTTTTTTCGGTTAAATGTCATTTTGTGCAGAGACTGTTCTAAACACGGGAAACACGTTGCACTTCACAGGCATACTATAGACACCCCCCCCAGGCACGATATTTAAAGGAATATTTCACTTTTTTTTTCACTTTAATCGTCATTAAAATCAGTGCTCCCGCCAAAACTGCAATTTTTTAAAACATTTTTAGGCATTGATCCATGTCCCCTGGGGCAGGAGCCAGGTCCCCAAACCCTTTTTAGGGCAGTATCTTGCATATTAGCCAGTAAAATTAGCACTTTTTATTTCGAACGTTTGACTCCCATAGACTTCAATGGGGTTGTAAAGTTTGCACGAATTTGCGGTCCGTTCTGATGCGAACCGAACCAGGGGGGTGTTCGGCTCATCCCTAATCCTTACCATATATTTATTGTATCCATATGTGATAGAGCCTAATCTGTGTGGAGGTGCATAATGTTTCTGTCCCAACAAAGAAAATGTTCACTATTTTCTGGTGTTTTACTTCTAGTGAAAATCGTCTTTTTTTTTGCAAATAGGAAACATCATAATATTTCAGTAGTTTATAATTATGTAGGTGAGCTCTAAACACAAAGGCAGAAATATGCATTATCATGCAAAGTACCAGCAAATTATTTTTTATTAGACCCACCCACCACAAGGCTTCCTGTTTGGATGCCAGCACCTACAACCAGAGCCTAGGGACGTTTCATCTTTGGGCTGCGATGTTTTAAAGGTCAGCAGCTACATAGGTGCTGATGTTTATTTGTTACCATGTAGAACTCCCTATGTATATTGATTTTTTATTTTTTTTATTTTACTATTTTTTATATTTTCTGAATTGTTATAAATTTAGTATTGCAGATACCTTGCCACTGGTGCCAGTTTCACCTCCCTCCATCATCAATTTCTCATGGGAATTTCCACCGTATCCACCATAGTGCACGATACCTGTGTTATTATATGGGAAGAACTGAAAACAGCTGTCATGCCCGAAACCAACATCCAGTCTGTGGGAGGAAATAGCGGAAGAATTTTGGGAGAAGACCAACTTCCCAAACTGCATTGGGGCGTTAGATGGGAAACACATTCGGCTCATCAAGCCACCAAAATCCGGTTTCCGCTTTTTTAACTACAACAAATACTTTTCCATTGTCCTCCTGGGACTCAGCGATGCTAATATGAAGTTAATCGCTGTGGATGTTGGAGCATATGGGAGTTCTGAGATTCCAGAATTTTCAGAAATTCAAAAATGGGCCAGCGGTTTGAATATGGCGAATTTAAGGTGCCACAGTCAAGGCCTCTACCTGGTACTGCTGGACCGGATCTTCCGTTTGTAGTGCTCAGAGATGAAGCATTTGCCTTATCAACCCACCTGCTCAGGCCCTATACCAGGCATGGTCTTACTGCCAGGAGGAAAATTTTTCATTATCGACTCAGCAGAGCTCGGAGAATGGTTGAGTGCGCATTTGGGATTTGCACTGTGTTTTGATGACAGCCATGCATCTGGAAGTCGATCATGCGGTCAATGTGGTTATGGCATGTTGTGTTCTCCACAATTTTTTGAGGGGTAAGGAGATTGTGACCACCGAATCCCCTGTTTCCGAAGAACCCATGGGTCGTGTTACTGGCTCTCGTCCCAGAAATCAGGCCCTAAAAGTACGTGAACATTTTACAGATTACTTTCTGACTGAAGATGGACAGCTCCCATGGCAATATGACTATGTCTAAATTTGTCTTTATTACCGGTGTTGCATGAACCTTACATCTCAAAGTTTTCATGTTCTTTATCATAGTTTTCATGTTCTACATCTCAGTTTTCACGTTTGCTTTAAATAAAGTAGTCGACAATTTTCTACAATTTAAATTTTTTTATTTCTATGTTTTGCTATGCAAAGGGTCTAAAAAAAATAGACAAACCCTAGAAAACATTGAATGCATGCAAGTATAGAAAACTGTTTTTATTTCCTTTGGAATATATAACATTTTCTTTTAGTTTCAAGTATAAATTGACTCAGTGTAACAGATAATGAGTCCCCAAAATCCCCCCCCCCCCCTAAAAAAAAAAAAAAAATACCATATTCCTGAAGTGCTGTTAAACATTTTTTGACTTTACAGCTGGACACTGAGTGCAGTAAACAGCTCAGAAATATTTGGCTAGTTGGAGAAAGTGCAAAAGATGTCTCCATATACACTGCACTGTGTAGATGGGATAATCTCCCACTGGGCCAAGTTTCAGTATCTAGTCGGCCCCGCTGGCTCTCAACCTAAACAATGGTAGCACCCAATCAGTACAGTTCAGTGTAGATGGAAGAATCTGGGGTTGGCTTTAAACATTAGTTCGTGTAGGTAACAATTACAATAACATTAAATAACATTAAATTAACACAACAAGAGAAATAACACTGTCATATGACTGCCATATGAATAACAAATTAGAAGGACAAAACTATAAGTTTTCATACACTGGATAATTAGGGTTACGCAGGGAAGAGTGGCTTTGTTCACTGCCAACATCTATGGGTGATCCTGAACGGGAAGATGAGGGTGAAGACACTGGGTGTGGCTGCACATGCATCCTTTGATAACCAGGATTAGATGGGTAAGGTGTATACAGCGGTGGGGGTCCTGCATAAGGGTTAAGGGCAGGTGTGGTGTCATGGCACTGCTGACTGGGCATTGGTCTACTGAAAGAGCCACTAGGTGAATTAAAACCCATAGCCCATGGCTGAAATTTTGGATATGGGCGTTGCTCTTTGCAAGCGGACACGATATACGTTAAATAGGCATGTATATCACCCCTGACCTCAGTGCACTTATCTGGAGGAATCTCCCTGATTACACAAAGCAACATTCTCAAGAACATAACATCTGGGTCTGAGATGTTGAGGAATTCATCATCTTTGGCCTGGTTTTGTGATTGTGAATAAAAGTGGTGTTGCGCTCCGGCTAAATAAATGTGATATACTAAAATAAACTAGCTAGTACCTTAGTAGCAGCAGGAAAGTAAGAGATAAATGTTAAACTACGTGTTTAAATAAACTCAGACAATGTGCGTAACCTCTTGGGTGCAATACATCAAATAGTGCTTTTGACAAAAAAACAAACTTACCGTATATACTCGAGTATAGGCCGACCCGAATATAAGCCGAGGCCCCCAATTTACCCCCAAAAAAACTGGCAAACTTATTGACTCGTGTATAAGCCGAGGGTAAGACATGCCTGTCCATCCCTGTGTGTGTGTCCGTCCATCCCTGTGTGTCCGTCCATCCCTGTGTGTCCGTCCATCCATCCCTGTGTGTGTGTGTGTCCATCCATCCATCCATCCCTGTGTGTGTGTGTCTCCATCCATCCATCCATCCATCCCTGTGTGTGTGTGTCTCCATCCATCCATCCATCCCTGTGTGTGTGTGTATCCATCCGTGTGTGTGTGTGTGTGTGTGTGTGTGTGTGTGTGTGTGTGTGTGTGTGTGTGTGTGTGTGTGTGTGTGTCCAGCCTACCTGTGTCCCGAGCCTTTGTCCCGAGCCTCCGTCCCGTGCCTTGCCTCCGTCCCGTGCCCTCTTCGTCGGCGCCTCGGCGGCCATTGTAAAATTCAAAAGCTGCGCCGCCGCCTTCGCCTGTGATAGGCGGAACACTGAATTTCCCAGCAGCCTGTGTTCCGCCTATCACGTACATCGTATCATCCTCGTCCGTAGTACGAGGATGATACGATGTCCGTGATAGGCGGAACACAGGCTGCTGGGAAATTCAGTGTTCCGCCTATCACAGGCGAAGGCGGAGCCGGAGGCGCGGCTTTTGAATTATAGAATGGCCGCTGTCTGTCTGCTCGACACGCTGATCGAGCGGGCAGACAGCGATGACTCGAGTATAAGCCGAGGGGGGCACTTTCAGCCTCAAAAAAGAGGCTGAAAATCTCGGCTTATACTCGAGTATATACGGTAAATCAGGTGATATACAAAATCCTCCATATAGAATCCAAAATATCAGTGAATCAACGTGCAATCCACATAAATTAGTAAATTATATAGTGTAAAGAACAAAAATAAAAATACCTATATTAGTAGAAATAATGCTAAAAATAACGAATGAGATGAGATTTATAAGTGCTAAAAGTGCAACTTGAGGGGGTGCAGTAGACAATGGTGATTAATCAGAAAAAATGCACAAAGTGCTAATAATAATATTTGGACTCCAAGCACAGTGAAGATGTGCTCTAAAACACGGCTCCAATGTAGCTATTAAAATAAAAGTTCACTATAATCATGCAAAAAAATGTCCATTCAGTGGTAAGCAGAGCGATATTCTGCGTGCCCGGAGAAAAACGGGGAGTGAGTTCCACCAGTGCTCCTGTGCGTATTGTATCCTCACAATAGGTGCAGTAATTACCTTACCTTACTGCTGTAAGGTAAACAGCATTCCCAAAACAACACTTGTTATCCGCTGGTGTGGGTTCAATAAATAGCACAACTCTGGACACTCATTCCACCGTAGGCACGATGTATCATGCAGAGGAAACAAGGGGAACACTCCAATGGTGAAGTATGTATTTACAATTTTATTTAGATACAAAACGAAGCTTGGGTACTCACATTTAAAACGAATAAAAATAAGCACAGTAAAAACGAACGAGCGCCACGTTCGTACTTCCGGACGTCACTTCCGGTGTCCTCACTAACCAATTGCGTTCCTACGCGTATCGTCATGTGACTTCATCAGGGAATCCTCAATTAAAAGTCCCGGGGGTTGGTTACCCTCCAGCTCCTCTTTCCTCTTCCCCTATCTTTAAAAGTTTATATTCTGGGATGTGGTACCATTTTACTTTGATCAACTTCATCTATTAAATCTTTTTTTTATTCATTTCAATGAGCAATGGGCAGGGGTCGTGGAGGAGCGGTGTCAAAGATGCTGCTTGCAGGACTTTTTTTTCCGTCCTGCAAGCACACGGCCCCAGTGTGAAAGCACTCAGGTTTTTACACTGGGGTGGCTTGAGAGGCGTTTTTCAGCCACTTTACAGGGCTAAAACCCCTGAAAAGAACCCCAGTGTAAAAGGGGTGTGACCAGTGTGTTGGTCTATCACATAAAATCCCAATAAAATATCTTTGCGTTTATGGTTGTAACATGACAAAATGTGGAAAATGTCAAGGGGTAGGAATACTACCCCTTGACATTTATAGCACTGACCCCCGAAGGAGCTGCTGGTTTGATTGGGATTACTACTACCTTCTTGACCTCTTGTACGTCTATGAGTATAGATTCACTTAGTGTCCTTCAACTGAGCCTCCAGGCTCCTTCTAAGAAAGCCAGCCTTATGCGTGGCCTTCTTCCGAAGAGTCCTCCCCTGGTTGCTTCTCCAGTTGCTGGGCCTCTCCACAGATGAGATGGCACCGGACCACCTTTGAATCCTCCTCCCAGTTACTTTTGCCTAGGGCTAGCCAGCCCCGAGACTTGGAACTGGATGGATCCGCACCTCAGGCCATGAGGGCCACGGGGGCTGGTCAGGAGGACCAGGACCAAGCAGACAGAAAGATCCTCTGGACCGGAAACCCAGAAGCACGTGATGTCAGTACCTTAAGTACCCTCTCCCAGAATGCACAGCAAGATGACACTCCCACTGGGCTGGTCTGAGAAAGAATGGCACTCAATACGCCTAGCTAAACTGCGTTCTCACACTTGCCAGTGGTGACAGCAACACCGGTGGCCAAGCAGAACCCAGTGCAATCCAGCTAGACTGGTACTAAAACCATAATTTGGTGTAATTAACCCTAAAACCCAACTGTGGCTTTAGGAATTTTAAATAGAAAAAACACATAGCGCATGCTCTTTAGGAACCGGTGCTACATATATAAAAAAAAAATATATTATATATATATATATATATATATATATATATATATATATATATACACACTAAAATATTGCCCAACTGAACTTTTAGTTTAAATCAAATGAATATATACCAGGTGCATCAAAACAAAAGCCATACTGTTGATTTTCTTTACAAAGCATCCACATTATGTGAAGGAAAACCTCTTCCTTGCCAGCATGGTGCACAGAAGCACCATTGCTTTCTGTGTGTAAGCAGTGGCCTTTATTTTGTGGTCCAACACACTAGAACTAGAGCTCTCCAATCAGCAGGGAGCATGTGCATATGGGGTGTGTTGGACTTCTTTGGCTGCTTTCTAACTGCAAGACTTTGTACGCTTTTTGTTTTAATGTACATGGAATGCATTTAGCTGATTTAAATAGAGAGTTGAATTGGGATTTTAGTGGAACAATTTAGGTCTGGCATAGTAGCCGGATGTAATCTGTGGCCTCATCATGGAATCTTTTATCCCATATCCACTTCCAGGGCCGCTGATAAGCCAGTACAACTGGCCCTGATGTACCGGGGCCAGCCAGCAGGGGGGCCCGGCAATCAGAGAATAAAAGAATGCAGAGTAAAAAAAAAAAAAAAGTATTTTCTTCTTTCTGGGTGCCTCCGTATTCATGTTCTTGTGGATGTGTGGTGGATGTGAGGTACTATTTTTTTCTATTTCAGGCACTTGTCACTTCCACAGCCGCTCCACAACTGGCTCAAGTCCTGCTCTGCATATTCCGTTCCCATGCGGAGTGATTCATCTCCCTCTGCTCAAGGCAGGGGCAGACATATAGGGGTCACCATTGAGCCTGGGCCCCATGCAGAAGGGGGCCCGTGTGGCCCCCTCATGCCTGAATTGTTAGAGAGGTGGCTGCCTGATCCTCAGCGGATGTGTAAATCGGCGATACAAGAACTTGATCTCACTGTTTACAGTAAGACCCCTTTCACACCAGGGCGTTTTGCAGGCGCTATAGTGTTAGAAATAGTGCCTGCAATCCGCCCCTAAAAAAGCTGCACCATTGTTTGTAATGTGAAAGCCCCGAGGGCTTTCACACTACAGCGGTGCGCTGGCAGGACATCAGGGAAAAGTCCTGCCAGCAGCTTCTTTGGAGCGGTGAAGGAGCGGTGTGTTTACCGCTCCTCCACCGCTGCTCCCCATTGAAATCAATGGGACAGCGCTGTAATACCGCCGGCAAAACGCCGCTGTTGCGGCGTATTGCCGGCGGTTTTAACCCTTTCTCGGCTAGCGGGGGGTAAAAGCGCTCTGGTAGCGGCCAAAATGCGCTGCAAATCCAGCGGTAAAACACAGCTAAAAATAGCAGCGTTTTACCGCCCACGCTATGGGTCGGTGTGGTGTGAAAGGGGTCTGACACTGAAAGTGAAAGCAAAGGAAGAGATGCCTTGCAGTGTGTGCTGTGTAGAGATGGACGAACTTCCGACGGGACGTTTTGCAAACGCGAACCGCGAACGCGGCCGAAAGTTTGCGAACCGCAAAGTTCACGGCGGGCCCCATTGACTTCAATGACAAGCGAACTTTGAAAACCTACAGGTCATATTTCCAGCCACAAAATAATTACTAGCTGTGCACACATAGTCCCACCACATTGCCACTGACATAACACATGTATGAAGTGAATCTGGGATCGACAACTACAAGCATTCTTTTTTTATATGTGAAATTTTGACAATTCAAGACTCAGGAGCGCATGAAGGCAATGGAGGAGAGGAAAGGTCAGGGTAGGCTATGACGAGGGTGCAGGAGATGATCACCAGCACCGTGATAGAGTGCACTGACACCAGCACCGTGATATAGAGCACTGACACCAGCACCGTGATAGAGTGCACTGACACCAGCACAGTGATATAGAGCACTGACACCAGCACTGTGATATAGAACACTGACACCAGCACTGTGATAGAGTGAACTGACACCAGCACCGTGATATAGAGCACTGACACCAACACTGTGATATAGAACACTGACACCAGCACCGTGATATAGAGCACTGACACCAGCACTGAGATAGAGTGCACTGACACCAGCACTGTGATATAGAACACTGACACCAGCACTGTGATATAGAGCACTGACACCAGCACTGTGATATAGAACACTGACACCAGCACTGTGATAGAGTGAACTGACACCAGCACCGTGATATAGAGCACTGACACCAGCACTGAGATAGAGTGCACTGACACCAGCACTGTGATATAGAACACTGACACCAGCACCGTGATATAGAGCACTGACACCAGCACCATGATAGAGTGCACTGACACCAGCACCGTGATATAGAGCACTGACACCAGCACTGTGATATAGAACACTGACACCAGCACCAGGATATAGAGAACTGACACCAGCACCGTGATAGAGTGCACTGACACCAGCACCGTGATAGAGTGCACTGACACCAGCACAGTGATATAGAACACTGACACCAGCACCGTGATATAGAGCACTCACACCAGCACCATGATATAGAACACTGACACCAACAATGTGATATAGAGCACTGACACCAGCACCGTGATATAGAGCACTGACACCAGCACCGTGATAGAGAGCACTGAGACCAGCACTGAGATAGAGTGCACTGACACCAGCACCGTGATATAGAGCACTGACACCAGCACCGTGATAGAGTGCACTAACACCAGCACCGTGATATAGAGCACTGACACCAGCACTGTGATATAGAACACTGGCACCAGCACTGTGATATAGAGCACTGACACCAGCACCGTGATAGAGTGCACTGACACCAGCACCGTGATATAGAACACTGACACCAGCACCGTGATATAGAGCACTGACACCAGCACCGTGATATAGAACACTGACACCAGCACTGTGATATAGAGCACTGACACCAGCACCGTGATAGAGTGTTCTGACACCAGCACTGTGATATAGAACACTGACACCAGCACCATGATAGAGTGCACTGACACCAACACCGTGATATAGAGCACTGACACTAGCACTGTGATATAGAGCACTGACACTATCACCGTGATATAGAACACTGACACCAGCACCATGCTAGAGTGCACTGACACCAGCACCTTGATATAGAGCAATGACACCAGCACTGTGATATAGAACACTGACACCAGCACCGTGATATAGAGCACTGACACCAGCACCGTGATAGAGTGCACTGACACCACCACCGTGATAGAGTGCACTGACACCAGCACCATGATAGAGTGCACTGACACCAGCACCGTGATAGAGTGCACTGACACCAGCAACGTGATAGAGTGCACTGACACCAGCACCGTGATATAGAGCACTGACACCAGCACTGTGATAGAGTGAACTGACACCAGCACCGTGATATAGAGCACTGACACCAACACTGTGATATAGAACACTGACACCAGCACCGTGATATAGAGCACTGACACCAGCACTGAGATAGAGTGCACTGACACCAGCACTGTGATATAGAACACTGACACCAGCACCGTGATATAGAGCACTGACACCAGCACCATGATAGAGTGCACTGACACCAGCACCGTGATATAGAGCACTGACACCAGCACTGTGATATAGAACACTGACACCAGCACCAGGATATAGAGAACTGACACCAGCACCGTGATAGAGTGCACTGACACCAGCACCGTGATAGAGTGCACTGACACCAGCACCGTGATATAGAGCACTGACACCAGCACCGTGATAGAGTGCACTGACACCAGCACAGTGATATAGAACACTGACACCAGCACCGTGATATAGAGCACTCACACCAGCACCATGATATAGAACACTGACACCAACAACGTGATATAGAGCACTGACACCAGCACCGTGACATAGAGCACTGACACCAGCACCGTGATAGAGAGCACTGAGACCAGCACTGAGATAGAGTGCACTGACACCAGCACCGTGATATAGAGCACTGACACCAGCACCATGATAGAGTGCACTGACACCAGCACCGTGATATAGAGCACTGACACCAGCACTGTGATATAGAACACTGACACCAGCACTGTGATATAGAGCACTGACACCAGCACCGTGATAGAGTGCACTGACACCAGCACCGTGATATAGAACACTGACACCAGCACCGTGATATAGAGCACTGACACCAGCACCGTGATATAGAGCACTGACACCAGCACCGTGATATAGAGCACTGACACCAGCACTGTGATATAGAACACTGACACCAGCACTGTGATATAGAGCACTGACACCAGCACCGTGATAGAGTGCACTGACACCAGCACTGTGATATAGAACACTGACACCAGCACCATGATAGAGTGCACTGACACCAGCACCGTGATATAGAGCACTGACACCAGCACTGTGATATAGAACACTGACACCAGCACCGTGATATAGAGCACTGACACTAGCACCGTGATATAGAACACTGACACCAGCACCATGCTAGAGTGCACTGACACCAGCACCGTGATATAGAGCAATGACACCAGCACTGTGATATAGAACACTGACACCAGCACCGTGATAGAGTGCACTGACACCAGCAACGTGATAGAGTGCACTGACACCAGCACCGTGATATAGAGCACTGACACCAGCACCGTGATAGAGTGCACTGACACCAGCACAGTGATATAGAACACTGACACCAGCACCGTGATATAGAACACTCACATCAGCACCATGATATAGAACACTGACACCAACACCGTGATATAGAGCACTGACACCAGCACCGTGATATAGAGCACTGACACCAGCACCGTGATAGAGAGCACTGAGACCAGCACTGAGATAAAGTGCACTGACACCAGCACCGTGATATAGAGCACTGACACCAGCACTGTGATATAGAACACTGACACCAGCACTGTGATATAGAGCACTGACACCAGCACCGTGATAGAGTGCACTGACACCAGCACCGTGATATAGAACACTGACACCAGCACCGTGATATAGAGCACTGACACCAGCACTGTGATATAGAACACTGACACCAGCACTGTGATATAGAACACTGACACCAGCACTGTGATATAGAGCACTGACACCAGCACCGTGATAGAGTGCACTGACACCAGCACTGTGATATAGAACACTGACACCAGCACCATGATAGAGTGCACTGACACCAGCACCGTGATATAGAGCACTGACACCAGCACTGTGATATAGAACACTGACACCAGCACCGTGATATAGAGCACTGACACTAGCACCGTGATATAGAACACTGACACCAGCACCATGCTAGAGTGCACTGACACCAGCACCGTGATATAGAGCAATGACACCAGCACTGTGATATAGAACACTGACACCAGCACCGTGATATAGAGCACTGACACCAGCACCGTGATAGAGTGCACTGACACCACCACCGTGATAGAGTGCACTGACACCAGCACCATGATAGAGTGCACTGACACCAGCACCGTGATAGAGTGCACTGACACCAGCAACGTGATATAGAGCACTAACACCAGCACCGAGATAGAGAGCACTGAAAGCAGCACTGATACCAGCAACTCACTGATGGGCCCCAAAAATATGACACCACTCAACCTCTTCAAGCAGGCGGGTACGAGCATATAGTACGGTGTGCTTTTTTTGTACAAGGAAGTGAGCCAAATGTAGAAAAAGGGTCTGTGTGCCCGATTAAATAAATTGTTTATAGAGATATACATGGTCTACTGGTCACATGTGTTGAATTCCTCCGCAATCCATGCCTCATTCATTTTCAGAAATGTGAGGTAGTCAACACTGTCGTAAGCTAGGCGAGTGCGCTTATCGGTCACGATCCCCCCTGCTGCGCTGAACGTCCTTTCAGACAGGACACTGGACGAGGGGCAAGCCAACAGTTCCATTGCAAATTGGGCAAGCTCTGGCCAAAGGTCAAGCCTGCCCACCCAGTAGTCCAGGGGTTCATCACTCCTCAGAGCGTCCTCTTCTTGCAGGCGCTGTTGGATTGGTACCCGCAACTCTTTCTCTGGGAGTGGGAATTTCACCTCTGCCAGCGCACGCAAAAGCAGAATGCAGCCTTTCTGGAAGCAAGGCCTGGAAGTGCTCCATTCTGCCAGCCCTCTGTGACGGTGGTAACATTTGCACTATTTTGTGTTTGTACCGGGGGTCTAAGTACGTTGCCACCCAGTACTGGTCCTTGACCTTTATGCTTTTTATACGGGGGTCCCTGTTAAAACACTGGAGCATGAAGGCCCCCATTTGCACTAAACTGGAAGCGGTGTGGTGGCCAGGCTCCTGCTCATCATCCAGGATAATGTCATCCTCCTCGTTCTCCTCTCCCCATCCACGCACAACAACAGGGATCCCAGAAAGGTTTAAAGCATGCTCTTCTTGCTCTTCCTTATCCGCCCCGGCACCATCCTCCTCTGACTCCTCTTCAGACTCCTGTTGTTCACTTGTCTCAGATAGAGTAGCCCCCCCTGGGAATTCATCCAGCATTGCGACTTCCTCATCTTCCCGCTCCTGCTCCTCCACCGCTTGATCAATGACACGACACGACGCAATGCACACTCCATAAAGAAGGCATAAGGTACCATGTCACTGATGGCGCCATGGCTGCAACTGACCACTGATCTCATCAAATGGCCACAGAAGTTTGCATGTGTCGCGCATGAGCAGCCACTGGCGCGGTGAGAAAAACCCCAGCTCCCCTGAACCTGTTCTGCTGCAGAGGTAGACGTGAACTGCACGTTTCTGTTGGAGCAGCCTATCAAGCATATAGAAGGTTGAGTTCCATCGCGTCGGGCAATCGCAAATAAGATTTCTGACCGGCAGATTGTGTCGCCGCTGAATGTCAGCAAGGCGAGCCATGGCCCTGTAAGATCTTCTGAAATGGGCCGAGATTTTCCTTGCCTGCCGCAAGATGTCCTGGACCCCAAGGTATTTGACAACGAATTGCTGCACGACCAAGTTTAAAACGTGTGCCATGCATGGCACGTGCGTAATTTTGCCCTGTTTCAACGCGATAAGCAGATTGGCACCGTTGTCACACACCACTTTACCAACTGTCAAATTGAGCGGTGTTAGACACTGATCTGCCTGTGAACGCAAAGCTGAAAGGAGTGCCGGGCCAGTGTGGCTCTTGGCTTCCAGGCACAACAGACGCAGCACGGCATGGCAACGTCTCACCTGGCATGCCGAATAGGTTCTGGGGAGCTTGGGCGGCGCAGCGGAAGAGACCCTAGCAGTGGAAAAGTCAGCCGAGGAGGAGAGGGAGGAGGATGGAGTAGGAGGAGGAGGAGAAGAAGAGCCAGGCCTGCATGCAATCCGTGGCAGTAAAACCAAATCTACACGGGTGCCACGGGTTACATGCTTGACGGGCGCCAGAAGGTTCACCCAGTGGGCAGTAAAAGTGATATACCTTCCCTGCCCGTGTTTGCTAGACCACGTGTCTGTGGTCAGATGTATCTTGGCACCGACACTGTGTGCCAGAGATACATTCACTTGCCGCTGAACATGGCCATATAGCTCTGGGATGCCCTTCTGTGAGAAATACTTCCTTCCTGGGACCTTCCATTGTGGTGTTCCAATGGCCACAAATTTTCAAAAGGCCTCCGAGTCCACCAGTTTATATGGCAGTAGTTGGCGGGCTATGAGTTCTGACAAGCCAGCCGTGAACCGTTGGGCAAGAGGGTTATCCGGCATCATCATTTTTTTACGCTCGAACATTTGGCCCACGGAAGCCTGCCTTTTTGCAGAAAAACGTGAGGATGGCGTGATGGAAGGTGGAGTGGAGGACAATTGTGAGGAGAGAGGAGAAGGAGAAGTAGAAGACGAGGCTGGACGGTGAGAGCCTGGAGTGTGGCTTTGTGTGTTCTGTTGCTCCCACTGGGCTCGGTGATGGCAGCTCATGTGCCTTCTTAAGGCGGTCATCCCTAGGTGAGTGTTGGGCTTACCGTGACTTATGCGTTGACTGCAAAGATTGCAGATGGCAACACTATTGTCATTAGCAGACACGTTAAAAAAAGCCCACACTGCGGAGCCATGTGCCGGCATCCTGGGAACGCCAGATGTGACCGTACATGGTTGATGCCTCGCTCCTGATACATTCGCATTCTGCTTTGTCCCTCCTGTGCAATCTAAGTTCTGCCCGCTTCTCCTCCCTATCTGCTGGTCCATATCTCCCTCTGAACTCCCCTCCTATTCCTCTCTTGTGGGCACCCACGTGACATCACTAGACACATCATCATCGACGTCACCTTCCCCACCGCTATAATTAGAGATCTCGGAGTAGGCAGCAACAGCGGGGACAAACCTCCTCCTTGGTCTGATCTGGGTACTGTCGTCAGACTGCTGAGCGGTGGTTGTTGCTACCTCCTCTTCCTGATCCAATGCCAAGAGTGGCTGCGCATCGGAAATGTCTTGGTATGGATCAGAAAATAATTCCTGTGACTCAAGGGGAAGGTATATGGTGGTGGTGGTGGTCTTTGGGGTGCACATAGCAGAGAGTGAAGAAGAGGGTGCAGATCGAGAGGATGAGGAGGGTGCAGAAGAGTAAGGCTGAGTGAGCCACTCAACCAAGTCTTGTGCGTCCTTTGACGTAATCGCACGCACCTTCTGCAATTTTCTACTTTGGCTCAAGTCTGTTGCTCCTGCCCTACCCCTACCACCCCTGCGGAAGGGCCTGCCTCTTCCTCTGCCTGTCATTTTTTAAATGACCCTGTGACAAAAGTCTCTAGAGAAGTGCAGCATGTATGTGGAAGAAGGTATATAACACTCTGATTCAATCTGTTGTTTTTGGGGGCCACTGGTCTATCACACCAGTTATAATACTTTTTTTTATTGCGTTTGTCGCTCTCTGTAGTTTCGCTGCAGAACCGCTCAGCAGTCACAATGCTGCACAGTGGAAATGAACTATACTATGCTTTCTATATGTGCAAGTATTTTATACGTGTATTACACACCTATATACCTATATACTGCACACCAAATAGGACACCTATACCAGTCCTTACAAGGGCCTTTGTGGACCAAGCAGCTAGTGATGTGCAGTCTGTACCTCAGTCCCTAAACTGATAAAGGACTGCTGCAGAATAGGGCAGCAATCTGCAGCAGTGCACCACAACCCTATATATTATACAGATATACCAGTCCTTACAAGGACCTTTGTGAACCGAGTAGCTAGTGATGTGCAGACTGTACCTCAGTCCCTACACTGATAAAGGACCACTGCAGAATCTGCAGAATAGGGCAGCGGTCAGCAGCAGTGCACCAGCACCCTATATATTGTACAGCTATACCAGTCCTTACAAGGACCTTTGTGAACCGAGTAGCTACAGACTGCACATCACTAGCTACACTATATATTGTACAGCTATACAAGTCCTTACAAGGACCTTTGTGAACCGAGTAGCTAGTGATGTGCAGACTGTACCTCAGTCCCTACACTGATAAAGGACCACTGCAGAATCTGCAGAATAGGGCAGCGGTCAGCAGCAGTGCACCAGCACCCTATATATTGTACAGCTATACCAGTCCTTACAAGGACCTTTGTGAACCGAGTAGCTACAGACTGCACATCACTAGCTACACTATATATTGTACAGCTATACAAGTCCTTACAAGGACCTTTGTGAACCGAGTAGCTAGTGATGTGCAGACTGTACCTCAGTCCCTACACTGATAAAGGACTGCTGCAGAATAGGGCAGCATTCAAGTATAATATTATTTTTATATTTGGAAGAAAGTATATTATACGTGTACAACCCTATATACTGTACTACACCTATACCATACCAGTCCTTAAAAGGACCTTTGTGGACCTAATAGTAACAGCTAGTGATTAGACTGACTGTCCCTGCTGCACTGACAAAAGACAAGCTGCTCCAATCACAAGCACAGCAGTGCACTGAACCCTATATACTGTACACCAATACCGGGCGAACAGCTGCAATAGTTCGCCGATCAGGCGAATCGCGAACACGCAAAATTTGCCGCGAAACGACCGCCGGGCGAACAGTTCGGCCATCCCTACTCCTAATATTCTAAAGCAGAGCATTTTAAAGTCTGGGTTGCAGTCAAGCTGAAGTGTTCTAAAATAACAGAAATTTATGTTTCTTGAAATCATTATATGTGTTACTTGTCCAAACTTTTAAGTGATTGTATTAAAATGTAAAATAAATAATAATAATATCTCCCTGTGCAAGGTACTAATAAATATCAACAAAGTATAACATAAATATATAACTAAGTACAAATATGAGTGAAATATAAGTGAACAGAGCTGCACATCTTCAAGCTTCAGAAAAAGCCATAGATGTTTCTTTAATGCCTCGTACACACGATCAAACAATCCGGTGGAAAAGTCCGGCGGACTAAGAAAGTATTTTTGCACTCCAATCTGTCCGGACTCGCATTTTGGCGGACAGTACGGCCGTGTGTGTGCCAGTCCGCCGTACTTTTGAAATGAATGGACTTTTCCCGCCCGGAGAAAAGTCCGCTCATTTTGAGCGCGTCTCCAGGTAGCCTGGGCCAGAGAGGGAGGCGTCGCTGGCCCCGTCACCTGGTATGGACTTAAAGGGGAATTCTTACACCGAAAAATCGTCGGTCTTCTGTCGCCACTGCCGCTGTCTTCTGTTCTTCTCTTCTTCTCTTCTGGAGATGTTGCCTCGTCGCTGTCTCCGGTCACAATGTCAGGGACGCGGCGTGCGGCGACTTATATAGGGACATCACCGGATGATGTCTCCGCCCATTATGATGTCACAGTCCCAGAGGATGCTGGGACTGTGACATCATAATGGGCGGGGACATCATCCGGTGATGTCCCTATATAAGTCGCCGCACGCCGCGTCCCTGCCATTGTGACTGGAGACAGCGACGAGGCAACATCTCCAGAAGAGAAGAAGAGAAGAACAGAAGATGGTGGCAGAGTCAGCGGCGACAGAAGTCCGGGCCACCGCGCCTTCTTCTAGCTCTTTTGCAAGCAGTGGCCCGGACTTCTGAAGAACCGAAGAGGGGGACAAGACCCTGAAGAGGGGGACAAGACCCCCGAAGTCGGAAGAAGAGGGCGGCGGCGAAGAAGAAAGCCGGGCTCCTCCGCTAGTGAAAGAGCTAGCAAAAGAGCAGAAGATAGCAGAGGAGTCCGGCGAGAAGACCCCCGAAGATGGAAGAAGATCCCCAGAGCTGTGCAATAAACTAACTTAACCCTTGTGTGTTGTGTTTTTTTTTTACTTTTTTCACAGGTGAATGGGTAGGGGTACATTGTACCCCATACTCATTCACATAGGGTGGGGGACCGGGATCCGGGGGCCCCCTTATTAAAGGGGCTTACAGATTCCGATAAGCCCCCCACCTGAAGACCCCGACAACCAACGGCCAGGGTTGTCGGGAAGAGACCCTTGTCCTCATCAACATGGGGACAAGGTGCTTTGGGGTGGGGGGGCGGGCGTACTTAGTCCGCCGCAAAAGTGCCGTGTGTGGGCAGGTAGCTCGTTCGGAAAGTCCGGCCAACAGTCCGATGGAAAGTCCGCCAGACTAAGTCCACCGGATAATCTGCTACATGTGTACGCGGCATAACCGCTTCAGCCCCAGAAGATTTTACCCCCTTCCTGACCAGAGCACTTTTTGCAATTCGTCACTGCGTCGCTTTAACTGACAATTGCGCAGTCGTGCGACGTCGTACCCAAACAAAATGACGTCCCTTTTTTCCCACAAATAGAGCTGTCTTTTAGTGATATTTTATCACCTCTGTGGTTTTTATTTTTTGCGTTATAAACAAAAAAAAGCAACAATTTTGAAAAAACGCAATATGTTTTACTTTTTGTTATACTAAATATCCCCCAAAAATATATAAAAAACTATTTTTTCTTCAGTTTAGGCTGATACGTATTCTACATATTTTTGGTTAAAAAAAAACGCAATAAGCGTATATTGATTGGTTTGCACAAAAGTTTTAGCGTCTACAAAATAGGGGATAGTTTTATGGCATTTTTATTATAAATGTTGTTTTTACTACTAAAGGCGGTGATCTGTGATTTTTATCGGGACTGCGACAGTATGGCAGACACATCAGACAATTTTGACACATTTTTAGGACCATTGCCATTTATACAGCAATCAGTGCTATAAAGATGCATTGATTACTGTAAAAATGTCACTGGCAGGGATAGGGTTAACACTAGGGGGTGATCAAGGAGTTAATTGTGTTCCCTAGTGTGTTTTCTAACTGAAGGTGGGAGGGGACTGTGTAGGAGATGGAGATGACAGATCGCTGTTCATACTCTTTATGAACAGACGATCTGTCTCTTCTCCCCTCAGAGAACCAGAAACGGTGTGTTTACACACACAGATCCCGGTTCTCTGTGTGTCAGCAGCGATCGCAGGAGCCCGGTGGTGATTGTGACCACTGGGCACTCGCATCGGCACCGGGGGCAAGCAGCGGGCGTGTGCACGCCCCTAGTGGCCACAGGGTGAAGCGACGTTACATAACGTCAGTTCGCCCAGCCGTACCATTTTGCTGCAGTACAACTGCGGCGGCTGGTCGGCAAGTGGTTAAATTAGGAAAACTGTACCACGCTCAAATAAATACAAAAATTACATATGTGTTAATCAGTCCTAAAAAGTCCCAAAAAATGTTCTTATAACAGGTGACAAAAGTGTTGAGAATCCTGTCTTGAAAGAGAAGTGACTCCCAGAAGAAAACAGTGCTCTTCCTCTTCTCCCAGATAGAAACACTTTGCATAGGGTAAGTATATCCCAAATAAGTAGCAAATATATTCGATCCATCAATGAAGTTTTAAGCCTCTGACGTGTCTCAGAAAGTCCTTCCCAACGCATTTGTTCGGTGTCATCTGACGTCAGCAGGGGTCATATGTCCGGACACGTCTCACTCATTATATATACCCCTCTTATTGCCCACAGAATCTTTCTCAATCAAATTCAAATCGGAACCATCCTTTCATTAAAAACCAACCTTTCATTAAAACACAATTAGTGACTTCTATATGTATAATTAGCAAATATATTATTTATAATTAGCACAATTTATGAAAAGATTCTAATATATATGCTCAAAGCCTTCAGTCACCATAAAGAACCAACACACATAGATCTCAATTGAGACATCTAGTTGTCATAAATATGTAAAGCTAGTAAAAAAATATATAAAAATCTAATATATAAACCACTCAATAATTATATCAAGGTCTTACTCCCTATGAGAAAAAGCATTAAGGCTCTGTTCACACTATTGTGATGCGGCAATTCAACTGCAGGTTCCCTCATCACATGTCTCTGGCAGGCAGTTCAGGTCGCAGTGGAAACTGACAAATTGTGTAGGAATCGGATAGCATGGGTATGAACACCCTTGTGATCCGATTCCAGTGCGAACCAAAAAAAGGGTCCTGCACCATTCTGGTGCGAATGCGATGCAAATTCAGCCTTTAATCTGTATATGGCTGAATTCACATTACGCAGACATTGCATGTGATCTGCACAGCAGTGCGGTGCCAATCACATGCAATGTCTAACATCGCACCAGTGTGAACCCAGGCTCAATGTTTATTTTTATTTTTTTGTATATTATCTTTTTTTATTATTATAAATTCTTTAAAGAAATATTTTTATAAGTCAATTCAAAACATTTAACGTGAAAGTTCTAGTACCCCTATCCCTCCCTTCCCCAAAAAAACAAAACATTAAGGGTTTATAAAAATGTTCCAAGTTGACTGAGTTAATGATAATACCAAAATCTGATAAAAAAAATTTGAAATTAGAAATAAAACAATTTAAACTAATATCCACGTTCAAGCCAGCTGGACATAAAGTATCCAACTCAAAGATCCACTTGGTTTCGTGGAAATAACGGAAAATTCCTATTAAAATACTTACCGTAATTTTCCTTTCCTGATGGACTCCATGGCAGCAACGTGTGGGTTAAGTCCCGCCTCCACTACCCTATAGGACACTACTCCCATAAATCTTTGCTCCCTGCCCATGGCCGTGTTCGATAACTAGCCTACTCCAGCCATTTTGGGAGGGAACTCCTGCTGCCATGGAGTCCATCAGGAAAGGAAAATTACGGTAAGTATTTTGATAGGAATTTTCCGTTTTCCTGACAGACTCCATGGCAGCAACGTGTGGGAAATAACTCGCCAAACACACTTGGGTGGGCAAAAAAAATGCTGAACAAAAATTTATTTAACACTGTCCACCGACAGCACCTTTAAACCAAAATCAACAGAAGATAAACTGGCAGGTTCAACACAATAGTGAGCCATAAATGTATGAATGGATGACCAAGAGGCAGCCTTGCAGATAACCTCAGGAGCCACATGACGTGAAGCTGCCCAAGAAGTAGAGAGACTTCTCGTGGAATGTGCCGTAACCGCCTCAAGAGGAGCCAAGCCCTTCTCATTATAAGCCCACTGGATCGCCTGAACCACCCACGTGGAGATGGATCTGACCGAAGCCCTAAGGCCTTTGCTTTTACCATGAAAAAGAACAAAAAGATAATCTGATTGCCGGAAAGAAGCTGTCGCCTCCAGGTATCGTTTCAGGATAACTCCCATGTCGAGAGGATGAAGATCCTGACTCCCAGCAGAATTAAAGGTAGGAAGGGTAATGTCCTGATTTTCGTGAAAGACTGAGGTAACCTTTGGGTTCGAACCCAGCATTGGCACTAGGACCACTCTGTCAGGGAAGAATGTGAGGAAAGGTTCCTTTGATCCTAAAGACTGAATCTCAGAGACTCTTTTTGCTGAGGATATGGCTACCAAAAAAGATGTCATTAGGGACAATTCTTTGACTGAAAGTGTTCTGTCCAGATGAGAGAAGAAGTCGAGAACTAGCGGTAAATCCCACTTGGGGAACCTAGGTTTCCTCTGTGGTCTAAGTCTAATTGCTCCTTTAAAAAATTGCTGAACCAAGGGATGTTTAGCCCAGGATACTCCAGAAAAGGCCGAAATTGCTGAGACTTGCACACGAAGAGCGCTGACAGAAAGGGGAATGTCTAGTCAGGACTGTAAGAAACCCAGAACATCCTGAACCGTCAAATTACCACTGGAGCAAGACCTGGAAGACATGTGACTTGTGAATCTAGACCAAATCCTCTCATACACCTGGTTGGTACTTTTCCTCCTTGCACTCATGAGAGTAGGAATGGCCTCCTTTGGACAACCCAGAGCCTCTAACCTTCCCCTCTCAAAAACCAGACCCTCAGACATAGATGGGCCGGGCAGGGATGGAGCTTCGAGCCCTGGGATAGAAGATCGGGTCTGAGAGGTAAGGGAATCGGATCTCTGACACTGAGGAGCATTAAAAGCGGAAACCATGGCCTGTTGGGCCAATAAGGTATTACAGCTATCACCTCTACTGCTTCTGTTTTGAGTCTCCGCAGGAACTGTAGAATAATAGGAGTTGGAGGAAAGGCGTAAGCTTTGTTGAACCACCATCGATCCGTCAGAGCATCCACTCCGTAGGCCTGAGGATCCCGAAACCTGGAATAATACCTTGCCAGTTTCTTGTTGCAAGGGGAGGCAAATAGGTCGACCTCTGGGGAGAACCACAACGTTAGAATCCACCTGAAAACTTCTTCGTGAAGGGACCATTCGTTGTTGTCCAGACTGACCCGAGACAGAAAATCCGCTTGGACGTTCTGCGTTCCTGGAACATAAGTTGCTGTAATGTTGACCAGGTTCTTCTGAGCCCAGGACATGATTGGCTCTACCTCCTGAAGAAGGGACAGACTCCGAGTACCTCCTTGTCTCCTTATATATGCCACTGCTGTTGTGTTGTCTAGTCTGAGTAGGACCGAGGTTCCTGAGACCAGATGACGAAAGGCTAGGAGCGCCTGGAAGGCTGCCCTCAATTCTAGAATATTCGACACCATCCTCCTGGAAGGAAAGTCCCAGGTGCCTTGTGCTACTTCCGTCAAACAGTGGGCGCCCCAGCCCCTGTTGCTGGCATCTGAAGTTATTGTTACCCATGAGATGGGGAGAATGGAATGACAATTGAATAGGTTCTCCTTCCGAAGCCACCAGAGCAGAGAGATTCTCATTGAAGATGTGATCCGGATAGGTTGAGTCTTGTTGCCTAGCCATTGGTGAAAAAACCCTTTTTGGAACGGTCTCATCTTCCATTGGGCCCACTTCACCATTGGAATCGTGGCCACCATGGTGCCAATAATTCTCAGGCACTGAAGAGCCGGAAGATGGGAGGCTGAGATGGCCGGACGAATTCTGTCTCAAATTACCACTACTTTCTCTTCGGGTAATGAGATGGTACCCTTCACTGTGTTGAAGAGTGCGCCTAGGAACACAAGAGACTGGGAAGGAATTAACTGACTCTTTTCTAGATTCAGGATCCAACCGAACTCTTGAAGAGTGGAGATAAACTGACCCTTGTGCAATAACAGACGGTCTCTGTCCTGGGCTAGCAGCAGAAGATCGTCCAAATAGTGGTGAAGACGAATTCCCTTGGTTCTCAATAGAGCCACTACGGCCAACAACACCTTTGAGAACACTCGGGGGGACGTTGAAAGTCCGAACGGGAGACATACGAACTGGAGATGTAGTTTTCCTACTGAAAATCGCAGAAACTGCTGAAAATCTTCTGCCACAGGGACATGAAAGTAAGCATCCTTTAGGTCTATTGAAATCATCCAGTCGCCTGACTGGACTGACTGTTGTATTGTTGACAAGGTTTCCATCTTGAACCTTTCCTTCTTGATAAAACGATTCAGATGTGTAAGGTCTATGACTGGTCTCCAAGAACCATTTTTCTTTTGGACCATAAAAAGAGGAGAATAAATTCCTCTCCCTCGTTGATCGTCTGGCACGGGTACGGCAGCGCCTTGAGCCAATAAAGATCTCACGTAGGCCAACAAGATCTGCCTTTTTTCTTCTGTGGCTGGAAATGAAGTGGGAACATACTTTAGTCTTGGGGACCTGCTGAAGGTCCAAGAATGGCCTGAAGAGACCGTTCTGACGGTCCAGAAGTCCTGGATTGAGGCCGCCCAGACATGCCGAAAATGTAGAAGACGAGCCCCCACCTGGCCTATCTGAGTGGGCCCAAATTAAAAAAGATTTGGTTGGTTCCCTCTCTCCTGTCGCACTGCTCTTGGCGGATTTCTTGAAGGATGACTGCCTTGATTTCCATGATCTGGAATATTCCCGACCCGGTCTATAGCTACGGGCCTCCCTGGCCTGCTCTTGATACTGCTTTTTAGGAAAAAATCTCCTCTGGCTTTTTAAACGTCTATCCTGAGGAAGAAACCCCCGACTTACCACCAGTGGCCCGGGTTATGACATTATCCAATTTATTCACAAAAAGGGAAGAACCCTCGAAAGGGATACGGCACCACACCTGTTTAGATGCTGGATCAGCCAGCCAGGGACGGAGCCAAAGGGCCCGTTTGGCGGTTACAGCTGAAAGCATGACCCGGGACACTAGGCGGATGATGTCAATCGAAGCCTCCCCCAGAAAAGCCGAAGCAAGCCGTAACTCCTGGATAGGAGAGTTTTTAGCGACTTCATCCGAAATGTTTCTGAGGGTATCATCCACACCGTCCGTCCAGACTTCCATGGCTTTGGACATTGCCGCTAAAGCCAATGCTGGCTTGCATGCCATACCAGCAGTGAGGTAGACTCTCTTTAAATCGGAATCAATCCGCCTATCTAAGGCATCCTTGAATGAAACTGTATCCTCCAATGGAAGGGTCACATGTTTTACTAGTCTCATCACCGCTGCATCCACGAGTGGAGCTGATTCCAGATACTTGACCTCATCCTCCTTAAAGGGATATAACCTTAGGACTTTTGAGAGCATACTATTCTTTTTCTCAACTTTACTCCATTCATCCGTGATGACCTCACCAAGTTCAGACAGGAATGGAAAGTTAAGACGCTCCCTTTTAAGTTGCTTGAAATACTTCCTTTGTGTGGAAGGATTAGCCACCTCATCTTCCCAGTTCAAAGCCTCTCTGATGGCCTTTACCAAGGGGGAAAGTAAGGCAAAGTCAAACCCCACACAGGGACTATCTTCCTCAGATTCACTGTCTGAAGCAGCAGCTGAATGGTGGCTTGTTAAAGAGGACTCCCAGAGCTCTTGAGCATGCGACTCCCTGACTGGTGACTGAGGTGATTCTGACTGAGGAACAGGGGTCTGATTGGCCCCGATCCCCTTGAGGGATTCTTTCACCACTTTTTCCACAAGGGATCTTAGTTGCTGGTCCGTACCCCCTCTCTCACTAGAGGCTTTGGAAAAGCAGAGGTCACACAGGGATTTCCCAATAGGAACTTGCGATCTGCATCCCCAGCAAATATTAATAACAGAGTGGCTGGAATGAGCCCTGGAGGAGCGAGATCGATCCTCGCTACGGCGCACAGATCTTGAGGGTGAGCCGTGATGTTTAGACTTAGAATATGAGTGCCGGTGGTAAGACTTAGAAGAATCGCTTCCTCTGTGCGTTGAGCTGCGTTGCTGTTCTGATCTAGATGGGCTAAGACAGAGATAGAAGAGACATACAGATAAGGAAAGATAACACACTGACTAATACCGGACCCCCCCCCCCCCTTACTTCCCCCCCAGACAGTACCTATTATGAGAGGGTTGGCCACATACAGGCGGAGGTGAGTCCATATCTCTAGGGGTTTCCATAAATGCTGCAAAGACATATAAGTAAGGCTGAGGGCACCATACACACACACACACGCCCACCCCCTTCTTCCCAGAAGGCCACCTACCTCCACAGCAGAAAACCTGGACAAGGGGAAGTCACTTAATAACCTGCAAGCATTCCCAAAGCTTGCAGGCTATTTTCTAAGTTTAAATAAGGCGCCTTAATGACGTCATCACCGCGTCCTGTGCACCGCTACTGCGCCTGCGCGAATAGCGTCATTTTGCCGCTATCGTGCATGCGCGAACCAAGCCTCGATCCTGTGCCATACGCGCGCATGCGCAGAACGAACGTATCAACGAAAACCAGGAAGTGAGCGGCGGCTGGAACGCAGGCTAATCCGACCGCCATGCCTATACCCACATACATAGGCACAGAAAAACGAACGGAAAATGAAGGAGAAAAGGCAAGGAACAAACACAAACTGCTGCCATGAAAAAGAGGAACAATCTTACCGCTCCCACACGATCGTCTCCAGGCCGAAGGTAAGCACAATACATACCGGACTTCTCAGGGCAAAATAGGTCACCTGCTATTTAGCTGGGCTATCCGACCGAATGCGCAGCCTGCCTGCCAGTGGCTAGGCTCCTGGCTTTCCTCCAGCGCTTATATCCAAATGCCCACTCCATACCCTGCTAGTAGCTAGGGCTTAACGGAGTTATGCGACAATTCCATCCACAGTCGCTCTTCGGCCAAACCAACAACGGAATCATGTGGGAGCAATCTTCAGGTAGAAAGACCGTAATGGGTCCTACGGAGGAGGACAAAAAAAGAACACGGCCATGGGCAGGGAGCAAAGATTTATGGGAGTAGTGTCCTATAGGGTAGTGGAGGCGGGACTTAACCCACACGTTGCTGCCATGGAGTCTGTCAGGAAAACTTGTTTCATATTGAATCCCCTCTAAGCTCATTCAATCCTATCAATACCACAGAATGTTAGAAAACTCTGATCTTTATTGTGGTTTAACCTGAAATGGTTGGATACACTGTGTTTAGGGAATCCCTTTAAAATATTCTTAATATGTTCATTTATTCTAGCAGGTGATAATTATTCTGGCAGATGATAAACCTTTTTATTTTATATTCCTTCCTCTATTAGATTTAAACAAAGTCGTTTTCCTTACCCTGTTTTTTACTGTTTTGCATGCTTTACACCTTCCACAAGAGAAAAAAACACTTTGATTCATTTTTTTTTTTTTTGGGGAGGATCAGGTATATTACAAGCTATTTTATTCCTTAGGTTGGAAACTCTCAGATAAATACATTTTGGTCTTGCAGGAAGGAGATCAGCAAGGGTTTTATCCATAAGGAGGATGGGCCAGTGCTTTTTAATTATACCTTCAATAGATGTATAATCTCTATTAAAATCAGTTAAAAAGGCTATAGCAAATGATTTGTTTTTATCTCCGTTACTATCCTCTAAAGTCTCTATTCATCCTATAAACTGTGTCTTTAACAGATTGCAACATATTATTCCTGTAGCCTTTCTCCCTAAACCTATTCAATAATACCTCTAATTGCTGGTGAAAGGCATTGATATTACTACAATTATGCGCATGAGTTGACCATTTGGGATTCCTCCAAACCACTTAGGGTGGTGGCAGCTCCCAGTGGGGATGTAGCTATTGTGGTTTGTATCCTTAAAAAAGGTCTTTGCTACTATTTTGTCTCCCTCTTTGGTCAACACGAAATCCAAAAATGTACTGTTTTTCGATTTCATCCACCTGAAAACACCAATCTGTGCTGATTGCTATTGATATCTTAAAAAAAAATTCTTTGAGACTCTCCTCTGATCCTTTCCATAAACTGACAATGTCATCTATTAACCTCTTATAGAAGGTCAATTCGGGTTGGGTTTTGCCACAAAAATCTCTCTCTCTCCTCCCATTTTCCCAACATAATGTTAGCTACACTGGGGGCATACTTTGCTCCCACAGCCACTCCTTTCACCTGAATAAAGAAGGAACCACTTGTCCCTTTATCACATATCAGGTGTGACCATAACTGGGTGGACAGCAACAGAGGAACCCAGATATATGTAAATGAAAATATTATGATCTATTAAGATAAGTGAAGATAACCACCTCCAATACAATACAGTGCACAACCAACCAAATACAGAGACCCAATAATAATAATAATAATAATAATAATAATAATCAGACAGATATATATATATATATATATATATATATATATATAAGTAAGGCTGACCGCAGGTCAGCCTGTATTTGTGGGAGGAGTCAGGCTGCATAAAGCCTGCCCTCCTCTGCCTCCTCCTTTTGTGGATGCTGGCTCTCGTATCGGCTCGTTCGGCTCCACGAGAGGACATCTGCTTGTTTCTCCCTCTCCTGGCGTGCTGCCGGGGGAGGGGGAGGTTCGTCTGCTTGGCAGCTCCGGTCTTTTCGAGGGAGCCGCTTCTCCCGCCCGCCTCCTTCTCCTGGTGTTTCTGCCGGGGGAAGGGGGAGGTCTGTCTGCCTGATGGCTCCGAGGGAGCCGCTTCTCCCACCCCCCTCCTCCTGGTGTGCCTAGGGGCTGCGGGGTGGGGGGGCTTCTCCCGCCCGCCTCCTTTCTCCCGGTGTTTTGCTTCTGCCGGGGGGGGGGGGGGGTCGTCCGCTGGGGGACTGCGGAGAGCCGCTTCTCCCGCCTGCCTCCTTCTCCCGGTGTTCCGTCGGGGGAGGGGGGGATGCTTCGCCTGCAGATGGGGGGGTTTGTCCGTGGGTGGCTGCGGGGGAGCCGCTTCTCCCGGTGTTCTGGAGGGGGGAGCATGCGTTAGCCTGTCTTGGGAGACAGATGGGGACAGGGAACAAACAGGACAAGTAGAGGATGGATGGATAAGGCTGCAGGGCAAGGGTAAGGGTAACAGGATCACAGGAGGGACAAGGTTCAGGTGCAGGGTTCAGGGTTCACGTATACAGACAGGATCAGGTTCAGATACAGTTACAAAGCTGTCAGGTTCAGGTCAGGGCACAAGGAAGATACCAAGGCAAGGTCTGTGTGCTTGTCGGGTATTTATACACATCTCCTGCAATCAGGTTTAGGTGACGCCTGATTGCAGGAGATGATGTTGGCTCCACACTGTACCACCAGCAGGGGAAAGCTCCCCTGACAGTTCCAGACTGGCAGAAGACACCTGCTGGCGGACATCAGTACTGCACACCAAATGTCAGACAGTGCCATTAGTGGGTGGAACCTTTCCTAACAGTACCCTCCTCAAAGGAGTGGCCTCCGGATGCTCCAACTAGCCAGGCAGTGGGCAAAGGCATATTTAATTGGGCGAGAAGAAAGTCCAAGGCATCAAGCTGGGCAGCGGGCAGAGTCAAATCAAGCTGGGCATGTGGAAGGTCCATGGTTTTAAATCAGGCAACTGGCAAAGTCACACCAAGCTGGACATGAAGAAAGTTCAAAGCATCAAGCTGGGCAGTGGGCTGAGTCACATCAAGCTGGGCATTTGGAAGGTCCATGGCTTTAAACCAGGCAACGGACAGAGGTAACTCAGGTTGGGCAGCGGGCAACTACATATCAAGCTGGGCAGTGAGCAGTGGTTCATCAAGTCGAGCAGCGAGCACAGACATATCAGGCTGGGCAATGGGCACGTCAAGCTGGGAAGCAGGCATAGACATAACAAGTTTAGCAGCGGGCACAGGCACATCAAGCTGGGCAGTAGGCACACCAAACTGGGTAGCAGGCACAGGAACCTCAAGCTGGGCGACAGACAGAGGCACATCAGGCTGGGTGGCAGACAAAGGCATGTCAGGCTGGGTGGCAGACAGAGGCATGTCAGGCTTTGCAGCAGACAGAGGTACGTCAGGCTGGGCAGTAAGCACATCAAACTGGGCAGCAGGCTCGTCAGGCTGGGCAGCAGGCACATTAGGCTGGGCAGCAGGCAGAGGCACATCAGGCTGGGCAGCAGATAGAAGCACATCAGGCTGGGCAGCAGACAGAGGCACATCAGGTGTTGTAGCAGGCTCCGGGTCATCTAGCAGGGCAGCAGGCTCTGGGTCATATAGCAGTGCAACAGGCTCCGGGTCATCTGGCAGGACGGCAGGCTCCGGGTCATCTGGCAGGACGGCAGGCTCCGGGTCATCTGCCAGGGCGGCAAGCTCCAAGTCATCTGGTAGGGTGGCAGGCTCTGGGTCATCTGGGAGGGCAGCAGGCTCAGGGTCATCTGGCAGGGCAGAAGGCTCCGGGTCATCTGGCTGGGCAGCAAGCACCATATCAACAGGCTGGGTAATGTGCACCGGCCCAGTAGGCTGGGTACCGAGCATTGGCTCAGCAAGCTGGGTGACGGGCACCGACCCAGCAGGCCCGGAAACGGGCACCGGAACTTCAGGCTGGGACATTGGCACCAGAACTTTAGGCTGGGACATTGGCACCAGAACTTTAGGCTGGGACACTGGCACCAGAACTTCAGGCTGGGACATAGGCACCGGAACTTCAGGCTGGGACACAGGCACCAGAACTTCAGACTGGGACACTGGCAACAGAACTTCAGTCTGGTACACGGGCATCAGAACTTCAGGCTGGGACACAGGCACCAGAACCTCAGGCTGGGACACAGGCACCAGAACTTAAGGCTGGGACACAGGCACCAGAACCTCAGGCTGGGACACAGGCACCAGAACTTGGCTGGTGAGGAGGCAGGTTGGGTTACTGGCAAGATTGTGTGAGTTGGAAAGAACTTCAGTTTCTTCTTCGGCTTAGTTACTGAAGTTGTGTAAATAATTGCAGGACTGTAGGTAAGGGGTGAAGCAGACTGGAGAGGAGGGTTGGAATATGGCAGGGAAGAGGGAACAGAGGCTAGTGGAAGTTTTTGTGGGGTTGTTGTGGGCAGCAGAGAAGAGGCAGGTGGATTAAAGGCAGGATAGGTGAGGGAATTAGAAACAGGGTATTGGTATTTGGTGGGAAGCAGAGTGTATTGGGCTAAAACTGAGGTTGCTATGGATGATGGGGGAGAAGACATTTGGGTAGGCAGGTGTCTGGTAGCAGAATAGGTTTGTTGTGGGCTGGCTGAGGCTGATTGTAATATATGAGACCATGCTTGAAGCACTGGTTTTACAAAGAACAGCTCACATGCTGCCTGTCTAATAAGGGTCTTTACTGAGTTAATACATTCTATAAGCATTTGTTGAGGACAAGCTGAATAACGCTCAAAAAAGTCTGCAGAATCATCCTCTAACAGCCACACCAGAGACTCCACCTGATCAATACTGAAAGGGGGAGAAAAATCATCGTGGCCCTTTGGAACACAGGACAGGGCTAGCTCAACACACCTTTAGATTAAAGGCTGCACATCCCCAAACAGTATACAGCCCTGATCAACCAGGGAGTGAGCCAAACGAATGATCTCTAGCAGCTGGTCACTAGTCCACTCTTTCAGTGTCTGGCGGAGATATTCGCCACTCTCTGACACCAGCATATCATAATAAGTAATCACATCAGTATTCATCTCAGCAAAGCCAACAGAACCGAGTTGGTTCCTCTGTGCAGCCACTTCTGGTCAGGGATGGCCTTGGTATACTGTCACGTATCAGGTGTGACCAATATTCTGTGGACAGCAACAGAGGAACCCAGACGTATAAAAGTGAAAATATGATTTATTAAGATAAGAGAAACATAAACACAACCATATATATATATATATATATATATATATATATATATATATATATATATATATATACAGTGGTGTGAAAAAGTGTTTGCCCCCTTCCTCATTTCCTGTTCCTTTGCATGTTTGTCACACTTAAGTGTTTCGGAACATCAAACCAATTTAAACAATAGTCAAGGACAACACAAGTAAACACAAAATGCAATTTGTAAATGAAGGTGTTTATTATTAAAGGTGAAAAAAAATCCAAACCATCATGGCCCTGTGTGAAAAAGTGATTGCCCCCTAAACCTAATAACTGGTTGGGCCACCCTTAGCAGCAACAACTGCAACCAAGCGTTTGCGATAACGTGCAATGAGGCTTTTACAGCGTCCTGGAGGAATTTTGGCCCACTCATCTTTGCAGAATTGTCCTAATTCAGTTACATTAAAGGGTTTTCGAGCATGAGCGGCATTTTTCAGGTCATACCACAACATCTCAATAGGATTCAGGTCAGGACTTTGGCTAGGCCACTCCAAAGTCTTCATTTTGTTTTTCTTCAGCCATTCGGTGGTGGACTTGCTGGTGTGTTTAGGATCATTGTCCTGCTGCAGAACCCAAGTTCGTTTCAGCTTGAGTACACGAACAGATGGTCGGACATTCTCCTTCAGGATCTCTTGGTAGACAGCAGAATTCATAGTTCCTTTTATCACGGCGAGTCTTCCAGGTCCTGAAGCAGCAAAACAGCCCCAGACCATCACACTACCACCACCATATTTTACTGTTGGTATAATGTTCTTTTTATGAAATGCAGTGTTCCTTCTACGCCAGATATACTTGGACACACACCTTCCAAAGAGTTCCACTTTTGTCTCATCGGTCCACAGAATGTTGTCCCAAAAGTCTTGGGGATCATCAAGATGTGTTGTGGAGAAATTGAGACGAGCTTTGATGTTCTTTTTGCTCAGCAGTGGTTTTCTCCTTGGAACTCTGCCATGCAGGCCATTTTTGCCCAGTCTTTTCCTGATGGTGGAGGCATGAACGCTGACCTTAACTGAGGCAAGTGAGGCCTGCAGTTCCTTGGACGTTGTTGTGGGGTCTTTTGTGACCTCTTGGATGAGTCGTCGCTGCGCTCTTGGGGTAATTTTGGGCGGCCGGCCACTCCTGGGAAGGTTCACCACTGTTCCATGTCTTCGCCATTTGTGGATAATGGCTCTCACTGTGGTTCGCTGGATTCCCAAAGCTTTGGAAATGGCTTTATAACCCTTTCCAGACTGATAGATCTCAATTACTTTCTTTCTCAATTGTTCCTGAATTTCTTTGGGTCTCGGCATGATGTGTAGCTTTTAAGGATCTTCTGGTGGACCTTACTGTGTCAAGCAGCTCCTATTTAAGTGATGCCTTGATTGTGAACAGGTGTGGCAATAATCAGGCCTGGGTGTGGCTAGAGAAATTGAACTCAGGTGTGGACAACCACAGTTATAGTATGTTTTAACAAGGGGGGCAATCACTTTTTCACACAGGGCCATGATGGTTTGGATTTTTTTTCACCTTTAATAATAAACACCTTCATTTACAAATTGCATTTTGTGTTTACTTGTGTTGTCCTTGACTATTGTTTAAATTGGTTTGATGTTCCGAAACACTTAAGTGTGACAAACATGCAAAGGAACAGGAAATGAGGAAGGGGGCAAACACTTTTTCACACCACTGTATATATATATAAAAAAATGGGGAATACCGGAATCATAAACATAGCCAGGCCTGGGTCATCAACGGGAGGTCAGCAGATGGGTACAGGGAACAAACAGGACAAGGAGAGGATGGATGGAAAAGGCTGCAGGGCAAGGGTAAGGGTAACAGGATCACAGGAGGGACAAGGTTCAGGTGCAGGGTTCAGGGTTCAGGTATACAGACAGGATCAGGTTCAGATACAGGTACAGAGCTCTCAGGTTCAGGTCAGAGCGCAAGGAAGATACCAAGGCAAGGTCTGTGTGCTTGCCAGGTATTTATACACATCTCCTGAAATCAGGCTCAGGTGACACCTGATCGCAGGAGATGATGTTGGCTCCACACTGTACCACCCAGCAGGGGAAAGCTCCCCTGACAGTTCCAGACTGCCAGAAGACACCTTCTGGTGGACATCAGTACTGCACGTCAAATGTCAGACAGTGAAATTAGCGGGTGGAACCTTTCCTGACACCCTGCCAAGTCTAAAGCTTTCACCAAAAATTTATTTTGTGCTGATCTTAGATCTTATTTACTGTCCAAGGCCATTTTAACAGCAGCCAATGCATCTAATTGTATTATGCTGGAGTAAAGTGACTCAATGTCAATGGTTCCTTCAGTATATTCATCAAATGTTTACTATTGCTTAAATGTGAAGGATATTTTTGAGTTAGTGGCTGTAAAAAGTAATCTATGCTTTACCCAATCCAGGAAAAAATTAAATTTATCCTACTATGGTCTCGCTGGGGGTTTCTCTTTGTTCTTGTGTATGTTTGTTAATTGGTAAATTATAGGTACCTTGGGTGCCTCAGGAATAAGATACTTAGCCTCTTTTTTATTTAATATGCCTTTCCTTTTCACTTTACTATCCAGTTTGACTAGTCTGGCTTTATATATTTTTGTGGGATTGCCAGGAGGGTTGTTTTTTACGTTGTGTTATTTACTCATCTATTCAGTTCCATGTTATAATCATCTTTATACCAAACCCTCAATACCTTTTAAAATGTCTCCTTTTTTATGACATGGTGTAGACTCAAGCATTTTATTATCTTGTTCAAACATTACATCTTTATGTAAACAAATAACAAACATGTCATACTTACCTACTGTGCAGTGGTTTTGCACGGAGCAGCCCTACTCCTCCTCTTCTTGGGTCCCCTGCTGGCGTTCTGGGCCCCTTCCCCTTGCCGAGTGTCCCCATAGCCACTTGTTGTGAGGTCAGTCGTGCATGCTCGCTTCTGATCCGGCTCTCTGCATTCATAAGACACAGAACGTGGCTCAGATCCCACCACCCCCTCTCACTGGCTGTGATTGGCAGCAGCGGAAGCTGACCTGATGGCTTCTGCTGCTGCATCTCAGCCAATCAGGAGGGAGAAACCTGGGAGAGCTTCTGGTCTCATGCACATTGCTGAATTGAGATCAGGCTTAGGTAAGTATTAGGGGGGCTGTGGAGGGAGCTGTACACTGCTGAAGGTTTTTAACCTTCATGCATAGAATGGATGAAGATAAAAACCTTCAGTCTTTACAACCACTTTAAAAACTTCTAAAAACTGATTGGGAGGATTGCTAGGAGTGAACGTTAAACTATTTTTTGACCCACTGTTTTTATATTCAGAACTTTCTGTTTCTATGATTTGTGGTATTCCAGCAAAAAATTGTTTATTTAGTTTCCTTACAAATTTCTGTGTATCAATAAAAACCTTTAATTTGTTAACACCTTTATCTGGGGCTTATTCAGTCCCAGATCTAGAACCTTCAACTCTATTCTGTAAATTCGATATTGCTTAACCGCTTCCCGACCGCCTCACGCCGATATACGTCAGCAGAAGGGCACATACAGTCAAAATCACATACCTGTACGTTGCCCTTTAAGAGGCGGCGGGGCACGCGTGCGCCCGCGGGTCCCGCAGACTCGATCGCCACAGGGATACCCACGATCGCCTCACAGATAGGAAGAATGGGAAGATGCCATTGTAAACAGCATCTCCCTGTTCTGCCTAGCAACAAGTGACACTGATCTCTGCTACCTGTGATTGGAGCAGAGATCAGTGATTTGTAAAACATAGCCATGCCCCCCACAGTTAGCAACACGCCCCTAGGACACACTTAACCTCTACACTGCCAGTGTCATTTACACAGGAATCAGTGCATTTGTATAGCACTGATTGCTGTATAAATTACAATGGTCCCAAAAATGTGTCAAAAATGTCTGATGTGTCCGCCATAATGTTTCAGTCATGATAAAAATCGCTGATCACCGCCATTTAAAAAAAAAAATATATATATATATTAATAAAAATGCCATAAAACTACCCCCTATTTTGCAACCGCTAACTTTTGCGCAAACCAATCAATGATCGCTTATTGCGAATTTATTTACCAAAAATATGTAGTAGAATATGTATCGGCCTAAACGGAGGAAAAAATATGTTTTTTTATATATATTTTTGGGGGATATTTATTATAGCAAAAAAGTAAAAAATAATGCGTTTATTTCAAAATTGTCTCTCTTTTTTTGTTTATAACACAAAAAATAAAAACCGCACGGGTGATCAAATAACACCAAAAGAAAGCTCTATTTGTGGGGAAAAAAGGACGTCAATTTTGTTTGGATACAACGTCGCATGACCGCGCAATTGTTAGTTAAAGCGATGCAGTGCCGAATCGCAAAAAGTGCTCTGGTCAGGAAGGGGGTAAATTCTTCCAGGGCTGAAGTGGTTAAATTATAAATCCCTTGGCCTAATATATATATATATTTTTATTTCTTAAGCCCTCCTTGGCTCCCTCTATATCATTTTTTTGCTGATCCCTTGTTGGCCACTGGGGGGCATATGGGTAATTCCAATGTTGTCTTCCCCTTCTCTCTTTGTACATAGGTCTCCCCCTGGTTGGGTTCCATAGACCCCTCCTGTTGTAAACAGGGGAATCCCCATGTCCCCTCCATCGAAAATCCCAGATACTTAGGCCTTCATTGGTGGACCGAATATATGCTACTTATCTTGGATATACTTACCTTATACAATTTGGCCTTCCTAGAGAGAAGAGGTCATATATTTCTGGTGAGAGCGGAGTGTTTCTATCTAGTATATGAGGAAGAGCAATGTTTGTCTTCTGAGTGTCCCTTCTCTTTCAAGACACGATTCTCAACATTTTTCTTACTTTATGTTATATGATTTGCAGCAAGAGCATTTTTTTTTTAATTTTTATGAATTTAACACATATGTAATTTTGGTATTTTTTGTATTTAATTGAGAGCAGTACAGTCTTCCTATTTAAAATGTAAAATGTTTATAATTTGAGGGGTCCTGTTTGACAATTGTCAAAGATTGGAGCTTAAAGTGGAGTTCCACCCAAAAGTGGAACTTCAGCTTATCTGTCTCCCCCCCTTCCACATGGGAGTGGGTAGCTGTTTTTGGCAGGTACCTGTAGTGATATAGTTTTGTAGTGGGTATATAATTAATTAGTAGTTATTATAATCTTGATGTAAGTACTCTTCCGCAGCAACCCAATTCTTCCAGAGAGATGCACTTTTTGACTTCCAACACAGAACAAAGTCTTGCAACAGATGATAAAATCCAACAATAAATCTGAAAACACTAGTAAATATTCAGAGTCCCATGTTTCCTAGACCTTGGTGCCTTCATAATCACACACTGAGAGAGAATAGACTGAACGCAAGGTTATATTCAGCTGCAGTGATAAACTGCCCTAATTTGCATTCTTGCATATTAACATAGCCCAGAGTCACTATCTGTCCCCTTTGATATGGGGATTAAATCTTGTCTGTCCACTTCCCCTTTGATCAACAAGTCCCATTTGATATGTGTAATTGAGTTGGCTTAGACAACTCAATTATTGTCAACTGAAATCTGACCTGGTCAGTCTTGTACTGTGTGTGTACATACATATAATAATTAATAATAATATAAAATCCCACATATATCGGCCAACATATTACAACGGTACTGGGTACTTAGCCTGCTGGCAAGATTTTCCACGCATCCAGACGGCAGCTTTGTTGTTGTTTTTCTTTTTTTGTACCCCTCTTCTTTGTGGGCTTGTACATGCATGTATTTCTAAATTTTATATATTTTTTAATAAACTTATTTTTTTACTGGATTTAATCTACTCTATGAGGAGGCCTTTTGCTTTTTTCTTTTCCCCTTTCTTATTTTTGATACACCTACTACGATGTGAGTACTTCCTACGTTGGAGTTTAAGCTGAGGATATCCTACATTGGACACCCCGTTTATACAGAGTACGGAAGGTGGCTTGGCGGAGTGAAGGTTCACACCATCCCTTTGAGAGGATTGCTGTTCATTACAGCTTGACGTCTGACTGACTCACCACTAAGGTGTGTGGGTCCACACCTTCGGGTAAGAGTACCCATTGCTTATCTCTGTTTATCCAGTACGCTGTATTACCTGCATGAGGAGCTTTGGAAGGGTGTCGCTATGATGGTACCTTCAGTGTTCCATTTTACATTTACTGGAAGTTGGACACTCCTGTCAATTTGGATCACTCCTTACTGAAGAGGAACTATTTGTTGCTTTAGGGGACGATTATTTTCTTACGTGTCATAGGATAATTTTTAGTTTTTTGTTTTTCACATTATTTGTTTGATCTACGTGGTACAGTTCTATTATTTATCCACATATATTGTGGGGATCTTTACACATTGTTCACGTGGATCTCTGTATTGTTTATCTATACATATTGCATTTGTGTTATTTTTATTATGCTTGGCTTATGCTATGCCACTGTGCAAAAATGTTTTCACCTTTTTCACAAGTAGGTGATTTTTTTCACTTTTAGCACTGCATTTTTTGTTTTTTTGTTTTCTATGCAATTGTATCATTGTTGATGCTGGCTGCTTTATACATTGTTTCTATTTGGTAGCGCAATTATATATATATTGGGGATATTATAACAGTACCCTGTCCCCACTTCTGTCAGACCTCGCCGCGGCGAGGTCCGTCAGAAGTTCTGCCCACTCCTCTTCACTCCTCCTTCCCCTGCTGCCAGGCCAGTAAGAGTGCAGCTACAAGCTTCCTAGCCGGGTTCCCTTACCGGTAATGGCGGTGGTAGCACCCGACAGCCAATGGAAACATTGGCTGCAGTGCTGACATCGCTGGATTCCAGGACAGGTAATCCTATGTGTCCGTACAGTAGTCTAAAGGCATTTTTTAAACTAGCGTTTAGATGGAGAAAAAAAAACTATTTTGCAATGTTGAGTGTGTTTTTATGGCAGAAAAAAATAAATGAAAAATGCTCCTAAACGCTAGCGTTCTTTCTGCCAAGAGCACTGCGTTTTTTTAGGCTAGTGTGCATGGAGCCTCAAAACCTCAGTTTTCGTGAAGATGTAAGGTGTTGGCTCACTTACTAGGTCCAACCTCCATGTGCATGTCAATCTCTCTACGCTCTACTTTATACTCTCTACTCTACTTTATAACCCTTACATTTATTTTTTAACTCTTCTCTTGTACATAAACTTTCAAAATGTTTCATTATGAGTAGAGGTAGTTGTTTTTCTTATAAGATATCCACCCCAGGGATTGCATTGGTTGCATGGGTTTATTTACTAAAGGCGTATAGGCTGTTCACTTAACTAAGTTCATTTTTTAATTAACTTAGTGAAGGAGATAAAGATGTGTGACTGTTATTTACAAGCAAAAATCCTACTTTCCTTATTCCTGTACATGATTGGGTAGTCAAAGTGACACAGTATCTGTCTTGTCATAAAAATTCAGCCGGGTGCCACAGCAAATGGGATATATGTCACCAAAGTACTGACAGCCTCAGAGTCACTTTCCTTACACCGACCTCCTTGGAACATTGGGGCGATTCCACCCTTCATTCCACCCATGCCGGGCTGATTCCACCTGTTCTCCTTGGTCTTTTCTGTTTTAGTTGTGTTATTTTGGACTGGTGCTTTACATCTGTCCTTCGATTAGTGGTACCATCAACCCATTTACGGAATTGATCTTGCAGTTATTTGTGCATGATGTATACAAGCCCTCTGTTAACTCTTAGCTCTAGCAAAATGGTTGTACTTCTGCGGTCTATTCTCTATATATGCTTTGGAATTGTCCTCACCTTGAGATAGTTAACTTTCTTTGTTGGAAACCCCAATAAAAAAAAAAAAAGTGACACAGTGAACACAGTTTCACTTGGGCATTCACTGAGCTAAGTGAAAATTCACTCTGCTAAGTGAGCATGCTGTACTATACATGTAAATCAACTCCAAAAGTCCTCCATTGTAATAATGTCAATTATTATGTAGCTCTGAAAAGCATAAAGTAGGCCTAAATATGGCTGTCCCAAAGTATATATTTAATTACAAAAATTATACAAATGTTTTTTTCTTATAAAATAGACAAACATTAATAACTATATTCACATCCAACTGGTGATTTTTTTTACTTGTGTATCTAAAAAATTATTAAAACAATTATACACGTAGCAGTGTTTTGGAAATGAGGTTGATTAGAAAATATACAATTCGTATATGGTTCTTAGCCAGCACTTACAGAATTGTCGTATATAAAAGTTTTGTGTTTTTTTTGCATTAACAGTTGTGTTTTTGATCCCTGTAAAGAATTGTTGCTGGTCCTTCTTTCACAATTCCATCATATATTATCTCCAAATGTCCTGGTAATTTACAAAGTCCTCAGTCTTTTCATTTACACTGATTTATTTTCAGATTTAACAAAAACATTTCTTCAGAGCTCATACTGATTTTCCACAACCCAAGCTGATTTCCCCCCCGGATTTGATACCTCCGAGGCTTGACTCTGCAATAAAGTAAAATATTTTATCATTATTATCAGTTGTGAAAATACTAGCAGTGCAGACATGATTCATTTTCGGAATTTGTTTATATATTCAGATTCATTATCAATGCATTGTGTATGGGTTGGATGGGCATGGATCCATCAGAATCATAACATAATGGAATGGAACAAAGTACATTTTGGATTTGTTTCTTATGTTTTGATTCAGAGATTCTGATGGATTCACCTACATCCAACCCAAACACAATAAGTAGGAAACATCAACTTATTTTACTTTTATACCTTACTGCGTTTATTGCAATATGTTCCCATTTCATATGTAGTATGTTGTTATAATAATGAAAAATGTTAATGCAACATAAAAATGAAATGGATCCAAATCAGAATGAAACAAATAAATGAGTTTTTTCATTATAATTTATTTTGTAGAAGTTGAAATTCGTTACTATTGTGATTCGGAGACCTGGATACCTCTAAATCTGAGTAACGAAAATTTCGTCCAAAGTTTGATTCGTAACGAAAACGAATCACTCATGTCTAGCAGAAGGAAGGATTGTGATGACGGAATGGATGTGGCTCATGAAGATTATAGATGAGTGGAGTGATTTGGCAAAAAAACATATTTTACTGTGGAATTACTGATTTCGCTAATGGTGAAATTATACAGAATTGGAAGCTCAATTTGGCTCATTGAGCTGTTTAGCAGAAATTTGTTTTAACAAAAAAAAATCATTATTTTTTTTAATTTAGAAAGTGTTGGCTTTCGTGTGTGTGTGTGTGTTGGGGGGGTTACGCTGGGGCAGAAGGCCAGGGGGACTGCATTTAGGGTAGTTCAGTTTATTCTATTTAGTGCTCTTTGTATTTGTAATTTCTTTTACTTTTTCTGTATTTGATCATTATTGGGCACTAGGTTTTTAATGTTCATGTTTTCTTTTATGAAGCTAATGAGGGGAACAAGAACAGGTCCAGAATAGTTAAAAAGAGATTCTTACACCCTCAGGAACCAGTTAAAGACCACTGCACCATCCAAAACGACCAAAAACACCTTCCTTCCCTATAAAATGACTCCAGTGCTTTAGACAAGATTGGCAAAGTTTTTTGGAAATCACCTGATTTCAGAAAAATGGGAACTTTGTTTTATTCATCCCTATTGATAGTCTTTTGAAAGATGACAGGACATTTGGAGAAAATAATCATTAGTATGCTTTTGAGTGTATGTAAACTATGAACTTCTCTTATTTGCCCAGTTTTGTACTGTAAAACATTGCATTGAAAGCATTTTGTTACACCTGTTCGATACGTGCAAAAAAGTACCTGTTGATCAATCGGAAATCCTATGAGCTCTGCACAGTTCATAGTCTGCAGTCTTATTATGGAGAGGTGGAGGGACAGGTGTTCTTTAGTCCTACGGTAACAATGCTTCTTCTCCATAGATTTGGTACACTGAGTAAGTATTGTCACCTTAGGACAGGAACTGGCAGGATACCAGGTGAAAATAAAGGGTAAAAAAAAAAACTAAAAAAGAAACCTAAAAAAGAAATTGAATGCAGCCACCTCATCTATTGACTGGTAAGCTTTAATATTTTCTTGGTTTTAGATACATTTTATCATATCTCTATTAGTCTGTTTGCAATTTTTGTAGTGTATGCTGAACACTAAAACATATGAAGGTCAGAACTTACAGACTTTATAGTCATAGGCATTGTACTGCCAGATGTGGCTTCCGAGTCTGACTTCTTGGAATGGAATCTTCGGAATCCTCTTCTATACTCTTCTCTTACCTGGACATGTAACAAGGAAACTGTTATTTAGCAGAGAACTATGGAATAGCACCATAGACACAAAGCTTGGTAAATAAATTTATGTCACATGACCTGGTGGTTGAGCAGACAGTGTACACAGAAGATATATAATCCCTGGAGGCTATTGCAGATGGTGAAGATGTAGGACATGACCAGGGAGCCCGACCCAAACTGGAAGATCCCAATAATCCAGGTACAGCCCAATATGAACAGCTGAGAGAAAGCCTTAAATGTCAGAAGACTGTGGGGGGAAAGTAATGTACATAAGTTGAAAAAACCATAATGCAAATGTGTCTCAAATTAAAGTTCAACTCCATCCATCCAATTTTTTTTTCCTTAATAGAGTGGGGAGGGTTTAGAACCAGTCTTTTTTATTGCTGTATGTGTCAATGATTTCTTCTCACTTATAGTCCCTGTGACATTCTGTCATTCCCCATGAGAGGCATAAAGAGCAAAAACAATTTGAGGTTCTAGTCCTTTTACAGCCTTTTTAAAACTTTGCAATGTAATTAGGTTTTAAGCTCAACACTTGACTATTTACATTCCAAGCTCAGATGCTTTCATTTCTTTCAGCTTTAGATGAGATAATACCTGTATAAAATGAGGATGGGACATGTAAACAACTTTATTTTCAATGCATATATTGTGTGATGATAAAGTTAATTCCAATACTGCCACTGTAACTATTCTTGCCTCAACCTTTACAAAGAGTTTGCAGCTGGACAAAAATCTAAGTGCCAGGAAACTGATAAAGATTATCACTGGGTTGGTTAACTATGCATTTAACCCTATAAACACACACACATTCAGTAGTGCCAAAACAAAGAAAACATGGGTCCGTCCAAAACCCAGGTTAAGGTGGAAAAACCCAAAAATGGGTCTTTAAGTTTAGCCAAACTTGGAGATACAATAATGTATAAACATATAATAAAAACACAATGTTTTATTACAAAGTTTAAAATGTTACATTAAAAACCCAATATACATCCAATGCCATATTGCTACGTATTTTTTACAATAATAACCAATCGGCATCTTTTATAAGTGTGTAGGCTCGACATCGCTTTTTCGCATAACTTCCTTCCTCAGGATCCACTCTTGCACAAACAGAATAGTTTGTAAAAAAGGATCACCCCCTTGTATCAGTATTTTGTTGAACCACCTTTTACTTTAATTACAGCCTTTATTCTGTTGGGATATGTCTCTTCTAAATTGCACATGTAGACTTTGCAATATTAGCCCACTATTCTTTGCAGAACTGCTCAAGTTTATTTAAATTTGATGGTGACTGTTTATGGACTGCAGTCTTCAAGTCATTCCACAGATTTTTAATGGGGTTTAAGTCCGGGCTCTGACTAGGTCATGCAAGGACATTCACCTTTTTTTTCTCCTTCAACCCCTGTGTAGTCAATTTTGCTGTGTGCTTTAGGTCATGTTGGAAGGTAAACCTTCTTTCCATTAACAACTTTCTGGCAGAGGGCAGCATATTTTCCTGAAAAATGTGATGGTATTTTGCCCCATCCATTTTTTCTTCTATCATTACAAGCATATACGGACCCCCGTTTTCCTCATTTTGGCAATGTTTCATTGGGATGGTGCCCGAGTGGGGATGGTATGTAGAGCTCATTTCACAAATTAGATTTTCAACAAATACAACAGCTACTATCACATAATTTAAAGACAACAAAGAAAATGCAGCGCACAAAACAAAAAATATAAATGCATTTAAAGTAACACATTCATGTGTAAAAGTCCAAAACAGGTACTGAAAGTTCAGTGAATCCACAACAGATCTCCCGCCACCTCATTCAGCAGAGATAAGGATAGTAGGGATCCCATCACCATCACCCAACATGACAGACCCTTACCATCAGTGCAACGATAATGCACAGGATAGAAAAGCTACTTTGCTCCACTACTCCTCACAAGCAGTACACTGGAACCAGAAATATCTCCAATCATGAACAGGTATTAAGATTCCCATGCAGTTCAGCAGTCATGTGGATATAGAAAAATAACAACGCTCATTGCGCAGATATCTTAAAAAACGATGCCCAATTTATTAGGAAAAAACAATTCCACTCACATTTAAGTTGATTAAAATAGGCAAAACAACTGAAGCGTCCAGCGCTTCAGTGATAGTCGCTGTAGTGCAGTCTGTCCAGGTCCCACATTAAGCCAGGCTCTGCCCAACGTTTCGTCACTTCAAAGTGCATCATCAGACCCCTGGTCACTTCAAAGTGCATCATCAGACCCCTGGTCACTTCAAAGTGCATCATCAGACCCCTGGTCACTTCAAAGTGCATCATCAGACCCCTGGTCACTTCAAAGTGCATCATCAGGCCCCTGATGATGCACTTTGAAGTGACAAAACGTTGGGCAGAGCCTGGCTTAACGTGGGACCTGGACAGACTGCACTACAGCGACTATCACTGAAGCGCTGTTCATGATTAGACAGATTTCTGGTTCCAGTGTACTGCTTGTGAGGAGTAGTGGAGTAAAGTGGCTTTTCTATCCTGTGCATTATCGTTGCACTGATGGTAAGGGTCTGTCTTGTTGGGTGATGGTGATGGAACCCCTACTATTCTTATCTCTGCTGAATGAGGTGGAAGGAGATCTGATGTGGATTCACTGAACTTTCAGTACCTGTTTTGGACTTTTACACAAGAATGCGTTACTTTAAATGCGTTTATATTTTTGTTTTGTGCACCGCATTTTCTTTGTTTACATTGTGCATATTGTTCCCTGCAATATAGTTCGAGCTGCCATTTTATTTATTTTATTTTATTTTTTATTTATATATTTTTTTTGAGTTAGCGCAACAATCTTTATTTGTATAATTTAAAGGAAACAAGCACCATTTAAAAAATCTGGTGTAGTGATTCTGACCTTTAAGAAATACTTGTGACACTCAATGCCACATCAGACAGGAAGGTAAGAAAGTTAACAATATGGCAGATTTCTTTGAAGAGGCGAAGATTCTTTCATTTTTTATTACATATTTAAAAAAAATTAGATTAATGATTTTTTAAAATCATGTTAATGAAAAAAATTTAAGAAAAACTGTTTTTACAGATATTACAGAAATTTTAAAGATATTATAAAATAGACAATTGCAACATTAAAATAAAATAGAATAACAGTAAAAAATGCTTATACAAAATTTGGCTGGTCTTTGGTTCCAGCAGAATCCAACCCCCCATAGAGTAGGTCTATGTATTAAGGTATCAGCTTTCATGAATGACCTTTAGCGATCCATCACAATTTTGGTGGAAAACGCTGAAAATTGCAGCAGCTTTGTGTTGACCCTTCAAAGGGTGTTTATGGAAATGAAATAAGCAATCAAAGGGTCTGAGTGGTATGCTGAAGGGTGTGCTGATGGGTATTGAAGTGTTTTTATAATACTTTAGATACACTCCATTAAAGCAGAGTTCCAACTACAATAAATAATGACATTTTTTTAACCTTTCACAAGCATTTCAAATGGCATTGTAACACTCACATCTTCTGTAAAATTTGTCCCCCGATTTCCGCTTTCATCTGCAAAAAGAAGTTTAATAACGGTATTCTGGCCGTTTTCATTTTGCTTGCGGGCGTGTGAAGCCCACAAGCATCCTGTTCCAATCCTGTTCCAATCCTGTTGCGGGATATGGTGCAGCATGCACCGCCTATTCTCTCCCCGATCTCGCGCATGCGCATTCTGTCATCACAGCACCGTCAACTACTCATTGCCATCACAACGGGTGTCAGCGCCAGAAGTGCCTGCGCCGTTGTAATGGCAACAAAGCCCTCGGCAAAAAGAAGTAAAAAAAAATTTCTCCAAATATTTTTTTTTGTTTTTTATATTATTTCATGCACATCAATGATTTTTTATTTTTTGGGGTGGAACTCCACTTTAATGCCAGTTATTCTGATTTTAACAATATTTCTAGATATAAAGGTTTCACAATGTGACAACTAATGTATTATTGAATAAAATGATATCTCAGTTTGATAGACATCAAACCTGTATAGATCTTATTTATAGTCTTCTCTGGAGGTAATGTGTCCCACCCACCTTCTGCACCTCATAATATAACCATATTTGGTGTGTAACTGATAGCTATTTTCTAATATCTGTGCAAATGCTATTTATGAGTGTGGTTTTTATCATAGCAGGATTTATGGAATATAAGTAGATTTTAGCAGGATGAAAAACACCAGACCAAGATGTGTGTTAAAAAAAAATACTGCATCTTAAAGCCTTTTCTGGTAGCAGAAGAACATGCTCGCTATACATTTTAAGGTTGCCATTGGTTTCTGAACTGCACCACTCAACATTCTGGGTGAATTGTGCAGTACATATTTGTAGTATTATACCGTCAGAACGGTCCTTCGGTCTTTTTTTATTTACACCCTATTAGTGATACTCAGAAGTGTCTCTTGATGCCTCCCTGTGACAATACTGACATTGATATTAACAGTAGGCAGGTAGCAGGAGAGCTGTCAGCATAGTCAGGGACCAGTGCTGTGGATATGATTTGTTAGGGAAGAGGGGGGCGGAAGTGCACCAAATTACCAATGTAAACAATAACTTTTTTCTAGCTTACTACAGTAATCTGTTCTCGGCAGTTCACCAGATTTTTATCATTAAGCAAAGACTAAAAGACCAAATGAACAAACACTTACAATTTATCTACAAAATTAACTACCAGAGAGGGATAGGGAATAGTAAAGAAATCTCTAGGCTCAAACAACATATTAAGGATTAAGGCATAGGTAAGACATCATTGCAACCCTGGCCAGCATATTCCAGAAACAGTTTAATGTACATCATCTGCCACCATAGCAGCCGTCGGGCATCATCTAACCAACAAGATGAGACTTTCTGGAACTTACAGGAACAACCTCTTTTAGTATAAGTGGCTTGGTACAGAGGCAGATTAGAATTAATTAAACGCATTCAAAAGGACCTTGTGGGAGGAGAGATTTGTTTCCAACACATAGTGATTGTCTTAGGGGCATAAAATAACAGGAGGTTGACAAGGGTCCTTTACGCCACCATAGCAGCCAAGGATTCTACCAGACCCAGTAAACAATATTGTGGTTCAAGGGGAATTGCAATTTGCCTCACATGACTTATCACTTCCAATACACCTTGCCAATACTGTACTTAAGTGAAAGAGATATTCAGAAAGAGTCCACTTGTGTAATGTATCTTCAATCAATAAATCAAGTGACGATGTGATCCCTTCACCATTGAGCAAGTTGAACTCTCACCTCAACAAGTGGACCTCTGATAAATCAGATAGGTCAAAAACGCATGTTCCCATCAAGGGTAGATCATAAGATTACAGCAGACCAAGCGGAAGCATTTCCAGGTAAGGTTCTCCTCCGTATCATCAGATCAATGTGATATCATATAAAAAAGAACAGGCAAATCTAGTGCTCTCCGTTGATGTAAATGTATTAAACAAATAAATAAAAAACAAATACCACTCACATTTGAAGGCACTGATCTCCAGTGCTGAGTGCTCAGATAAAAAGTACCATGACCGCTGATGAAGTCCCGCCTACTTTCTGGGACGCAACGCGTACGGACCACGTGACCTGCGTCGTGACGTCATCCGCCAGCTGACACACTGATCCATGCATGGTACTTTTTATCTGAGCACTCAGCACTGGAGATCAGTGCCTTCAAATGTGAGTGGTATTTGTTTTTTATTTATTTGTTTAATAAATTTACATCAACGGAGAGCACTAGATTTGCCTGTTCTTTTTTATATGATATCACATTGATCTGATGATACGGAGGAGAACCTTACCTGGAAATGCTTCCGCTTGGTCTGCTATAATCTTATGATCTACCCTTGAGGGGAACATGCGTTTTTGACCTATCTGATTTATCAGAGGTCCACTTGTTGAGGTGAGAGTTCAACTTGCTCAATGGTGAAGGGATCACATCGTCACTTGATTTATTGATTGAAGATACATTACACAAGTGGACTCTTTCTGAATATCTCTTTCACTATATGGACTTTTTATTTTATTTTTTTTCACTTTATGATATTTACTGTATTATTTTGTATTTGCGCTGTACTGATATATTTTTTGAATTTTGAAATGTGGGATTTGGTAATTTGACCTACAGTATTCTAGCTGCACTTTTATATTTCTTTTCACTGTATTTGTTGTGTTTCTTAGCGCTGGTTGATTTTTCACTTTATAATACTGTACTTAACCAGACAGGTACAAAAGATGTAAAAAAAACACGCACTGTTCTGGTGCAAGCAGTACCAGCGTTCTGAGGAAAGAGATGAAATCATCTTACGGAGTCTGTACGGGGTGTAGTAAGCTCTGTGTAAGATTTTAAATTGAATCATGTTATCCCTAGTGGAGAAAAAATTAGAAAAGGGAAAGTCCCAGATCTCTTTTCAGTCTTCATCGTCCAGTCCAGGAATATCCACAGTCCATTTCTGCCATAATAAGGATAGCTCGGGGCCGGACCTCTGCAATCTTTAATGATCTCTATGCCTGTGTTATCAGGTGCAATAAAATTTTCTGTGTTTAATTTGCCTCAACAGTCTCTCTAATGGGTCCCCTCTCGCCCATCACAACAGTTACACCACTGTTCACACTTTTAAATTTATGAAACAAAGTTATTAAAAAAGTAATGAGGGTATGGAATGTGCAATATTGCAAAGCAGTCAATCAAATTTTAGTTTGGAGATATCAGAAAAAAGTTGCATTTTTGTTGGCTGCTGTGTGTTGCTACACTTTGCACATTGTACTTTCCCTAACCTATATATGCCATACCTACCGGGTGTGTTTTAAAGTTGAAATATTTTTATTGAGAGATGCCAGCTTCTTCTTAAGGAGCACAAATGTAAGAACCAAGAGGATAACATTTATCTAAGGAAACACATTGAAAGAAAAAAGTTAGCCAAAGATTTTTTTTACAATGGTCAGATCATCTTCTATCTAGATGGAACTTACACTGATCAAAATTCTGCCAATTCAGCAGGGACTGTTTGAATTTCAATCAGCGGGTGGGCTACCATGCTTGACAGTAGTTGTTTCTTTAATCAACTTCTGCTGAAGTGATATGTTCGAAATGTTTTATTGATTAACGGCTGCAGTCAATCAGCCAATGTATGGGGGGGGGGGGGGATTTCTCCGCCCACCTAAAGCTGGCTATACACTAGTAGATTTTCAAATGAAAATTTGGACAATGCTGTCTGAAAGAACTTCAAAATTTTGTTTGCTTTTAACAGTTGATTCTGGAATATATATAATTTCCCAAACAAAAATCACATACACTGTTAGAAATGTGTTTGTTCGAGAAATATTTTCCATCCTGTTCCTTCAAATTTTATCACTGCAGTCAAAAATAATCTTTTACTTGACCCAACTAACAATTATAAAATTAAATGAATGCTTTTAAAGCGAATAATTTTGAACAAAATTCTACTAGTGTATAGCCAGCTTTACAGTGTATGGCCAGCTCTACTATTTGTATCCTGCTTGCTTGCATGTTTTTTAGATCATAAATCCTCCCCCTTGAGCTGACACTTATCTGGGGGGATAACCGCCCACTGAATAAAATACTCCAACTTGGCTGATACCTCACAGGAGATATACAGAGGCTGTTGGAAATTCATAGATACAAAATGTTTTTTAGTTGTTCCTTCTAAAATCAGTGGTATTAAAAACAACCACCAAGTATGTAGGACAACCCAAAATGTAGCGATAAGAATACAGTCAGTACAAGGAGTCTCATTTTATATACTCACAGTAATAAGCACACACACTGGACCAAGGAAACTCCAGATGAGATCTTTTTTAAGCCAACAGCTAGAAGGAACACATAAGTATAGTTTGCAGGTTACTATGTGTAAATCTATATATTTTTAAACATGTTTACAAGGAGGAGAATCTCAGAAAGGTGATCTTTAAAAAGAGAAGCTCTGTTAATATGTTATGCTATGTTAATAATTGAATACAATAAAATATCAGGTAATCAGTGAAAAAAAGAATCTCAGGGAAGGTTCCTGAAGAAAGAGAGAAGATACTCAGAAAGCACAACAGCTGAACAGAGGGGGCATCTTAGGAAGCATAGTTGGTACAGTGTAGAATATCTGGAAGGTGAAATAATGGAGAGAGGAGAATCACGGGAAGAGTTAATAATGGAGAGAGAAGAATTTCATGGTTTATTAGCAGATAGAGAAGAACCTTGGAAAGGCTGATTACTGAAAGAAGAGAATCCTCTGAAACGCTAATTAGTTGGAGAGCACAATTTTGGAAAAAGTCATTGGTGGAGTGGAACATTCTCAGGAAGGGTAATTGGTAAAGAGAGCAGAATGTTGAGTAAATGATGGAGAAGTGAGAATTTTAGGAAGGGTAGTTAGTGCAGAGGATGGTAAGAGGCACAACTTTGGAAGGAATAAAGATTGTTCCCACAGTGGGATGAACAATCTGTGAACAGAGGGATGACTGCAGAGAAAATCAAAGAGATGATATACTCTGGAAGGATGATTTGGAAAGTTATCAGAAATGAAACAAGGGATTAGTCTTTTCTATACTGCCATACACAACTTACTAATTTTCTGTTCCATATGAGCCAGGTCGCATTGCTGCAGAGATAATAATGATGATGACAGGAATTCCAAATCCCGCTATACAAGTGTATGGGAAAAGTTGGCGTTGAGATGTCATGTAATTCATGGCCTGCAGGTTTCGGACTGTCATGAAGAGTAGAGCGCTCTCCAGAGACATCCAGCAGAAAGCACAGAGGAAGGAGAACTGGAGGAGACCCGCAATCACTGCACAAAGGACCTGAAATGCATGAAGCAATAGTAGAGACACAGAGAATACGTCCATTTCCCTATGAGTGAGCTCACATACACATGGGAATTTGATATACTTCAATTTATACTGTATAATACTGTATAATTCATGTTATTTTATTGATGTATAATTTAATAAAAGTTATGTAGGTAGGCCATGTAGATATAATACGTGGGCAAGCGCATCCCCGTCCTTTCAATTGTAACTTTATTTCTTGACTACTTTATTTCTGGTGGACTTGAGAGCAGGGCCGTCTTTAGCGCAGGGCTCAATCTTTGTTGGGGGGCCCATGCTACCCGTGAATTGGGGCTCCGATGACAGCTTTGCAGAGGGCACAGGAGGTTTTCCCACGCTAGCCAGCAGAGAGGGGAAACTGGAATTTGCGTTAATGCATTTCGCCCTACCACAAGGTGTCATCAAGGTCCTTGATGACACCCTTTATGAGGGCGAAATGCATTGAGACAATTTCCGGTTTCAAATCCATACGACGTCACTTCCTTGATGACACCCTGTGGGAGGGCGAAATGCATTGATGCAATTTCCTGTTTCAACGTCACTTCCGGTTTTCGGTGGAATGCACGTCAGCAGTGGTGTTTCTCATTGTAATCCTTTTATAAATCTATGCCTATGTCTATGTAGATTTATGCTTTAAACCTACATTTTGTAAGTTCCTTTTTTATCTGCGCAATAAATAATTTTACCAAGCAGTCCTTTATGTAGTTTTGGGAACTATGATCCATGCTTGATTGTCATGAGTATTGGAGATTTCCCTGGTATCCTGACGTGAATAGCCATCCCTGACCAACACTCTGAAATTACCCCTAGACTGAAAAGCTGGGGGTCTATTCCATCTGGTGAGTGGGGACACAGGAGGGAGTGTGGTGCACTTGGAGTTTGGAGCACGATTGCACTTTATGAATTGGAGCACATCATTCACTAATATATGGACATTCACTTACTTATGAATTGTTTTCACTGTATTATTTATTATTTTTTGATACATCATTGCACTATTGCAAGTACTGTAATATATTCATTTTATTTTATTTGTCGAGTGTGCAGAACTTTGTGTACAGCAGCTGCAAACTTTATTCATATTTTATTTGATTTAACATATTCATATTTTTTACTTCTGGAGCTATTATCAGGCAGCTCAGGAGGGTGCACAACCAAGCTTGACTCTTACAGTAAAAGTGAATATTTACATATACATTCACCTGCCTATATCTCCAGTTCTACTAATTGTTTTGGTATGTGGTTTTCACTGAAGGTCGCCTATGTTTATTCAATTGCCTATCGAATGCATAGGGTTTATTGCTCAGGTCTATCAGGTTAAGCAAGAGATATCACAAATTTACCTGATTCCCAGTCTGCTGCAAGCCAAACAAAGCAAGTAGTTGTCCAAGGAAGAGGCACCCGCACAGAGCTGTCAGGATGGAGGTGTGAGGACTCTTTATAGACTGACACAGGATGAATGTGAGGAATGATAGGCAGAGACAGATAAGAGACACACTCAGGCCAATGCGAGAGATCAGAATTAAGCCATAATCCTCCTGTAGATGAGATAAATTAAACTTTCAAAGGGTTGTCCACCTGTAGAGGATTTGATATTTCTTAATAGGATATTTGCACAATTTGTGTGGCAAAATGTTGGCCATTGTTAGCCATTACATACTGAGGTTCTGCTTCCTACTTTGCAGTGCTGTACAATAATTGTACAATAATTGTGCTTTACTGCTCCTTCTCATAGTGTGTCAGCTGACCTATTGAAGGCAAAGCGTTCCCTGTCTGAAAAATATCTTTTCTCAACAGTTCTTAAAGCCTAAATTTGGCTAAAATCAAAAAAATTTAATTCAGCACAAGGAACATGCATTAACTTACAGTTAGTACAACATGTCCCTTGTGCTGAGTCTTCTCCTTTTAGGAAAAATGTCCTAATACCCACCCGCGCCAATCACCCCCACTGCCATAATCTTCAGGTGCATCGGTAGTATATACAACTAAAGGGCTGTCAAGATCTCTCTTCAAAAGAGTTTGACTTTGCCCATCGTTTCCTGCCAGTTCCGCCATTCATAAAAGAATTAGAATTAGAAGCTTCTATGAATGAATGACACAGGATCACTAAATGGAGGGGGGCAAGCTATCAATCATCTGCTTTTTGATTTTAGCTAAACATAGGCTTTAAGAATAAAGGCAAAGGGGTTGCAAACTGTGAGCTTATTCATTATTATTATCCATTAATAATTAACCTACAAACATATATATATATATATATATTTATAGTTAACAAGAATAACATGAGAACTGGTTATTTATCAATGGCTTCGTTGGAGCCAAAGTGCTTGGGGGATTGTTCTTACAAGAGAACCTGCCATTTTGCTCTGATAGGGTAAAATTACAAAATCTCCCCAATGTTTCACAATCCTTATTTAGCGACATCACAATTTATATCACCTGGATGTCACCGGGTGCCATAAGGACAGCAAAGGTGGACAGGTGGTTGCAGGCACAAAGAGTGTTGTTCACTCTGTCAGATTTCCTTGTCTTGCATCCACGGCTTGACCAAGTCTTCAGCTCCATGTCCAGGTACACACATTGTAAAATAAAAGAAGGTGGAACAACCTATTGGGGAAAATATAGTAGGTATAATGCAGATATTTAAAGGTGCTTTACTTCTACACCCATCTAAATGACATACCTTAAACAAAATACCACTAATTCCAATGAGTACTGATGGCATTGTTTGTTTACCTGTTTCATTCTTAGCTACTCTGTTGAACAAAATCATGCTAATGTCAGCAATCAATAGCCCAAACTCAAAATACACTGTCTCTCCTGCTCTTTTGAGCTTCTGCGCAGTTTCAATCGAAGAATCGAGAAAAGCAAACAGCTTCTGTTCTGCTCTTTAGAAAATCCATAATGCTGTATAATCAATTTTATTGATGCACCGTGTATTGGTTATAAAAAAATGAATTTAAATAATTACTCCAAAAACTATCAAAGATTAGTGTCAAGTATAAACTTAAAATAAACTTAACCCCAAACTTGTATAGTTTCCCTTTAAAGATAAGCTTGAAGCCTAAGGCCTCCTTCACATGGGCTTTCTGATCAGGTCCGCCTGTCAGTTTTTCAGGCAGACCTCACTGGACGCTCCATTCACTTCTATGGAGCTGCGGATGTCAGCTGTGACATGTCCGCTGACACCCACTGCTATCTAATCCTCTCCGTGAAATCCAGATAGATGGTGACCCTATTTTCCATCTGTCTGGTGGACAGGCAGTCCATTTTCATCTGCTCTCCCCACAGAGGAATATAAAAATGTGTTTTGTTTTTGTCTGTGTCCTCATTACAAAAATGTCTCACCAATTCGTGTACTGACAGGATCTTCTTTAAGGTGGGAGTAAACTACCATGTCTGACTTTTACCTTTAGGTAAGCCTATAAAAAGGGTTATCTATAGGTAGTGTAACTATCTCCTAAACATGCACCGTTTAGGGGGTATTTACTGTAGATGCAGCCGGTGAGGTCACCAGCACATGCGCTCTGAAGGAACAGCCACCCAAGCAATTCCTTCAGAGTCCTGTGCCGTAAATAGTGGCTCCTGCACATGCGTGGGATGATGTCATCGGGGCTCCGGCCAGTCACACAGCCAGGGTCCGTGAACCCAGAAGGAAGAATGGGTGAAGATGGGAGTGCCTGCAGCAGTGGTAGCTCAGCTCTGAAAGGGCTTAGTTTTAAGGTAAGGTTTTAAGGTAAGATGCATACTAGCACATCTTGGCTTTACCTTTCAGGGTACAAAAAAGAAAAGGCCCAGCAGTTTACTACCGCTTTAAGCAATGCAATTTGCTAAGGGATAGAGACTTACTTTCCTGCTTGTCAAAAAGGAAATAAAATGTTTTGGCTGGTGTTGAACCTAAATTAAGGGGCTTAAAGCAAATTAAAGGGCTTATCAAGCTTAAAGCAAAACTCCAACTTTAGCTTTTTTATTTTTTTTAAAGCTGTTGTTAATATATAAAAAAACACTCTAAGGCCTCATGCACACGGACGTTTTTACAGCCGCTTTTTTGAGCTTTTTTTGCAGCTTAAAAACGGCTGTCCATGTTAGTCTATGGCTTCATGCCCACCTAGGCGTTTTTGAGCTGCAAATGGCATAGGCGTTTTTAAGCTGTAAAAAAAACCCAGGACCAGTGCGTTCCGTGGCGTGGAGCTAGAGCTGTAAAAACGCGAATCGCGGGAAAACGCGCAAAAACGCGCATAAAAGCGCAACATATTTTCTTTGTTTTCTGAGTGCTATAGCCAAGAGATGTGTTTCTTAAAAAACGCTACTTAACGCTAACGCTAAAAAACGCGCAAAAACGCGCAAAAACGCCAATGCAAAACGCGGTAAAAATCACGTTTTTAACAACAATTTTTCCAGGCATCGGAGCTAGCTTTGCAGCCAGTTTTTTAAAACGTCCGTGTGCATGAGCACTAATACTTCACACTGGCAACATTTTTCAGATATGTTTTTGTCTTTCAAAGGCCAAATATACACTCCTGTTGGTAAATAACCATGAAAGGTATTTTGCAAAGAACTATTAAGGCCTCATGCACACGAGACGCAGATGAAACCTCTGTTAAAAAAAAGCTGAAACGCGCGTTTAGAAACGCGCGTTTTGCCGCGTTTGCATGTCGCGTTTAGACACGTTTAGACGCGTTTAGACGCGTTTAGACGCGTTTGCGTTTAGACGCGTTTATAAAGATAACATCATGTAGACCCTCCCCAAGCTCTCAAAGCATTTTTTTTAACTATTTCTGCTATTTTGATCAGAGTGAGCAGCAGCAGCATAGAGAGTAGTTGTACACTTGCATTTGCCGTGTCACTTGCCACGGCACCTGCCACAAGTTGTGGATTGTCCACTTGCCACGTCACTTGCCACAAGTTGGGGATTGTCCACTTGCCACATCACCTGCCACGTCACCTGCCACAAATTGTGGATTGTCCACTTGCCACGTCACTTGCCACATCACCTGCCACGTCACTTGCCACGAGATGTGGATTGTCCACTTTCCACGTCATCTGCCATGCCACCTGCCACAAGCTGTGGATTGTCCACTTGCCACGTCACCAGCCACATCACCTGCCACAAGTTGTGGATTGTCTACTTGCCGCGTCACTTGCCACATCACCTGCCACGTCACTTGCCACGTCACCTGCCACAAGTTGTGGATTGTTCACTTGCCACGTCACCTGCCACGTCACCTGCCACAAGTTGTGGATTGTCCACTTGCCACGTCACTTGCCGCAAGCTGTGGATTGTCCACTTGCCACATCACTTGCCACGTCACCTGCCACATCACTTGCCACGTCACCTGCCACAAGTTTTGTATTGTCCACTTGCCACGTCACTTGCCACGTCAGCTGCCACGTCACTTGCCACGAGATGTGGATTGTCCACTTTCCACGTCATCTGCCATGCCACCTGCCACAAGCTGTGGATTGTCCACTTGACACATCACCAGCCACATCACCTGCCACAAGTTGTGGATTGTCCACTTGCCACGTGACTTGCCACATCACCTGCCACGTGACTTGCCACATCACCTGCCACAAGTTGTGGATTGTCTACTTGCCGCGTCACTTGCCACTTCACCTGCCACGTCACCTGCCACAAGTTGTGGATTGTCCACTTGCCACGTCACTTGCCACAAGCTGTGGATTGTCCACTTGCCACATCACTTGCCACGTCACCTGCCACGTCACTTGCCACGTCACCTGCCACAAGTTTTGGATTGTCCACTTGCCACGTCAGCTGCCACGTCACTTGCCACATCACCTGCCACGTCACCTGCCACAAGTTGTGGATTGTCCACTTGCCACGTCACTTGCCACATCACCTGCCACGTCACTTGCCACGAGATGTGGATTGTCCACTTGCCACGTCACTTGCCACGTCACCTGCCACGTCACTTGCCACGTCACTTGCCACAAGATGTGGATTGTCCACTTGTCACATCACCTGCCACATCACTTGCCACATCACCTGCCACAAGTTGTGGATTGTCCACTTGCCACGTCACTTGCCACATCACCTGCCACGTCACTTGCCACAAGATGTGGATTGTCCACTTTCCACGTCACCTGCCATGCCATCTGCCACAAGTTGTGGATTGTCCACTTACCACGTCACCAGCCACATCACCTGCCACAAGTTGTGGATTGTCCACTTGCCACACCACTTTCCACGTCACCAGCCACATCACCTGCCACAAGTTGTGGATTGTCCACCTGCCACGTCCCTTGCCACGTCCCCTGCCACGTCACCTGCCACAAGTGGATTGTCCACTTGCCACATCACTTGCCACATCACCTGCCACAAGTTGTGGATTGTCCACTTGCCACGTCACCTGACACAAGTTGTGGATTGTCCACTCGCCACGTCACTTGCCACATCCCCTGCCACAAGTGGATTGTCCACTTGCCACATCACTTGCCCCATCACCTGCCACAAGTTGTGGATTGTCCACTTGCCACGTCACCTGACACAAGTTGTGGATTGTCCACTCGCCACGTCACTTGCCACATCACCTTCCACAAGTGGATTGTCCACTTGCCACGTCACTTGCCACGTCCCCTGCCACAAGTGGATTGTCCACTTGCCACGTCACATGCCAGTCACCTGCCACAAGTTGTTGATTTTCCACTTGCCACGTCACCTGCCAAGTCACTTGCCGCGTCACCTGCCAGGTCACTTGCCACGTCACCTGCCACAAGTTGTCTATTGTCCACTTGCCACGTCACATGCCAGTCACCTGCCACAAGTTGTTGATTTTCCACTTGCCACGTCACCTGCCAAGTCACTTGCCGCGTCACCTGCCAGGTCACTTGCCACGTCACCTGCCACAAGTTGTCTATTGTCCACTTTCCACGTCACTTGCCACTTCACCTGCCACGTCACTTGCCACAAGTTGTGGATTGTCCACTTGCCACATCACTTGCCACCTGCCATGTCACTTGCCACAAGTTGTGGATTGTCCACTTGCCACGTCACTTGCCACAAGTTGTGGATTGTCCACTTGCAATTGCAATTGTTTAAAATATTTTTCTAATGGTTTTTCATCATTTGCAATCATTTTTGAGATTTTTAATGTAAAAAAAAAGGTCACCTTTAAAAACGCATATAAACGCAAACGCGGCTAAACGCGGTAGCGGCGTTTTGCCGCGTTTTACCGCGTTTTGCCGCGTTTTGCGTCTGAAACGCAGAAATTTTTGTTTCTGAACGCATTTTTTTGCTTCTGGAAAAACGAGATTAAACGCAACTGCATATAAACGGAAAAAAACGAGACTGTGTGCATGGACACATAGGATAACATTGAATGAGTTCAGGTGCAGTTGAAAAAACTGTCCAACTGCATCTGAACGCGCGTTTAACTGCGTCTCGTGTGCATGAGGCTTAAGACTATCTGGAATTGGCTCTAGAGAACCTTGCCTTAGAGATATTAAAAAGCCTATTTTACACACCTTGATAAATTGTGTGACTATGTGAATGTATTTTTCTGGGTAGGTTTTATGATGTCGCATGTTCATAAATATTTTTTTCAGTGTTGTTCTGAAATTACATATTAGACAAATTAAATATATGCAGTTCATTCACAGGAAATGAGGCAGTTCACTTTGCAAAGTAATCCTCACTGTGCAAGGAAATATTCCCTTAGCTTGTGGTGACAATTCACATGGCAAAGAATTCTCAATCACAATCAAGAAGAACTAAAAAATACCTGTAATTTTACTTGCATATAATTGGATAATAGAAGTCATTAGAGCTTTACCTCATTCACTAAGCTCTGGAGAATTCCTTTTAGTAAATCAACCCAAATTCCGAGAAAATTGTGTTGGCACCAGGACACATATCACTGTATATCACTTTTTTTTAAAACATAAGTGGTTGACTTAATTATGAATTAGTTGCAAAGTACATTAAAAAAGATGTTTGGGATTTTTTTTTCAGAATCATACTTACCCAGCTGGATGCAACATTATTCCAATGATGCATCTGTCCCCTGCCGGCTCTAACACTGAGAACCGAGTGATCTAACACTGCAGATTGCTTGGTTCTCGGGGCTCCCAGAGCAGAAAGCTGGTGACTGTCAGTCACTGCTCTCCCCACCACTCACTGGAGCGATGAGCTGTGGAGAGTGCAGGATTGGCATGTGGGCGGATCCCGACTTCATTCTCGCGATCTTGCCCGAGCCCGGACCGGTGTCCCCCCCTGTACTGCGCAGGCGCAGTGCTTACGCAGTATGTACCACAACGGAGCCACCAAAAATAGCCGAAGATGAATACCAGTGAGTCAGCTGTACATGGCGCCTGTAACAGGGCCTCTCGCAAGCTTGCTTCACTCACCACGCTTCGGGCACAGCCTCGTTGCGCTCGGCATATTTTTATTATAAATCTATGTCCACTTGGATGGTGGGGCTTGAACCTGGACTTAGGGCAGAATGTAGTGCTCAGGTGCCGGGTAGAGCTGATGATCAGCTGTTTATCTTTGGAGATTTTCGGCGGCTCCGCAGTCGTTCGTACTTCGCAAGTGATGTGCCTGCACAGTATGGGGGGCATTATCCACCGGGGGGACCTTTTTTGGCAAGACGCCCGCTCTGTGGTGTCAGCAGACAGTGGACTTCAGCCTGTTGTCTGCTGAAAGTAGGTCACAGGAGTGCAGGACGAACAGCACTCCTGTGATCCATAGGAAGATTAGAGTCAAATGAGCTTTATGCCGCATACACATGACTGGACTGGAAGTCCGTCGTAACTCCATCAAAAGTTAGTCGGGAAGACCGTCGGACCTAGTCTGCCGGAAAGTCCGGTCGTGTGTATGCGGCATTAGCTGTACTTCTCCTTTAAAGGTGGCCATACATTATACAATTTTACATTTTACGTTTGTTTGGAAGTCCGTCGTAACTCTGTTAAAATACAGTCGGGAAGACTGTCGGACCTAGTCTGCCGGAAAGTCCAGTCGTGTGTATGCGGCATTAGCTGTACTTATCCTTTAAAGGTGGCCATACATTATACAATTTTACATTATACAGATTTACTAAAACCATTTATTATAGGTCAAACCTAAACACTCAATTTGTATGCAGGCAGGTCCTTACACTACATAGTTGAAGATAAATTTAAAGGAAATTGAATAAGAACATTGTATAATGTATGGTCAGCCAAAGTATTATAAAATAGAGTGGGAATATACAAGGCTAATTTATCAAAGAGACAAGAGAACAGTAGGGTAATAAAGGAATTTGTTCACCAAAGGCAAATGAGCCTCACTGTGCAAGGGATTTTTTCCTTAGCTTAATGAATGAGGTGAAGCATTATTGACTTCCAACATCCAATCATGTTTTTTTATTTTCTTGGCATGCCATTGGGTGTAATTTGCAAAGTGAATTTTCACTAAGCTAAGGGAAAATCCCCCTGCAAAGTGAAAATTCCCTTGCAAAGTGAATAACCTACAGTATTTTCCTTTATTAAATAAACCTCCAAAGAGCACAAAGTGTGAGAGCCTACAATAAGTCAAATTGACCAGTAGTGGGGGCTAGTTAAAGAAGTGGGGGGCTAGTTAAAAGAAATGTAAAAAAAGGTGGGAGAGGAGGAAAAGAGATATCAATGGAAAGAAGAATTGAAGGTATAGGTTGTAGATTGTCTATATAAATTGTTTATTGAAGAGAGTGCATAGCTTCTTTAGATAATGAGGGCCATATGGTCTTCCAAGGAAGCTAATGCTTTCCAGGTCAATGTGCATTTTTTTTATTATTTACATAAAAACAGACTTGACTTCTTACTACTTTTTAAAAATAGCACAAAAGCGTCAGAGGTGAGTGAACATTTAAAAATGTACCTTTATGCTTTGTGAACAGTTGAGTTTAAAAATTATATCTGTTTGAACTGGCATTGGAGGTCCAATGTACCCCCAATGCTATTTCACCAGTTCACAAAGGTAGCTTGCTTCTGTATGATTTTGTATAAGCCACCTGCCCCCCCTGGAAGGCAGATGCTAATAACTAATAACACCAGGGTGTAATGTTTAGAATTTTTGCCTCAATTTCCATAAAAGATTTTAGCCGACTGCTGGCTCGTATACCTTGTGGAATCAGAAAACCAGGATAATTAAACCTAGTAAGCATTTTATCATCCTCTCAAAGGGGTCCTGGTTGTTTCTGCCACCAAAACAAACTTATGACACCAGCAAATATGTTGACACTAAAACGCCATAAGAAAAATAATTAATACAAAAAAAAAACTCCAAATAGTTCTATTGTATTCTAGCTACAGTGATATCTGCAGATATGCTTGTAGAACCAGTTGGTGGTGCTCCAATAGTGAGAGGATACTCGATATAGAACATATTAATAAATTATCCGTTTGATGCCTTTTTTGTACTGACCTTTAGTTGTTTCAGGTAGAAGATCACTGGGGGTTCCAGGTGTGCTACATTGGGACTAGTGATGGCTCCACTTATAATGGGGGAATTGATATCCCCCCTATCTTTGTCACTTCCTCCTACAGCCCCAAGAAGGCTGGCGTTCAACTTAGATTCCAATCCTTTATAGGAAATGAAGATTGCTCCATCTAGGAAGAAATATGTACATGTGATAAAGATGTCTATATTGTTCACCAAAGGCATATTTAGCCTATACCCTTTAACACAGATGTGTATCTTTTTATACAGTAATACCATCTGACACATGGACCCTTATTGAACAATGTGAAAAAGATGTAGTAAACGGCGCACTCTATTCCTTTAACAAAGCATATATAAATAATATAGAAGTGCAATGATAATACACAACCACTAGGTGTCCCTAGCGAATTAACAAGCACACAGTCAATGTGCAAATTAGCAATATAGACATCAACATATAATACCACCACATATCCCCAGTGTGAATAAATTGTATGGATTAAACTTTTAGTACAATGTCCAGTACAGTTTAGTACAGTGTCAATATATTGTGAATAGAGCAATGTCCATACAACTTCCATCACATAATTTCCAATGGTGCATATGGCTCAGTTGATCCAACAATAGATGACTAGAGATCTTCCACCAACACTGGTCACAGCTTACTGACCAGATCTATATGACTCCCATTACAGGAGTCACATACAGCAAAATTGTCTCAATTGATTCCCAATGCTTGTTCAGCAAAGGAAGCCTCCAAGGCCAATTGGGATCAAACACCACCAAACCTTCTGGCATTGGTAAGGCATAGGTAAGAAAGAGGCATACTCGCATGGTGAAGTACGTAAATTTATTTAAAAAAATGCTAAAAACACAATACAAATGCATACAAATGTAAAAAAGAAAGTGGAAACAAGGATGCCGATTAGCGCTCCACCTGCGTTCCACTGTGGGCGGAAGTGACATATCATGCTAGACCAGGGTGTGGTCTATCATGGTCTAGAGATTTGGCATCTCCCCCTACTATGTTTTAAATAGTTTAAATGTTTTTAGGTTTTCTGGTTTTAAATGTTTTCAAAAATGGATGTGGATTTTTTACTGTTGTGGGAGATTTTTTTTTAATAACAATCTATAATATGTAATTTAATATAAAAGTGTGATGCTGGTTTTGTTTAGAAGGGTTTCTTTTGAGCTATGCAGTAAAAGGTAATTTTTGTACAACAGTAATGGACTCCTGCCACTTGAATATTGCTCTTTGCATTATTACATAAAATTGTAACTCACCCCTGTCTCCGTTAACATGTGTACAAGGAACCTGCATGGTGTTCTCCAGCACAGTTAAGGTTATGGAAGTTCCACCTCCACTACATATGTCTATGGCAGCCTTCATGTGAACCTCTGGAAGAAAGACAAAGAATTATGGAGAGACCATAAAATCACAATAATGTAAATCTAACCTAATGCTTAATCTGATGTCTGATTATTAAAAAATGATTTGCCCATCAAAAAATGAAAATAAGCTTTTACAACTGACTGTGTCCTCTCTGAGGGATTTCCCCTTGCTTCCAGTTCTGTCTTACACCCATAAAAACAGCCAGGAACTAAAGAAATATTTTCTCATTTCCCCTTCTGTCTAAAACTTGCCAAGTAGACAAGAAATGTGGGTAAATCTCAAAAAAGGGGGCAAAGACAGAAATAAAAAGTTGACAGCATTTGTAACCCTTAATACTTTATAAAAACCATGAAAATATTTGGCTAGAATTTTAAGGGCTTTAAAGTGGTTGTAAACCCTTACAAACCACTTTGACCTACAAGTAAGCCTAGATTAAGGCTTACCTGTAGGTCCAAGAAATATCTCCTAAACCTATATGGTTTAGGAGATATTTACCTGAAGACAGCCACCACTGTCTACGGCACATGCACCGTAGACAGCAGCACGCAGGTGCACTGGGCAAGCCGCAGATCGCGGCGATATGCCGCAGATCGCGGCGATATGCCGCGAGTGTTGGCTCCTGTGCGCATGCGCGGGAGTGACGTCATCGCTGCTCCGGCGAATCACAGCGCCGGAGCAGCGAGACCCACCAAGAAGATGGACACTCGGAACTACAGGGGACAGCGGTGACATCGCTGGCTCCTGTGTCAGGTAAGTGACACATAATGGACTACTATGCGATGCATAGTAGTCCATTATGCTTTACCTTTGCAGGGAATCAAAGAGGAAGTAAACCCATCAGGGTTTACTTACTCTTTAACCCTTAATAATAATTGAAACTATTCTATACCTAAAGTATATCTAAAGCTAAACCTTATCTAAATAAATTATCACAGCACATGCTTTCATTTTATAAAATGAGCATTGTAACAGCAATGATGACAATAATTTTTTTGACAATCCAATATAAGTTTATTTAAAAAATCCCCTTATATGTTGTGACTGCTGCCTGTCTGTTGGCTATCTCTTTCAACAACTTTCTGGATTCCCTGCATACTTTGCAGCTTCTCCTCTGTTGTTTAGTTTCAGTTCCTAAGGACTGCATATCCCATGGTACATGCAAGCAGTGGTTTTGCCTCCTAGTTCAGAAGGCAGGCTCTGTGAAATGTGTGACACAGCATTGCCTACTCACAGGACATAGAGACTACCTGTCGCAAAATGTAAAGGTACAGTAAATGTGTGGGGATATTCACAGAGTAAGATTACAAGCTACCAAATTGTTCAGATTATTATCTGTAGGCTAGAACTAAAATACAATGTGGAAAAAAAAAATATGACTTTACATTTTGACTTCTCCATGAAAAGGAAATTCTCTCATACAGTTATTATTGATACAGTGAGATAGGTAAGAGGAGAAAGAGCAGAGTCACAGATGCCACGGGAGGGGAGTTTTTGTGGGTCGTCAACTATATCAAAAGCAACAGAGAAGTCTGAGAGTAAGAGTACATAGTAGTGAGCATTGATTTTTGCAGTTAGTAAGTCAGAATTGTGAGGTTAGGTTTTAGGAGCAATTGTGGGCAAAATTCAGACTTAAATGGGTCGAAAAGGTTGTTATCAGTTAGGTGGTAGCTCAGATGGTTGTAGACTAGGCGTTCTATGAGTTTGGAGGTAAACTGGGAAAGGAGATGGGTCTTAGGTTGTTAAAACTGGTGGGTCCAGCAAGGACTTTTTAAGTATGGGAATGACTAATGAATGTTTTAGTGGGTTGAGGATGATGTCATTAGAGAGGGAGAAATTGAAGATGTGAGCTAGGGGTGTAGAACAGTGCAAGAGGGTAATCATAGTAGTTGTGAAAAAACAGGGTCCAGGGGCCAGGTGGTTAATTGTGCATTAGAAAAAAAGATACCTATGGTAACAGATACCTAAAAAAAGATACCTATGGTAACAGCGTTAAAAGAAGTATTGAATGTGGAAGGAAGAACTGTAAGGAAGAACACTGTAAGTAATAGTTTTCAATGCTTGACTTTTGTGTGCTTTACCTGCATTTGTTTAGGTTGGTGACAGGCTTTCAGTGATTGCCCATGGTTATGTATGTGCAATACCAAATGATAAATGGTGTAAGAAGCTGTATGATGTAAAAGTATTGAGTGTATGATATTATAAAGCATATTTGCTATGTATACAGTGGTATCAGCAACCATTTTAATAGACGTTTGAAGCCATTTTGTCCATCCACTTACCCAGCTCGGGCGTACTGATATTTTGATTCTTAGGGTGTTTTGAGAATGTTGTCAACAGTGAGGTCTCCACACTCTCCACTATGGAGGACACAGCTGAACGTAGCTCAGAAGCAGTCATATTGTTCAAGATCGTGTGGTTAAGAATCTCTGTGAAATCATTAGCAACTTGCTATGAAAATAAAACATGAAAGGCAATGAAAGACATACAGGAACAGAAGTCTACAGAAATCTACATATACATATAAAGAAAGCATTTGCCCAACCAGGTCACTATATTCTTAAGCAGCCCATAGATGATTAATTTTTTGTTAAAACGAAAACACAATGACCCAATTCCCCCATCCACACATTCAAGGTGAATAGGGAAATCCTCCCACTGTGCCTTTGTATTCTGACTTCGCCACCATCAGAATACACTGATCAGCATTGCTGGGTATAGTGAGCAGCACTGATCGAGCAGCAAAAATGTGACAAGACGGTTGTGCAGAAGTAGATCAACTTCTATGCAACCACCGTGTGCATACATGGATTGAAATTCGACCAGTCTCTGTCAAATCGGACAAATTTTGATCCATGTATGGCCAGTTTTATGTCTTTATTCACCTTGACCAGAGTAAAACAGAAAAAAATCAGTACAGCTAATAGGCAAAGAATGGAATCAGAAGGAATAGGAGACCGTTTTCTTTACGGTCTTATTTCCCAGAGTGTCACCAGAAAGATACCTGTGTGAAATGTCCTCTATTTCCCTGCTCTTGAAACTAATCTTTTGTCAGTGAGGACCCCCATAAAACAAGGTAATGTAGTGACCTTCTAAGATGACAGTGGTGCCATCACAAAAGGGGATACCTTACTTGCAAAGGCTAAAATTACAGATGAACTATATCAGCTGAACTGCAATGAGATGGTTAACACTACCAAGGTGGAAAAACATTCAAACTGCATTCACACATGGCACAGACAACTGGAATAACATGTACCAGAGAGAGTTGAACAGTAATTTATCTCAAGTAAGCAACTAATTTGGCAAAATGTAGAGGGTATTACGCACAGAAAATGGAGCTGAATATACAGGCGTTAACACACAGGCAATTCTCAGAAAGCATGCCATAATATGTCAAACTACAGTACCATACAACCTAGAACAAAATGGGGTTGTGGAAAGAATGAACCGTATTCTGTGAGAATGGAAGAACCATGCTGTTTGATGCAGATATACCTACCACATATTAGGGGGAGGCAATTATGTCTGCATGCTATCTCCAAAATCAAGAACACTCCATATGAACTGTGGAATGGAAAAGCCCTGAATTTGAACTAAAACAATTTGGAAGCAAAGCCTATCTGCATATCCTAAAAGAAAAACACACAAAATGGGATGCTTGCACAAAGGAAGTTGTACTTATGGAGTTCAATGAATCTCAAAAGGGATACAGAATTCTACACCAAGACATAACCAAAGTAACCCTCAGTAAAAGTGTAATTGTTGATGAAACTTTGAACTGTGCTCAAAATATCATGAACTAGTACAAACCCTTTCAACTGAGGGAAATTCCGCATCAGTGTCATAAGTGGCTTCAATCAGGAAATCCACCAGAAGCAATAAAGGTATCCCAGCCAAATGTCTGTCCTATGTTTCCCCCGTAGCATTAAAACCAGAACCAGATTTATGAGATGAGATACAAAAACTACAACCCATAAGAAACAAATGTGGATCAGATGCTTTGACAAAACTGCTCACAAGAAACAGATTTAAAGAACTAAGATCCAAAATGGGACTAACATAAGAAGCAGTTGTTGAGTGGGGGTGTTGGAATACAATGTTCATGTATTTTTGTACAACTACATCACAGTATTCACTATTCAGTAGAGATTTATTCTTCAGCCAGAAGTTTGTAGCTGCTCTATGGTAAACTCTTTTCTCTGAATAAAGTTTCCTGTTGGCGGAAGCAGGAGAATTACACATGTGGACTGTTTGTTCTTCAGGGGGGGGGGGTGGCGCTCGCTCGTCCCCCCCTTTCCTGGCCAGCCGGGTAGCGTGCTTGGACAAGGGTCTGATGTGGACCTGGGGGGACCCCCATGCTGACTTTTTCGGCGTTGGGGTTCCCCTTTAAGTTCATACCAGGTGGCGGGGCCAGTGACGTCTCCTTCGTGGGCCCCGCCTACCTGGAGACCCGCTCGAAATGAGCGGACTTTTCTCTGGGCGGGAAAAGTCTGTTCATTTCAAAAGTACGGCGGACTGGCATACGCACGGCCGGATTGTCCGCCGAAATGTGAGTCCGGCGGGAAGATTGAAGTGCAAAACTACTTTCTAAGTCCGCCGTACTTTCGGGTCAAAAAAGTCTGCCGGAGGCTACACACGGGGGGATTGTCCGGCGGACTTGAGTTTGCCGGACTTTTCCACCCGATTGTTTGATCGTGTGTACGCGGCATAAGAAGCAGACAGATTCCTCAGGCCCAGCACTGACACAGTGAGTTGTATTACCCTGCATTGCTGCGAGCATGGAGCTCCAGAGAACAAAATCGTTCAACCAATCCCTCCAGGCTCGTATACTGACCCCAGCAAGACCTGTGATAAAGATTGTCTGTGGGGCAAACAGAACACAGACAGACTGAATTCCTCTCTGCCAGCACAAGTCGTATGGTACTTACAGTGACTCTCATAGGGAGAAAATAATCTGTGATGTCTGAGTGTTCTGTCCATCCATCCATCATCTTTAACATAAATGTTGCTGGTGTCATAATAAAAGAATGCCCTGTACACACAGTCGGAAATTCAGATGGAAAAGGTCTGATCGGATTATATTGTTGGAAAATCCCATCGTGTGTGGACTTTTTCAGTCGGAAATTTAGACGAAAAAAATTTGAAAGCAGGATCTAAAATTTTCAGACAAAAAAATCCGATCAGACTTTTTCCGCTCATTTGTAGAGAATTCCGATCGGACAAAGTGCCACGTATATACTCAGAACAAATTACGAGACCAATCCTATTGGCTACTAGACTCTATGTAGTCCCGTCGTACACAACGAACGTTACCACGTTCTGAATGATCGGATTTTCCGAAAAACATTGTCCGACCCTGAGTGTATGCAACACAAGTTTCAGACTAAATCCTTCGGAAAAAATCAGACGGATTTTGTGGTCGGAATGTCAGACCGTGTGTACAAGGCAAAAGAATGTATTGAAAATGACAAGATATTGTCTGGTGGCATTCTACTAAACCTATGCTTACCACACTTTAGTAACAAGGGCTCTTGAATGTAGTACTCTCCTGATCCCTCCCTTGTGTACATAGTGTCCTCCTAATCCCTCCCCTGTGTACATAGTGCACGCCTGATCCCTCCCCTGTGTACGTAGTACAAGCCTGATCCCTCCCTTGTGTACATAGTGTCCTCCTGATCTCTCCCCTGTGTACGTAGTGCACGCCTGATTCCTTCCCTGTGTACGTAGTGCACGCCTGATCCCTCCCCTGTATACATAGTGCACGCCTGATCCCTCCCCTGTATACATAGTGCACGCCTGATCCCTCCCCTGTATACATAGTGCACGCCTGATCCCTCCCCTGTGTATGTAGTACACGCCTAATCTCTCCCCTGTGTAGGTAGTGCACGCCTAATCCCTACCCTGTGTACGTAGTGCCCTCCTGATCCCTCCCCTGTGTATATCGTGCCCTCCTGATCCCTCCTCTGTGTACGTAGTGCCCCCCTGACCTCTCCCCTGTGTACACAGTGCACACCTGATCCCTCTCCTGTGTACGTAGTGCACACCTGATCCCTCCCCTGTGTACGTAGTGCCCTATTGATCCCTCCCCTGTGTACATCGTGCCCTCCTGATCCCTCCTCTGTGTACGTATTGCCCTCCCGATCCCTCCCCTGTGTACGTAGTGCCCTATTGATCCCTCCCCTGTGTACATCGTGCCCTCCTGATCCCTCCTCTGTGTACATCGTGCTCTCCTGAACCCTCCCCTGTGTATGTAGTGCCCTCCTGATCCCTCTCCTGTGTACGTAGTGCTCTCCTGATCCCTCCCCTTTGTACGTAGTGCACACCTGATCCCTCCCCTGTGTACGTATTTCCCCTCCTGATCCCTCTCGTGTGTACGAAATGCATGTCTGATCCCTCCCCTGTGTACGTAGTGCACACCTGATCCCTCCTCTGTGTACGTAGTGCCCTCCTGATCCCTCCCCTGTGTATGTATTGCCCTCCTGATCCCTCCCCTGTGTACATATTGCCCTCCTGTTCCTTCCCCTGTGTACGTATTGTCCGCCTGATCCCTCCCCTGTGTACGTAGTGCATGCCTGATCCCTCCCTTGTATACATAGTGCACGCCTGATCCCTCTCCTGTGTACGTAGTGCACATAGTGCACGCCTGTTCCCTCCCCTGTGTACGTAGTGCACGCCTGATCCCTCCCTTGTATACATAGTGCACGCCTGATCCCTCTCCTGTGTACGCCTGATCCCTCTCCTGTGTACGTAGTGTACACTTGATCCCTCCCCTGTGTACATAATGCACGCCTGATCCCTCCCTGTGTATGTAGTGCACGCCTGATTCCTCCCCTGTGTACATAGTGCACGCCTGATCCCTTCCCTGTGTACGTAGTGCACGCCTGAGCCCTCCCCTGTGTACGTATTGCCCTCCCGATCCTTTCCCTGTGTACGTAGTGCCCTCTTGATCCCTCCCCTGTGTACGTAATGGATGCCTGATCCCTCCCCTGTGTATGTAGTGCATGCCTGATTCCTCCCCTGTGTATGCAGTGCGCGCCTGATCCCTCCCCTGTGTACGTAGTGCACGCCTGGTCCCTCCCCTGTGTACATCATGCCCTCCTGATCCCTTCTCTGTGTACATCGTGCCCTCCTAAACCTACCCCTGTGTACATAGTGCCCTCCTGATCCCTCCTCTGTGTACGTAGTGCACGCCTGATCCCTCCCCTGTGTACGTAGTGCATGCCTGATCCCTCCCCTGTGTACGTAGTGCACGTCTTGTCCCTCCCCTATATACATAGTGCACGACTGATCCCTCCCCTGTGTACGTAGTGCACGCCTGATCCCTTCCCTGTGTACGTAGTACAAGCCTGATTACTCCCCTGTGTACGTAGTGCATGCCTGATCCCTCCCCTGTGTACATAGTGCCCTCTTGATCCCTCCCCTGTGTACATAGTGCCCTCCTGATCCCTCCACTGTGTACACAGTGCTCTCCTGATCCCTCCACTGTGTACGCAGTGCCCTCCTGATCTCTTCATTGTGTACGCAGTGCCCTCCTGATCCCTCCACTGTGTACACAGTGCCCTCCTGATCTCTTCATTGTGTACGCAGTGCCCTCCTGATCCCTCCACTGTGTACGCAGTGCCCTCCTGATCCCTCCCCTGTGTACGCGGTGTCCTCCTGATCCCTCCACTGTGTACGCAGTGCCCTCCTGATCTCCCTGATCTCTTCATTGTGTACGCAGTGCCCTCCTGATCCCTCCACTGTGTACGCAGTGCCCTCCTGATCTCTTCATTGTCTACGCGGTGCCCTCCTTATCCCTCCACTGTGTACACAGTGCCCTCCTGATCCCTCCACTGTGTACACAGTGCCCTCCTTATCTCTGCATTGTGTACGCAGTGCCCTCCTGATCCTTCCACCATGTACATAGTGCACTTCTAATATCTGCATTGTGTACCTAGCGCACAACTCATGATCTCTGCATTGTATGCATAGTGTACTCCTGACCTCTTTACTCTGTACATAGCGCATTCCTGAGCCCTTCAATCTGCATGTAACGCATTCCTGAACTGTGCGTAATGGACTCCAGAATCTTTCTGCACTTTGTATAACACACACTTCCATAGTTCGTGCAAAACCATTTGTAATGGAATTTCTTCATTCTTTTTGAGTGTCCCTCATTCTGAAGTTCAAAAGTTGGGAGGTATGCACTATGGTCACTGGTAAAGCACTTCCTCCTGTGCTTTACAATTGAATACTGAGCTCCTGGTCCACTCAGTCTTTACAGTCCCTTCCCTTTCTGATGTGTGCTTCATCCAGTGTGCATTATCTGCAATTCAATACTGAATAAGTTTATGGTGATGTTTTTAACATGATAAACATTTTAGTGTGATAAAGCAAACTTAAAGATAACATTAGATCTGTTGTCAATGTTTGACTTTCAATATACTTTATGACTATTACGGCCAAAATTTTATTTTCTTACCTGCACAGTAATATTAGTGTCATTTCTTTGACATGAATTTTCTTGAATACGTGCATTTTGCCTCAACAAATTGCAAAATGCATTCTATAGTAAAAAAAAAAAACATAAATGTCATATTATCACATATCTTGGTGGTCGTAATGAAGCAAGGAATGGTAAGTATAAAACGAGTATAAAGTGGGCATGGGTGGCTTTACATCTGAATGGGAAATAAGCATATAGTGTATTGTTTTATTTATCTTCCATCCAGCAGTCATACACACGCATTCACCTTCTTAGTGTTTCAGAAACCCACCGTTACGTTTTTTGGGTTGGAGGAAACCAATGAATACTCCATATGAATCCAGCATCACAAATCACAAAAGACTTAAGGCACTGCACCAGAATGGCCCATGGTCATCTTAGGCTTCATTCACACTTATGCAGATGTGATGGTGCATTTGCATTTTGGTGCTAGGAGTTCAGGGCAGCCCATTTATTTAAAAAATTGCACCAAAGAGGTGCAAGCACTGTTTTTTAATTCAACCCACACCAAAACACATGGGTACTTTGTTACGTTTTGGAGTGTGATTTTTGCTCACAAGTTAGCAAGGTGTGCCTGGGGTGCCATTAAAAATGAATTTCTCCGCCATGTCTGCTGGCGTGCAAGAATTAATCACACCGCCAAGTGGAAAAGAGATGTGCATTTTTGTGTGTTTCGGGAACGCGCACAATTTTGCATGTTATTGCATCACATAAATATTAACTTAGCCTTACAGTTTCATTCAGAATCAATACACACCTGGTTCATGGACTTCTTACATTCCTCTAGCTCATTGCTATTCTGTGAATGGCATCCCTTGTAATCTGAGAAAATAAAAGAGAATCTAAAGGTGAGCTAAACTCTCCCAAAAGAGTACTTCATACCTTTTAGTGTGGAACTATAGCCGTACTGAGAAAAATTGCTGACAGGTAAGCTTTTATTGCAGAAGAGGTTCTGTATGTTTCTTCTGCAGTAAAAGCTCATCTTCCGTCTGCCACATCCTCTTCTGCTAAATGAACAAAGGAGTTATGTCACCCCACAGTGGTTCATCAAATTGGCCAAAGCCATCGAACCTAGAAGACTGGGCAAAGATGTCAGCTGCAAAAGAAGCTTGCTGACAGGGGCGGACTGACCATTGGGGCACTCGGGCACTGCCCGAGGGCCCCATGCCACTAAGGGGCCCCATCAGGGTTGCCAGCCTCAATAAAACCAGGGACAGTATGTAAAAATCTGTAAAAAAAATCCCAAGATTATAGCTGCCCTGACCTATCCAGTACCTTTTCATTGTGTTATGTATATTCTGTGTATACTTTGTGTGTATATTGTGTGCGTGTATACTGTATGTTTGTGTGTGTATATACTGTGTGGCCCCATAATCTATTGTCTGGGGGCCCCATAATCTCCTATTGCCTGGGAGCCCCCCATAATCTCCTATTGCTTGGGAGCCCCCCATAATCTCCTATTGCCCAGGGGCCCCATAATCTTTTCCTTTTGCCCGGGGGCCCCATAATATCCTATTGCCCAGGGGCCCCATGAGTTGTCAGTCCGCCCTTGCTTGCTGATGTCACATTGCTGGAGTGGAGGTAAGTACAGCAGATATTTTGAAGTAAAACAAGATCATATCTACATAGCCAGGTGCTGGCACAGGAACCCTTTAAGGACAATAAATCTCGAGCAGTACAGTTCAGGTTTACTGGTGCTCAAACCATCGATCCTTGAGGGGCTCCTCCGCCGTCAGCATCCACAGCTGAAGTTGAGGATTGGTGAGAGGATTGTCAACCCAGTAAACATGCTCTACAGCGAAACTGAAACTTTAGCCCAATGCAGTTTGCCCTTCGGTTCCTTAGATATTGGGGGTGATTTACTAAGCGCAAATAACGATAATAAATACCCGCATATGTAAACTGCAACTGGCGCTAAGGTAACTGCGGTTTTCTCATTGATAATAGCGATCGTCCAGTATAACTGGTTAATTTCATCTCACTGGATGTGTCTAGTTAGGCAACTAGTAGGTGTACGCACTGATGCAGGAAGCAATATACATTGGCCCTGAAGTGAATATGTACACAGGAAGTAGGTGGGTGTTTTGAGGCAAAATAATTTAGACATACACACATTAACACCACCCCATGTAAAAATAAATCAAAAATTATCTTAATTTGCAAATGAGGATCATCTCTTCCTCTGAGACCAGTGAGTGGGACATGGTGGTGGGAAGAAATTAGCAGCAGTACAAGCAACTTCCTGGAGGGGCGTGATGTCATTCCTGTGTGCTGGCCCCCACTTCCGGGAACCAGATATGCAACGCGGGTACATACCTCCGTGCACACAGCAGTTGCACATCTCACATACACAGCGGTCACGCAGCTAGATGCGCCAAATGCATCTAGGTGCGTGACCGTTGTGTATGTGAGATGCGCAACTGTTGTGTGCGCAGAGGTATGTACCCAATTTTTATGGAAATTAATAGTAAAGTGGATGCAGATTTCCAGGACTGGACTAACAAATGTTTATAGTGAAAAGCAACTGGTGTTTTCTATTAAACAAGGTCTAAATGGGCCATTGACATGCATCACAGTTGAACTTAGGAATGTGTCTTTGCAAAGTTAAACTAAATGAAATCCTTTCTTATTTTTGCTTGGGGATAGAGTGCAGAGGAATGAGAAGTCTTGTCAGTTTTTGGGGATGTCTGCACCCCTGATAGGATGAAGACACCTCCCAAATTTTGCCAGTTTCTCCTTCAAATTTATTCACTTCCTGTCACATAGCCAAACAGGAAGTGAGGGTAAAACCCTACCAATGTCTTTCCTTGGGGACACAAAGGTCAATCTAAATAGTTTGCCCATTAGGGAAATTGCACTCTAGCATTTTGCTCTGTACACCCCAAATTATTAGGTATCTTGGGGTTTATTTACTAAAGGCAAATCCACTTTGCACTACAAATGCACTTGGAAGTGCAGTTGCTGGAGATCCGAGGGGGATATGCAAGTATAATAAAAAAAACTGTTTGCTTCTACATGATTGGATGATAAAATCAGCAGTGCTTCCCCTCAGATTTACAGCGATTGCAATTTGCCTAATGGGGACACTAATTAGCTTGACCTGTGTGTCCCCAAGGAAAGACATTGGTAGGGTTTTACTTTCACTTTCTGTTTCGCTATGTGACAGGAAGTGAAGCCAATTTTCAGAAAAGGGACACAAACCCCAATCTAAAAAAGACAACAGGGGTTCTAACACTCACTTGGTTTTCCTCAAATGCCCACAACTAATATAGGATCGTCTTGAGCTAGATTTTAGCTCAGTGCTCAAAATCAGTGGTTCTCAACCATGTCTTCAAGTACCCCCAACAGGTCATGTTTGCAGGTTTTCCTTCATCTTGCACAGGTGCTTTAAATCAGAGTCAATGGTTTGGTATTTAGACAGCTATTTAGCTAAGATAAATTCACAAAACATGTCCAGACGGGGGTACTTGAGGTCTGAGGCTGAGAACCACATCGCTAAAATGGAAAACTGAATATTTACCTCTCTGTAATTTCCCTTTCCTGGTGCCTATCCATGGCAGCATACGCATGCATATGTTGCATGGAAATTGTTTGGGGGGGGGGGGGGGGAAGAGTGTAAAATGCATTACTTGGATTGGGCATGCATCTGCAAAACAATTTATTAACAAAACACATAAAACATAAAAATTTGCTACAAATTTTATTGGTCAATAAAACAGGACTTGGAAAAGAGCAAGGAAAGCAAAAAACACATGTATGTTAATTTGAGACACTAACAGAATATGGTTTTGAGGTCTGACTGTTTTTCAGAGGAAATTAACAGGAGTTAAAAGGACTGCGCCCACAAACGGACAGTCTCTTAAGGATTTAAACATTTAGTAGTCACAAAAGCTTGAGGAAGCTTTTGCTAAATAATGCAGCAGACAATTAAATAAAAGTGAAACTAACAGCCTACAAACAACACAGATTGACAACAAAAATATTTCAGTGAAAAATATCCCCGTCCTCCGGCGTCTTCCCCCTCCTCCAGATCGGTGGTTGGGAATTGGAGGAGGGGGAGACGCCACACTGGAGTCTCTCTGGTAATAACAGCTGGAAACTTGAAGGGGGGAAAAGACGATCTGGGAACTGGAACACCCGACTGAAACCCGGGACCGGAGGGTGGTCAGTACCCTCATGTAGGTCTACAGCCATCCAGATCAGAGGGAGATCATGGTGAATGTGGACGGCAGCATTTGGATACTGTTGTTACGCCTGTTACCCCTGGAGGGGTGAGGTGCTCTGGTGAGTACAAACACAAGAGGGAGAAGCTTATTAAAGAGGGGAGCACTGAATAGTCACCTTTTTTCTGCTGGTTTTTGCACAGATTACTCACAGACTGTGTGTTTTTGCACAGAATACACTAGACTGTGTTTTTACTGTTCAGGACTCATAATTAATTATTACTATTTTTTGAAGTTTGCCACTTGGGACTTTTGGGACTTTATATGACACGTTTGTGTTCTATGATGCTTTTGGTACATTATTGGTCACTTTATATTATTTTTTATATATAATGAATTGTTTATTTATATGCAGATTGCACTTTATAGATAGTGCGGTATATATATACTTATCTGTATATGCCCTGATTGCGTTTTAGTTAATATTGATTTCACTCACTTTTCCCCGGTGCACATGCACTTGCATACATGATATACACCAGTTACATGTGAACAGTGCAATTTTCCCCTTTTAAAGTTACTTAAACCCCACGTGAAAAATACCACCCCAAACCCAAAAAAATTGTGCCCCTCCCACACACTAACAATCCCCTAGCCAAACACACAACAAGCCAGCCCATGAAAGGGGAGTGGATGCTTGGGGGCAGGAGGGGCTCGGGCACCCCAAAAGTCAACCACCTTGTTCCCATATTCAGGGGGACAAGGGCCTCTTCCACACAACCCTAGGCTGGGGTTGTGGGGGGGCTGCAGACAGGGGACTTTATGGAATGTGGAAAACCCCTTTAAACTAGTGGGTACAAGGTGCTTTGTGGTTGGTATTGGGCTGAGCCCAACATGTCCCAAGAGCAGCCAGCTATGTTGAGTGCATTTGGCCTTAAATGGTTCAGGAGGGGGTTGGGTGATCGCTTTCCTCGCCCCTTTCCTAGCTGGCCTTGTTGTATGCTCTGAAAAAGGATGTGGTTTGGATTGGTCAAGGCAACTCACAGCCTTTTGAGAATAGAGTGGAGTGTGGAGTTCCCCTTTAAAAGCAAAAGTTAGCCCATGAAAATCCAAGGGCTTAGAGGGGGGAAACAAGAGCATTGTAGAATGGAGTGTGGAGTTCCCCTTTAAAAGCAAAAGTTAGCCCATGGAAATCCAAGGGATTAGAGGGGGGAGACAAGAGCATTGGAGAATGGAGTGTGGAGTTTCCCTTTAAAAGCAAAAGCTAGCCCAAGGAAATCATATGCATTAGAGGGGGAAAGTTAAATGCCCTTTTAGAAGGAGCTAGTGGAGCGAGAGTCTTTTTACATAATTTTAACAACGTGCATGTCACATGTTGGCAACGTAGCATGCTAACATGACCTGTGTTCAAATTTTCTTTAAAAAAATACATACAAGGTGAACTAGCGTTAAAAAAATGTCAAGTTTAGAGGTGTGCCCATTCAACCCATGCAATTGCATGTACGTTGTTTAACATTTACTAAGATTTTAGCCACGCAGTGAACAAGCGCATGTGAATGAGCACAACAGCCGCTTGCGCATGCGCACTGCTTAGATTGATTTCACGCAAAATGTACTTGCGGCAGGCTTTCTCTGAAAAAGTTACTTTCTCATTCTATTTTGGGCATACTTGTTACTTGGGCAGTTGTTACTAAACTTCCTCACGTCACCCCATAATATTGGCACCTTTATCTTCTGTCAATATTGATTTGGAGATGTCGTGCGCCATGTCCATAGTGGTGCACAGATTGCATTCTCCCAATCGCTGAGATCGCTATAGTAAATGGGGGATTTGTGCTCTGTTACTGGAGCACCATTTCGTAAATATTGAAATGTGCATTACGCCTCGCCGTGCACCTCTAGTGATGGCACGCGGCTTTCGGAAATCACCACCACAGTCTCGCTCACCTAGCAAACCAATGAGCATTGCCATACCACCTATCCAGGATTTTTCCCATTGACCCATAACCACTTTAACTTTTCATCAAACTTGCTTTTTTCACTATTGTTTCAACATTTTCTGCAAGTTATTTCTACCAAAGCCCCTCCTCAAAATGATGCCCTCCGGAACTGGAAGCAGCCAGAAGCCACCCAATATGACCATCAGTGCACCCAAGAAAGCCGGCAGAAATAACTACTCTTTTTTTCAAACTATCCCATTCTGACTCATAGTATTTTGTATAGATTTTGTCAATTTCTACCTTCCTGGAATAGTGAAATCCTGGTGGCAGACTTGGATCTAGCAGAGTCACTCCAGGGCCTGAAAGCAGCATAGCTTCCAGGGGTTTATACTATCCGTGTTCAGGCTGTTCTTATGACACACTATAGGTGACTCTGTTATAGGTTAAGCTGAGTAGTAAAACCTGAGCCCAGTTATTTTTGGCACTAATCCCCGCATACAAATTTGGTATAGAAGTACTCTGTATAGGAATTGGCATTATCTCATTCTGGTCACAGATTGTGTCATCTTGCCTTACTTGACTGATTTATTTCTAATACAAAGAGTGTTTATCTAATCTGGTGTTGTCCATTCTATTGAGAGGTGTGCCAGACCAGTATGGGCTAACATGAGAAGGAAACAAAATTCAGAGGGTCCATTAAACCAACGTTTCCTTAGGGGGTGTGTTAAAAAATACAGCTTTCCCTTTCTTTGTTCATGTGTTGCCTTCCTAGGAACAAGTGCAATCAAGCAGGTAATGAACATCACCATTTTACAGCGGGGCCTGCACTGCAACATCCCACTGCACATTGGCACAACTGTTTGCAGTATAACTTGAGAGCATGACAATGCCACAGTTGATTTGAGTAAGCATTGTCACCCTAGGAAAGGAAGTGGCAGGAGATACACCTTGGTAGTAGCATCACCAGATATAATTTAATTGAAAGCAGGAAATAATAAAAATACATTTTTAGAATTTACAGTAGCATGTGCAGCAAAATACACTATATTGGCAAAAGTATTGGGACAGCTGCCTTCACACGCACATGAGCTTTAATGGCATCCCAGTCTTAGTCCGTAGGGTTCAAGATTGAGTTGGCCCCGCCCTTTGCAGCTATACCAGCATCAACTCTTCTAGAAAGGCTGTCCACAAGGTTTAGGAGTGTGTCTATGGGAATGTTTGACCATTCTTCCAGAAGTGCATTTGTGAGGTCAGGCACTGATGTTGGTCGAGAAGGCCTGACTCACAGTCTCCGCTTCAATTCACCCCAAAGGTGTTCTATCGGGTTGAGATCAGGACTCTCACCTGACACATTTTCCAGTTGTCACAAAAAAAGGAGTAGGGAAATATGTCTGTAGATATGCCTGTGCTGATGACAACTGTCCAAGAGAGAATTCCCTCTGGCTTTGAGAGAAATTAATACAGCCAGAACATCTAAACAATGGTGAGCTGCAGTACAATACATTTTGGTTCTTAGGTGTAAATGTGCTTTAAGAAGTTAATGCTGTACTTCACCTTGTCTTGATAAAGGGCTTTTTGATTTGCTTTAGCCCCGTCATCAAAATTTGACTGGTTCTACTGTCTTGTTGCTTCCCAAGACTTACTCTACATATTTAATGTAATGGAAATAAAGGATAATGATGGCGTTATACTTTGAGCTACCACCATGGCATATTACAGAAGAAGAGGTAATGAACTGCTCACCTGTCTGTGTTGTCTGTGGCTGCTGTGGGGACGTTGAGGGTTTTTGAGAAGTGACATGTAAAGTTGATGACCTTGATGTAAAGACTGCTGTTGTTTTCATCTCTACGCTTGGTGTCGTTTGTGTTGTTTTCATCTCTACGCTTGGTGTCGTTTGTGTTGTTTGCGCAGAGGTGAGGGTTGGGCCTGATGAACAAAGGTTTTTTACTAGTCATTTGAGAATTGCAATTAAAAGGTCTATTGATGCAAGTTATCCATATTATGAACTTTTAAAAAGACCATGTAGTGGTTTTGTATATATTCCCTTTATTAATTATGAGCAGGGCAAAATATAACATTTAAATTTGGTTATCAGGCAGGTAACTAAGAAATATTTTAAATTACTATTTTGTAATTTCATATGCAGTCAGCAGGTGGCGTGTTTGGTTTATTTTTACATGATTTCCAGAGTTTCCTTATTGTCTCTCAAGCTGAAATTTAGATACACAAGCTTCTTTCTATGTCCTTATATACAGTATTACTTTCTATGAGTTTTTCAAACAGAGGGGGAGGGAGGGGATATTTTTGCCACAATTTTTAGACACTATGGGGTTTATTTACTAAAGCTTAAGAGTGCAAAATCAGGCTCTCATCTGCACAGAAACCATCAGCTTCTTTGCTCAGCTTGACCAATTAAGCTTTTGCAATAAAACCTGGAAGCTGATTTGTTTCTATGCAGACGTGATCCTGATTTTTCACCCCCCACTTTAGTAAATAAACCCCTATGTGCCCCACAGAAGTGTATTTGGGGCAGGATTGCACATTTTTTGGCCCCATAGCTGTATTATGAAAGGGCCTTAAAACTAGCACATCACACTTTTTCAAGGCACTGTACAGGCATACCCCACCCCCCACCCCACCCCAAGTACACAATGGGGTTTATTTACTAAAGCTGGAAAGTGCAAAATCAGGCTCACGTCTGCATAGAAACCAATGAGCTTCCAGGTTTTATTACAAAGCTTAATTGAACACGCTGGGGTTAGAAGCTCATTGGTTTCTATGCAGAAGTGAGTCTGATTTTGCACTTTCCAGCTTCAGTAAATAAACCCCAATGTGTACTTAAAAGTGGGGTATGCCTGTAGGTGACACAGTTCCCACTCAGACAATGCTTTGATTTACCAGAGATCCCACCCAGCTCAGACTGTCCAGCCCAGTCTGCCAGCCTGGGTACACAAAGTGCATTACACATTATCATAAGCATGAGCACATAACCATCCCACAATGGTTAGATAACGAGGTAGAGTTGACACAAGGCTAATCACATCATGGGAACCTCAAAGAGGTAGCCAAATTAGTCAACAGACAGAAACATTAGGTGACTTAATTAACAATAGGAATTCGCACCTAGGAGGTTCACAATGGGAAAGACAAAAACTTGTGTAATCTGTCATCAGAAGGCAAACACTGCTCCACCAGTCTGATACAGGGGAATTAATTTATCTTCATAGATCTCTTGAGGGATATTGTTGACAAATATTTCTGTCCCAAGTCGAGGGTTTTCTCCAACCCAGTCTGCAGCAGGGCCTCCATATTCCCTCTGACCTTTAACCTGTACAATATTAATATTACATCTTTCCATCCACTGAACAAGGGATGCTTTATTGTCCTTATCAGAGAATTAATCCAAGCCTCACTCCCAGTGTTCATCACATTGTCCATCGTTAGAGAATGATCTGCTCTCTACATGGGCCATAATCAGTGGGTAGGCGGCTTGCCCCTTGTCCCCTCCAAAAGTTCCTGTCCCTGGTTGGGTCTGTCATACATATTAGGATATATTTATAAACATTAACATAGCAATTCATCAAGTGAAAGTGCATGTGCATTTGTTTTATGTGACTTGGGGAAAAAAACAAAAATGATGAAAACAAACAATGCTGAAATCAGACCTGAAACGTTGAATGGGGGCGCACTGGACCCCCTGCTGTGAGCCGATTCGTGCTGCAGTGTGAACCCAGTCAAGTGTAGAGATCAGTATACTTGGCACATACGGGTTTTGGTGCATCTATTACAGTGCCTTACTTGGAACACCCCAATGAAAAATAGGTAAACCTTATTTCTAAGAACTGCTCACCTAACTGTGTTGTTGGTTCGTTTGTGACCAATGGGGTTCCCTCTGTTGGCTGTTTAGTGGTGATAGTTAAATCTAAAAAGAAAGACTTATATTAATTTGGGTAATATAAACGAAAGATAACAAAGTGAGGACTTGAAGTGTATCCCCAGATAAAACTTTTTTCTTAGTTTTAGAAGGAGTGTGAAAAGATTAGAAGCCCTGTCAGGTTTTTACTGTTATCCAAAGTTTCATTAGAGAGATGTATCCTCACTACCTATCCTGGTAACATTTATCAGATAGGAAGTATGGGGAATTCAGACAGACAGAAATAAAAATGTTTATCTTCAACAGGAGGAAGGCTACAACCCCTGTCTGATTTTTATTTAATTTGTAAGTAGAATGGTGAAGTAAAAAAAAGTGATAAAATCTGTGCTTGAGGTGAAATAGTTCATAAACAGTAGCTATGCACCATGCCTCGATACCAGGCACTGAACATAAATCCAACAGTGTAGCGCTTACCTGAAGAAAAGTTGTTTCACCATTATGGGAAAAAATAATAATTGCTTCATACATTTGTAGTAACAAGTATCATAGATACGCCCCTTTTTAACTAATGACACCACCAAGCTTCTAATTCACTCTCTGGTTGTTGCTTGCATTGCACTCCTCCCATTATCGCCTCCAGGATATCTCCAGAGCTTCACCCATCCTTTGGAACTCCCTACCCCAATAAACCTGACTGTCCCCTAATCTATCCATCTTTAGACGATTCCTGAAAACCCTTCTCTTTAACCTCCCTTGACGATATTCCTGAGTCTGGCTCGGGGTGAAATTTCAGAACCAAAAGCGGTAATCCCGAGCCAGACTCGGAATCGCATCGCAGGATCCAGGAAGAGCTTACTTACCTTGTCCCCTGGTTCCTGCGATGTCCCCCCGCAGTGTGAGAGGCTCGTCCTCCGCTCGATTCATCACTGGGCCGGGCTCCGTTCCCTGCGAGTGTTGTGACGTACGAGGATGGAGAACGGTGCCAAATTCAAAAAGTGAAACACACACTAAACATACAGTATAATGTAATCTTACAGATTACATTACTGGATGAAATTACTTCACATCCCTTTTGTCCCTAGTGGTTTGTCCTGTGCCCTGCATGTAGTTTTATATTATAAAAACTGTTATTTCTGCCTGGAAACTGGAGATTGTCCATAGCAACCAAAATCATCCCTTTATATGAAAAGTAGTAAATTAGAGTCACTCGCACAATTGAGCGATAGAGTTTTGTGGGGAGAGCCGTCATCAAACACTGAAAGTAATGACAGCGACAATTCTGCAACTGAGTAAATTTCAGTGCTTTTGATTTGATTACATTATTGAATTTTTTTAATTATTATTATATTATTATTTGGTATAATTATCTATAGTTATTATATTATAATTTATGATTTCGTTTTTCAAACTTTATCATACCCGAAATGTCTACTAGACTCTGGTTTGGACAGATTTAAGTGAGTTAAGTGAGTTATTACTAAGAATTACAGGACTACAACATAAAACGCCAAATTTCCATGCAAAATAATTGTACCGCTTTCAGCACCAAAAATCTGAAATAATCATACCGCCAGGCAGGTTAAAGAAGCCTATCATGCTTATAATTTAATACACTGTTTTACTTCCTCCATCAGCTCATCCCCCATCCCTCCCTTTTTTATCAATTGAGCCTCCCTTTTTAGATTGTAAGCTCTAACGAGCAGGGCCCTCTGATTCCTCTTGTACTAAATTGTAAAGTAACTGTAATGTCTGCCTTCATTTTGTTAAGCCCTGCACAACCTGTTGGCACAATATAAATCCTGTATTATAATAATAATAATAATACTCACGAATAAACAGTACATATCACAGTGATTATATTACAAACAAAAAAAATGTGACTTCAGATAAAAATAATAAAGAAAATGTCACTAGAAGTCCACAAGAGAAAAGGCTAATGTGAGGAGTCAAGTTTTCAGACCCAATTAATTTAAAATAAGGTCAGCGCTATATTCTAATAAAAGTGTATTAGCCGCTAGCAATAAAAGTCTAATATACAATACCTTTTATGAACAATAAAAATAAATTTGCAGGGCTTATGAAAATAAAAAACACAAATATTTGTACAAAAATAGTTCCACTTTGACCAACTATTCCATTATATTATTAGATAGTGTATTATGATGTCAACCTGGAAAATCTAATTCTAATTTCACAGGTATTGGCATCCCAAATAAATGGATTGGCAACTCAGCAAAAGTACTGTATATGCTGCATCACACTAGGACTCAGCATAAATGCATCAGTTAACAATTATCAGGTCCTCAATCCATCCTTTCCATCTAAGGAGATTTATTCCAGCAACACCAGCCAGCTCAAAAGTAAAATATAAACTAATATAGTGTAGTAATTAGGGATGGCCGAACTGTTCGCCCGGCGAATTTTGTGTGTTCGCGATTCGCCCGTTCAGCGGACTATTGCCGATGTTCGCCCGGCGGACTTATGTGTTTACAGTGTGAAAGAACTTTGACCCATGATGACACATCCATCATGGGGTACAGGACAGCCAATGGAGACATTTCAGCACATGGACAATTGGACATTCCCCTAACTTATAAATAGACCTGATCTGGCTGCCATTTTACATTCTTTCTTGTGTCATTATAGGGAGAGGTTGCTGTGTGGAGCAGGGAGAGACTGCAGTGACACAAATCGCTAGCTATTAGGTCCACAAAAGTCCTTTTAAGGACTGGTATGGTATAGGTGTAGTACAGGATATAGGGTTGAGTGCACTGCTGTGCTAGTAATTGTTGCAGCAGCCTGTCTTTTGTCAGTGCAGGGAGGGACATGACACTGTGTGCAGCAGGGACAGTCAGTTTAATTACTAGCTGTTACTATTAGGTCCATGAAGGTCCTTTTAAGGACTGGTATTGGTGTACAGTATATAGAGTTCAGGGCACTGCTGTGCTTGTGATTGGAGCAGCCTGTCTTTTGTCAGTGCAGCAGGGACAGTCAGTTTAATCACTAGATGTTACTATTAGGTCCACAAAGGTCCTTTTAAGGACTGGTATGGTATAGGTGTAGTACAGTATATAGGGTTGTACACATATAATATACTTTCTTCCTATTATAGAAAGAATATTATACTTGACTGCTGCCCTATTCTGCAGCAGTCTTTTATCAGTGTAGGGACTGAGGTACAGTCTGCACATCACTAGCTACTCGGTTCACAAAGGTCCTTGTAAGGACTGGTATAGCTGTACAATATATAGGGTGCTGGTGCACTACTGCTGACCTATTCTGCAGCAGTCTTTTATTAGTGTAGGGACTGAGGTACAGTCTGCACATCACTAGCTACTTGGTTCACAAAGGTCCTTGTAAGGACTGGTATAGCTGTACAATATATAGGGTGCTGGTGCACTACTGCTGACCTATTCTGCAGCAGTCCTTTATCAGTGTAGGGACTGAGGTACAGTCTGCACATCACTAGCTACTTGGTTCACAAAGGTCCTTGTAAAGACTGGTATAGCTGTACAATATATAGGGTGCTGGTGCACTACTGCTGACCTATTCTGCAGCAGTCCTTTATCAGTGTAGGGACTGAGGTACAGTCTGCACATCACTAGCTACTCGGTTCACAAAGGACCTTGTAAGGACTGGTATAGCTGTACAATATATAGGGTGCTGGTGACTACTGCTGACCTATTCTGCAGCAGTCCTTTATCAGTGTAGGGACTGAGGTACAGTCTGCACATCACTAGCTACTCGGTTCACAAAGGTCCTTGTAAGGACTGGTATAGCTGTACAATATATAGGGTGCTGGTGCACTACTGCAGACCTATTCTGCAGCAGTCCTTTAACAGTATAGGGCAGTGATGGCGAACCTATGGCACGCGTGCCACAGCTGGCACCCAGAGCCATCTCTGTGGGCACGCGAAAGGGTCCTGGTTCACGGTGGGGAGAACATGGCAGCAAACAGCGGCGAGGTACAGGAAATTAACTGCACGAGTGAGTGGGTGGCTCCGCAGCCTCCGCGCGGAAGGCTACAGACCTGAGAGCGCGTGAGGGAGAGAAGCAGGCAGCGGCGAGGTGTGGGAAACTGTCTGCACGAGTGAGTGGGCGGCCCCACATTCTCTGCGTGGTAGGCTACAGGCCTGACAGCACGCACGGGAGGGAGAGAAGAGCTTCACTGCTTCATTGTATGGCTGAAGAGGGGCGCAGCATCCCTGGCGCCTTCCAGAACTTGAACTCCTCAAACCTCCTTCAACAGTGAGGCCCGGAGAACAGACTGACTGTGGGCCTAGTAGACAAGGACAGGCGAGAGGCACAGGCTGTGAGGGAGCCGCTGGATGGAACAGGGATGGAGACAGGTACCGGGCACAATTATACACTGAATACCTGCAGACGAAGACTGGGGCAGGGAGGCAGAGCAGGGATTGCAGATAAGGACATAGCTAGAGGTCTCCCCTTCTCTCAGCTCTCCACTTTTTCAGCCCCCGTGTCCCCCCCTCTCTCTCTGTGTCCTCTCTCTGTCCCCTCTCTCTCTCTCTCTCTCTCTGTCCCTCTCTCTCTCTCTCTGTCCCCCCCTCTCTCTCTCTCTGTGTCCCCCTCTCTCTCTCTCTCTTTGTGTCCCCCCTCTCTCTCTGCCCCCCCTCTCTGTCTCCTCTTTCTCTGTGCCCTCCCCTTTATCTCTGTCCCATATCTTTATCTCTGTCCCATATCTCTCTCTCTGCCCCCCCTCTCTCTCAGCATCTCTCACACTCCTCCCCCTCTGTGTGCCCCCATCTTTCTGCCCCCCTCTCTCTCTGCCCCCCTGTGTGTCGCCTATCTCTATCTATCTGTCCCCCCTCACTCTCTGTCACCTTTCTCTCTCTATGTGTTCTCTCTCTCTCTCTGCCCCCTCTCTCTCTCAGCATCTCTCACACCCCTCCCCCTCTGTCTCCCCTCTGCCTCTCCGTCCCCCCTCTCTCTCTGCCCCCCATGTGTCCCCCCTCTCTGTGTGTGCCCCCTATCTCTATCTATCTGTCCCCCCCTCACTCTCTGTCACCTTTCTCTCTCTATGTGTGCTCTCTCTCTCTCTGTCCCCTCTCTCTCTTTCACTGTGCCCTCCCCTTTATCTCTGTCCCATCTCTCTCTCTGCCCCCTCTCTCTCTCAGCATCTCTCACACCCCCCGCCCTCTCTGTCCCCCCTCTCTCTCTGCCCCCCTCTCTGTGTGTGCCCCCATCTCTATCTATCTATCTGTCCCCCCTCACTCTCTGTCACCTTTCTCTCTCTATGTGTCCTCTCTCTTTCTCTCTCTATGTGTCCTCTCTCTCTCTCTCGCTCTCTCACAAACCCCTATCTCACAACCCCCTCTCTCTCACACACAACCCCCTCTCTCTCTTACACACACCCCCATATCTCTCACACACCCACTTTTTTTTTTCAGCACCCCTCTCTCGTGAATTGCCGTGTTAGCACTTTACAACACAAAACCAACTTATTTATTTCAGTTTGGACACTCAGACTCAAAAAGGTTCGCCATCACTGGTATAGGGACTGAGGTACAGTCTGCACAATACTAGCTACTCGGTTCACAAAGGTCCTTGTAAGGACTGGTATAGCTGTACAATATATAGGGTGCTGGTGACTACTGCTGACCTATTCTGCAGCAGTCCTTTATCAGTGTAGGGACTGAGGTACAGTCTGCACAATACTAGCTACTCGGTTCACAAAGGTCCTTGTAAGGACTGGTATAGCTGTACAATATATAGGGTGCTGGTGACTACTGCTGACCTATTCTGCAGCAGTCCTTTACCAGTGTAGGGACTGAGGTATAGTCTGCACATCACTAGCTACTCGGTTCACAAAGGTCCTTGTAAGGACTGGTATAGATGTACAATATATAGGGTGCTCTATATCACGGTGCTGGTGTCAGTGCTCTATATCGCGGTGCTGGTGTCAGTGCACTCTATCACGGTGCTGGTGTCAGTGCTCTATATCACGGTGCTGGTGTCAGTGCTCTATATCACGGTGCTGGTGTCAGTGCACTCTATCATGGTGCTGGTGTCAGTGCTCTATATCACGGTGCTGGTGTCAGTGCACTCTATCACGGTGCTGGTGTCAGTGCACTCTATCACGGTGCTGGTGTCAATTCTCTATATCCTGGTGCTGGTGTCAGTGTTCTATATCACAGTGCTGGTGTCAGTGCTCTATATCACGGTGCTGGTGTCCGTGCACTCTATCACGGTGCTGGTGTCAGTGTTCTATATCACAGTGCTGGTGTCAGTGCACTCTATATCACAGTGCTGGTGTCAGTGCTCTATATCACGGTGCTGGTGTCAGTGTTCTATATCACAGTGCTGGTGTCAGTGCTCTATATCACGGTGCTGGTGTCAGTGCACTCTATCACAGTGCTGGTGTCAGTGCTCTATATCACGGTGCTGGTGTCAGTGCACTCTATCACAGTGCTGGTGTCAGTGTTCTATATCACAGTGCTGGTGTCAGTGCACTCTATCACGGTGCTGGTGTCAGTGTTCTATATCACGGTGCTGGTGATCATCTTCTGCACCCTCTTCATAGCCTACCCTGACCTTTCCTCAACTATACAACTGAATCCTATGCTTAGAGAGATCTCTCTTGTGGCTTTTCATCCCTCTTTTCCTCCTTGTGTCTGGAGCACCACTGACTCAGTTTTGTAGACTGGAAGGGGTTGGAAAGTATAATCTCTTCTGTGTACCACACAAGTTACTCCATATTTATTACTTCAATAATAAACCTACAGCTCAATGAGAAACGAATGTGCCACAGGCTGTAGATATAATAAGAGGTGATCCTTAAGCCTGAAATTTATTTTAAGGGGTTCTCCATGGTAATAGGATTAAGAAAGGCTGTTGTAAGCGGACTAGTCATGACAACTGTTCGCCAACATATACATTTACTGTTAGCTTTTGTATGTGATATACTGTAACATGCTTACCTATGCATTCTTCATCTAGTTTAAGCAGTTTGAGGCACACTGATAAACTTTTGGAATTACACAAATCATCTTTACAATAACAATTGTTGCTTTGGCAAGTCGCACCTACAGGGCAATCCGTATCATTTGCGCATTTATCTGCATGAAAACAAAATATATGAGTGCAATTAGTTTTTTCTCTTTAAACATTTGAAACAGAGTACCATCCCTTCTGCATGACACCTTGTTGAAACTCACTAGCCTTCATATTTCAATAGTTTTTATCGTTAAGAAAGAAAGGCTTTTTGTTGTACAGTAAACAACAATCTGGAGAAAATAAAAGAAATAAAAAAATGATGAAAACAATGTTGACAGTAGAGATGTGCACAACGACATTAGTTTTGTGTCATTTTGGTTTAGTTTGTTAAATAAATCTTTTTGTTTCTTCATAATCATTATGTAAAAATGATATGTAGGGATGCGCCAATACCATTTTTTTTAACAGCGTGTACGAGTGCTGATACTTTTATTCAAGTACTCGCCGATACCAATTACCAATACGTACCTACCTGTACAAACGTTAAGTCCTGCATTATTTTTTGTCTTTATTGATCCGGGGCCACAGGTACAAGGAGCACTGCTTCCTACTTTAGGACAGATGCCTGCTGGTTAAAAAGAACAGGACAGTCAGTGTGATCCATTTACCAGCAGAATGCCTTGGATGTATAGTATAGTGATATAATATGACTATATACAGCATACTGTGTGTATGGGAGTGTGTACTTCTGTGCATATCATTGCAACATTAATATATTATATCTCCAAATTAGCAGAATAACCTAACTTACAGGTAACAAAAAAATTTAATATTTTATATTATAGGTAAGGGGCATGTTTTAAATGTAGCTCCCTGCTCCTAATGAGCAGACGCTATTGTTTTTGCAAATTTAAGTTGTCCGAAGCTGCAGTTTGGCTCAGGCTAATTATTTCAAATTTCTTGTTTCTGTACCAGTTCAGCTGGGTTGTGCTAGTTTCCACTTGGCCGTAGGTGTCGCTGTCACCACCGGCAAGTGTTGGAAATGCAACAGGCTGAATGCATTGAATACTTCTTTTACTCGGAAGTAGCCCAGTGGGAGTGGTCCACCCGCTGTGCATTCTGGCTGGTGGTATTTAAGGTACTGATGCCATTTTTGAGTTGTCTCTTTTCCGGGGTTTGTTATCCCGACCTCATGGCCCTCCTGACCTGGGGTGTGTGTTGCCTGTTCCTGTGTCTCGGGGCCAGCTAGCCCGAGGCTTTGTAACTTAAAGGATAGGCCCAAAAGTCTTGGAGCCTACTGATCCAGGGGTGGTCCTGTGCTGTCTTGCCTGCGGGGAGAAGCCAAGCGACTGGAGGATCCAGGGGAGGACTTTTTCAGGAGAAGACTGAGCAACAAGCCTCTCTGGAAGAGCCTGGAGACTCAGTTGGAGGACGCAACCCGGGTCACCTACCACACAGTATCGCAGGATCGGCTGAAGGAAACTGGTACTGTGTGACAATTCTTTATTTTTAAATTGACAAGTCTGTGGCAGAGACTTTGTTGGAGCATCTCACCGGCTGCTAGGTCAGTGAGAGAGGCCTATCTGGTGATTGCTAGATCCAGTCTGTGGAAGCTGTTTGTCCTCTGGATCAAGAAAATACCTCTAACCCGCAATTTACCAGGTACCTGAACTCCCCTTAATCCTCTATCCCTCTATTGAAAAACTTTTTGTTTATCTCAAATAAATCTTGGAAAAGGGACTAAGTGTCGGAGCTAACATTCTTTGATTCACTTTACAATGGGACCCCAAGACGGAGGTAACGCTAAGCCCAAAAAAAAAAACAACAGCTCCTTCGGGGTCAGTGCTACAAAAAAAAAGAAGAAAATATTGGATTTTTATTGTATTTTTGCACAATTTATTGAGATTATATTTGAATATCCTGTTGGCCTTCAAGGCTTACTCCACAGGAGACATGATATCCAGTGTTATTGAAATAAAGGTACTGATTGAGTTTTACTTTCATTTCCTATATCATATTACAGTAAATTAATTAATAAACTGCTTACCCATCACTGTTTTCTGTGGGGACTTTGAGGTTTCCAAAGAAGTAATGAGTAAGGTTGGTGATATTGATGTATGGATTGCTGTTTTCTTCTCCACATTTGGTGTAATTTGTACTACAGAGGCAGGAGTCGGGCCTGATAAAGAAGGTTTTTTTTTACTGCTAACTTGAGAATTACAGTTAAAAGTTTTTTTTAATGTTAGAGGTTAGCTCCTGAAAATTATCCCTGTTTTATAAAGGTATTATTTTAAAGGAATAGTATAGCAGTTTTTTTTTATATAGTCCCTATTATATATTATGTACCGGACTAAACATACACATACTTTTTTTACTATTTTTTTTACTATTTTTACAATTTTTTTTTGTATTTTTTTAGCTGCGTTAATAGTAAATGTGGTATATGAATAGTTTATGTTTTCATATGCAGCCAGCAGGTGGAGCTTTTGGTTCATTTTCACATGCTTTTCAGGATCATCTGATTTGCTTCTAATGTGAAATTTACATATATAAGTGAATGAATCAAAATATTGACATCTCCCTCCTCTTTCCTTACATATGTGTCTGTATGATGTGCCAATCAGAGACAATGAGGTTTATTTACTAAAACTGGAGAGTGCAAAAAAAAGACAAAGATGTTATACTTACCTGCTCTGTGCAGTGGTTTTGTACAGAGCAGCTCGGATCTTCTGATTCTCTCCTTTTCGGGTCCCCTGCCAGCACTCCTGGCTCCTCCCCCTTAAGTAGTGCCCCCTTGGCCTGGGGGCACTGCTGCATGCTCGCTCCCGAGTCACTGCTCTATGCGTCCATAAGACACTTAAAGCCCCCCGCCCCCCGCTCTCTTCTCATGGGCTGTGATTGATAAAAATAGGTGAAGAGGATGCACTAGTCAATTGATTATGGAAACTGATGCACCTAAGACTCCCTGAATACCGGGAGATAAAAATTATAGAAAAGAAATAAAATGCGCTGTCTCAAAAATACTCAATGAGCTAAAACCAAAGCTCACAAACACAAATATTGGTGCTCTTTAAAAAACGTGCACAACTGTCACTAGTACCTTGAAACATGTGATGCAACACAACATCAATTAAAAATGAACACAATGTGAGCAAACATAAGTTGCAAAAGTGACATGTGTAATACCATGGGTGAGTATACATCAAAGATGATAAAATATAAGGCTCCATGCACACTGGAGCTGATAAACTGCAGTTTATTGGAGTTTGGGCGTTTTTTGTAAAAGACCATAAACTCCACTCTATGTGAGGCTATGTGTCCATGCACACATGGAAGTTTTTTAGATTTAAAGTGGTTGTAAACCCTTACAACACACTTTGACCTACAGGTAAGCCTAGATTAAGGCTTACCTGTAGGTCCAAAAAATATCTCCTAAACCTACACGGTTTAGGAGAGATTTACCAAAAGACAGGCACTGCTGTCTACGACGCATGCGCCGTAGACAGCGGCGCGCAGGCGCACTGAGCGCGGCATCGTCAACGACGAAGATGCCGCGTGTGTCGGCTCCCGTGCGAATGCGCGTAAGTGATGTCATCGCGGCTTCGCCGAATGACAGCAGCGGAGCAGCGAGACCCCACCGAGAAGATGGATGCGCCGGACTACAAGGGACAGCGATGCATAGTAGTCCATTATGCTTTGCCTTTGCAGGGAATGAAAGAGGAAGTAAACTCATCAGGGTTTACTTCCTCTTTAATGAGCAGTGGAGTTTATGGGCTTTTTTCTGAACGCCAGAAATTCACATTCAAAGTGCAGTTTTTCACCGCCAAAAAACGACAAACGCCGATAAACGCTCATAAACGCTTATAAACGCTCATTAACACGTGTTAATTAGTGTTTGGCATTCTATTTTTTCAATGCATTATGGGAGTTTGGAATGCACTGTGGGATTTTTGGAGTGTCCTCTGTGTATTTTTATTGAAAATGCCCATAAACGCGAGTACAAAACAATGTTAAAAGCAGGTTTTTCAACCAGCGTTTTCTGCCAGCAATCTGGCGTCCAGAAAAAGCTTTTTTTTGAGCTTCAGTGTGCATAGAGTCTAAGTGAATATCTGAAACAAAAAAAATGGGCCAAATAGGACTCTATTGAAGGTTGATAAAAGTCCAAAATAATGTAGAGTGCTGCACGGATGCTATTCCAAAACCTTCAAAGTGCTGCATGCAACACCAACGCGCTCAAATAATAAATGGACGCTTACCAGACCTCAAAGATCAATGGGCCTATACACTGCTCTCAGCTGAGAGACTTCGATCTGTATCACCATCTATGTGGAACTCCGGATGGTCAAAGACTCCCGGCTCACAGATAGGAGTGAAAATGAAAAGGAGGACCGATAGTGCATTATCTTTTTAAAACCGTACATTTATTTAAAAAAATAATCGCACTTACAGAATTTAAGTCTGCAAGTAAGGCTAGCCAGGAAGCGGGAGATTGCAGGTGGCGTTGTGTGCACAGCAGCTGAACAGAAGTCTACAACAGGACAACAGATGCTTCAATCAAACTGTGCTCCTGGGACCTGAAAGCACCCTTTTAAAGATTACAGATCAACAACCTTCATAAAAATAAGGAATTGCTTTTTTTTCCAGGAGGAACATTTTTGCACTGGTCACATCACGAGATTCTGTGCTAGATTCAAGCAGTCTGTAAGTGCGATTCTTTTTTAATAAATGTAAGTTTTTAAAACGATAGTACACTATTGGTCCTTCTTTTCATTTTCACTCCTATCTGTGGGTTGGGAGCCTTTGACCATCCAGAGTTCCACATAGACGGTGATACAGATCGAATTCTCTCAGCTGAGAGCAGTGTACATGCCCATTGACCTTTGAGGTTTGGTGAGCGGCCATTTATCATTTGAGCGCGTTGTTGATGCATGCAGCACTTTGAAGGTTTTGGAATAGTATCTGTGTAGCACTCTATGTTATTTGGGACTGTTTCATCAACATTCAATAGAGTTTTATTTGGGACATTTTTTTGTTTTTGGATATTCATTAATATTTTATCCTCTTTTGATGTATACTCACCCATGTTATTGCACGTCACCTTTGCAACTTATGTTTGCTCACATTGTGTTCATTTTTGATTGATGTTGTGTTGCATCACATTTTTAAAGATACTAGTGACAGTTGTGCATGGTTTTTAAAGAGCACCGTTTGTGAGCTTTGATTTTAGCTCATTAAGTATTTTTGAGACACTGGCTGTGATCGACAGCAGTGTGAACCTATGGGCTCCCGCTGCTGTCTCAGCCAATGAAGAAGTAGAATCCCCATACAGCCGAAGCTATCGTGAACATCACCTGAACTGTATTTTAAACAACAATCATGTTTCCTTGATGGATTTGCAGCAAGCTGGAATCAGGTCACGGCCTCCAGGTACGCTCAGCTGAGGATGCGGAGACCACACCTGTACGCAGAGTACAAGCAGCAGCAGACAATAGGAAATCCAAGACACAAACTGGGGTCAGGGCGGGTAACAAAAAGGCATACACGGTAAACGAAGCAGGGGTCGGTACTAGGGTTGCCACCTGTCCAGGATTCACCCGTACAGTTCAGATTTTGAATCATGTGTCCGGGTTTGAGGTGGACTGAAGCCCGGACACATTGTTCAGACTGGGCTGTGGCTTCTCAAGTAACCAAGATAGTTACACACAAATCTGTTGCCATCCGGGAGCTGTTTGGGGATAGGTTTGGCATCACTGGGAAGCAGGGTGATGATATCAATAGAAAATTGGCCACAATTGCTGTTCACTGCGGCACACTATACGCACCACTTTACTACTTTCCTTGGGGCACCCAAAGGTGTCCCAGGTTGCTAAAGTGTTCGGGTTTGACTTGAAGGAAAGGTGGCAACCCTAGTCGGTACATGGGTAGTCAGACAAAGTATACACAAGAGACAAGCGAACGAGAGCTCAGAGAACTGTGAAGTTGCTGAGGTAATGAGGGTTACACTGAGCATGTCTTATATAGGCAAGCAAACTAGGAGGTGTGTCAGGAAGTGATAGAAGGGAAGGAAATAAAGGCCCAGGGGAGAAACAAAAACAATAAAACCATCACTTTAAAAAACAATATACATTAATGGAGTTTTAGAGAGCTCTGTCTGCTAAGAACTTGTAAATGATTTTTTCCAGTTTTTTGTTTTACTCATCTGTTGTGCTTGTGTTACTTTAGATATCTATATACTGTTTTTTTTTTTTTTTTTGAGGCCTTACTTTAACAAGATTGTCTTTTGTCTCTCAAGAGAACTGTATTTCCCTGTTGTTGCCTTTCGTTAGTATGCTAAAATCAAATGTTGTGCATTGTAATTAAGTTAATAGTTGTGCATATGTGACTGCCCCTTTGTCTTCTGGGAGCAGCTGAATAGGTGGAGGTCAGATAAAAAAATGGGCGTCTCAGTGGGGTCATATGGCTTTGGTAGGCTAAACTGTGCGATAGGTAAAATTTAGTGATGGAAATTTACTTCCACTTTAATCCCCACCACACCGGATGTTTATAGCAGCGGTGGTGGGGGGTGCAGTTTGGAATAGGAATATTTCAACTAAAAAAGGGGCCAGCAGCACAAAGGACACATCAGATAGTAAATCATGTCCCTTGTGCTGATTTTTTTAAGCAAACAAATAAAGCTTTAACCACTTCCCACACGGTCAATAGCATATTGACGTCCAGGAAGTGGTTCTGTTATCCTGACTGGGCGTCATATGACTTCCAGCAGGATAACATGCTGGCGCTCGCCCACGAGGGTGATCGCAAGTGCAGCGTGTCAGTCTGACACGCAGCATCTCCTATTGTGATAAGAAGCCTTTGTCAGAGGCATGAACCAGGAAGTGCTAGTAAATGGCATTCCTCGGTTCACGCTGACAGGGAGAGCCGATCGGAGCCGATCGGCAGCTCTCCCTGTTGGAGGGGGCGTCTGTGCTGATAATCAGCACATTGATTATCAGCACAGCCCCATCAGATGTGGAAAAAAGGTACCCAGTCAGTGCCCCCTCAGGATCGGCTATCAGTGCCCAAAAAAGTGGCGATCAGTGCCAATTAGTGCCCACCACAGTGCCAGTCAGTGCCCATCAGTACCTCATCGTCAGTGCTGCCCATCAGTGCCACCTGTCAGTGCCAATCAGTACCGCATAGCAGTGCCAATCAGTGCTGCCTGTCGGTGCCCACAGTCGCCTGTCAGTGCCCATCAGTGCCGCCTATCAGTGCTGCATATCAGTGCCGCCTATAAGTGGCCATCAGTGCTGCATATCAGTACCGCCTATCAGTGCCCATCAATTCTACATATCAGTGCCTCCTCATCAGTGCCCATCAGTGCCACCTTATCAGTGCCAACTCATCAGTGCCCATCAGTGCCGCCTCATCAGTGCCGCCTCATCTGTGCCCATCAGTGCTTCCTCATCTGTGCCCGTCAGTGAAGGAAAAAACAAAATTTTATAACTGAAACAAAGAAAAACTTTTTTTTTTTTTTCAAACATTTCGGTCTTTTTAAGTTTGTTTAACAAAAATTAAAAACCCCAGTGGTGATCAAATACCACCAAAAGAAAGCTCTATTTGTGGGGAAAAAAATGATAAAAATTTAGTTTGGGCACAAATTCAAAGTGCAACAGCACTGAAAGCTGAAAATTGTGCTGGGCAGGAAGGGACGAAAGTGCATGGTATTGAAGTGGTATTGAAATTGCAAATAGGTGTTTAAGCCAAACATCAAGCATAAACAAATACACAGTTAAAATAAATTTATAAGAGCTGTTTGACCAGCCAAAGAATTTGCATTTCTGATAAACTACCCTTGCAATTTACGCACCCCTGCTAGACAGCAGAGCCAGGATAGTGACCCTATTTTTCTCTATATATAATACCCTGGTCATATCTCCAAACTCAGCTTGTGACTGGATAGTGAAGGTGCAGCAGAAGCACTTGAATGGTGGTTTCCCCATATCTTTAATACAAAAAAAGTCTGGTATTCAGAGAAGAGGATCCCAGCACAGTATTACTATAAAACCAAGGGGTTAGATTTTTAGTACGGAAGGGTTAGTGTGAAAGTTGCAGGACGTTTTGGTGGTAGGGTTGCAAGGAGGAATAATGTTAAGGTTACAGGGAGGTTAGTGTAAAGGGAAGGATATTATTATTATACATATTATATTATACAGTATTATACAGTATTTGAATGGTACCAACAAATTGAGCAGCACTTTAGAAAATGAAAGCATTCAATACAGTTACAATTGAATTCAATACAAGAGGAATCAGAGGGTCCTAAAGGTTAGTGTTAGAGTTACAGGGAGGGTTAGTGCAAAGATTAGAGGGAGGGAGCGTACAGTGCCTTAAAAAAGTATTCATACTCCTTGAAATGTTACAAGTAAAAAATTATTTTATTGGGATTTTATGTGATTGACCTTGGAGTCAGCACACACTTCAGAAAGAGCAGCAACGCCCGGAGTGGATTCAATACTTTTTAGAAGCATTTCAGTGGAACTGGATAGGTGGGGACAGCGCCGTTCTTTATATATATTTTTGCATATGTGATTGACCAACACAAAGTTGCACATAATTGTGAAGGAAAATGATAAATGGTTTTCAACGTTTTGTACAAATAAATATGTGTAAAGTGTGGTGTGCTTTTGTATTCAGCCCCCTAAATCAATACTTTGTAGAACCCCCTTTTGCTGCAATTACAGCTGCAAGACTTTTGGGGGATGTCTCTACCAGCTTTGCACATCTAGAGAGAGACATTATTGCCCATTCTTCTTTGCAAAATAGCTCAAGCTCCATCAGATTGGATGGAAAGCGTCTGTGAAGAACAATTTTCAAGTCTTGCCACAAATTCTCAATTGGATTTAGGTGTGCATTATGGATAAAAAAGCCTTTTGTATGTAGCAGCCCCTCTCAGCCTCTCTAATGCCCCGTACACACGAGAGGACTTATGTCCGACAGACTTCCAAAGGAGTTCCGCCGGAGTTCCGACGGAGTTCTGACAGACTTTTCGGCCGAACGGACTTGGCCACACACGATCACACTAAACTCCGACGGATTCGAACGTGATGACGTACGACCCGACTCGAATAAGGAAGTTCATAGCCAGTAGCCAATAGCTGCCCTAGCGTCGGTTTTAGTCCGTCGGAGTAGCATACACACGAGCGGATTTTTCGAAGGGGACCGGGTCCGGCGGAGTTCCGTCGGGAAAATTTGAAGCATGCTTCATTTCTAAAGTCCGTCAGACTTTTGCGAAGCTAAAGTCCGTTGCAGCCCACACACGATCGGATAGTCTGACGGACTCGGTCTGACGGACTTTGGATGTTGAAAAGTCCGCTCGTGTGTACGGGGCATAATACTTACCTGAGCCCCATCTAGCTCCCCATCTAGCTCCAGTGATGTTGTAGCAGAGTCTCGGCTGCCCAGAACTCCCCTCCTGATTGGCGCCATTCGCTCCCACTGCTGTCGATCAAAGTTAGTCAGCCAATGAGAAGCGAAAGGGGGTGGGGTTGTGCTACGGCTCTGTGTTTGAATGGACACAGGGAGCTGTGGTTCGGCTCGGGTGCCCACATAGCAAGCGGTTTGCTGTGGGGGCACTCAACAGAGGGAGGGGTCAGGAGCACCGAAGAGGGACAAGAGAAGAGGAGGATCTGGGCTGCTCTGCAAAACCACTGCACAGAGGAGGTAAGTATGACATGTTTGTTAACTAAAAATAACAAGACTTTAGTATCACTTTAAGGTTAGTGCTAGAACAACAATTGGGTTTGTTGTGAGGGTTAAAAGGATGGTTAGTGTTAGGGTTGCAGTAACAGTATTAATTTACCAGTGGAATGCATTTACATGCATACATTTTAAGGGCATAGTGTTTAAACACGTTTAGATGCATTTAGACATGTTTTTGCACATTTTTCTGCTAATACGCTCCTCACAAGAACACGCCTTTGGTGGGTGTTTTTGTCTATAAATGCTCCACTTCGAATAAACCAGTAAATGCCTATGTGTGCATGGACACGTAGCCTTACACAGAGGTTCTTTTACAGAAATTAAAACGGTTAACGCCAGTGAGACCCGGAGAACAAAATGGACGAAGAGTCTGCATGACTAGGGGAGGAACTGGGTCAGGGAAGGGTCAGCTAGGTTAGTCGGGCAATGGGGGGGGGGGGGCAGATAGACTTACCTGACTGGACGCAGCAGGCCGGGGGGGGGGGGGGGTGTGCTGCTATAGGTGGTATGTGGAAGACAGGCAGATCAGGCATTTCTGGGAGTTTTCAGGCAGAGAAGAAACTTCCCTGACATCCACCCTTTATGTAAAATTTTTATGAGGTGTCAAGTTTGGGGAGTATATGTCTTGTTTTGTGTTTATATTTGTAATAAAAATAAATAAATAAATAAATGAAATTAAAAACCCAGCGAGCACTTTTGTTGGTGGAGATTTTGTCATATCAGCTTGGCGGGTCAGGGGGTCTTTGGGGGGTCAGTGATTATTGATATTCTTGCTAAATTGTAGGGTCCATCCAAGGTATGGCACCTACAAGTGGTTGGAAAGTGGTACCCACCCCCCCAGGAGCTAGTATGGTGAGTTCGTATGTCTTTGAGCCAGTTGGGGTGCGACTGAGGACATGGACGTTTTCAGTAAAATTGTGCCTTATGGACAGCCAAAGACCCCTTGTTTACATTTTTAGAATTACATTGTTGAATGATATTTTCGTTGTTATTTTATTTATTCAGTGTTAATAAAATTGGCTGCTGTGGCCATATTAAAACTCATGTCGCGCAGTCTGTGTCTTTATTTTAGGACCAAATTGACTAATCCATTAGTCATGTATAAGCAAGTTTTTTTAAACTTTGTATGTATGAGCATACCTCCCAACTGTCCCTGATTTCGAGGGACTGTCCTTGATTTGGAGGAATGTCCCTCTGTCCCTCATTCCTCCTCATTTGTCCCTCATTTTGTTCTGATCTATATAGTTGTATATAAAATGCACTTTTTATCATTCAAAAAGTGTTTCCCACTTTCATCCAATTTCTAATTTGCTGCATTTGTACATTTTAAAAGCCAGAATAGTTGTGGTAAAAAAAAGCACTTGGGGATTTAATTAACCTTTTTTTTGGTTAATTCTCCTTTAAGGGGGTGTGACGGGGGCGTTTCCTATGGCTACATACATTTTCTAGTAGGTGTCCCTCATTCCTATCTCAAAATGTTGGGAGGTATGATATGAGGTCTTATGCTGAGTACACACGACTGTAATTCCGGCCAGAAAAAGACAGATGAGAGCTTTTCATCGGAAAATGCGACCATATGTATGCTTCATCGGAATTTAGCTGTCCGAATTTCCGCCAGCCAAAAATTGAGAGCACGTTCTCAATTTTCCCGACGGAAAAACTTTCTATCTGAAATTCCGATCGTGTGTATGCAATTCTGACATGCCAAAAATCACGAATGCTCAGATTCAACTACGAGACGGAAGCTATTGGCCACTGGCTATTGAACTTCCTTTTGCTAGTCCCGTCGTACGTGTAGTATGTCACGGTGTTCTAAATGATCAGAATTTAGTGTGACCGTGTGTAGGCAAGACAGCTTGAGCGGAATTCCATAGGGAAAACCATCAAAGCTTCTTCCGACGAGAACTCTGATCGTGTGCATGCTGCATTAGTGTAACAGGGAAGATTAGTATTAGGAATTCAGGGAGGATTAAGGGTTACAAGAAGGGTTAGTGTGAGGGTTCTAGATAGACAGACAGTGTTAGTACCCTGTTTCCCTGAAAATAAGACCTAGCATGATTGTCGGTGATGGCTGCAATATAAGCCTTACCCCCCCAAAAAAGCCCTACCCTGTTTCCCCGAACTAAGCCCTACAAGGACTTATTTGGGGGGTAGGGCTTATATTGCAGCCATCACCGACAATCACGCTAGGTCTTATTTTCGGGGAAACAGGATATGAGAGTTATGCCGCGTACACACGATCAGACTATCCGGTGGACTTAGTCTGGCGGACAAACCGCCATAAAGTCCGCTGGACTGTCCGAACGAGTGGACCTGCCCACACACTGGACTTTTCCGGCGGACTAGGTCCGCCGTACTTTTGAAATGAACGGACTTCGGCAGCGACATGTCGCTGGCCCCGTCACCTGGTATGGACTTAAAGGGGAAGCCCTACGCCGAAAAAACGGCGTGGGGGTCCCCCCCAGGTCCATATCAGACCCTTATCCGATCACGCAACCCAGCCGGTCAGGAAAGGGGATGAGCGAGAGGCCCCCCTCCTGAGCCATACCAGGCCGCGTGCCTTTAAAATGGTGGGTGCTTTGGGGAAGGGGGGGCTGCGCGGCCCCCCCCACCCCAAAGCACCTTGTCCCCATGTTGATGAGGACAAGGACCTCTTCCCGACAACCCTGGCCGTTGGTTGTCGGGATCTGAGGGCGAGGGGGTTATCGGAATCCGGGAGCCCCCTTTAATAACTCATCCACTATCTTCTGCTAGCTCTTTTACTAGCAGAGGAGCCTGGCTTTCTTCTTCACCGCCACCCAGGGGTCTTCTTCAGACTTCGGGGGTCTTGTCCCCCTCTTCGGTTCGTCTTGCCGGGCCTCCGCTCCTTCTTCCAGCTCTTTTACTGGCGGTGGCCCGGTCTTCTGTCACAATATAGAGTATGGGATTTCAGATCAGCTGTGCCCAGTCTTGCCACAAAGAGTTAATCCAGCTCTGAGCAATCCTCATATCTTTTTTCAGTGAAATAAAACAGACAAACTGTGAAAGCTTTGTCCATTCTTCCCCCTTGCTGTGAGTGAAAGGTGATTTACATCTTGTGCACTAGCCTAAGACATGCATTATTTTGCAAAAAAAATTTCGGGTTTACATCCACTTTAACTGTACTAACAATGCAGCAAGGAGAATTATTTTTGTCACTAAAAATGTCATTAAACCCGCATCATTAAAACTGTCAGTTCATGCTGTATTACGTGTTGTTCATAATTACTCAGTCATTATGGGATTCACTTTCTGTATTCTGCAAAAAAAAAAACTGGTTGATCCTGCCATTCACTGTCCCTCCCTCCTTGTCTGTACCTCCGCTACTACTTAAAGTGGAGTTCCACCCAAAAAGAAAAAATTGCATTATTGTGCATGAAAAAAATAAAAAAGAAACATTTGGAAAAAAATGTTTCTTCTTACCTTATTATGCCTGTTGCTATGTGGTCCCTCGAAATCTGCCTCCTTCAGCATCCGGGCTCCTGGTTTCACTTCCCTCAGCGCAGGCAGGGAGATAGCCTCTGCCTCCTCCCTCTAGGCAATCATTTGGGTCACGTGACAGGTCCCAGATGATTGCGCGGCCAGTCACGGCGAGCGGCATGGCTCGTGCATTTGTAGTGGGTTCCCAGCTGTGAAGCCACAGCCGGGCGCCCACAGTTAAAATGCCGATGCCGCAGAGCAGGCATGTACTGGCCATCGGGACTACCGGGAGATTCCCGGTGGGCCGATGGCTCAGTGGGCCGGTTTCAGTGACAGCCTAGCCAAATGAATGGCTGCGCTACTCGCACAGCCATTCATTTGAGCACCGCTGTACTTCCGAGAACAGCGCGGCGCACTTCGGCTCTTTCCGCCCCCACTCGGCGCTCTCATAACACATCTTCGGCCACCTCCGGCCCACAGTCGTCCTTTTCCGCCACCGCTCGGCTTCCCCCGCCCTGCTCCTCTCCGACAGCGAACAAAACTCGGCTATCTCCGGCGGCCCCCGCGGTAACGGACGCTGTGAGTTTAAATGAGCCGGGGGCCGCCATGAGAGCAGCCGACAGGCAGAGAAGTCCCTGGAGCAGACGAGGGAGCCTGGAGGATGGCGGTGCTGCAGGAACCCATCCAGGTAAAGGGCCGGCCCATTGAATACTGTATATAGCACATGGCTGTATATATATATATATATATATATATATATATATATATATATATATATAGCTGTATACAGAATATGGCTGTGTGTATGTGTATATATATATATATATATATATATATACATAGCAAAGGATGTGGTGCTAAATAAAATAACATAAAAAATTCATTTGGTGAAAATAATGGTTAAAATAATATGCAAAATCCAACATAGCTAAAAGTTCACCAAAACTGTCAATTAATATTAAAATGTGCATAAAAATATTTTCAGCAAAAAAATCATATATAAAAATGCTTATAATTAAAAAACCCCCCTTTTTTTTGCACTCTTTTTGCACTTTAATACCAAGGACATAGTTTGGATAAAATGGTTTTAATTATAAGCATCGTTTATATACAAATTTTTTGCTGAAATTTTTTTTATGCACATTTCAATATTAATTGACACGTTTGATGTACTTTTAGCTATGTTGGATTTTTTGTATTATTTGAATCATTATTTGCACCAAATGGATTTTTTTTATGTTATTTTGGTTAGCATCACATCCTTTGCTATATATTCAATTTATCTGTGGCTTTGTGTTAGGCCCCTTTCACACATGCGGATGATATGTCCGTATTTCATCCATCCGTTTGCAGATGAAATACGGGCATACATTCATCCCTATGGGATAGCGGGTGTCTGCGGATGAACATCCGCAGACACCAGATTTCATCCGCCTCCGCAACAGTCTGCACAGCGGATCGGATGAACATGGACAGACGGTCCGTGCGCATCCGATCCCCATAGAGGAGAGCAGAGATCTGACAGGGCGGTCCCTGCACAGTGTGCGGAGACCGCCCTGTCCGCAGCCAGCTCAGCGGGGACAACGGAGCGATCCCCGCTGAGCGAGCGGATCATCACGGGGCGGATCATTACTGATCCGTCCCGTGTGAAAGGGGCTTAAACCTGTTTGATGTTGGCAGCTTCTCATTACTGCGGTTGATCAAAAATAGGTGTGCGCATTAGTTGTTTATTTTAAAATATATAATGCAGAGCCAGACTTCGGGCAGGTGACAGGGGGACACCAGGGGGTGGGGGGGCTGGAAAATAAAAGATCACCAGCAGTGTGCTGTCGGCTTCTGAGTTTGCATACTCCTGCTATGTGTCTAGCCGGGCCGTGATGACGTCACTCTCGTGCAAGTGCGCATTATACTGTTTTTGTGCGTGTTTGCAAAATTGGAGTGGGCCGGTCTGGATGAAGTCCAGGGCCAAATTTTTGTCCCAGTCCAGCCCTGCCGCAGAGCGGAGGGGGAGACAAGCGGAGCTTCGATCCCCCCGCATCGCTGGACCCTGGGACAGGTAAGTGTCCGATTATTAAAAGTCAGCAGCTGCAGTATTTGTAACTGCTGAGTTTTATTTTTTTTTGTGGGAACTCCGCTTCAAGATTGTGTAGACCAGCCATTGCCACATCTACTGAGCATGCTCCAGTTTTAGTTCCCTTCTAAGCTGGTAATGTCCTCTTTTTTCTATCTGTTACTATCTGTGACTATATGTAACTATAGCGTCCCACATGTGGGAGTACACACAGGGATAAATGACAGTCCACTCCCTCCCTCCTCCAATCCCACTAAACTAATCACTACGGGGGCAGGATATTACTTGTTGATTGATGGAGGTATCACTTTCCTGTAATTCTAAGCACATAGAAAAAAATATACACAGGCTGGAGGGGTGTGAAACAGGCTTTGATTAGCAGAACCTCCCTCTAGATAGCTCACACCATGTTTTTGCACAAAAATAATGAAGATTTATGCAGTGATAGCCTGCATTGATGGGCACTGATAAGCGCCGATGAGGCTGCTCTGATGGCCACTCATGAGGTTACACTGATGGGTACTGATGTGCTTTATGTTAAGTTGTTAATATTTATTTGTAACTTGATTCTGCATAAAACATTTAACAGTGCAATTTCATGAGATAATTTACAAGGGCGTGTTTAGGATAGGAGCAGGGTAGGGGTTGGGTGGGGCAACTGGTGACGCGTGACTCTTAAGGCCTGGTGCGGCTAGTAGCCCAGGACTTGAAATGTTAAGCCCTGCTTTAATATATTATACTAAATTACAGAGTTTTGCATTTGTGATGAAAAGTGATGTCATGTAAATATCTTCACAGTATTTTGAGGGCTTTTTGGCTTCTTTAGGCACTTCGACTGTAATCTCTCTTAAAGCGGAGTTCCACCCAAAAATGGAACTTCTGCTTTAAGGGAAGGTGACCCCCTGACATGGCATGTAATTTTTTCGGGGGGTTAGCGGAAACCAGGGTTCCAGCTACCACTTCCTCCCGGAGCACTGCGGAGCACCGCGGCGCCCCGCAGCGCAGGAAGGGAGATCACCTCTTCGCCCTCCCTCTCGGCAATCATCTGGGACACGTCACAGGTCCCAGATAATTGCCCAGCCAGTCACAGCGTGCATGCACAGTGCGTGCCTGGCTGTGAAGCCACAGCCAGGCGCCCACAGTGACAATGCTGGTGCCGCAGAGAGGAGGGGGAGACGAGTTGGGCTTCATTCCCCCACATCGCTGGACCCTGGGACAGGTAAGTGTCTGATTATTAAAACTTTTATTTTTTATTTTTTTATTGTAACTCTGCTTCAATATAACATTGGTCTGCTGAATAAAACATACTACTGCCTTTAATATAGGATATTGTCATTTGTTTACCTTTGCATTGCTCATCCAGCTTTACCAGGTCCACGCACTGTGTTGAGTGTTTGGAACTGCACAGTCCTTGGGCACAAAAACAATCCCTGCCCTTACAAAAGGCACCTGCAGGGCAGTCCGTATCCTGTGCACATTTATCTTCATAAAAACAAGGAGGTTATTGAGACATTAGTTCTTTAGTTATATATTTGCAGACAGTGTGACAAAAAAAGAGACAAATGGTTCAACTACACTGCGATTTATACTGGTTAGGGCCGATCTTCAGCTGGCAAATGTTCACCACTGATTGTCAATCTAACCAAACAACCCAATCTACATCTTTGTATACTAATATAGTAAAGGGGTTCACGGGAATCTATGAATTCATATTCTGGCTGACATTCTCAGGAAACCTGCTCTTCATGCCACATTGAGGACTTCTTGGCTAACTTCTAGTCAGCTGAGAGCAGGACCTAGTAGGGATTAGGGATGAGCTCAGGCGTGTTCGCATGGAATACGCGCAGAGCCCGCCAGGAAGTCGGTGCAGCGCTGCTCCAATCACAGGCAGTGAGACATTGCCCGATGTGCGGCTACAGAGATCGGGCAATGTCTCACTGCCTATGATTAGCGCAGAGCTGTGCCGACTTCCTGGCGGGCTCTGCGCGTGTTCCATGCGAACACGTCTGAGCTCATCCCTAGTAGGGATCAAGCCTTTATTGACTGACAAAGAGCATGGGAAATTTTGGAACAAATTCCAACCCTTGTGGCAGGTTCATTGTTGTCCTACTATATATATATTATAATTAAAATAATTTGTTTTTAAAGCATTGATGTTACAAGAGATGGAGAATCCTCTTCACATTCTGTCAATCAATAAAATTGGGATCCCCTTTGGGCCAAATGCACTGAGATAAAGCACAGGCTTCCTAAATGCACTGTTAAAGCTGAAATCTGGGCACAAAAAAAATATATATATTTGAATCTCTTAGCCACAATGAGAAAAATCCACTTTGTGTGCACCAGATACTTTACCAACCCAAATATTACCTTATAAATGCATGGAGCTTCTGAACGGGTCCGCTTGCAAAACTGACAGGTGGACCTGATGGGAAAGCCTTTTTCCTGACCTGCAGGGCAGCCATCAGAAATTTTGGGGCCCCTTACACAACTTTAGGCCTGGGCCCCCTCGGGCCGACCACCAACATTCCTAAGGGCCTGCCCACTGGCTGTCCCACCGAATCCGTCCACATTGTGGAGACTGGAGGAATGGATAGATGGATGGCTGATGCTGGGCGTGAAGGTGGATACTGGAGGGGTGGATGGATGATGCTGGACGTGGATGTGGATACATTGTGGTGACAGGAGTAATGGATGGATGGATGACTGATGCTGGGCGTGAAGGTGGATACTGGAGGGGTGGATGGATGATGCTGGGCGTGGATGTGCATACATTGTGGAGACTGTAGGGATGGATGAATGATGCTGGGTATGAATGTGGATACATTGTGGAGACTGGAGGAAGGGATAATGCTGGGTGGGGATGAAGATGATGGACTTGCATTGCGTAAAATAGATGAGGGTGACTCTGGATGGGGATGAGAGTTACATAGTGAAGAGGCTCTCCATAGTGTAACGCTCATCTCCACTCAGAGTCATCCTCATCCATTTACACTATGCAACTCAATCATGCCAGCTTGTCAGCCTCAGGTGTCCCATCCAAGGAGAAGGAGATTAAAATAAAGTTCAAATATACAGAACAGGGAGCACAGCAGCACACTAACTTTTTGTGACTTACCATCCCACGCCACTCTCTTTTATGTTCCTATCTGCATGCACCTAATAAGGCTGGGTCGTTCACCGCTGATGAACTGACCACACCCCCTGCTAGCGTCCCGGCCAATCAGAGCGAACCTAGCAGCAGCAGCCAGCAGGCTTAACCTCAGCAGGGAAAGAAGCGGAGCGAGTAATGGCCTCAATCCCCTGCGGGGGGGCTGCTAGTGAAAGGGTGGCAGTGGTGGCTCAGACTTGTAAGCTCCCTCCCTTATTCTTCTCTATAGCGGGCACCAGAGGGTTGGATGCTAGTCAAAGAAAGGCGGCGGCTCATCAGACTTGTGTATGATCCCTTCTCCCTCTCTATAGAGAGGGGAAGGGGGGCCCAGACAGCTGGGCCTCTTGGGACACTCGGGCCCCTTACAGGAGTACTGCCTGTACCCCCCTAATGGCGGCCCTGCTGACCTGCCAGGCTGTATGCCCGGATAAAGGTCTGGTATAGATTTTTGGGTGTACCGCTCGCTGTATTTTTTTTACATTTTGGCATGAGGTTTCCCCCATGATCCATACCAGACCTGAAGGGCCTGGTGTGGACTAGGGGGGGACTAGGGCTGCCACGTTTTCTTCAAGCCAATCCCGAACACTTTAGTGGCGGCATTTTTTGGGGGGTATACGCTATAAGATTGTAAAACACCTGGGACACTTTTAGTGGCCTGAAAGAGAGTAGTAATGTGGCCCATAACTCGTCGCAGCAAACAGTGCACATGGCTGAATTGTAAGTGTTCTGATGAAATGCAGGGGTCAGATATGTCCAGGGGAGAGGGCTAGTGCTAGCATGGGGGTGGGGAGAGTTAGATATGTGCTTGGAGGCAGTGTTGCCTGGTTCTCAACAATTTGGGGGGGAGCACAAAGAAACTGAGGGCCACATGACAAGGCTTGGCAGGCTGGATTCGGCCTGTGGGCCTTATGTTTGACAAATGTGCTCTATATCTTGGCTATTTTCTGTCCTTGTCCACCTGGATAGACTTACAAAAAGTAAATATGTCTGTCAAATTTGTATTGTTGTCCTATGGCCTTCCTGGCTGGGAAAATGTTATCTCCCATGCTGTCCCTCTGACAGCCTGTGACAGTCAGGACCGGGCCACCGCCTGTAAAAGAGATATAAGAAGGCGCGGTGGCCCGGCAGAAGAACCGAAGAGGGGGACAAGACCCCCGAAGTCGGAAGAAGGGCGGCGGTGAGGAAGAAAGCCGCGCGGCCCCCCCTTCCCCAAGGCACCCCCCATGTTGAGGGCACGCGGCCTGGTACGGCTCAGGAGGGTGGGCCGCTCGCTCACCCCCCCTTTCCTGGCTGGCTCGGACAAGGGTCTGATGTGGACCTGGGGGGGAACCCCCACCCCTTTAAGTCCATACCAGGTGGCGGGGCCAGCGACGTCTCCTTCGCGGGCCCCGCCTACCTGGAGACCCGCTCGAAATTAGCAGACTTTTCTCCGGGCGGGAAAAGTCCGTTCATTTCAAAAGTACGGCGGACTGGCATACACACGGCCGGATTGTCCGCCGAAATGCAAGTCCGGCGGGAAGATTGGAGTGCAAAACTACTTTCTAAGTCCGCCGTACTTTCGAGTCAAAAAAGTCTGCCGGAGGCTACACACGGGGGGAATTGTCCGGCGGACTTGAGTTTGCCGGACTTTTCCACCCGATTGTTTGATCGTGTGTACGCGGCATAAGAGTACCTGAACTTTTCACCTAACCCTCTAATCCTATACTGAGAGACTGTTGTTAACTACATTTTTTGCAAATAAAAATCCCTTTAAGCGGATCGGTCGTCAGTCTCTATAATATATGGACAATCTACCACGGGAAACCCCTAGACACAAATCGAGGTGAGGAAGAAGGTAACGGTAAGCCCAAATCAAACCAGCCGCTCCTTCGGGAGTCAGTGCTACATATATATTAATATTAATATTATTATAATTAGGGGGCGGAGCTGAGGTAGCCCTGGCTAGGAAAACTCCACTGTGAGCATTAGCAAAAGCATCATTGGTTGCTAGAACACTGGTCTTAGCTGCCAATGACTTCTACGCAGATCATGCGGATAGGAGGGGGGGGGGGCATCAGGCGCGGGAGAGATGAAAGAGGGACACAGGGGTGCTGGATATATGCTGTGCCCGGGTTTCCAGACGACAGAAACCTGGGTAGTAGAGATTTTTTCGAATCTGCAGCAGACCATTTTAAAGGGCCATAGTGCCAAGAAACAGTCCTTATTTCTTTATTGCATTCCCCCAATATATCTGGACTTGCCATGTTGATCATGTAAGGGGTTTGCCAGTTAACAATGGGGGGGGGGGGGGGGGGGACATAAAAAGCGGGAAAAGAAATGCAGAAATGTGAATTGGCCCTTTGTAACCAGTTTTCTCATGTAGCCCTATCAAACCCTAGAGTCCTATTCATTCTGTGAACTCAATTAATGGAGCCATATCAACTTAGAGAGCTCTTATAGGTCAAAGTAGCAATGTCCTACCTTTACAAATGTAAAGTCCTTGGTCATTTGCTTCTTCTATAGATCCAAGGGGACAGGCACAAGGAGTGCTGCTTGCTGCTTTAGGACAGACAACTGGTTGTTGAAAAGAATAAGTCAGTGTGATCCATTTACCGGTAGTAGCAAATTGCAAACAGATAAATACACTTTTAAAATACATATGTATGGTTGTTTTTCCTAGCAATGGATTTGTATTTCTGTATGTCCAGCCCTGAGATTTATACAGCCTCCTTACACACTATAGCCAGTCTCATCAGCTGATGTATTCTCTAGTTAAACACAGCTACGTTATCTGTCAACCTGTGATTGAACGGTAATCAAGCAACAAACAGCACACTATTGTGGTCATCTTTTTGTTCTCTCTTCCTTTCAGCATATTCCTTGTCAGCACATGTGCACGCAGGATACTTGATTGGCCATAAATGCAGCTCCTCCCTCTCCAGGTCTTAGTGCTGCTGTACAAGGAATTACAAGAGGCAGACTTAAAGTAATTTTTTGGGCATTTACACTAGCTATAGGTATCGCTACCCCCGTAGGGGCTGCTGGATATTGTGGTCCACCTGTCACCCTGCCCAGCCTGGCATTCACTTCCCATACACTCCAAGACAATGAACAGTCCGTTAACTTTGTTTTGTGTTTTTATTGAGGGATTAGAACTTGGTTAGGGTTAAGGAATTCATGGGATGGACAGAAAAAAATGTTTCATAGCTTGGGACAAATTACAAACTCTCTTCTTCCTCCAGCACATCTCTTTCTGCAGACTATTCCTTCCTCTTCCTCCAGCACAGCTCTTCAGGCACAGGTAGTACATGGTTAGGCCTGACACTGGCTTCAGCCAGGCCCTAGCAACAGCCCTTTGCAGGCAGGGACCGCGGGCCCCTTTGGTGTAGCAAAAGAATGGAAAGTTCTGGTGCTAGATGTCCTAGCATTGTACTGATCCCAGTCAGCCCTCTTCAGGCCCTGCCAGCCCTCCTGGCTGCAGCTGCCTGTCTCCACTGCCCGGGACACCACAGTCCTCACTGGCACTACATCCATCTCAGATTGCATCCTCCCAATCCTCTCCAGCATGCCCCCCTAGCGTTCCTGGCTGTGTGTCACTCACTGACAAGTAGTGGATCCCTCCTGACCGGCAGTACTCTCCACTGTCCTCTCCTGCTCCTGGTCAGGACACCTCTGTGGTTTTGTACGAGGGCCCCTATCCACTCAGGTGTCCCCACCCTAGACTGAGAAGCTTCCCCAAACCAAAGGCCATGACAGCTAGTATTCCATATCCCAGTTCTTCCAGTTCTTCCACCTGACAACTCCTCCCCAGCTGGGCTGACCCTGGGTATTTCAAAGGAGCCTGCCCCCTGCTAATCCTAGTTAGGGATTGGTCAGGGCCCACTGAGACACCCCAAACAGCCCGACCTCTCTTCCCTTCCTTCCTTCTAGAAGTCTCTAGAAGCAGAAGGGAGGTAACCGAAAGATGACGCTGTCTGTGAGTCACCAGCCTACTCTAGGCCACTCCCAGCCCACACAGATCAAAAGACACAGGTCTAGCTTGCAGCTATATTTAAAATGTATTTGATTATTTTTTTTAATAAATAGAAACCTATATGTATTCATGTTTTCACAATATCTGGTTCGATTTCAGGTTTAAAGTAGTAAAGCTATGTTTTGAAAAATCTGTCATAAAAGCTTCCTTCTGCCTTTCAGCCATCGTGAACATTGAGCTGTGCATGTGCAGCTCAGTGTACATTTTACAGCCTCTGAGATGTGCTGGGGCAATGTGACCCCCGCATGCATGCCTGGGGGGTGACATCATCACAGCCTGGCTATTTAAAGAGGAAGTAAACCCTGATGAGTTTACTTCCTCTTTGATTCCCTGCAAAGGTAAAGCATAATGGACTACTATGCATCGCATAGTAGTCCATAATGTGTCACTTACCTGACACAGGAGCCAGCGATGTCACCGCTGACCCCTGTAGTTCTGAGCGTCCATCTTCTTGGTGGGTCTCGCTGCTCCGGCGCTGTGATTCACCAGAGCAGCGATGACGTCACACCCACGCATGCGCACGGGAGCCGCCACTGGTGGCATATCGCCGTTGACAGCGGTGTGCTCAGTGCGCCTGCGCGCCGCTGTCTATGGCGCATGCACCGTAGACAGCGGTGCCTGTCTTTTGGAAAATATCTCCTAAACCGTGTAGGTTTAGGAGATATTTCTTGGACCTCCAGGTAAGCCTTAATCTAGGCTTACCTGTAGGTCAAAGTTGGTTGTAAGGGTTTACAACCACTTTAAAGAGGAAGTAAACCCTGATGAGTTTACTTCCTCTTTCATTCCCTGCAAAGGTAAAGCATAATGGACTACTATGCATCGCATAGTAGTCCATTATGTGTCACTTACCTGGCACAGGAGCCAGCGAAGTCACCGCTGTCCCCTGTAGTCCGGCGCATCCATTTTCTCGGTGGGTCTCGCTGCTCCGCCGCTGTCATTCGGCGAAGCCGCGATGACGTCACTCCTGCGCATGCGCACAGGAGCCGCCACTCGCGGCATATCGCCGTTGACCGCGGTGCGCTCAGTGCATCTGCGCACCGCTGTCTACGGCGCATGTGCCGTAAACAGCGGTGCCTATCTTTCGGCAAATATCTCCTAAACCGTGCAGGTTTAGGAGATATTTCTTGGACCTACAGGTAAGCCTTAATGTAGGCTTACCTGTAGGTCAAAGTGGTTTGTAAGGGTTTACAACCACTTTAAGCAGGTGACAACATGGAACCTGGAAGGAAGACCGGGCAAAGATGGAAGCACCACTGGATTAATCAAGGACCCACCAGATCGATTACACCACAGCGCTGGAGGGCTTCTTTGACACTTAAGTCTGCCATATTGTGGTAAAATGCTGTGCATACTAGACCTGTACCTGCAAGAAGCTGCTAAAAAGAAAAAAATATAGCATACATTACTACCATTTTAATGATTCACTGGTGTTTAAAAAGAATGTGTCATGAAAAATCATGGTGGCCTTGTTGGTATGCTGACTCTCTGGTTTCAATACTTCACTAACCCAGAGCAAGTATGCAGATAAGTTTGGACTTTTATCTGACTTTCCAAATCTGTATCTGTAAGTAGTAAATTTGAACATTTCCTACATGAAAAGTAACAGTTTTTTTTACAATACGTGTTCTGTTTTTAATGTCATTACAGTAATACCAAGGATTGCGAGTAACGCGGTTTACGAGCGTTTCGCAATACGAGCTATTTTACTTTTGCGAGTGTCTCCCAAAGTGAGCAGAATTCAAGCCTCTGTGGTGTGCAGTACCGCATTTGGCCAGAGGTGCGGGGGCCCTGGTGACACTTGGAGCCGTTTCGGAGCTGTTGGGCGCTGCTCAGATGCACTCGGAAGCACTCCGTTCCTAAGTGTTTTCCGTGCCTCTCCAAGGCTTTTCGAGTGCATCCAAACAGCTCCAAATGGTCTCTGAGTATTTCCAAATCTCTCTGGCACCCACGTCTGGCTACATGCGGTACTTAGAAGTCAATGTGGAACTAATTATCTACATTTCCATTGACTTCTATGGGGAAACTTGGTTTGATATGCGAGTGCTTTGGATTACAAGCATTCTCTTGGAACAGATTATGCTTGTAATCCAAGGTTCCACTGGATATGCAAAAGTTATTTCTCCCGGAGACCTAGCCTATATGCACAGTATGGCACTTTTCTGACTTGACATGAAGCACCACACCACTGCTAGGAGGTCCAAATACAACTTTACTTCAATAAAAGTCAGAGGGCCAACCCAAAAAGTAGCCATAGTTTTCCAGGTCCAACAGCATCCCCTTCTTCAGGACTTGTGTGGATAGTGTAGGTGTTTTTTTTGTTTTGTTTTGTTTTTTTACAATTGTAACTTTTAAATATCTATATAAATAACAATTCTTTTTCTTTTTTTTATCAGCCCTGTTGGGGGGTTTTTGGTGACATATCAGGGGTCTAAAAAGACAACTAACATCTCCCCTTTGAGACAGGGAAAGAGACTGAGAACACAGATTCCCCACTCCCTTTCTCAGCAGCTCAACTGGTCCTGTTGTACTGGGCCTGGCCAGCAGGGGGGCCTGGGCAATTTGACAGAAGAATGCATGCAGAATAGAAAAAAAATAATTCTCCAACCAGCGCCCCTCCTGCAGCGGCACACAGGGCCGATCTAAGTGCAGAGTCCTCCCTCCTCTCCCTCCCTCCACTTGTGTAACTAATCACACACAGAGGGAGATGGAAATCTCCCTCTGTGTCATGGAGCTGGGGTCTGAACTGCTTGGTGGCTCACTGAAACAAAGCCCCGCTTCCTATATTGTGATAGACAGAACACTTGTCCATCTGAGGCTGCATATTGACATGGTGAGACTGCAGATTGGCACAGTGAGGCTGCAGAGGGCACTGTGAGGCTGAAATTGGCACAGTGAGGCTGCAGATGGGCACAGTGAGGCTGCAGATGGACACAGTAAGGCTGCATTGATGGCACAGTGAGGCCGCGGATGGGCACAGTGAGGCTGAAATGGGCACAGTGAGGCTGTATTGATGTGCACTGATGAGGATGAAATGGGCACAGTGAGATTGCAGATGGGCACAGTGAGGCTGCATTGATGAGCACTGATAAGGCTGAAATGGGCACAGTGAGGCTGCAGCTGGGCACAGTGAGGCTGCATTAATGACTTAGTGAGGCTGCATTTATGGGCACTGATCAGGCTGCAGATGGGTAGAGGCGGCTCTCTGATTAGGCAAAGTAGGCGGTGGCCTAAGGCCTCGCCCTCCTAGGGGCCTCACTCCCGCCTACTTTGCCTAAAGAGCCGCCTCTGGCTCTGGCTATCCTCATACATCCTCATACATCAGTCCCAGCCAGGTGCCTCCTCGTTCAGAGTATAGTCAGCCCGCCTCCTCTCTTCTCTGTAACACCCCGCCCCACTCCTGTCAAGAAAACTTCACTGGAAGTGGAACTGCAGTGCAGGTGTCCTTCCAGTCAGAACACAGGATAGAGACCATCAACTGCCCTGCCCCCCCCCCCCCCCGCCATCAAATCCTGTCCGTCCTTTCTTGTGCAAGGGCAGGGCACAGCTAGCATCTGAGCACAGAGTCTACCCTCCTTCCAGGGCGGGGCTTCCGTGATGGAGGCAGAGCCAATTCAGCCTGTCTGTGTGCACTGTGCAGCCGACGGACTGAACTATGAGGGGACAGAGCCTTGCTTTATGTGAGGTAAATGTGACTAGGGGGTGAATGTGACTGGGGGGGTGGTACAGTGGTGTGGTGTCAGTGTGCTCTATCTCAGCCCTGGTGTCAGCGTGCTCAGCGCTGGTGTCAGTGTTCTCTCAGTGCTGGTGTCAGTGTGCTCTATCTCAGTGCTGGTGTCAGTGTGCTCTCAGTGTTGGTGTCAGTGTGCTCTCAGTGTTGGTGTCAGTGTGCTCTCAGTGTTGGTGTCAGTGTGCTCAGCGTTGGTGTCAGTGTGCTCAGCGCTGGTGTCAGTGTGCTCAGCGCTGGTGTCAGTGTACTCAGCGCTGGTGTCAGTGTTCTCTCAGCGCTGGTGTCAGTGTTCTCTCAGCACTGGTGTCACTGTTCACAACGCTGGTGTCAGTGTGCTCTATCTCAGCGCTGGTGTCAGTTTTCTCTCAGATCTGGTGTCAGTGTTCTCTCAATGTTGCCATCAGTGTACTCAGTGCTGGCGTCTGTGTTATTTCAGTGCTTCAGCGTGTTTTGCTCTGGTGTCAGTGTTCTCTCAGCGCTGGTGTCAGTGTTCTCTCAGCGCTGGTGTCAGTGTTCTCTCAGAGTTGCCGCCAGTGTACTCAGTGCTGGCATCAGTGTGCTCAATCTCAGCGCTGGTGTCAGTGTGCTCAATCTCAGCGCTGGTGTCAGTGTGCTCAATCTCAGCGCTGGTGTCAGTGTGCTCTATTTCAGCGCTGGTGTCAGTGTGCTCTATTTCAGCGCTGGTGTCAGTGTGCTCTATTTCAGCGCTGGTATCAGTGTGCTCTCAGCGCTGGTATCAGTGTGCTCTCAGCGTTGGTGTCAGTGTACTCTGCGCTGGTGTCGGTGTTCTCTCAGTGCTGGAGTGCTCTCAGTGCTGGTGTCGGTGTGCTCTCAGCGCTGGTGTCAGTGTGCTCAGCGATGGAGTCTGTGTGCTCAGTGTCAGCGCTGGTGTCAGTGTGCTCAATGTCAGCGCTGGTGTCAGTGTGCTCAATGTCAGCGCTGGTGTCAGTGTGCTCTCAGCGCTGGTGTCAGTGTTCTCTCAGTGCTGGTGTGCTCTCAGTGCTGGTGTCGGTGTGCTCTCAGTGCTGGTGTCGGTGTGCTCTCAGCGCTGGTGTCGGTGTGCTCTCAGCGCTGGTGTCAGTGTGCTCAGCGCTGGAGTCCGTGTGCTCAATGTCAGCGCTGGTGTCAGTGTGCTTAGCGCTGGTGTCAGTGTGCTCAATGTCAGCACTGGTGTCAGTGTGCTCTATTTCAGCGTTGGTGTCAGTGTGCTCTCAGTGCTGGTGTCAGTGTGCTCAGCGCTGGTGTCAGTGTGCTCTATTTCAGCGTTGGTGTCAGTGTGCTCTCAGTGCTGGTGTCAGTGTGCTCAGCGCTGGTGTCAGTGTGCTCAATGTCAGCGCTGGTGTCAATGTGTTTAGCGCTGGTGTAAGTGTGCTCAATGTCAGCATTGGTGTCAGTGTGCTCTCAGTGCTGGTGTCAGTGTGCTCAGTGGGGTGGACAGAGCCCCCTCTGCCCCAGACCCCACGCAATTTTTTTCATATTTCTTTCATTGCCAGCATTCTTTTCACAAGTTGCACCCAAGTCGCATCTATATCATGCAGGTGGGACTTTAATGCAACTTTAGAGGTTTACATGGATGTCTATAGACCTCAAGTCGCATGAAAGTCAGACCAAAGTAGTGCGGGAACTACTTTGAAGTCACTGAAACCTGAAGTCGCACAGATATGAACGGCTATCATAGGGAAACATGGGGTGTGATTTGTCATGTGACTTTGGGATCCAAAGTCGCAAAAAAGTCGCACATGTGCCTGAACCTCCCTATCGGAGACATAGTCATCAATAAAAAGCTGGAATGGCATCTAACCCCTCATCACTATGTTCAAAACTAATAGAAACTAATAGAAAAAAAAATGTTTTACGTTTAGATTAACTTTTTTTGCCCAAGTGCATGTCACTGAACAATGGACCTAATGGATGCAAAGCAGCAGGCAAATTATGACTCAACATAAGAGCAAGATGCATTCACTCTGCAATTGCCTTTGCATGAAGATGAACTAAAGAGATCCACATTTTCATTTGTCAGTCCATCAGGCACAAAAGGCATTCTGTACTTTTAAGATTGTTTGCATATAAAATAGGTAGAATAAAGCTAGCCTCTGTTAAAATTGACAGGACTGCTAATATATACAGTGCCTTGAAAAAGTACTCATACCTCTTCAAATTTCCCACATTTTGTCATGTTACAACCAAAAATGTAAATGTATTTTATTGGGATTTTATGTGATAGACCAACACAATGTAGCACATAATTAATTTAATCCATCATCTGAAAATGGAAAGAGTATGGCACAACTACAAATCTATCAAGACAGGGCTGTCCATCTAAACTGACAGGCCGGGCAAGGAGAGCATTAATCAGAGAAGCAGCCAAGAGGCCCATGGTAACACTGGAGGAGCTGCAAAGATCCACAGCTTAGGTGGGAAAATCTGTCCACAGGACAACTATAATGCCGCGTACACACGATCGGACTTTCCGGCAGACTTGGTCCAGCGGACCGGAATCCATCGGACAATTCGATCGTGTGTGGGCTCCATCAGACTTTTTCTTCCGAAAAGTCAGACGGACCTAGAAATAGAACATGTTTTAAATCTTAGTATCGAGAAGTCCGTTCGTCTGTATGCTGGTCCGACAGACCAAATACGACGCAAGGGCAGCTACAGCACCTGCGAGAATCTTATCGTGCTGGTTCTCGGCTGCAAGATACTGTACATCTCGCGCTCGCTGCAATAGGAAAAACACATTTTCCTATTGTAGCGAGCCCGAGAGATAGGCGGCAATGTCCCTTGGGTCTGGTATGGATTTTAAAGGAAACCCCCCACGCCGAAAGAATAAAAATGGGATCCCCCCAAAGTCCACACCAGACTCTTATCTTTTTTTTTTTTTTTTTTTTTTTTGCATCAGAGGACAGCCAGCATATTATACTGATATCAGCAGCAGCCGTAACACGAATGCCCAGTATTAATAACCAGTATATTATCACCACTTGTGTGAAATTGGCTGGGCTGCTGAACCATCATATGCATTTTTATTTATTTTTATTATTTATTTTTTTTTTTTTTTATTTATCCTTTATTATTACTATTATCTTTCCTTTTAAAATCTTTTTGTTTATTTTACTTCATAATAAAAAAAAAATTAGAGATAAAGATAAGAGTTACATGAAGTAGATACAGGTTAACTGCGTACCGGTAACACGGATATTTCTTTTGTTAGGTAATTCCAGCATTTTCTATTTTTACTTGACCAATATTTTATTACTCCCTCCTCCCCTCCCACCCCCCCACCCCCCCCCCCCCTCCAGATTGAACACAGGCCTCCAATTTCACCCTCCATAGTTTTTAAATTACTTTATTCTACATCCAATTTTTTATTGATCAGGTGGGTACCCTATTTCATTCAGCCATGGCCTCCAAATTTTCTCAAACCTCCTGAGGTTTCCCCTGCGTATGTATACCGTCTTCTCTTTCCAGATTGTATCATTGACAACTAGGGTCCATTCACCCAAAAGAGGCGCCCTCTCAGATTGCCATTTCTGCGCGATCAATTTCCGCGCTTGAAATAAACACCGTATAACTGCCAACGTAGTATTTTTTTGCTCCCCCGTTATTTTCCTATATCCTAAAATACAGGTTTTGGGGTCTAGATCTAACTTAGTCCCAAAAGTTTTATTTATAATTTCTACTATTCCTTCCCAATATCGAAAAAGCTTTGGGCACCTCCACACCATGTGTATAAGGTCCCCATATCCTCGGCATCTAGGGCAGTCGGCATCCTTCCTCTTTCCAAATAGTAACAGCCTCTTAGGGGTGAAGTAGGCCCTGTGTATCAACATTAAATGTGATACTTTCTGTGACGGGGAGACTGATACCCATGGGCCTAATTCCAATATTCTCTTCCACTGTTCCTCTGTGATTTCGCCTATATCCTCCTCCCACTTCTTCTTTTGCTTAACTAAGCCTGTCTCTGTTTCAGATGTCTTACATAGTAGTTCATAAAGGGCGGAAATAACTCCCCGGGGTTTATCTACTTCCATTATCTTCTGGGGTAGGGATATCTTATCCCGTTCCGGGTATCTGTGGACCAAACTGCGCTGTCAGGGCGTGTCGGAGCTGCAAGTATCGATAAAATGTTTTTTGCGGGACATCAAATTCCCTTTTTAAATCCGTAAATGTTTTCAGAGTTGTACCGTCATAGATTTGACTTAACCTGGTTATACCCTTCTTCTCCCAGATACTAATTTTCCCAATTGACAGTACTTCTTGTAGATTCATATTGTCCCATAATGGGGTATAATCTGTCCATCCTTTACATCCTAACGTCATTTTTGCCGTTTTCCATATTTTGCATACCATGTTTATTATGGGGTCCTTATGGTGGAAAGAACTTGCCTCTAGTACCTCCATCATGGTTTTATGTGGGGCACCTATCAGCATTGCTTTACCATTTGGGTTAACCTCTCCCTCCTGACCACCACCCACCAGGTGTTGCATCTGAGCTGCTAAGTAATAATTCCTGGGGCTAGGCACCGCTAAACCCCCCCTATCTATTGGCTGCTGCAATGCCTGGAGTCGAATCCTCGCCTGTCCCCCCCTCCAGATTAACTTCCGGAAGAGGGTCTCAAATTTTTTAAACCACTTTTTCCCTATCCACACTGGGGCATTGTGCAGAACATATAATAATTGTGGCAGCCATATCATCTTTATCAGACTACATCTGCCCGCTACTGACAGTGGGAGTCGACTCCAGGCATCACAGCTTCGCTTAAATTTACCAATTAACGGGGCCAAATTTTTATCAACATATTGCTCTAGGTCCACTGTTAAATATATGCCGAGGTATTTCATTACCTCTACCACCTCCAACTGCGGAATCCCCATTGCAATTCCCACACCTGGTTTATCTAATTGAAGCAGCTCTGACTTTCCCCAATTTATTATTAGACCCGAGAATCCTCCGAAATTTGCCACTAGTTTAATTGCCCTTACCAAAGATTGATCAGTGTCCCCTAAAAATAGGAGAACATCGTCCGCGTATAACGCAATCCTTTCCTCCCAGCCCTTTTCCATTTGAAACCCTGCTATCCCCGGATCTAATCTAATAGCGGTCGCTAATGGCTCCATTGCAATAGCGAAGAGCATTGGGGAAAGTGGGCACCCCTGCCTTGTCCCTCTGCTCATTTCTATCCTTTCAGATTGTTCTTTATTTATTCTTACTTTCGCACTGGGAGCACTATACAACATTTTAATCCACCCGATGAATGTGGGTCCAAACCCACATCCCTCCAAGACACGCCACAAGTATTCCCATTCTAAACTGTCAAAGGCTTTTGTCATGTCCAAAGACAGGATGGCCCTCGAGCCCACGCCCACCGGGGGTGCCTGAATGTTTAAAAATGCCCTTCTTATATTCATACTAATTGATCGCCCTGCAATGAAGCCTGTCTGATCTATATGTATAAGCTTCTTAATTACCTTATTTAGCCTATTTGACAATGCCTTAGCTAAAATTTTTGCGTCCGAGCATAAAAGTGATATTGGTCTATATGAGGCTACCTCTTGGGGGTCTTTCCCTTCCTTTGGTATCACAATAATGGTCGCCTCCCTCATAGATGCGGGTAGTCTCCCCTCTAACTTAGCCCCCTTTAGTGTCCTAAGTAGTTCTGGAAGTAGGATATCGCTATATTTTTTATATATCTCCACCGGCAGGCCATCTGGCCCTGGAGATTTTTGATTGGCCATACCTAACACCGCCTGCTGTATCTCACTCAAGGTTAAGGGGGCTTCCATGTCCTCCCTCTCCTCTTGTGTGAGGGTTGGAAGTTTCGCTTTCTCCAGAAAAACACCCATCTCAACTTCATTTCTCTGACCTCGGGCTCTATATAAGTCCTCATAGAAGGCTCTAAATGTTTCTACAATCTCCTTCCCGTTTGTGAGAACTGTTCCATTCATGGACTTGATCACTGGGATTATAGATGGGGGGGAGTTAGTTTTTACTAGCTGAGCCAGCATCCTACCCACACTCTCTCCTTCTCCAAAGCGACATTGCTTCTGGAATAACCGCTTATTTTCTTCCCTTTTAATAATTACCGATCTGTACCCCTGCTGTTTATTCAACCATATCCCTTTCTTTTCATAAGTAGGGTCTTTAACATAGTTCTCCTCTGCCTCTATTACTTCCTTCCTAATCTTTTCCTCCCAGCTCCTATTTTTCTGTTTGATTTTAGCTACCTGCTTGATCAAAATGCCTCTGACAAACGCTTTTAATGCGTCCCATGTTATATTATCCGGAGCCGTACCTATATTAAATACCAAGAACTCTTTTATATTTATTGGGATTTCTTCTACATCCGTCAATAATTCCAACCAGAATGGGCTAATTCTCCAACCCTCCGCTGTTATTCTTTTTTTTTCCCCTATACTCAATACTATTTTCAATAAAGAGTGATCCGATATCCCTCTAGGCAGATACTCTATATTCCTTACGTCCTGTAGTACTTCCTCATTTCCCAGGGCCAAATCTATTCGGGAGAGTGTCGAATGCGAACTTGAGAAGCAGGAATATTGCTTAGCGTTCACATTCCTCACTCTCCATATATCTATCAGTCCCACTTCCTTCAGGAAGTGACACAGTCTTGTTGACCCTGTCTCTCCCATTTGACTTTTAATGGGAAATCTATCAGTCCATCTATCAAGGACTTCATTGAAGTCCCCTAGTATTATAACTGGAGCCTCCTCCTTATCCACCAGGAAATCCATAAGTTTGTACACCACCTCCATCTTAAACGGGGGCGGTACATAAACACCTGCTAAGACATAAGGTTTATCCTCCAAACTACCATATAAAAAAACATAGCGACCGAATTCATCAATACTGGCCTGTCTGCAAGAGAACCTCACACCCGTACCTATCAACACACTTACTCCTCTCGAGTAAGATGTATAAGTAGAGTGGTACTGATTTTGATACCTCCTATTTTTAAGTTGGGGTATGGTTAATTTTGTTAAATGTGTCTCCTGCAGACAAGCCAATCCGATCCCATGCCTCTCCAACATTGAAAAAACCGCTGCTCGTTTAATTGGGGTCCCCAGGCCTCTTATATTCCAGGAGGCGACATTAAGTATTTTATCCTGCACCATTTAGCATCCAAAAACAATAAAGTAAACGGAGGGGTGAGGATACACTATTCGTGCTCCATCCCCAACCTCCTAAAATATGAGATCCCCATAATTGTGTCATCTTTATAATGTTAACTTCTGAATTAACTACTATTTGTGCACCCTCTATACAGTGTTCAACCTTCAACTTCTTGTAATCCCCTAACACCAAAATTTCTTGATCCAATCCTTCCTCTCTCCCTTCCCACCCATTTCTAATAACCCCCTCCCTCCCCACCCCCCCTGCCCTCCACCTATCTAGGCACTCCCCCAAGGGGGTACTCATGGCCTTCTCACACTCCACCCTACCATCCTTCCCATTCTTCCCTTCCCCACTCTTATGACCTTCTTCTTCCACCAAGAAAAGTGCAGAAACCAGTAGTGATGATAAACAAGTAACAAGAATTACCACAAATTTTGCCCTTATCTCCCCTTCTATCAATATTTCATACCTCATTTAGACCAATCTCATCTCTCTCCCCGTGCTCCCAAAAAAAAAAATACTCAGTAACAAAAAGTGAAGCGTAAGAAATCCCACTTCCCCCTTCACTCCTCCCCCACCCCCCTAATATGTCTATAGTGACTCTTTATTAGCCTCCAACCATAAAACTACATCACCCGGGGATTCAAACAGCTGTGTTCCCCCCAGCGCCGCTATTCGCAAACGCGCTGGGTATAAGAGGGCATATGTGATCCCATGGGACCGTAATGTACGTTTAACCTCTAAGAACTCAGCCCTACGTCTTTGTAATTCTGGCGAGTAATCTGGAAAAAAAGAAATCTTCACATCATTATACATAACGTTGCCCAAGTCCCTTGCCCTACGCATCAATACCACTTTGTCATTATAGTTGAAAAATTTCAGAATCATTGGCCTGGGACGACCCCCTGTAGGTGGGGGCTTGAAAGGGACTCGATGTGCCCTTTCTATTGAAAAAAATGCTGAGAATTTTTCTCTGCCAAACTTTTCTATAAACCATGATTCCAAGAATTTTATAGGATCAGGTCCTTCACTTCCCTCAGGTAGTCCCAGCAACCTTATGTTATCTCTGCGGAGTCTATTTTCTATTTCATCCACTCTGGTATATTGATTGACTAGTTGTTTCCTCATGCTAACAACTTCTTGCTGCACTGGGTGCAAATCATCTTCCATTTGGCTTATCCTTGTTTCTAGCAGTGCTGTTCTTTCTGCTGCTTTTTGCATGTCCTGTCTGATCAGTGAAATCTCCTCCTTCATACTCTTAAACTGGCCGCATAACTCTCCCAATGACTTTTTGCATGCATTAACCGCCTGAAGAACCTCTCTCAAGGTTGGGTCCTCCTCGGCGGGTATAATACTCTTAGCAGAGATTTCCGCTTCCCCATGGGTTACCCCTTGACGTTTACTTGCATTCTTTGTACCTGGTGCGCCAGTAGTATTTAATGCTGAGGATTGGCCCTGGCTTTTTCTGTCCCCTGAGCCCCCCTGTTGCGGCTTCGTATGTGTAGGTTGAGCCAGCGATATCTGTTGCTCTCCCCTTGTTGGAGACTGACCTGATGTGCGAGTGTACCGTTCTAATTTTGCTGCAGCAGCTTGTGCTACTTGTAAGTTCTTTTCTTTTGAGGAGCGAAGATGCTGGGCTCCTTCACTCTCCACTAGCACATGTTCTTCTCCTCGACGCCTCGCCATCTTTTATTCGAGGATAAAAAGAAACAACCCCAGAGGCCAATATTATAGTCCAAAGAATCTTAGAGAAGTTAAGTGAGTGTTCCCCTACCACCTCAAAAGAGATCCAGGGTAAAAGGGAGGGGGGGAAGGGAAGGCAATAATGGAAGGGGGCAAATAAGAAAATCCCGTGTGCTGGGTTGCTAGATAATCAACTGATCAACATCAATCATTTTTCCTTCATTTTAAAAAAAAACGTTATTCAATACCGAGGCCAATGTAAACAGGATATATCTCGCTATACCTCTCTTATGCGATTTCAGAAGAGGAAAAAAAAAAGAAAGATCCCAGCGGTTCAAGCATACACACAGATCTTATACTTTATAGTTCACAAGTCGGGCTGACCATTATTAACCAGCATGGAGTGTTTAGAGATGGTAAAGTATCAGTCCACATTATATATAAGTTGGAGTCTTCCTTAATACGTATCTCTAATGTGTACTTATACAGATCTTCTTACCACTGCGCAGCTAGGACTGGGGTCTGGGGTAGAGGGAACAGGTAGCCCCTTTCGCTGCTGTTGAATATTCTGACTCCTCTTCCTCCGTCCGATCCTCCCATCCCCCCTTCACATACCTCAAGCCTTTGGGGATTTTAATCTCCTCCACTCCACAGCCATATGCAGCTCCTCTCACCACTCTCAGCGTGTCCCCCGAGACCCTCAGTACTCGGCCATAGCGTATCCCGTGGTGTTTCTCATACCGCGAGTCCTTCCGGCTTGACTCGGCGTGCTTCGGCGGGACTCGGCAACTTCCGGCGAACCTCGGAATGCCTCGGCTCCCCTCGGCAAACTCCGAAGTCTCCCCTGTCTCCTCGCTTTATCCGTGCCCCGCCACTCGCCGCTCCGCTCAGCCGCTCAGTCGCTCCATCTCCCCAGCCACTGTGTGCATAGCAATGGAAGCACAGGGAGAGAGCCTGTCAGACCCTCACTCACATCTCCGCGCACACCCGCCGCACCTTACACATCCGGCCACTCCCCCTGTTCAGCCCCCCACACCAGACTCTTATCTGAGCACGCAGCCCAGCTGGTCAGGAAGGGGGTGGGGATGAGCGAGCCCCCCCCCCCGAACCGTACCAAGCCGGATGCTCTCAACATGGGGGGGTGGGTGTTTTGGGGAAGGGGGCGCCCAGCAGCCCCCCCCACCCCAAAGCACCTTGTCCCCATGTTGATGAGGACAAGGGCCTCTTCCCGACACCTCTTCCCAACCGTTCTCTTGCTAGCGGTGGCCCAGTTTTCTCCTTCATCTTCGACATCGCCACCATCGCCTTCTTCTTGTCCCGGTGACCCCGCCCCTTATGCCTATATAAGTGGTCGCGCACCGTGTCCACAGCATTACAACGGGAGAGAGCATGTCAACATCGGAAGAACAGAAGAAGGAAGAAGAAGAAGACGGCGACGACGAAGACGAAGGAGAAAGCCGGGCCACCACTAGCAAAAGAGCGGCAAAAGAGCAGAAGATAGCGGAGGAGCCCGGGCACAAGAAGCTGAGAGCGGGAGATGAACCGGAAAGCACGGAGAAGTCGGAAGAGACCCCCGAAGTCAGAAGAAAACCCCCGGAGCTGCCTAATAAACTACTTTAAAAACCTCTGTAGTGTGTCTTTTTATTGACACTTTTTCCCCCAGGTGAATGGGTAGGGGTACAATGTACCCCATACTTATTCACATAGGGTGGTGGGCTGAGATCTGGGGGCCCCCTTATTAAACCTATTCTGCGGGAAAATCCATTCGTGTGCGCGCAAGTCCGCTCGTTACGAAAGTCCGTCGGACCTCCGCCAAAAGTCAGTCGGGAAGACCGTCGTACCTACTCCGTAGAAAAGTCTGATCGTGTGTATGCTGCATTAGTCATGCACTCCACAAATCTGGCCTTTATGGAAGAGTGCCAAGAAGAAAACCATTGTTGAAAGAAACCCATAAGAAGTCCCATTTGCAGTTTGCAAGAAGCCATGTTGGGGACACAGCAAACATGTGGAAGAAGGTGCTCTGGTCAGATGAGACCAAAATTTAACTTTCTGGCCTAAAAGCAAAACCCTATGTGTGGCAGAAAACTAACACTGCACATCACCCTGAACACACCACCCCCACCGTGAAACATGGTGGTGGCAGCTTCATGTTGTGGAGATGTCGTTCTTCAGCAGGGACAGGAAAGCTGGCCAGAGTTGATGGAAAAATGGATTGAGCCAAATACAGGGCAATCTTAGAAGAAAACCTGTTAGAGACTGCAAAAGACTTGAGACTGGGGCAGAGGTTTACCTTCCAGCAGGACAACAACCCTAAAAATACAGCCAGAGCTACAATGGAGTGATTTAGATCAAAGCATATTCATGTTAGAATGGCCCAGTCAAAGTCCAAACCTACATCTAACTGAGAATCTATGACTTGAAAATTGCTATTCACAAACGCTCTCCATCCAATCTGACAGAGCTTGAGCTATTTTGCAAAGAAAAATGGACAAAAATGTCACTCTCTAGATGTACAAAGCTGGTAGAGACATCCCCAAAAAGACTTGCAGCTGTAATTGCAGTGAAAGGGGGTTCTACAAAGTATTGACTCAGAGGGGCTGAATACAAATGTACACACTTTTCACATATTTATTTGATTTTGAAAACCATTTATCATTTTCCTTTCGCTTCACAATTATGTGCCACTTTGTGTTGGTCTATCACATAAAATCCCAATAACATATGTTTTTGGTTGTAACATGACAAAATGTGGAAAATTTCACGTGATATGAATATTTTTCAAGGCACTGTAGGTCAGTTCCTCCTAAATAAGGCTGGGTATAGATGAGTCAGTTCTTTTTGTTTTACCAGCGGGTTGAACAGAAAAACAGGCCCAATTTCCCCATCATACATTCAAGATGGATTCTCCCCACTGTGTCTTTATATGACTACATTTTTCTAACAGGGTGGTTGAACAGAAGTTGTTCTCTTCAACCACAGTGCCCACACATGGATCGAAATTGGAACTAGCTGAGTTTTGGTCCATCTATAAATAAATAAATAAATAAATCTATGGGCTGCCTAAAAGCTAAAATGAATGTTTAGTGTTTTTTCATATCATGCCTTTTTCTTTTCAATGATAAAGACTACAAAAATGTAAAAACATGTTTTTAGTCATAATATACACTCACCGCCCACCTTATTAGGTGTACCTGTTCAATTGCTCAGTAACAGAAATTGCTAATCAGTCAATCACATGGCAGCAACCCAATTCATTTAGGCATCTAGACATGGTGACGACTTGCTGAAGTTCAAACCAAGCATCAGAATGGGGAAGAAAGGGGATTTAAGTGACTTTGAATGTGGTATGTTTGTTGGTGCCAGATGGGCTGGTCTGAGCCTTTCATAAACTGCTGATCTACTGGGATTTTCACGCACAACCATCTCTCGGGTTTACAGAGAATGGTCTGAAAAAGAGAAAATATCTAGTGAGCAGAAGTTGTGGGGTGAGAGGTAGTCAGGAGTATCGTCTTGTGATACATTGTTGTTACATGCTCTTTTATTTTGAATCACATTGTAAGTGTGCAATCTTAAGGAAACCTATAAAAAATACCTTTTTAGTTCTGGATTGCTTGTGACGAGCAAACCTCTAGATGGATTACATGGAGAGAGCTGACAACACCCATTGCAAGCCACGTGTATAACCCAGGATCATCTGACGGAGTGTATGCAGTGAGCAGACATCATCCATTGACAGATAAGCGTATAACCCAGTATCATCTGGTAAGTGCATTTCCTAGGGATTGTGACACATGCAGTGTGGAGGAGGTGATTGTTTTGAATTACTATCTGCAACGTTTTTTCTGTGATGGACAATCCTACATTTACATCTGCCTCATTTTATATATAAAGTGGACTTCATACTTATTTAACTATTTTAGTGAACTTTTAACAAATCCTAAAACATTTGGATTATTTTAGCGCTGCTAATGTTATGGTATTTGTTGCTGTGACATATTTCTGCTTTAGTGTTTTATTATTATAGTAGCTGCTCTTGTTATATTAAAATAACACACTTTCCATGAGCACTGAGGGAGAGATACCAACTGAGTGTTAAAGTATTTCTCATTTTTCTGCCAGTTGTATGGAGGAAAAGGCCTTGTTAATGGAGAGGAGAGGATGCAGAGGAAAATGGGCAGACAAGATGATATAAAGGCAACAATAACGGAAATAACCACTTGTTACAACCAAGGTATGCAGAATACCATCTCTGAATGCAAAACACATCGAACCTTGAAGCAGAAGGGCTACAGCAGCAGAAGACCACACACACTGGGTGCCACTCCTGTCAGCTAAGAACTAGAAACTGAAGCTACAATTTGCACAGGCTCACCAACATTGGACAATAGAAGATTGGAAAACGTTGCCTGGTCTGATGAGTTTTGATTTCAGCTAGGAGATTCAGATAATAGGGGCAAAATTTGGTGTAAACAACATGAAAGCATGGATCCATCCTGCCTTGTATCAACAGTTCAGGCTGGTGGTGGTGGTGTAATGCCATGGGGGATATTTTCTTGGCAAATTTTGGACCACTTAGTACCAATTGAGCATTGTTTTAATGCCACGGCCTATCCGAGTATTGTTGCTGACCATGTCCATCCCTTTATGACTACAGTGTACCCATCTTTTGATGGGTACTTCCAACAGGATATTGCACCATGTCACAAAGCTCAAATCATATTAAACTGGTTTCTTGAACATAACAATGAGGCCACTGTACTCCAATGGCCTCCACAGTCACCAGTTCTCAATCCCACAGAACACCTTTGGGATGTGGTGGAACGGGAGATTCACATCATGGGAGTGCAGCCGACAAATCTGCAGCAACTGCGTGATGCTTTCATGTCAATATGGACCGAAACCTCTGAGGAATGTTTCCAACACCTTGTTGAATCTATGCCATTGAGAATTAAGACAGTTCTGAAGGCAGAAGGAGGTCCAACCCAGTACTAGCAAGGTGTACTTAACCACTTAAGCCCCAGACCATTTGGCTGGCCAAAGACCAGAGCACTTTTTGCAATTCGGCACTGCATCGCTTTAACTGACAATTGCGCAGTCGTGCGACGTGGCTCCCAAACAAAATTGATGTCCTTTGTTTCCCACAAATAGAGCTTTCTTTTGGTGGTATTTGATCACCTCTGCGGTTTTTATTTTTTGCGCTATAAACAAAAAAATAGCGTCAATTTAAAAAAAACGCATTGTTTTTTACTTTTTGCTATAATAAATATCCCCAAAAAATATATATAGAGACAAATTAGCTGGGAAGTCCTATAACATTATTGTAGCAGCACTGTCTTCTATTTCAGACTCCCCCAGACACCCCCAAACCCCTGGTGAGGTTGATCCACTCTATCTGTACTGCCATGCACTGGACAATTGTCTTTCACTGGAAAACCCCAGTGGTCCCATTTGCACAGGTTATGTCGCGCATAGACCATATGATGCTAGCCGGAAAAAAAATTCACAAACTACACGATACTATTCCTGCATTTGATGCAAAATGGAATCCCTGGATTATACTCAGACTTCAAGATTGACCACATTCCCCTTTTCCCCTTTTTTTTAACTTTTCTCTTTTAGACAGTTTTCTTTTCTTGTTGACACACCCTTCTAGTCTAATGTTCTCCATGTATATGCTTTCATCTAACGTATATCAAAGATTTTTATATGTTTATGTAATAAACACTATGATGAAAATGTATTGTATACAATGTACGGTTAACTCTATGTTATGGCTTCTATATAAAAGGACGTTGTCATTCTTTTCTGTATGGAAATTCTGTTACTTTCAATAAAAGCTTTTGAAAAAAATAAAAAATAATATACGGTATTTATGGCCCAGAGCCCTCTGACCGATACGGATAAGGATGACAAACAAGGTTAACACAAACTCGCTTACTTGAACCGGACCTGAAAGTGTGCCCTGGCCTAACGTAGGGTATACCAAAATAAGGGGGCATACCCTTGATAGAGAAATGAGTAATAAATGAAATGAAAATGAAATGGAGTGAAATGAGTACTCGCCCGGGAGTACAATGCTTGAGAAATGCCCTGACAGGGGATGGGTGGGTGGGTATCGCGCACCGGAACCGACGAGGGAGCCAGGCGAACGGGCTGGTTATATACTCCACCGGGCTCCACCCATAATTCCAGGCCACCATACTGGCCTTTCCATTTATGGCCCAGAGCCCTCTGACCGATACGGATAAGGATGACAAACAAGGTTAACACAAACTCGCTTACTTGAACCGGACCTGAAAGTGTGCCCTGGCCTAACGTAGGGTATACCAAAATAAGGGGGCAAAAACATACAGGTAGGGAATGCCTTTATTGATTCGAGTTTGTTACTGGGTGAGCTTGACGAAGGCCTGGGCCAACTCTACTTGCGGATTGGGTATGTAACGGGCGAAACAGGCGGACTTCCACCTACCCAACTTTTTGATAACGTGGACCGGGACCCCTTGGCGGGAGGCAGTTGAAGCCGCTCCGATCCGAAATGAATGTCCGGAGTAGTGAGCCGGATTGAGGTGAAGGATGCCCAGGAGTATCCTGACATGCTCCATGAACTGGGCTGCGTTCAGTGGCTTACCGTGGAATGGCAGAAGCGGGCCAGTTCCTGGTTGATCGGCCAGAAGGGTCAACAAGCGGGTGAGCATGGCGACCGGGCACCAGCGGTTGTTAGTTTTATAAAAATGTATGTCCGTCCCCGGGCCAAGCTGCTGCGTCTTGGATACTGCTATATGTAGGATGAAATGGTCTCCGTGCCTGACCAGGTGGTGCTTGCATAGCGTGCGAGCTGAGGGGCTACTGGAGGTAAACTCGCCTGGCCGCAAGAAGCCGTAGAAGGCCAGGTGTATGGCTGCTTGTATAATGGTACTAGTGTGGAGTCCGAAAGGTGCAGTGGCCAGAATATCGGACATGTTTCTGAAAACGTCTCCTGTGATAGGCAGGCGTTTGAGGGAGGCCGCAGGCTGGCGTTTCTGGATGCCACGCATGACGGCCCGAATGGCGTGAAAAGTGAACAAGGAGGGTTCAGCAGGGTCCTGGAGGGACGTAAAATGTTGTACCCCGGCCAGGTATAGTCGGATCGTGTTGAAGGATAACGCCAAGTCCGAGTGGCAATGGGCAATGAAGGCCAGAACTTGCTTGACCCGGGAGGTCTCTGTGGAGTGAGATGTTTAAGAAACGGTTAAAGGCCCTCCAGGCTGTTTGGTAGGCCTTGCGGGTATTGTCTGCGAGGGAGTGATTGATGAGTTGAGTCGCGGCTACTAGGTGAGGGGTTAATCCAGGGTCAGTTGAGACCAGTCCGGGATAACTGCTGACGTTGGTCCGGCTCCGGGCACCTGATCAAAAAAGGAAACTAAGTTAAAGCGGGAGAGGGCGTCCGCTGCCCGATTACATTTACCGGGGATAAAGGCACAATGAACATTAAATTGAAACAATAACGAGAGCTGGACCAGTCGCCGCAGGAAGGACATAATCTCCAGAGACTTGGACCTGCCTTTGTTAATGATTTCCGCAGTGGCGAGATTGTCCGTTGAAAAGGTCACTGTTTGACCGGACCAACTGCGGCCCCACGTATGGGCAGCGGCTACGATGGGGTACAACTCGAATAGGGAGGACGTCTCGGTGAAGCCCGGAATAGCCAGTATCTGAGGAGGCCAAGGGGCTGCGAGCCAGAGGTGGCCAAAAATTGCCGCAAAACCCGTGGAGGCCGCTGCGTCGGTCACGACCTGCGGTGAGGAGGAAGACACGGAGGGAATGAACAGGGACACACCATTCCAGGATGTCAGGAATTCCTCCCACATGGCAAGATCTGCTATAGCTGTGGGGTCCAGGCTGAGGATATGCTCCGGGTCTTGTGAATGAGACAGTAGGACTAACAGGCGTGATATGAAAGCGCGACCTTGAGGGATGATGCGCATGGCAAAATTAAGCATACCGAGAAGGGACTGTAACTGCCTCTTGGTACAAGTTCTGGTGCGGGTGAAGTCCCTCATGACCGACCTGATGCGGCTTAGTTTATCCGGGGGGAGGCTGGCCTGCATAGTGCTGGTATTTAAGCTGACCCCGAGGAAGGTGATTGCCTGCGCAGGGCCCTCCACCTTGTGCTCAGCAATCGGGACGTCAAGGTTATTGAAGACCACCCTTAGTTTATCCAAATCCCCTGGAAGGGAGCCAGGTGACTCGACCAGCAGGAAGTCATCCAAATAGTGTATGACTCCCTGGCACTGGGCTACGTGCAGCAAGATCCATTCGAGAGCCTGCGCAAACGAGTCGAAGAGCCAGGGGCTACTCTTGGACCCGAAGGTTAGCTTAGTGGCAAAATAGTAGAGCTCCCTCCATTTGATGCCATGCCAGCACCAGAGAGTTGGATGGATAGGAAGGAGCTTGAAGGCGTCCGAGATGTCGGCCTTGGAGAGCCATGTTCCTGTGCCTGACTTGAGAATGGCCTGGATGGCCATGTCTACGGACGCGTATTTAAGGGAGAACTCCTCAGAGGGGATAAGAGAATTGAGACTGGGGACAGAGGAAGAATAAGGCGCTGACAAATCGTAGACCAACCTAAGTTTATTTGAGAACTTGCCCTTGACAAGCCCAATAGGGCTGACTCGCCAGGTGTTAAATGGGGGCTTCGTGAAAGGGCCTATGATGAAATCCCGGTCTAGCTCTGCCTGTAATAGCTGGTCGATGGCTTGTACGTCGGTGGCTGCTGACCGCAGGTTCTGGCACTCGTGTGTAAGGTGAGGGAGGGAAATAAGTCCTGTATGAAAGCCCTGCGTAAAGCCCTGAACTAGGTAGGTGGCAAGTGAGGGGGTGGGGTGATTGGCGAGGTAGACACTGAGCCACGACACGTTGACCCGGCTTAGTCACGATTTTCTAGCCTGCTTGACCTCGCACATGAGCCTGGGATGAGCTCTATTACATCGTGAGCATACATGGAGCAGCCTGCACTGGCTGAAATTGCACGACCCGCTGTTGTAGTTGTTACAGATGGCTGCGCCTCCCAAGGTCTTGACCGGGCGCCCCAGTTTATCTGTCTGCGGCAGGCGTACTGGTGCCGGTAGGGCCTGGGCAGTACCTGAGGTCGATGGACCGTCTACGGGCGGGGTTGCCACTGAGCTGGCACACCAAGTCGCGGTGTGAGTAGCCGACTGGCAAATGGCACAAAGAGGAGACCGCAGCCCTGCGAAGTGTCGGCAGAACAACTCGGTGTCCAAGACACTCCAATCCGTAGGTATCTGAAATTGAGAGAGCCTGGCGGCCGCCTTAGCGGAGAAGGAGCGGTGATAGTCATAAAATGCAAAACCGCCGTATTTGTACCCCAGGTCAACTACTACGTGGAGGTAACGATCCAGTTCCTCCCTCCTGCCGGGGGAGGCCGAGCAGATGACATCCCTCAGCATGCCGAAGGCCAAGGTGAACTCGGTGACTGAAAGCTTCCTGTCCAGCCTGGGGTCTTTGGCTTTGAGGACCACCGACACGTCCCCCCAAGTGTAAGCTTTATTTTCTGCCAGCTCATGAATGGATATCAGGAGCGAAGCCAGATTGACGTCCTTTCCCTCTAGGATGTCCTTCCTGATGTTGGCTGATATTAAATGAGAAGGGTACACTACTGGTGTACACCCGGGGGTACCTGCGCTGGTGTTCTCCACTGCTTGTGAAGCTGGTATAGGAGGAGAAACGACTGGGCGGGTCTCGAGGAGGGCCACCCGACTCTGAACTTCTGACATTGAGGTCGTCAGGGATGACACCAGCGTGTGAAGCTGCGTGATGGAAGCAGCGATAGAACCCAGGGAGGCCTGCTGGGCACTATCCTCAACCGCGGCTGGGGGAGGAAAGAGGAGCCCGAAAAGCTCGGCCTTTCTGGCTGTAGCTGGGAAGGGTACACCCCTACGCCTCAACTCGGCCGTCAGCCTGGGGATGGTCCATGTTCTGAAGGACCTTTGGCTACCGCTCTCTGAGACGAGAGATGGAGACAACGGAGCCGTGTAGTCCTCGCTGCCAGCCTGGGACATGGTGGCAAAATCCAGGCTTGGTGAGCCTATTAATCCCTGGGACCGGGTTTTTCTCCTATACGAAACCTAAGAAGGCACCGTCCGACCCGGTGCAGGTTGGACCTACTGAAAACTCGACTGATCTGAGGAGATGAAGGTAAGTTTTGTATGAGACTCCTATACCTGCAGAGAGATGTCTAGCTAAATCGTGGAGGTAAGACTGGAAAATGTGAAGAAAGACATAACTGAAACGAGCTGCATAATGAAACGAGCAGACAACCGAATTTAGAATAACGTGCCTATGGCGACCGAGACGTGACTTGGTTGCGTCGTAGATGCAAGATTTCCTTTTCCCTTCCCTTCCCCGTTTTTTTTATTTTTTTTTTTTTTCCTTTCCAACGCAAATGCGCATAGAACGTGGGGCTTAAGCGGAGGTGGACCCGCCACGTGGAGCTCAGGCGGAGGTGGAGCCCGCCACGTGGAGCTCAGGCAGGGGAGGGGGGGGGGGCTGCCGCGTGGAGCTCGGGCGGGGGGTGAACCCCGCCACGTGGAGCTCAGGCAGGGGAGAGGGGGGGGGGATCTGCCGCGTGGAGCTCAGGCGGAGGTGGAGCCCGCCACGTGGAGCTCAGGCAGGGGAGGGGAGGGGGGGGGGGCCTGCCGCGTGGAGCTCAGGCGAGGGGTGAACCCCGCCGCGTGGAGCTCAGGCAGGGGAGAGGGGGGGGGGGATCTGCCGCGTGGAGCTCAGGCGGAGGTGGAGCCCGCCACGTGGAGCTCAGGCAGGGGGGGGGGGGACCCTGCCACGTGAAGCTCAGGCGAGGGGTGAACCCCGCCACGTGGAGCTCAGGCAGGGGGGGGGAGGGGACCCCGCCGCGTGGAGCTCAGGCAGGGGGGGGGGGGACCCTGCCACGTGGAGCTCAGGCAAAAAAGGGGGGGGTACTGAAATGAGGCGTGCAGCTGGGCGCACCAGAACGAATCGATGCATGAGGAATGCGATGGGATTCGAATTGGAGCGTAATAAGTGACAGAAATGATATGCCATGACAAAGACTAGAAACAAGGACCATGCTTGGACCTGCGAGTGACTCAGTCTCTGGAGCATGTACAGAAATGAGGCCAACCTTGGGGCACTTCGAAGCGAATCGGTGCGTTAGAGATGCGACGGGATTCGAATCGGAGCGCGGTAAGTGGCAGAAATGATAACATGGTTAGAAATGGCAGAAAATGAAATGATCCGACATCACCGACTGACATGATTGAAGTGACTGAAATGATTGACATGAAATGAAATGACATGACGGACATAGTACAAACGGTATGACATGATTTTTTTTTCTTTTTTTTTTTTGGTTTTTGAACAACCTGAGATTGACATTGGCCGGACTGCTCAATTTAGCGCGACAAGCAGACGGCTGTGATTTCGAGATGGTTCGATCGGTTCGAACACAACAAAAGAGTCGTTCGGTTTAGCAATGACGTGCTACGAAACGAAGTGCCTGTTGGCACGAACGACATGTACCGAAAAGGTGACAACGACTTCTACGAAGAAGGGGTAGTGACATTGAGGTACCGAATACAAGTGTCGCGGTTAAGCCGTTCGTGTGACCTAGAGTGAGTGGTTCGTGAGTTCAGGAATCTAGTTTACGTGACTTAATAACACATGAAACGAAAAGGGTGCCGAAGCCCTACCTGCGACAGCCGGCCCAGACGTGTTGTACGACAACGGAAACTTTCGATTAGAGTATAGCGACTCAGACGGCGACCAGACGGACGCTGACGAACGACAAGGCTTTGTCGACACGAGGCGGACGAAAACGTAGGAACTCACGAACCCGGCTCACTGTAAAGTCACGTGGATAGTCGGCCCTTGATTTCTGACGTATCAGATATCGCGCACCGGAACCGACGAGGGAGCCAGGCGAACGGGCTGGTTATATACTCCACCGGGCTCCACCCATAATTCCAGGCCACCATACTGGCCTTTCCATATATATATATATATATATATATATATATATATATATAAATTTCCTCAGTTTAGACCGATACGTATTCTTCTACATGTTTTTGGTAACAAAAAATCTCAATAAGCGCTTATTGATTGGTTTACGCAAAAATTATAGCGTCTACAAAATAGGGGATAGTTTTATGCCATTTTTATTATAAATTAGTTTTTTTACTAATAATGGCGGTGATAAGCCATTTTATTGGGACTGTGACATTATGGCGGACACATTCTTCCTCTCTGTGAGACGATCGCGGGTATCGCAGCGGACATCGAGTCAGCAGGACCCGCGATCACGCTCTCACAGAGCCCTTTAAGCCGCCTCATAAAGGTCAACGTACAGATACGTGATTCTGCCTGTACGTGCCCTTCTGCCATAGTATAGCTGCGTGAAGCGGTCGGGAAGCAGTTAATAAAGTGGCCGGGGAGTGTACACTATATACAGTATGTCATTGCGTATGAATATTTAGTATTTTCTCATGCAGTCAACTGGTAAAGCTCTCTTTTTTTGTGTTTAAGAGTATCCTCTTCTGAGCCCATTGTTTACAAATCTCACTAGCTCAAGCTGAAGCATATGCACAAAAGTGTATGACTGTATGCCTAGGCAAAGCCTTTTTTTTTGGATAGTTTTCCATTGAGAGGGGGAAAAGTTGGTCGTTCTGTAAAGTTCCTAATGCTGTCTAAGCCCTTGTACACACGGTCGGACATTCCGACAACCAAATCCGTCTGATCTTGTCCGTCGGATTTTGTCAGACGGATCTTGTCCGAAACTGTTGCATACACACGGTCGGACAAAGTTGTCGGAAAATCCGATCTTTTAGAACATGATGATGGGACTACGTTCAGGCTAGTAGCCAATAGCTTTGATGTAGGAATTTGATCTGAGCATGCGTGGCACTTTGTCCGATCGGAATTCTCTACACGTGATCGGAGTATGTCCGATCGGAGCAGTTTGTCGGAAAATATTTCCGGAAAGTTGGAAAATTTGGTCCGACGGATATTCCGACGGAAACAGTCCGATGCATACCACACACAGTCGGAATATCCGACAAAACGCTCCGATCGGACACATTCCGACTGAATCTCCGACTGTGTGTACAAGGGCTTAGTCCCTCGTTGTAGAGATTTACTCTTCTATCTGTACTGGTGATTATTGTCATCAAGAAATAAAGTGAGAGGAAATCCAAAATTTGCACTCTGGGACAGGGTGTCAAAGCAAATTTTCCCAGTGATACACAGGAGGAAATGGCCATGTGACTGCAGGCTCTTCTCTTCTACCCTATGGTCTTGGAGAAAATGTTTTAAAGGAGCTGGTCGTGGAACTTGGATGATATGGAGAATCAGCCTTGACACTGCAGGGATCTTCTGTCCAGGGTATACCCACAGAGGAGGTAAAGAACACATCTGTGTTATACGTCTGTTGATTCACTACTAGACCCATCTGGAGTCTATCTTTAAGGTGAGAGGCTAGCACACAGGGTGTGGATTGGAGAAGGATAATTACAAGTTATCATTTTATCTTCAATGGGACTCTTTCTTCTTCCTTTTGCTTCACTTTTTTGCACCTATTTTTATTTTTTTATAAGAGACTATTGCATAGTACCTTGAGATATTTTAGAAAACACTTTATTCTTGGATCACCTATCCTTGTATTTCCTGGCTTAAAATTTATTTGAAGCCATTGTTTTGCACATTTGGGAAGTGAGATATTGTTGGCACTTTATGATTAGCACTTTATATCAAGGGATTGCTTTAGAGTTATTTAGCGCTGCTTCACTGTATTTTACTTTAAAAAAAATTATCTGGTAGGGGTTTTAATCCTTCCCTACTCTATCCAAAATGAAAAAATTACTTTTGGCTATACACTTTAAAAAAGTATTAAACCAGAAAGCAAGCATTAATTATACTGCAGCTTAGCTGTAGGCGGGGCCTGGGCAGCATCGCTTGTGACCATAGCGAGCAGCCGGGTTACCCTACATGTTGTACCAGTTTCCAGGGCAAACAGACTTTTCAGCCCAAATTGTACTCCCCTGTGTGAGGATGGTGGCTGGAGACTGTACCCCTCCTGGCGATGTCTGTTCAACACCTCCCTCCCAATGGTATCTACATGCTGGTCCCACTCGTTTCATTTGGTAACCGTTTGGCTATGTTTTGACTACGTTTACTATTTGTACCATTTTTATCACTATATTAAAAGGTGGGATTTTTACTGCATTTTCTGTCTGATTCATGATTCCTGACAGAAAGTTTCCCTTTAAAAAATAAATTTAAGTGGCTTTACCAAGTGGATAAGTAGTCGATGTTTATGTTTACGTTTCCCTGATTGTTATTATTTTAATTGTTAACTGTAGTTTTAAGGTACTATTGTGTTTTTTTTTTTAAAACAAAGAACAATAGCAAGTAAAGAGTGACAAATTTCACACCTCCCTGCCCCTCAAGTTCCTTAGGCAAGTGCCTACCTTGTTTATTTAATCAATTAACTAAACAGTGACTAGAGGGCAGTACATTACCTGTACAGTTTCCTTTGGGGTAAGTGATTGTCAGTCGGTCTCTGTCATTGATGAATCCATTATTACATGCACAGTAGTAGAATCCATTATGTGCTTCTACACAGGCAGAATCCTTAGGACAGTCATCTGAAGTTGAGCATTGTTCAAAATGAATGGCCTCTGTAGGTATGTACCGTTTTCCTGCAACACCAAAGAGAAGTAAGCACAACATTATTTACAGTATTATTTGTTTCATATTGAATATATTTCTTGTCCATTGTCTCTCTATTAAAGGGTTAGTCCACACATGGAAAAGGGGCCCTCTTGAATGTCATGGTGAGAGAGAAGACCAGAGAAGTCAGGCATAGAAATAATCACTCCAGAGGTGGACTGGATTTATTAAAAGAATAGGGAATGTTCATTTAGCCAGGGTTTTCTGTTAGAAATGACAGGGCTCCCGTACAGCCTACCTGTTAAAAATGATATTATGGGAATGGGTGGCCATTGTTTTTGAGCCTGGTTGGCTTAATTTCTCCATGATTCCTCCCCCACTAGGTGGTGTTGCGGTGGTGGCCATCTGTGGTGCCTCTCCTCTTCCGCTTCAGGGATTTGTTATTGGGGCTGAGTTTCCTTGTGGGGAGTGGTTGGGGTGGGCTCAGGCAATGTGAACATACATGGTGGCGTGTTTTTCATCTGCATTCAGGAAGTGAAGTTGCACGCCACCAAGAAGTGAGGGGTATATAAGGGGAGGACCGCTAATAAGGGGGTACAGAACAAAATAGATTACAGCGCACAGATACACGTATTCAGGTGTTTTAAATTTATATGTAATTCTTGTATGTGTGCGCTGTAATCTATTTTGTTCTGTTTGCGGTCTTAGCCCTTGTACACACAGTCGCACATTCCGACGGAAAATGTCCAATCGGACTGTGTTGTCGGATAATCCGACCGTGTGTGGGCTCCATCTGCCTTTTTCCGTTGGAATGTCCGACCAACAAAGTTTGAGAGCTGGATATAAAATTTTCCGACAACATGATCCAATCGGACTTTGTCCAATCGTTTGTAGAGAATTCGGATCGGACAAAGTGCCACGCATGCTCAGATCAAATTACGAGACCAAAGCTATTGGCTACTAGCCTGAACGTAGTCCCATCGTAACGAACCAACGTCATCACGCTCTGAACAATCGGATTTTCCGACAACTTTGTCCAACCGTGTGTATGCAAGACCAGTTTCGGACAAAATCTGTCGGAAAAAATCCGACGGATTTTGTGGTCGGAATGTCCAAACGTGTATATAAGGGCTTACAGCAGCACCATTTTGAATGTAAATGCATTTTTAGGGTTTGCCCCCAAGTTTGTTGTTTGTACATTGTAAGGGTCTTGACCACATCCCTTGGGCCAGACCACACCATCCCCCCTTAATTACCTCTTATTAGTGTGCACCTGTGTTATAGGAGGAGTCCTTATAGAGCTCCCATAAAGAGGAGTTTGTCTCCCATGGTTGAAACGCAGGAGCTTTCATTCTATGAATACTGTGGGAGCTATTGATAATGGAGTACTTTGATGCCATATTGGGCTTAGCACTATATGGCCATATGGTGTAACGAAATCCCAATATTTTTGACTATGTTCAGGTGTTTTAAATAGCCTAGTAGGATTTAAATGTCATTTTTAATGTATGCACTGTAATCTATTTTGTTCTGTTTGCGGTCTTATAGCAGCACCATCTTGAATGTAAATGCATTTTTAGGGTGTGACCCCCAAGTCTGTTGTTAATAAGGGGGTGCAGGCTTCATCAGCAGCTGAAAGCAGGCAGGGCGGATAAGAGGGGAAGTTGTCTTTCAGGCTGCAGAGCTATACAGGGGATCGGTTCCAATAATTGTCCCCTCTGCAGCATTGATTAACTCCTTCTGTTCACAATTCGATTTGCTCCTCATACAGGTAGGCCTGGCTGTACGCCCTTATCAGTAGCCCTGCACTTAGCAATGGGAATGTGTTAACTTTAATCACGCAAGGCAACAAGGTCACATACATGCATGTCATCCCTCAATTACTATGCACCTCCATTGTTCCATTCAGACACATATATCCCAACTGTCCCTGATTTTGAGGGACTGTTCCTGATTTGGAACAAAATCCCTCATTACTCCTCATTTGTCCCTCATTTTGGTCTTATCTATATACAGTGGAACCTCAGATTGCGAGTAACGAGGTTAATGAGCGTTTTGCAATATGAGCAATTTTTTTTTAAAATCCTGACCCGGTTTGCAAGTGTTGTCTCACAAAACGAGCAGGATTCAAGCCTCTGCAGTGTGTAGTACCGCATTTGGCCAGAGGTGCGGAGGCAACGGTGACACGCGGAGCCGCTTGGAAATACTGGAAAATAATGAGAGACCACTCGGAAACACTCGGAAACTGAGTATTTCTGAGCCTTTCCGGGGGTTTCCGAGCAGTCTCTGAGTATTTCGGAGTCTCTCCAGCGCCCCCCCCACCCCTGGCCACATGAGGTATTGCATGCAATAGAAGTCAATGTGGAACGAATTATCTTTGTTTCCATTTACTTCTATGGGGAAACTCACGTTTATATGCGTGTTCTTTGGATTACAACTATTCTCCTGGAACGGATTATGCTCGTAATCCAAGGTTCCACTGTAGTTGTATATAAAATGTCCTTTTTATCTTTCAAAAAGTGTTTCCCAGTGCTAAACCTTTCATCCAATTTCTAAATTGCTGCATGTGTAAGTTTCAAAAGCCAATATAAAAGAATAGTAGTGGTAAAAAAGAAGCAATTGTGGGTTTTACTAATCATTTTTATTGAATAATTGTCCTTTAAGGGGGCGTGACAGAGGGTGTGTCCTATGCTTACATAGATGTCCCTCATTCCCATCTCAAAAAGTTGGGAGGTATGCATACATATACTGTACAAACCTTCTCTAACCGGTTCCCGACCAGCTGCCACAGTTATACTGCGGCAGGATGGCTCCACTGAGTGAGCCACCGTAACTGTACATTGTCCCGTTAAGATGTTGTAGGAGCATGCGCGCCTGCAGCGTGTCTGCAGAGCCTATGCGAGTGCCCGATGGGCGCAATGACCACCGGGCACCCGCGATCGCTCGTGACAGTAAACACAAATCCCGGTTCTCTCAGGGGAGAGGAGGCGATCATGTGTTTATACTAAGTATGAACACCGATCGGTCTCCTCCCCTAGTAAGTCCTACCCCCCCCCAGTTAGAACACACATAGGGAACACAGTTAATCCCTTGATCACCCCCTAGTGTTAACCCCTTCCCTGCCAGTGACATGTATACAGTAATCAGGGCATTTTTATACCACTGATCGTTGTATAAATGTCACTAGTCCCAAAAATGGGTCAAAAGTGTCCGATCTGTCCTCCGCAATATCACAGTCCCGATAAAAATCTCTGATCACCATTACTAGTAAAAAAAAAAAATATTAATAATAATAATAATAATAAAAATGGCATAAATCTATCCCCTATTTTGCACACACTATAACTTTTGCGCAAATCAATCAATATACGCTTATTGTGATTTTTTTACCAAAATATGTAGAAGAATACATATTGGCCTAAACGGAGGAAAAACATTTTTTTCTTTTCTAAATTAGGGATATTTATTATAGCAAAAAGTAAAAGATATTGCGTTTTTTTTCATAATTGTCGCTCTTCTTTTGTTTATAGCGAAAAAAAATAAAAAATGCAGAGGTGATCAAATACCACCAAAAGAAAGAGTCGCATGACCGCACAAATGTCAGTTAAAGCGATGCAGTGCCGTATCACAAAAAAATGGCCTGGTCAGGAAAGGGGTAAATTCTTCTGGAGCTGAAGCGTTTAATTAAGAAATCTACCCCGTGACACAAGAAAATGTTAGGTGATATAGCTGTCTACAATCCACCAAAAACTAAAATATCATACATGAATAGTCTGATCCTTCAAAGCTGAGATTTGTTCTGCATGTAAAAATGCAATTTTGGTAGCTCCCTCTTTTATTTTTCTCTATTAATATTTTTAATTGAAATTTTAAAATAAAATAAAGGTACGGTATATGTCAGGATTAACAATCAGGGTTGGACTATATCCAGCATATCAAGCAATGATTGTCAAAGAGAAGACTAACTAGAAAAAAACAATTGTATAACAGCCATACAGAGATATAAACGCTATACAGCTTACATTTGCAGAAAAAGTATGTCCTTTTTGTCAGGCTATCCTTCATTTAACCACAATTTCCACCTTTAATTGAAACTGGGATCTGCTGGTTAATTCTTTGTATGTGCTTTTGGTGATCTATACTGCCTTCAATTTCTTTACCTCTTTCCATATCACAGTGCTGTTTATTTTACTTTCTTATTGTCTATACCTAAATTATGAGCTGTTCCTATCTTTACGGCTCTGACCTTTCTGCTCTCTTGCTGTGTCTTGTAGTGAGCCTTGGTGTGAGAAGTTCATTCTGTTAGCCATGTGTTCCTCCTATGCAATCCTGACTAATTAACCACTTGAAAACTGGGCACTTAAACCCCCCTCCTGCCCAGACCAATTTTCAGCTTTCGGTTCTCTCACACTTTGAATGACAATTACTCAGTCATGCAACACTGTACCCAAATTAATGTTGTGGCCTTTTTTTCCCACAAATACAGCTTTCTTTTGGTGGTATTTGATCACCTCTGGGCTTTTTATTTTTTGTGCAATAAATGAAAAAAGACCGAAAAAAAAAAAAAAAAAAAAAACACATTTTTCTTTGTTTCTGTGATAAAATTTTGCAAATTATTATTTTTTCTTCATAAATTTTGGCCACAATTTATACTGCTACATATCTTTGGTACAAATAACCCAAATTAGTGGATATTATTTGGTTTTTGTGAAAGTTAGAGATTCTACAAGCTGTGGTGCAAATCATACAAAATTTATCACATCTGATGTACTGTTGGCCGATCTCATTTCTTGCGACCAAGCCAATAAAAGTACAAATACCCCCCAAATGACCCCTTTTTTGAAAGTAGACATTCCAAGGTATTTAGTAAGAGGAATGGTGAGCTTTTTGATGTTGTCATTTTTTCCCACAATTCTTTGCAAAATGAAGATTTTTTATTTTTTATTTTTTCCACAAAATTGTCATTGTAATAGGTTATTTCTCTCACTTGGCATGTGTATACCACAAATAATGCCCCAAAATAAATTCTGCTACTCCTCCTGAGTATTATGATACCACGTGTGGGACTTTTCCACAGCCTGGCCACTTAGAGAGGCCCAACATGCAGGGAGCCCTGTCACGTGTTCTAGGAGCATAAATGACACATCTAACTTGTTGACTACCTATTACACTTTTGAAGGCCCTGGAGTACCAGGACAATGACACGTGACACCGAAGTGGCACTGATGACAGATGGCACTGATACGTGGCACTGAAGACAGATGCCACTAATAGGTGGCACTGATGACAGATGGCACTAATATTGTGACACTGATGACAGATGGTACTTATACGTGGCACTGATGACGCGTGGCACTAATACGTGGCACTGATGACACATGGCACTAATATGTGGCACTGATGACAGATGGCACAAATACGTGGCACTGATTACACGTGACACTGATGACAGATGGCACTGATACCTGGCATTGATGACACGTAAAAACTGATAACAGATGGCACGTGACACTGACAGGTGGCACTGATGACAGATGGCACTGATTCATGGCACTGATGACAGATGGCACTAATTTGTGGCACTGATGACACGTGACACTGATATGGCACTGATGACAGATGGCACTATGTGGCACTGATGACATGTGGCACTGATGACAGATGGCACTATGTGGCACTGATGACAGATGGCACTTATACATGGCACTGATGACAGATGGCACTTATATGTGACACTGGGGACAGATGGCACTGACGACAGCTGGCACTGGGGACAGATGGCACTGATGACAGGTGGCACTGGGGACAGATGGCACTGGGGACAGGTGGCACTGGGGGCAGATGTCACTGACAGGTGGCAGTGGGGGCATCTCTCTTAGCGGTTCATCTCTCCCTCCTCACATGCTGTCTCTGTGTGAGGAGGGAGAGCTGGCGATGAGAGATGATCTCATATGTTTACATGATCTCATATGTTTACATGGCGCACAGAGGGGAAGTAAACAGGAGGACATCCAGGGACACCCTCCCGGCAGTTAACATCCACGCTGTAGCCGTCTTTTGACTATAGTGCGGGCGTGAAGTGGTTAATTGGCAATACCCCCACCAAATTCAGTATAAATTCAAGCCTTACGTAGGGGATGCACAGGCAGGAGTTTGCACAGGCTGGGATTGCATTGACAACTATCATCTTAGATAAAGTATTCATATTGGATTAAGTATTGCACTTCCACTCAGCACTTCAGCACAAAGCAAAAATACACAACAGACTTCTGCAGAACAATACCAGAAGCCTCAAAAAACGTAGCCGTGCTCTTGAGCGTCTGTGGCATAAAACTAAGTCACAGCAAGATTTCACCCAATATAAATCTGCCCTCCAAAAGTACCATTCCTGCCTGCACGCTGCCAAACAGACCTACTTTATCACTCTCATTAACACCCTCTCACGCAGTCTCCTCAACTCTTTTCTACCTTTACCACTGTACTTCGTCCTCCATTACCCCCACCCACTAACTTACTCACTGCCCAGGAGATTGCTAATCACTTCAAAAATAAGATTGAGACAATTTGTCTCGAGATCTCTGCTCTACAGACATCTTCCCTCACCTTAAGCCCCGTACACACGAGCGGACTTTTCAACATCCAAAGTCCGTCAGACCGAGTCCGTCAGACTATCCGATCGTGTGTGGGCTGCAACGGACTTTAGCTTCGCAAAAGTCTGACGGACTTTAGAAATGAAGCATGCTTCAAATTTTCCCGACGGAACTCCGCCGGACCCGGTCCCCTTCGAAAAATCCGCTCGTGTGTATGCTACTCCGACGGACTAAAACCGACGCTAGGGCAGCTATTGGCTACTGGCTATGAACTTCCTTATTCGAGTCGGGTCGTACGTCATCACGTTTGAATCCGTCGGAGTTTAGTGTGATCGTGTGTGGCCAAGTCCGTTCGGCCGAAAAGTCTGTCAGAACTCCGGCGGAACTCCGGCGGAACTCCGGCGGAACTCCTTTGGAAGTCTGTCGGACATAAGTCCTCTCGTGTGTACGGGGCTTTACACTCCTTGTCCTCCTGCACAATCAATACTTCCCTCTTTTAACCCAGTTACTATAGAGGAAGTCACTAAACTTTTTTCTAATGTCCACCTAACCTCCTGCCCCCTGGACCCTGTTCCTTCTCAAATACTACGGTCACCATCTGACTCAATCCTACACTCCTTAACTCATATCTTCAACCTCTCACTCTCTACTGGCATCTTCCCCAACCCTCTAAAACATGCACTAGTCACTCCCATACCAAAAAAGGCCTCAGACCCCACCAATCTTAACAACTTAAGACCCATCTCTTTACTCCCTTTTGCCTCCAAACTCCTTGAACGTTTAGTCTACAACTGACTGGGTGACCACCTCATTGAGAATAACCTTCTTAATCTCCTTCAGTCTGGATTTCGCCCACAGCACTCCACAGAAACTGCCCTCCTAAAACTCACAAACGACTTACTAACAGCCAAAACTAACAGTCATTATTTCATACTCTTACTCTTGGACCTTTCTGCTGCCTTTGATACAGTCGACCACCCCCTCCTCCTCAAAAACCTTAATTTGCTTGGTCTCCATGGCTACACTCTCCGTTGGTTTGAATCTTACCTATCTCATCACACCTTCAGTGTCACTTACAACTCCACTTCCTCTTCTCCAACTCCCCTTTCTGTTGGGGTCCCCAAAGGTTCTGTCCTTGGACCTCTACTATTGTCAATCTGAACGTCCTCCAGGGGTCAGCTGATAGCCTCCCATGGCTTTCACTACCATTTATATGCTGATGACACCCAAATCCATCTCTCTGCCCCTCAGCTCACCCCATCAATCTCTTCACGCATCACTGGTCTACTAACAGACATATCAGCCTGGATGTCACACCACTTCCTCAAACGTAATCTATCTAAAACCAAGCTCTTAATATTTCCTCCCCCACTTGCCCCTTCCCCTGCCTTCTCTGTCAAGATCAATGGCACATCTATCAGTCCGTCCCCACATGCCAGGGTGCTAGGGGTAACCTTAGACTCCGAACTGTAATTTCAGGCCCACATACAATCCCTGTCCAAATCATGCCACCTTAGCCGCCGCAACATTTACAGAATATGTCCATTTTTAACTAATGACACCACCAAGCTTCTAATTCATTCCCTGGTCATCTCTCGCCTAGACTACTGCAACTCCCTCCTCATTGGATTACCTTTACATAGACTATCCCCCCTTCAGTCCATAATGAATGCCGCTGCCAGACTCATCCACCTTACCAGCCATTCAGTGTCCTCCACCCCTCTCTGCCAATCCCTCCACTGGCTTCCACTCACCCAACGAATAAAATTCAAAGTAATAACAATAATTTACATCACTAACCTAGTCCCAAAATACCAACCAAGCCGCTCTCTTCAGTCCTCCCAAGACCTCCTGCTCTCTAGCTCCCTTGTCATCTCCTCCCATGCTCGTCTCCAGGATTTCTCCAGAGCTTCTCCCATCCTTTGGAACTCCCTATCCCAATCTGTCCGACTGTCCCCTAATCTATCCATCTTTAGGTCGATCCCTGAAAACCCTTCTCTTCAAAGAAGCCTATCCTGCTTCTAATTAACACTGTTTTACTTCCTCCATCAGCTCATCCCCCCCACAGCTATTACCTTTTGTATCAATTGACCCTTCCTTTTTAGATTGTAAGCTCTAACGAGCAGGGTCCTCTGGTTCCTCTTGTACCAAATTGTAATGTAACTAATGTCTGCCCTCATGTTGTAAAGCGCTGCGCAAACTGTTGGCGCTATATAAAACCTGTATAATATTAATTTAAGGCATTGGGCAGGTACCACCAACAGCTTATGAACTTACTACAGCAGAGAATAGCAAACCAAAATCCATAAAGACTAGACATTGATCCTTGAATAATGTAAAGTAGCATGTAAATAATACAGAGAGGGAAAAAAGAAAAAGAGATTGGGGTGAAAAAGAAAGAGGTGCTTAAGAACAAAAGCAAAAGAAAAGAAAGAAAATAGTAGGCTGTAAAAGGTTGTTCCTTCAAATTCGGCATCTCAACCTTAGGAGTTTGTATATCCGGTTCCCGACAAGCGCACGCCGATGTACGTCGGCAGAATGGCACGGGCAGGCATATTGGTGTACAGGTACGTCCAATGTTTAATGCCGCCCTGCCATAGCGAGCGCACTGCTGGCGGCACGCTTGTGTGCTGGTCGGGACCCCTGTGAGTCCGGTCGCGGATTCGATTGCCGCGGGCATACCCGCGATCGTCTCACGGGGCGGCTGAACGAGGAAATGCCGTTGTAAACAGCATTTCCCTGTTCTGCCTAGCAACTAGTGACGCTGATCTCTGCTCCATGTGATTGGAGCAGAGATCAGTGTTCACTAAATTAAAGCCCAGCCCCCCACAGTTAGTAACACATCCCCTAGGAACACTTAACCCCTACACTGCCACCCACTGGTTAACCCCTTCACTGCCAGTGTCATTTACACAGGAATCACTGCATTTATATAGCAGTGATTGCTGTATAAATGTCAATGGTCCCAAAAATGTGTCAAAAATGTCCGATGTGTCCGCCATAATGTCGCAGTCACAATAAAAATTGCTGATCGCCGCCATTACTAGTAAAAATTATTAATAAAAATGCCATAAAACTATCCCCTATTTTGTAAGCGCTATAACTTTTGTGCAAACCAATCAATAATCGCTTATTGCGATTTTTTTTTACCAAAAATATGTAGAAGAATACGTATCGGCCTAAACTGAGGGAAAAAAATGGGTCCGGGGCTGAAGTGGTTAAAGGGTTGCCAACTTTTCTTCATGTCAAACCCGAACACTTTAGTATAAACTATAAATATATATTTCTATTAAATAACATTTCTAATCATATAAAGTTAAGAATAAGAGTCCCCCTTTACATCAGAGTCCACAGAGTTCCCCTTTTACATCTGAACTTGCAGAGTTCCCCTTCACTGCAAGAGATGACTCTGCAGACTTTGATGTAAGGGAGAACTCTACCATAAGGGATACTCTGGGAACCCGGATTAATGGGGGAACTCTGATGTACGGAGAAGACTCTGATGTAAGGGGAAACACTGTGACCTCTAGTATAAAGGGGAAATCTGATGTAAGGGGTGCTCTGAGAACCCCGATTTGCCTTAGTGTACTTACTCAGAGGCATGAGAGAGAAGGGGGGAGACTTCAGTCACAGACAGGGATGGATGGTGAGCTCGCTCACCCCTTGGCAGTCAGCAGCTCTCATCCAGATGTATCTGAGGCTGCTGGACTTCAAAAAGGGTAGGGGTGGGGGGAAGAGGCGCAGATTGCGCCCGCCCTCCTCTCCTGTCTGTGTGTATGCTTGGGGTGGTGGTTGTTAGTGTTGGCTTTGGGCAGTGTTAAAGTGTGTAACACACTCAACAGCAACCCTGCTGTGAAGCCATAGTCCAGTCTAAATAATGTGTCTGGGTTTCAGGCAGTCTGAAACCCAGACGCATGATTCCAAACCCAAACTGTCCGGGAGAATCCTGGACAGGTGGCAACCTTATTTGTATAGGGGATTGTATCTACTGTATCTTATATAGGGGTTCCAGATTTTCCTAAATCAAATATAATCCCAGAAGATACTAGTCAATTTCTCATGAAGCATTATCCAAGAGATTTTATTTTTAGTTGTAGCTTTATTTACCACTGGAGTTTCCATGTCTTTTCAATAGACATTTTAGCAGCTAAGGCAGGCTGTAGATGGTGCAAATTTCTTCCCTGGGTTGCAGGAACAAAATTTGCACGATTCTCCCATCAACGCAGACAGTGCTGACAGGGAAACCTTCTTGCCAAAACATTGTCTTCTCCAAGCTGGGGGGGAGCGGCTTTTTATTGCTAGCAGCTATAGCAGCGGCTAGTGATAATCACAAGTATAATCCGGCAAGCTGGTTGTACCCAAGTTGATCGACCAATCAACTTGGTACATTCAACCTTAAAGTGTTACTAAACCCAGTAATATGAAAATAGTTCAAACCCCCCCCCTTCCCCCCCTTCTCCCACTCCTTCCACAGTACCCAGAGCTTATGAATCTTCTTTCTATACTATAATACTGCCACTATACACCTTTTTGGCTGATCTGTATACCGCGGTCTTGTGATAAACTGCAAGGTCCACCCAAGTGCTGAGTGTTCGGGTAGGAGGAGATTTCCACTACAACCGTGTCCTCATGTTGTTATGGAAGGTGGATCATCCATGAATCAAGATGTGACATCCCACCCACTGTATTATTTTTTAGTTACTGGGCATGTGTCATGGTTATGCAATAGAGTTCGTCTGCTTGACTGTCTCCATGTGTTCATTTCTAGAGACCAGCTGACCCTCACCTGACTGCTTTTATAATCCATCCTCTGGCATGGCTCCACCCTAGTTCCTATCAGAGAGCTCTTTATTAACCTGTGCACTTCAGGCCAGCCCTGCTGATCAACCTTTGTGTGTTAGCTTCCTGTTTCCTGCCGTGTGCTCTGCTACTGTTTTCTGTGTTTTGGCGTGTCTTTGACTATCCCTGTTTGCCTGTGATCCTGACCTTTTGGCGTGTCCCAGACTATTCTTGTCTGCTTGTGGCCCCGACCTTGGCTTTGTCCCTGACCATCCCTATCCTCCTGTTGCCTACTGTGGGTGTGAGCTGGGGGACCCTGGGGGTCGTGACCTGGAGCCAGTTGCAGCCAAGTCCATCCTCACCACTAGAGGCGCTGGTGAACACCTGCTGGCTCTTAGACTCCGCGCCCCAGGGAATCTTACGCTCTAACCCCAGTAGGATCTGTCCCCCTTCTGCAGCAGTCAGCCGTAGGGTCCACAACCTTGCGGTGCACTCCTGATCCCTACGGTGTGCACCTGTCACCTCGCCTCAAGGTGACCTGACAGCATGGAGGAGGAGGGAGGAACTGTGATGTCATTTAAGATCTGTATACATGCCCACATGTGTGAAGTCAATACCATGTGACCTGTAAAAGCTCAGCTCAACAAGGAAATATTCTCTCCAGCTATAGAGACCAAACTGCAGCTTTACTACTCTGACTGTGTCTTATCTGGAGACCCTGCAGGAGGAGAGGATCTGTGCATACAGGATAAAACAGCCGTTTTACACAATACAGAGGATTAACCCCTTAAGTTCCACAGTGAGTATAACAAGCATGCTATTCTGCATATACAGACAGATTTTACTGTTGAGAAAGGCACGGAATGACACTGCAAGTGATAATGGAGGGCCAGGCATGACAGTGTGACTAAGGGACATTGAGGGTTAATATTTCGTGCAAGGCAGAGAGGAAGTCAGGTGGCTGGACATCAGTTAACTTTGTGGAGGAAGGGGAGGAGCCTTATAAAGGGTGTGGGCGGAGTAAAAATTCAGTCCGTGGAGAGAATCTGGAAGAGGAGGCAGCTTTTACCACTGCTCCTCTCACAATGGCGGACGTGGCCGAAATCTTGGCGGGCTTGAAGCGGGCGGCGGCGGTGATGGGTCCGGAGTGGCTGCGGGACCAGGTGGCATCGCTGGCGGTGGAGTCGGGGAGTGATCGGCGGCAGGGTGAGCGGACACATCGCGCGCGGAGGTCTCGGCCTCCGGCGCGTTACTCGCCTGGGCCTGCCTCGCGGCCGCATCGTGGGGTTCGGAGCCCTGGGGATGATGGAGCGGTCCCCCCTGCCAAACGGGTGCTATGCGAGGCGGTGGGCTCTGGGCGGTTGGGACGCCGCCAGCTCATCACGGGGGGCGGGGCCACGGGCCGACTTGGCGCCGCTTCCCCGCGGGGGGGTAGAGACTGGGGGACGGGGGGAGGACTTGGCGGGCCCCAGCAACACAGGAGGGTCGTCCGGTGGACTGGCGGGAGGGGGCCATGGATCCCGGGGGACCGCCAGCAGGATCGCGAGTTCCGCTCGCCCGGCGCGGGGGCGGAGCTTACCGGATGGTCGGTCGACTGCAGCAGCGGAGGCGGGACCTTCACGAGATGCACTCAGGTCTGGTCTGTCACGCCGGTCTGAGTCGCGGAGTTCAGTCTGCCGGGGGCGGGCCCCATCGGAAGCAGAGGAGACGGCCTCGGGAGTCCCGTCGCTCGGGGGGCTTCGTGCACCATTGGAAGCGGAGGAGACGGCCTCGGGAGTCCCGTCGCTCGGGGGGCTTCGTGCACCATTGGCGGAGGATCGTTCGGATCGGTCTGAGGGCGAACTTTCGGAGGAGGAGGAGCAGACTGCGCCTGCGCGGGAGAGCAGCAGACCGGCTGGGGGGCGTGCCCCTGGTCAGCCTGGTAAGTCCATTGTTCCTTTGAATGTGTCTCATGCTTTGCAGGATTTGCTGGGGGTGGTGCGGGTAGGCACAGGGGTGTCGGTGGTTCCGGCCGCGGGGGAGGGGTCGGTGGCTGCGGTCGAGTCGTCGGTGGGGACTGCCCCTGCCGGGGACGGAGCCGCGGCTCAGGTTCACAAGCTTTTGGAGGGTCTGCGGGTGTTGGTGGCTAAATTTGATGGGGGACGGCCCTCAGCGGGGCCAGCGGCGCCGTGGTCGGCGCCGGGGGTGGGGACCCCTGAGAAGGGTGATCGGCAGGCGGTGGGGGGACGCCCTCCCTGGCCCCTGTCGTGGTTCAGGCGGGAGTGGGCTCGCCCACACAACAGGTGGGGGAGGCGGTCGCCAAGGAGGCGGCCGTGCGGACCGACGTGGCCAGGATCGTGGATGCAGCCCGGTGCGAGGTTTACGTGTGCTTTGAGGGGCCGCTTGGAGCGCACTTGAAACCGGAGGTTCGCGCGATGATAGCGAACGGTGAGTATGTCGAAATCTTCTCGCTGCTCCCCTTGGAGAAGTTTAACCTGGACAGGGTGAAGCCGGATAGCTCTAAGAAGGATGATGAGGAGAAGCGGCGGTATCGGTTGATTCCGCTGACTTTTCCGAACTGGCTCCAGGCATTCGCCATCTTGGCTAGCGTGATTGGCGAGACTCACCCCGAGCAATGCTCGGCCCTCTTCTGCTATATGGATGCCATCGGGGAAGCGCATAGGGTGTATGGGGGAGTTGCATGGCTGCGGTATGACGAGCAATTCCGCCAGCGGAAGGCAGTCCAGGCGGAATTGCGTTGGGATCACAAGGACATCAGCCTCTGGATGAGGCTTATGTCTTCGGCGCGGGCCCCGCCCCAGTTTCTTCAGGGGGGGGCCGGGAGTGCGTCGTCCTCAGGACTGCCGGCCGGAAAGAAATGGGGGGTCTGCTGGCAGTACAATGAGGGTGCCTGCAAGTTTGGGAGTGGGTGCAAGTTTAAACACGAGTGCTCCGGGTGTGGGGGGGCCCACATGCTGTCCAAGTGTTTCAAGCGAGGAAAACGGGCTGGAGACGTTGCGCACAAGAGGGATGACGCCGGTGAAGGTGGAAAGGATGCTTCCTTTTCTACGTAAGTATCCGGATAGGGCGGCGGCGAATCTGTTGGCATTGGGATTTCGGGACGGGTTCAGGATTCCTTGTTCTTTGGCGGTGGTTCCGCCGGAGGCGGGGAATTTGAAGTCGGCTTTGGAGCACCCGGGGGTGGTGGACGAAAAGTTGGGGAAGGAGATGGGTCACCGTCAGAGATCACCAGGATGGGCAGGTTATGGTTGTTGTGTTAATGTTGTATATATATATATTTATTGATTATTTATATATAGATATATATATATTTTGTTGGAGTGTTGATAAGTTGTTAATAAAGGCTGTTGTGGCCATTTTACTCCAAAGAGAAAGTGTGGTCTCATCTGTTAATGGGTTGAAAGGTAACGGGAAGGTAAAAAGGGGTGGGGGACTAATTAAGTTGGGGTTACAAAGGAACCTTTAGGCTACACGGGTCATGGGTTTAGTAACACTTTAAGTTGGCCAGAGTTTTGATAGGCAACATCAGCATATCATCTGCAAAAAAAAGCACTCTTGCTTCTTTAGGCACTCTGAATGACGTGATTATCAGGATTAATTTGAATTGCTATTACCAACATCTCTATCACAACAACAAATAACAGTGGAAACAGGGGTCTTCCCTGCCTAGTGCCTGTCTGTGTGTGGATTATTTTCAATGTATGACTTTGCATGATGTTATTGGCATTAGGATTCAAATATAGGGTATGTAATAGGGTGCAAAACATAGGGCCAAAATTCCATTTCGTTAGAATATGGAAACGAGAGGGCCAAAACATTTGAAAGTGAAAAGCCTTATGTAGAGCTAAAGATAATAAAGTGAATAAAAGTGATAAGGCCATAAAAAAGAAAATTGAATAAAAGCAGATCTGCACCCTCAGGGGAGACTTTCCACCTCTCCACCCCACCCCCTACTCCTCACCACTGCCAGAATAGGGGTGTCTTTTTTTTGTTTTTTTTGTAATCAATCCACTCTGGCCCCATCCTCCCTTTGCATGTCACTTGTCTAGGTAAATTCTGTGCAAGGTCCTCCCATTGCCTCCTGCAATATGCACATCACATATTCCAGGAGGCATATCAATTCATTCAGAAAAGGGGGTGGGGGGCGCCGTATCATTAGGAGGCTGAACTAGAAAGACCCAGGGCACCTCCCGATTAGGTGACACAAAACCATGGTGGCGCAGGACCGAGAGGATCTCAGTGGACAATGTTGGTTCCTCTGGGCGGATGAGTACCAGAAATGTGCCACCCGGACCACCTGGTAAGCGGAGAGGAGGGGGGGGTTTGTCGGTGGCGGCTGAAGATCCTATTTAAAGATGGCTTCCAGGTATGGATTTTTTTTACAGGTATAATGATCCATTTTGGACCAGTGTAAGCTGCATATGTCATACCTGGCCAATCCCCCTGGAAGCTGTAAATCTATTTAGTAAGCTATGGCACTGCTACTTTAGTGATCACCCATATATGGCACATATATACTTACATTGGCCCAAGTTGGACCAATAAAAATATGCAAAAATACACCCATACCTGAAAATCTGCTTTTAACATTAAAATTATTTTCTATTGGCTTCCACCGCCTACCAGCACCCCCCAAATCTGCTATAAATGATGTGTAGAAGCGCAGACAGGAACACAAATTCAAGTTCTACTCTTGCCTTTTACCAGCTAAGCAGTATACTGTGCTAGCCACCAATGAAAAAAAGAAAATTTGGAATTATACTGATTTGATCTGATCTCAATAGGCAAGCTTTCAGAATATGTTAGGTTTCATCAGACATGACATTGTATGCATCTTAGTTCCAAAATGAGATTTTCTGGTGCAATTTTTGATACAAGAGCACCCATTCTGAAAGTTTAAAAAGACTGTCACCAACTTAAAAAATATATATGGATGGAACCAAAACATGAGGTGTTTTTCATTTCCATAAATTATTTTTTAATCACTGGCAATGTGCCTTTGAACATGCTAAAAAGTGGGACTACTGTACAGTATATCAGAAAGATTACTGTAGTGGGGACACTTTGGACAAAGTATCATTCATGTGTAAATTTAGTTTTTTGCCTCAGAACAGTAGTGGGGTTCTGAGGGATAAATATGTAGGTTAACATCAGTTTGGCTGGGCTGTGTTGGAGTTCTGCTTGGTCACGTGTACGGTGAGGGGCACATGATAGGCCAGAACCAGGCCTGGTTGGGCGTTTTGGGTATCAGCTTCCTTGGAGCCAATCAGTGGTTGCGCCAGGCCCCACAGAGGAGTCTGGGGAAGGGTACTTAAGATGTTGAAGTCACGTGTTTGGGTTGTTCGTTCGTAAGGCCCTAGCAGTCTGTTCCTGTTTTCTGGACTGGGGTAGCCCCGCGAGGGGTCCCGGTCACGGAGCGTTTGATGCTCCGCAACATGCTTCAGTTGGTTAGCCCCAATAGACCCGCCTGGTCTGGGGTAGGGATCCGTCTGTTCCCGAGTCTCGTAACCAGCTGGTCCGAGGCGCAGTAACTGAGGGAGGATTCAAGGCGTCCGGATGTGCTCTCGGTTTGGAGGGACACCGCAGCTCGTGTAAGTGACCGGGGGAGGACTCTTCGGAGGAGGGCCAACAAGCTGGCATCCTGAGAAGTGCCTGGTTACTGACTTGTGAAGGACATAGACGAATCCACGCTTTTTCCAGTACTGTCAGGGAGACAGAGAACGTTCCAGGTACTGAGAAAAAAGGTTCCTGTTCACTTTCAGTTACAACTTGTTCAAGGTCAGAGATTTCTCAAGTTCTGAATTAACGTGCTGATTGCCATAATCTCTGGCTAGAGATTTGTTAAGCCTTGAACCGCCCAGTTGCGAGTGGCTACTCTCTGGGTGGTAATAGAGACTTTGTTATACTAGCAGTTCAAGGTGCCTGAGTTCTTTACCCTTGCCCTCTGTTCCTATACGAGACTGTGTTTGTTGGATGTTACCCCTGCAAATAAAAACCTTTCAAAAGGACTTTATTGGTGGCAGTGTCCAAAGTTGTTGGGTATCAACCCTGGGAACCCCTAGATGTGGAAGAACAAGCCAAGCGGAAGTAACCGGTAAGCCCAAAAAGTTAAGGCAGCCCTGCCAAGGGTTATGGCCGCTACATTACATTTCCTAGCCACAGCCACAGTCCCCCCCCCCTCCTGTCGTGTCATAGTGTTTTCCTTTTTTGGGAGTTTCTATTCACTGTGAAGGAGTGAAGGTGAATACTGAACTGCTACTTCAGTCTACTGTGGTCACTGGCATCAGAGCCAAGATGGTGCCACCCAGCAGCAGTCTCAGGGCTTTTGGATGTATATGCAAGGAAGACTTGTACAGGTAAATAGCTTGCATAAAACATGGTGAACGCACATATAATCTTATGGAAAGATTTTTGTTGAAGTGAAGGGTCTGGCGACAGGATCTCTGTAAGACCACCACTATTTTAGACTATGTAGAGTACAAGCTAGATCACTATTAAGCTTGTACTTTAAATGTTTCATCAAAGCTCTCTTTGCAAGAGTTGTTAAAACTTTTTGTACATATTGAAGCCCCTTTTAAAAGGACTAATTACAGAAATCCTTTATCCAAGAGGACCCTGGGGCTACCAAGAAAACAAATAAAAGGGGTGGTTAAAGGCTGAATTTGCACTTGAGTTGTGTGTCTTCGGTTGCTTTGCATGTTTTTTGGTTTTTTTTTTTTGAGTGTTTACACGGGTATTTTTTTGCGGGCATTTGAAGCTTGAGCGTTTCTTTTTAATTATTTGTAGCCAATGAAAGGCTGAATACTAGGGATAAAAATGCTTGTTATATTTGTTTTCACACATTTTATTTTCTTTGCATGTTCAGGCAATTTTCAGAGGCTCTAAGGCTGCTTTCACACTGGGGCGGTATTCAGGCGTTACAGCGCTATAAATAGCGCCTGTGTAACGCCTGAAAAAAACCGGCCCCTTTAACTCCAGTGTGAAAGCCGGAGGGCTTTCACACTGGAGCGATGCGCTGGCAGGACGGTGAAAAAAGTCCTGCCAGCCGCATCTTTGCAGCGGTGAAGGAGCGGTGTATTCACCGCTCCTATACCGCTGCTACCCATTGAAATCAATGGGACACCGCGGCAATACCGCCGGCAAAGCGCCGCTGCAGCGGCGCTTTGCGGGCGGGTTTAACCCCTTTTCGGCCGCTAGCGGGGGTTAAAACCACCCCGCTAGCGCCCGCACACCGCCGCTAAAACGACGGTAAAGCGCCGCTAAAAATAGCGGCGCTTTACCGCCGACGCTGCTCTCGCCCCAGTGTGAAAGCAGCCTTAATGAAGTTTTTTGGGGCCAAAAACACTTGAAGCTCAAAAGAAACTCATGTTCGTTTTCAAGCTAAGAGCTTCCAGCTTTATATAGTTACATAGTTACATAGTTAGTAAGGTTGAATAAAGACACTAGTCCATCCAGTTCAACCTGAGTGTCTACAATTGTCCCTATCCCTGTACATTGCACACTCACATCAATCCCTACCCTCAAAGAGCCCAGGATCCAAGGTCCCCATTCATATACTAAGGTCAATTTTGGACAGAAGCCAATTAACCTACCTGCATGTCTTTGGAGTGTGGGAGGAAACCCATGCAGGCACAGGGAGAACATGCAAACTCCAGGCAGGTAGTGTCGTGGTTGGGATTTGAACCAGCGACCCCTACTTACTGCTAGGTGAGAGTGCTAACCACTACACCACTGTGCCGATACTATATGTGATACTATACTCAGTTGTGAACCCTTATGCCGTGTACACATGGTCGGACTTTCCGGCAGAAAAAGTCAGATGGAATAATTTTATCGGATATTCTGATCGTGTGTGGGCTTCAGCTGACTCTTTTTTTTTTTTTTTCGAAAATTCGACCTAGAAATAGAACATGTTTTAAATCTTTCCAACTAAATCAATTCCTATCGGGAAAACCATTCGTCTGTATGCTGTTCCAACGGACCAAAAACAACGCAAGGGCAGCTATTGGCTACTGGCTATTGAACTTATTTTTCTAATCCCATCATACGTGTTGTACGTCACCGCGTTCTAAACAATCAGACTTTGGTGTGATCGTGTATAGACAAGTCCGTTTCAGCTGAACTCCTTCGCAACTCCATCGGAAAAAACGTCAAAAGTTTATTCTGGTGGATAAACTGGTCGTGTGTACGCGGCATTATCAATACAAAATCAATAACACACAATAAAGAGATTCATTTTCCCAGGAACTTACCAATTACACCAAACAATTGTATTGCAATACAGGCACCTGAGGAAAAAAAAAAAATAAGTTTCTTGTTGTGCATTCTGTGTCCAGGGTTACACCGCCCCATGTACATTGCCCTATTGGTGTCATGCAGATCTCTCTTTTACTTTAAGGCTACTCTTACACTGAGGCATCCATCATCGGTGGTAATGCGCCACTATTTTTACCAGCGCTATATCGTCGTTTTTGCAGAGGTTTTAAGCTGGGCACTTTTAGGGTTTCCCTTTTTTGGCCGCTAGTGGGAGTTAAAAGCTTACCTCTAGTGACCCGAAAACCTCTGCAAAAACTACAATAAAACACAGCTAAAAATAGATTTAACGCCGACGCCCCCAACGCCCTAGTGCAGTGATGGCGAACCTTGGCACCCCAGATGTTTTGGAACTACATTTCCCATGATGCTCTGCTACATTGCAGAGTGCATGAGCATCATGGGAAATGTAGTTCCAAAACATCTGGGGTGCCAAGGTTTGCCATCACTGCCCTAGTGTGAAAGTAACCTAAATGTTTCGTGGTCACTAAACATGCCTCTTACTTATTAATTCCATCTAGACTGCTTTAGCACTCAATTAAAACCCATTCCTCATTAGTATGACTGCAGAAGGAATTTGGTTACACCTTAGAATTCATTAGTAAAGAATCCAGAGATGTTGTCTTTTAAATGTTCCCCCCTGAGGGGCAGCCACCTACCAAAATACTTCCTGTTTTTTTGTGTGTGACTATGCAGTTATTGTAGAAAGATGCTCCAGCCTTGACCAGCTCTTACTGTGCACATGTGTCACTAAGCCCACCAATTACTATGGCTAAAGCTTTACTGCTTTGAATGGCTGGGGGCCACCATGAGTATGGATCTATGTCATAGAGCCTTTTTTTCTGAAAAGGCTGGGTGGCTCTTGGCAAGGAACTTAGGAGAAGAGCTCAGGGTAAGTATTTAGTTGATCAGGGCCATCTTTAAGGTAGAGCAAAAGGGGCAGCTGCCCTGGGCCCTATCATTGTTGTGGGGCCCAAAGCAGCAGCCTCATACTTGCCAACTATCCCAGTTTGAATTCTCTTGTCCTTTGAAATTTTAGTCCTGTGCTGTGTCCCAACATCTCACCCTGTGTTTACATGTAAATAACCGGCATTCATATGTAAATAGCGGCGGCATATATAAGTAAATAGCTGCGGCCGGTGGTATTGATATGTAAATAAAGGCAGCATTCATATAGATCATTCCCCCCTGCAGTGAGGAGATAATGTGCTGTAACCTCTAGCAACCAATCTGTGAGCAGTAATACTGTACAGTAATCTCTAGCAACCAATTAACAAGCAGAAATCATTTTCTGTAACCTCTAGCAACTAATCAGTGAGCGGCAATGTGTGCTGTAACCTCTAGCAACCAGTCAATAAGTAGTAATGATATGTTGTAACCGCTGGCAACCAATTGCAATTACTGCCTGATTTTAAGTCTAGCTGCTATTTTTGTATGTTGGAGGGGGAGCCCAAGAAAATTCCAGGGTCCAATCAATATTTAAGACAGCCCTGAGGTTGGTGGCTGCAACTTGGGGGGGGGGGGGGTGGTTGGTAGAGACATTTAAGGATCAAATTTAACAAAGTTCCTGTCCATTATTACAATGCACACACAACTTTCTGTCCACCTTGGCAATGTACATCATCCCTCTCTCCATTATAGCAGGGTATACACAGCCCTCTGTCCTCCTTGGCAATGCTTACGCATCCCCTGTCCACCATAACCATGCATATAAAGCCCCCTGTCCACCTTAGCAATGCACATGCAACCCCTATCCATGATAGAAATGCACACTTAGTCCCTTTTCCACCATAGCAATGCACACTTAGTTCCTAGCCCAACCTAGCAATGCACACTTAGTCCCTAGCCCACCATAGCAATGCACACTTAGCCCCCAGTCTACCATAGCCAGACCTGGACTGGGACAAAAATTTGGCCCTGGATTTCATCATGACCGGCCCACTTTAATTTTGAGTGTCTCCATCAGCACTTCCCCCTTACATCAGAGTGTCCTTCCTCTCCTCCCCCTCCCACGTGTACTCGAAGTTTTGAAGGCAGCTTCTCGTTCCTCTCCCCAGTCGTGTGATAAGTGATAAGGGGAGAGAGGATGGAACGTCTGCCGGCTATCTATCTATCTCCCCCTGCAGGCTAAAGGGAGCAGAAAGCCTAATGCTCTCTCCAGCAAGTGACGGCAGCTGCTCCTCCTAAGCCCTTGTACACACGGTCGGACATTCCGACAGAAAAAACGTCCGATCGGACCGCGTTGTCGGATAATCCCACCGTGTGTGTGGGCTCCATCGGACTGTTTCCGTCGGAATATCCAACGGACCAAGTTTTCCAGCTTGGGTATAAAATTTTCCCCCGACAACATGATCCGATCGGACCTTGTCCATTCATGTGTAGAGAATTCCGATCGGACAAAGTGCCACGCATTGCTCAGATCAAATTCCTACACCAAAGCTATTGGCTACTAGCCTGAACGTAGTCCCATCGTAACCAAATAACGTCACCACGTTCTGAACGATCGGATTTTCCGACAACTTTGTCCGACCGCGCGTATGCAACAGTTTCGGACAAAATCCGACGGATTTGCTTGTCGGAATGTCCGACCGTGTGTGCAAGGGCTAACAGGGGTGACATCACGATCACTCACTGTCAGAGAGGAGCGGCTCCAAGACTACACCTGAGTGGCCCACTGAGCCATCAGCCCACCGGGAAACTCCCTGTAGTCCCAATGGCCAGTACATGCCTGACCATAGCAATGCACACTCGGCCCCCTGTCCACCATATCAATGCACACTTAGTCCCTAGCCAACCATAGCAATGCACACTTAGCCCCCAGTCTACCATAGTAATGCACACTCAGCCCCCTGTCCACCATATCAATCCACATTTAGTCCCTAGCCCACCATAGCAATGCACACCAGGGTTGCCAACCGCCAGTAAATTTACTGAGCGTTTGTAAAAATCAGTGATTTTTTTACAACTGCCAGTAAATATCAGGGGCTAATAATTTCATGCTGTGTTGACTTTTTAAGTGCTACTTAAGCAAATTACTTTGTTATAGTTATTGTCAGTGTTACCATATCATGTTTATACTGTTCAAATATCTTTTCAATAGGAGTTCTGTAATTTCTCAAGTCGCCAGTAAAAAATGTGCTTCGTCAGTAAATTTTCTATGTTTTGTCATTATAAAATGCTGCGGGAGTATGGCAACCCTGATACACACTTAGTCCCTAGCCCACCATGGCAATGCACACTTAGCCCCCAGTCCACCATAGCAATGCACACTCAGCCGCCTGTCCATCATAGCAATGCACGCTTAGTCCCTAGCCCACCCTAGCAATGCACACTTAATCTCTAGCCCACCATAGCAATGCACACTTAGCCCTCAGTCCATCATAGCCATACACACTCAGCCGCCTGTCCATCATAGCAATGCACACTTAGTCTCTAGCCCACTATAGCAATGCACACTTAGCCCTCAGTCCATCATAGCCATGCACACTCAGCCCCCTGTCCATCATAGCAATGCATGCTGAGTCCCTAGCCCACCCTAGCAATGCACACTTAGTCTCTAACCCACCATAGCAATGCACACTTAGCCCTCAGTCCATCATAGCAATGCACACTCAGCTGCCTGTCCATCATAGCAATGCACACTTAGTCTCTAGCCCACTATAGCAATGCACACTTAGCCCTCAGTCCATCATAGCCATGCACACTCAGCCCCCTGTCCATCATAGCAATGCACACTTAGTCCCTAGCCCACCCCAGCAATGCACACTCAGCCCCCTGTCCACCATAGCAATGCACACTTAAGCTCCATACACACTATCAGATTTTCTGCTGACTTGTCTTCAGATTTACCAAAACCATGTAGTAGAAGGGCCTGCCTGATTGCATACACATTGAAACTCCTAAGGTTTGACCTCATATTATATGGTTTTGGTAAATCTGAAGGAAAAAATCAGCAGAAAATGTGATGAAGTGTGTATGGGGCTTTAGTCCCTAACCCACCCTAGCAATGCACACTTAGCCCCCGATCCACCATAGCAATGTACACACAGACCATTGTCCAGGCACTCACCCCATAGCAGTTGTCCTCTTGAGCTAGTCATTGTGTTATGATATACAGATACCGGTAAGCACTGAACTGAAGATGTCAAATAGAGAAGTTATCTCTGCACCTAAAAGGATGACCACGCACTAATTACATCATAGTTCCTTACTTACAATTTCAAAATAAGGAAATAAAAATTCTTGCAGGGTGATCAGTTTATTTTTCCTTTACAACCTTATGACATTTTTTTATAAATAGGATTAGGATCTGAAAGACAGAGCTAAAAAAAAAACTTGTATAGTTAGATGAATACATTTATTATAGGTTTCAATTAATAAAAAAAAATATTCAAGAAGAAAATAAAACTGCATGTAAAGCCAACATTTTTTTTTCTTTAGCTTTTGAGTGGAGCAGTGGTGTTTAATTTATACAGAGCATAAAGGTCAGATACATATCCACAAGTCAAGTGGAGGGCTGCCTCTAACCCTCTTTTTTTTTTTTTTTTTTTACAATTTCCAACTTAAAAACCTTTAGGCAATAACTACACAAATCATAATAAAACCAGGCATTTATAAATAGAAAATCTTTGTTCCTTGTCAGTGAAAATAACCCTCAGTGCTGTTGTCAGTGGTAATAATAATAATAACCCATTCCTTTATGGGTGTCACTGACAGTGGCAGTAATAATACCCCCTCCACTTTTCGGCCACATACCCACAATTCCAGTCACTGACACTGTCAGTCACTGCCACCTAATTGCACTTGACCATTCTGCTTCAACCTACCTATCCTCCACCACTCTGGTTGTGTGACGGACTGGGGTTTATATGGTCACAAAACAGACACCCCAAAGCAAAGTACATATTCATTTTTTTTTTATATTTCTAAACATGTCCCTTCTATTCTATTAATAACCAGTAGATGGCAGAGAAGGTACACAAACAGAGTCTATATAAGGCCACACACCATGTGACTGGAAATTAAACTACTTCCAGCCATAAAGTCAGTGGTCATATCTCATGCTGTTTGTGTGATTCTTTGCAGGTATGTACTCTAAATTGTTCCTAATCTGTATTAACCTGTGATAGAAAGATTCCTAAACATCTTGAGCAGATGCAGAAAAAGTCTCAGCAGATTTTATGCTATAGTTTTGCTGTAATTAGAAGTTTAGAACAGCATGTGTCAGAAACAAGTGAAAAGTGCATAAGAACATGAAAATACTGCATTAGTCAGAACAAATGTCTATGATAAACACTAAACCTTTCTAAATAGGTATATTTAAAACTGATATATTGGAAATTGCATAGATTTATAGAAGCACATGTTTTCTGTTATTTAATATAGAGAAAAAAACCTATTGTATGTAAAGCTTATGTATTGCATCATACAGACATGCAATGTGCACCATCTAGTGGTTAAAAAAGAGTACTACCATGAAAATATTTGTATTAAAGCAATACATTGCCAGTATGATTATTGCACACTTAAAGTGTACCAGAGAGATAAAGCTAATTATCTATAACACTGAATAACAGGGATATATATGTTATTAAATTTAGTAATGTTCATTGTTGTAACTACGTTTTAAAATACTTTAGTTAAAATCTGTATTATATATATTGTTAATGGTTATAAACATGTGACTATAAAAATGTAAAAGATGTATTGTTATGTAAAAATAAAACTACTTCCAGCCATAAAGTCAGTGGTCATATCTCATGCTGTTTGTGTGATTCTTTGCAGTCCACGCCAAGCTGATCACCTTATCTCATCGCGTCTACAATCATCGGCTCTCTTAATTTACATTTTGAGGCCGGTAACAGTTGCACTGACATTGTACCTGGCTGTCACCTAGCCTCCACCATTTTGGTGATAGAAGTGAACCAGGCTGTCACCTACCTATCCTCCTCCACACTGTTTGCATTGATGTTGTTCCTGGGGGCCACCTAGGCCTCTGCCATTTTGGTGACACTGGCATTGTGGCAGGGCCGCCATCAGGGGGGTACATCCCATACACTTGTAAGGGGCCTGAGCGTCTGGATGGGCCCAGCCGACTGCCTGTGTGTGTGTACATGCCCGTGTGTGTACGCGAACATGCCTGTGTGTGTAGTTGTGTGTCATATATACATATGTGAGGGGGGCTGAGAGCGTACAGGTTTGAGGGGGGATGTGAGGGGGGGCTGAGAGCGTACAGGTGTGAGGTGGGCTGAGAGCTTACAGGTGTGAGGTGGGCTGAGAGCTTACAGGTGTGAGGAGGGCTGAGAGCGTACAGGTGTGAGGGGGGCTGAGAGCTTACAAGTGTAAGGGAGGTTGAGAGTGTACAGATGTGAGGGAGGCTGAGAGCGTACAGGTGTGAGGGGGCTGAGAGCGTACAGGTGTGAGAGGGGCTGAGAGCGTACAGGTGTGAGGGGGCTGAGAGCGTACAAGTGTGAGGGGGGTTGAGAGCTTACAGGTGAAAGGGAGGCTGAGAATGTACAGGTGTGAGGGGGGCTGAGAGCGTACAGGTGTGAGGGGGGCTGAGAGCGTACAGTTGTGAGGAGGCTGAGAGCTTACAGGTGTAAGGGAGGCTGAGATCGTACAGGTGTGCGGGGGGCTGAGAGTGTACAGGTATGAGGGGGGATGTGAGGGGGGCATAGAGCGCACTGGTGTGAGGAGGCATAGAGCGTACTGGTGTGAGGGGGGCTGAGAGCATACAGGTGTGAGGGGGGCTGAGAGCGTACAGGTGTGAGGGGGGCTGAGAGCATACAGTTATGAGAAGGGGGCTGAATGCATACAGGCGTGAGGGGGGCTGAGTGTATACAGGTGTGAAAAGGGGGCTGTGAGCATACAGGTGTTTTTTTTTTTTTTTTTTTAACTCCATTTTTTTTGTACTGCACTGGTTATAGTCCATAAAAGAAATTAACAGTCTGCCAGTGTGAAAGGAGTCTAACACAGCTGTGCTCTGTACCCAATTAATGTGCACTTCCAACCCACAGCACATCTCTGTACCCCCCCCCCCCCCATGGTCACTGACCCTAATGTTGATGACAGTCTATGGTCAGCATCCCCCCCTGCACCCCAGATTACTAATGTTGCAGTTTAGTATGCAGTGGGGGGAGGTGGGAGGGTCCCTCCCCTCCCCTCCCCTCTCCACTGTATACACTCAGGAACAGAACTACTAGCCCCAGGGAGATCCCGAAGCTCACGGGCACCATAGAACTGCTGATCGCCCTGCCCCCCCACTGCATACCAAACTGACAGCCAGAGGTGCAAGGGGAGATGCCAGGTCTTGGGCCCCTCCTCCACAGCTGTGGAATGCCAGGGCTGAGTCGCAAGTGGGACTGCTGCGACCCTGGTAGCCCTGTCACTGGATTGATGCCTTGGGAGCACACACTCAAGCCATGAGCACTGGCCCTTAACAATCTTTGTTCAGTTTTTTTTTTTAGTTTGCCACTGGGGACAGTATGTAAAAAAAAGTGAAAAAAACAAATGTTATTTAATTTCATATTCCAAAAAAATGTTACAAAAAATGACAACTTCAAAAAACCCGCCATGCCCCTTACTAAATACCAAAGACTGTCTACTTTCCAAAAAGGGGTCATTGGGGGATATTTGTACTGTCTTGGCATTTTATGGACCTCAAGAAATGAGATAGGTTATCAGAACATCAGGCTTGATCAATGTTCAAATATATATACACTATATTACCAAAAGTATTGGGATGCCTGCCTTTACACATGAATTTTAATGGCATCTCAGTCTTAGCCCGTAGGGTTCAATATTGTGTTGGCCCAACCTTTGCAGTATTGCTGCACGGTTCTGGGCAAAATGAGAATCGCAATTTATTTTTGCTTAGAATAAAGATCACGATTCTCATGGTGTAACATCTTTCACATTATACAAAAAAAATTGCGCTAACTTTACTGTACTCAAATTACATTTGAAAGCCTGCTGCGCAAAAACAATGTGACAAAAAATATTGCAACAACCACCATTTTATTCGCTAGCGTCTCTACTAAAAAAAAAAAAATATATATATATAACTAAAACTATAAAACTACTGTTCCCAGAACCCCGCTGGTTCCCAGGATGCTTTGAGTTATGCCCCAGAGACTTATGGGGGAGGAAATATAAGGAGGGGGAGAGGCCTAGTTCGCTCTCTTTGGACACCCCCCTCTCTCCTAGCAAGAGGAGGTCTGTGCTGAACTGCTGAAAGCACAAGGCCTGAAGCCTGGGCCTTGTGCTCTTTTCCAAAGAGCTCTCTGCCAGCTTAGTTGCACCTGAGAGACATTTTCTCATCTTTGCTGCAGTACACCAGAAGGATTGAAGACTGGGAGGTCGGTGGATTCCTGTTCCTAGACGAAAAGGCAGAGAAACTGGACTTGGACTTGTCCGGGTGGTGAGAGCTGTTTAAAGACAGATGCTTTATCTTTATTATACGTTTGGATTACAAAGTTGTTCTTCAAGTGCACCACCGAAAGATTGCTAGCGAATATTGTTTTACTGGACTTCCATTTAGATCAGTCAGGCCTGACTGCATAGGTAGACAGTGCTGGGAGTTTACCCATGTGGGGAAGTAGCTGAAAAAGGGCAGCGCTAGAGTTGCATAGCAATACTTTATTATGCTGATTACTCTGTTTATCTTTATTACTGGTTACTGCAGGGACCTGATTATGTGTTGCAATCCAAATGTTTGATTCATGTTATTCCTTTTATAAAAACAATAAGTAAAGTCAGTTATATACTTTCAAGGATTGTCTATGAGCTTGAGTTACCCACGCACGCACACACACATATTTAGAGTATAAGCGATTTAATGTGTATTGCTAGATACTAACTGTGCCAAAGTGGGTAGTGCAGATTGCCGGGGGGTTGGCGGAGCTGTGCTCAGGACCCAAACCAAACTTGCGGCCCTCTTAAGTGAGGGTATCGCTATACATATATATATATATATATATATATATATATATATATATATATATATATAATATGTCTAGGGGTTCTAAGTAATTGTCTAGCAAAAAATAATGACTTTAACTTGAAACCAACAAATGTAAGAAATAGGTTTAGTGTTTAAACTTCCCTCATTTATACACTGACGCGTATTCCTTTGATCTAAAGGACAAGTTGTTACTGTGTTTATATTTAGTTCCTTAGCTAAAGAATGTTGTGATACTTGGCAGACTGCCCGTTTTTTTCCCCCCTTTATTTTGACGGCTGTCGGCTTTAGCAGAGCAGAGAATTCTCTGCATTGTAAAAAAATCGGCAAAATACTTTGTCAAGATCGCAAGGGGGAAAACATTGTGATAACAATTCTTAACAATTAATCGTGCAGCTCTACTTTCCTGACACAGCATGACAACATATACATATGGGTAGGCTCCGCCCCACTGCCCTATTCCAGGACCGGTTATACTATATAGGTAAGTCTCCTCCCTGCAGGCAGCATTCTCTTTTTTTTTTCCTCAGTGTTACAGCCGGTTATGCTGCTGCTGAAAGCAGGATTTTTATTTTCCCTCAACTCTCCGGATTCATCTGGCCAAGCCACACAGGTTTAAGCCTCTCCTGTGACGAAGCTCCCAGCTGTACAGGCAGACATGAATGCCTATATGGGGGAGACTCCCCCCTCCACCTCAAGATCCAGTATGAGAGGGGCGATGGTATCTGGTCTCTAGGGATTGCTCCTTCATCATGACTCCACGGATGGACATTCATTGGACTTCCTGTTTTATCATGAAGGGTGCAGATGGTAAGGTACAAATCCATAGTATTCAGTTACTGTTGAAAGCATATGTCACACATGCAAATTTTCTGGCTTGTGCATAAGTTTCAGTCTGTTTACTATTGCCTCACATGTTGTGGTTTGTGTCTGTAATACTGCTAATGCTGATAGCAGGTGTGCTGTCCTGGGCTGAAGGCTTGACTTATTGTCTGCAGGTATGCTGTTAGCTTACACCACTGAAAGTGTAATATCACACATGAATCTTCCTGGCTGTCCATAGTGCCATTCTGTTTACTAATGCTTCACAGGTTGTGGTCTGTGTCTGCAGTATTGCTAATGCTTAGGCTGATTTCAGGTGGTGCTGAGCCTTTCCTATTAATGCAGGGCCTGGCCAGGCTGGGCTAGGTGTGTATTAATGCTTGGTTGTGGTATGGACCCCTTCTTTTTTTTTTTTTTTGGGCGGTACATGTGTCTAAGGTAAGTTTAAAGTAGTTGTAAACCCTTACAGACCACTTTAACCTACAGTTAAGCCTAGATTAAGGCATACCTGTAGGTGCTTGAAATATCCTCTAGACTTACATGATCTAGGGGATATTTGCAAATCGCCATAAGGCAATTTATTCTGCTCATGCGCCGGAGTTAAAAAGGGTACGCTATGCCATTTCTAGCTGGGGTCATGCCGTGACTGGTGGCTCCTGCATGCATGCATGCGCGGGAGTGATGTCACGCGACTCCGGCCAGTCACAGAGCCAGAGTTTGTGGCCCCAGAAGGAAGAGGGGTGAAGAAGTGACGCTCCCTGCTAGCGAGGAAGACGGGGACATTGCGGGCTTCTCCTGCAGGTAAGTGTCACATAATGGGCTACTATGCGATGCTTAGTAGCCCATTAGGCTTTACTTTTGCAGGGAAACAAAGAGGAAGTAAAACCCATCAGGGTTTACTTACTATTTAACCTGCTAGTGCTAATTGTCTGATGACTAGTAACCTGCACTGTTTGCCTGTGATTACATTGACTTGACAGTACTAATGTCTATTATGCATTTATCTCTATGCATTTACATGCTGATCTTGATACTGAAATGGAAATGAGGATCTGCTTAGTTACACTTCTTTAGTCCTTACCTGTTAGCAATGTGTAATTGCTTCTGTATTGTGGTACACCACAGAGGGATATGTGGTTTGCTGTTAGTAGTGGTTACTACTGATGGATTATTTAAACAAATACTCCCAGGCTCCAGTCTTTCAGCTCATCTGTGGACCAGTAGTAATCAGCCTTCCTAGAGACCAGCAACGTTCATTAAGGCGAGGGCAGGTAGGTATATTCATTATCCTAAAAGATTGCACATTATGGGCATAATGGATTGTAAATCTCTCCAGCCCTCAACACCACTTCTCAGGAAGAGGAGAATCAACCTGCTTCTGCAACAGGGACAGGTCCTCTTTAGCCCTGAAGCAACCACTATGTATTTAACTGCCAGAAGAGGCAGACCAAGGAAATCTCTACAAAAATCATAGTGGACTGGTGTATCAGCCAAAATGCAAAACCAAGTTGCAGGCCAGAGGCAGTAGCAAATGGGCAGAGGCTAAGAAGGCCTACAGTCACTAATGATTCGATGCCAAGCATAAATCAAACTACTGTGTTTATTTAAAGGCAACCTCTACCTTAGAAACAGTTGGCCAGGGAGTCTTTATCAGACTGGCCAGATGTGTCAGCCTTGGCTTGCTTCTAGGAAGTTGCTATGGCAAGTTGGCATATCAGAAGCAAAAAGTGGATGTGTTAACTTTGTCCAAACTGACTGTGTGGCTCTTTATTGCAATACTGCTCGGGTACTAATCTAATCAACTAAGTTGTTTAAAGGATACCTCTGCCTCAGAAGCACCCGGACAAACAGGCTTCATCAGATCAGCCAGGGGTGCCATTCTGCCAGAAGAAAAGCAGTATTCTTTGCAGAGACCCTGGGACAGCGAATGGATCTGGAGGTGAAGAAGGTCCATACTACTATTAAGTAGTGTTTTGTGACCTGCTGTGGAGCTCACTTCGGTAGCCAGACTGTCAGGATCCCAGACAAGATGAAAGCAGGCCTCTGGTCAGTAATAAACTCTCTATGATGGCTGATCCAAGAGTAAAAATGAAGTAGCCAGTGATGCAGTTCAGCCACTGTGGATACAAAACTGTATGCTGTTTCTCTGGTAGCCCGTGGTCAGTTAACTCTTATGGCTCATCCCACAAGTATCACATAACTATTTTAGGTCAGAGGGATGACTGTTCAAGTCGGATCCGGTGATATCTAAAAGGGGGATCCCTTGTGGTAATCGCCAATGACCAGAGGATAGCCAAAAGGCAAAGTAACAAAGATTGAATGACAGGTTAAACCTGGGAAAACTATAGAGGAGAATAAAGAATCAATAATCATATTTATTTGTCTACCTAAACCCAAGTTGCCCAGTAGGGTCAGCAGACAGAATTTTATGTAAAATCGGAGCTTTAGGATCCGTGGGTCCTGTGCATTAAGGAAGCCATTGGAATTTTTCATTCCTCTTCTCCAACTCATTGCTTTCCCTCCATGACACATTAGAGCTCAAGGGTTGTGACTGCATGTTCAGTCAAAAGTAGGACTTGGTCAACAAGCAGAAGGATTAGGATCCAAAACCGCACATGGCATCATTGCAATCAATCTCTCCAGCCATCACTAAGGCTTGGCTTCCACAAATCATTCCCCATTATTTCCAAGGAGTATTGTTAATAGTGGTGTGACTTCAAATCGCTGTGACTTCAAAGAAGTCCCTGCACTACTTTGATCCCACTTTGATGTGACTTGGGGCCATGAACCTCAAGAATACACAGGCATTGCTTCAAGTCTCAGAAAGGTTGCATCAAAATCGCACAACTTTTTAGGTCGCAATAGTGGGAACCTAGGCAAAGATTGTAGATGGTCTTTAGACCAAGCAAGTGTGTGTGTGTGTGTGTGTGTGTCTGTACTGTATACACACTTCGAGACACCCATGTTTCGGCAAGTACCTTCATTGGCCGTTTGAGAGTTCACTACTAGTTCATCTGGCAGACTGTAACCTTTCCACAACCTCTGGGCCTTTCCCAGCATATTAGGTCTAGTAGTGGCCGTCTTGCGGGAGCAAGGACTTCTGGTGAGCCTTGTTTGGGCAACAGCCTGGTGCAATGTTTTTCCAGGTCCTGGGAAAAAAGTTCTAGTTCAGACTCTAATCAAACTGGGAGGAGCCATCATGAGGGACCAACTAGTCTCATTAGAGCAATGACCTACCTGGAAGCAGTTCTGAATCTCTGAAGAATACAGTAGAATTACCCTCAGAGAGAGTAAGTATTTAACTTGAACAAGTTAAAGCTCTTTCCCATTGGTTGCATCCCACGGTCGCATAAAGGTTAGGAAATAGCCAATGGAAGGTTGACAACGGTATTACCTGGTTTTTGTAGTAAGGGAAGATTTGCTTCCTGCACCAGGAACAGTGTCTCCACAGAGGAGACAAGTCCCTTTTTGGAGGGAGCTAAGCTAACTAATCTTTCAGCTCATCAGCTACTAGGCATACCAGTCATCACAATCTATTACTTGTAGGGTATTTCATGACAATGGAGGACAAGATGTCCAAAGTAAGAGTTGTAGTGGTCGCAGACTGAAGTCCTTCCAAAAACGCATCAAATAGTGCCTCAGCTATGCTGTAAGGACTCAGCAAAATGGGGAAGTCCTATCTTCATTGTCAAAGGAATGCAAGCCTAGTTTACCTCTATCAGAGGTGTCTCCCAGTCAGGTCTGCCAGCCCTTTAGGTTTGGGTTCGTAGAACTCCCTGCAAGACGGTGTAAGGTACAAAGCCGTTGGATGTCAAGGGATGGTCTCCAAACCAACAAACCGTTCAAGGGTTCAGCAACAAATAAAGCTATCAGGATATTAATCTGACAGTAACCTTGCTGGCTTCCCAGGGATGGAAGCAGTGAAAACTTCTGAGATCCAGCTGGGTCTGCAGATTAGCCAATATGTATATTGAACAAACTTTAATAGTCTCCAGGATCCTTATCAGGATCCGCAGTCATTCAGAGGTGATGAGGACAATAATTGCCCGGTTTCAGGTCCAAGAACCTCCTATTCTCCTTTCTGAGATCCAACAACTCATACAACGTGGCCAACGGTATCTTCCAAAGTCAGACAAGTTATATCTAGATGCTGGAGACCAAGAAGCGAAGGCTCGCATGGAGGTCTCACATTTAGTGTTTGAAATCTTATGGAGGTCAGGGCGCCTACTCCAAACTTCAAGTACATTAGAGCAGGGAAAACCCTACAGAATTTAAAAGATGGAATCTTCTGTTCCATGGTGTAAGAATTGAATTGTATACAAGTAAGCCTAGAGACAGCATTAAAGGATATATGAGAATCAGTCATGTCCTCTCTGGGAACCAGTAACTGTTACATGATTCCAGAATTTTCAGAAATTCAATAATGGGCCGGCGGTTTGAATATGGCAAATTTAAGGTGCCACAGTCAAGGCCTCTTCCTGGTACTGCTGGACCGGATCTTCCGTTCGTAGTGCTCGGAGATGAGGCATTTGCCTTATCTACCCACCTGCTCAGGCCCTATACCAGGCATGGTCTCACTGCCAGGAGGCACATTTTTAATTATCGACTCAGCAGAGCTCGGAGAATTGTTGAGTGCCCAACAATATGGGAAATGGTCTTGAAGGCGCTGCACCAAATCCGTAGGAAGATTGACGTTCAGCGCCGTGGTGTTGGAAGGGTTAATTTGCAGACCAGAGAAGGCTGAGAATCGATCTAACACATGTTGCAGGTTGGGCAGGGAGATGAGAGGGTTTGAGAGAATCAAAAGCGCATCGTCTACAAAATAATTGGCTTTATACTGGGTTCCAGCGTAGGGGACTCCTGTAATATCACCGTTGGCCCTGATCGCCGCCGCCAGCGGCTCTAGTGCCAAGATAAAGAGCGCTGGGGACAGGGGACAGCCTTGCCTCGTACCCCGAAATATGGGGAATGAGACGGAAAGGAAGCCAGCATATTTTACCGACGCTGACGGTGCGGAATAGAGGGCTTGGATACACGATAAAAAGTGTGTCCCAAAGCCCCATCTGGTCAGGACATATTGGAGGTAGTCCCAAGAAAGCAAATCAAACGCTTTGTAAATATCCAGTGAGAGCAAAAAGCCCGGAATTTTTTACACTGGCAGAGGATATGTAGGAGGTGGATTACTTTGCGGACATTATCCCCTGCTTGGCGACCGGGCAGAAAACCCCCCTAGTCCCTGTGAATGAAGACCTGAAGGTGCCTGTTGACCCGCGTGCTCAGGACTTTCCCCAGGACCTTCAGGTCAACATTCAACAGGGAGATAGGATGGAAGGATTGCGGGTCTGTGGTCTCCGCAGATGACTTGGGGATCATGGAAATGTGAGCCTTAAGCGAGTCAGGCGAGGGCCGTGCGCCCTCACGCCTTGAGTTGAAACAAGAAGTTAGATGGGGCGCAAGCAGGGGTGCAAATGTTTTATAATACAGATGGTGAAGCCACCTGGGCCTGGGGCCTTGGACAGCTTAAGGGACTTGAGAGCTTGGGCGACCTCCTGCTGGGAGATAGGGGCATTCAAGTTGTCTTGGGCTGCCGAGGGCAGGGGAGGAAGACTAAATGTTTGGAAGAAGCTCTCGGCCTTGTCCCGATCAAAGGCAGCTGGTCTACTGTATAGAGATGAGAGAAAGGAGGCAAAGCCGGAAACTATCTTGGATGGATTTGAAGTGAATCCCCCTCCTCTCACCTGTAGCCAAACTGGCCTACTTGGGCGCCCAACTGAATTAAGTTTCCTAGCCAGCACAGGACCAGGTTTGTTTGCGCTACTATAAAATTTATATTTGGTCCAGCGCAAGGCCTTTTCAGCCTGAGCAGAGGAGAGCAAGTCCAACTCAGTGACCAGGTTGTCACGAGCCTTTCTGTTGGCCACCGGTGGGTGTGCTTTCCAGGTCGCATCCGCTACTTCTAGCAAGGAGGTCAACTCCCGTATTCATTGCTCTCTGGCTCATTTTACGGGAAGCGATCTGAATCAAGTGTCCCCTGACCGTCGCCTTGTGGGCTTCCCACAAGGAGACCGGAGATTCAAGCTAGCCCACATTTTCCGTGAAGTAAGTTTGGATGTGTGTTTGTACCTGAGTACACTTATACCGTGTAGTCAAGAGGGACTAGTTAATCCACCAGAGATAAGCTGGGCGGGCCGGGCAGTGATTCCAAGACCCAGGGGGTCATGGACAGACCATGGGGACGTGGAAATAATAATCTTATGCACCAATGGCAGAGAGCTGAGTTGCAGAAACACATGATCTATTCTGCAAAAACTATGGTGGGGGTTAGAGAAGAAGGTGAATTCCCGAGAAGTCGGGTGCTGCTCACGCCACACATCCACCAAGCCATATGATTGTAAAAGAGCGCACAGCGCTTGTTCTTGAGAGGCATCGTGGGATGGAAGCACTTCCCTGGAGCTACGTCTGTCAAGAGTAGAATTGAAGACAGAGTTTGAGTCTCCCATCATAATTAACAGGCCCTTCTGATGCCTGGTGATCACTTGAAGCAGATGTGAGAAGAACCTCTAATGAGTTAGGGGCATAATAGCCGACTAAGGTGACCTCTTGATCCCACAGGGTGCCTTGCAAGAGTAGAAAGTAGGGTCCGCTACTTCTCTAGAGCAGTTGAATGGAAGATTACACCGAAATGCCATCAGCACCCCTCTGAGCTTCTTAGTAGCAGAGGCCGTGTAAAATACTGAGTAATGGGAGGACAAGTGAGGATTGGGAGAACCTGGTTTCCTGCAGACAGACCACATCTATTGATTGAGATTTTAAGTGGCGGAAGACCTTTGATCATTTGATGGGGGAATTAAACCCATGGATATTCTGCGAAAATATTTTCAACGTATTTTGCGCCATCTTGGAGGAGGAACAAGACTCCTATGATCATGAGAGGTCAAACGGGCCAGATACTTACCTTGATCTCGCGGTGAGGCTGTCCAAGCCCGAGTGGAGGGGGGAAAGAGAGAGGGAGCAAAGAAAAGAATAGAGAGAGGAGAAAGAGAAGAAAAAAACATGGTATTTAGTACACATAGTTGGCATGCTTGGTGGGCAATTTATCCTGACTATAGGACACTTGGGGGGGGTGGCGGCTCTACCACCAACCACATGGCTTTAGATTAAACTAAATATAATAATACCGCCCCTGAAAAGGGGGCTATTAAAACTAAAATGAGGACAAGGAAGATGGGCTAAAGCCCATCTCAAGGATCAACAGCTAAGTTGAGATGAACATCAAAAGTAATGCAACTTAGAACCTTTCCGGTCAGGCGTCCCCAGACAAGGAACGCCTGAGAGAAGACATTAACAGTGGTCCCCAGCTGTGATTCCCACGCTGGGGGGCCACAGAGCCTTCAGTGGTCCAAAGGGGAAGTGGACCCACCGAGGCTCAGGGCAGCGATCCAACGGGAAACCACCAGAGGGAGAGATAAAACAAAAATAAAACTTGAGAGGGGGCGGGGTGGGAAGAAAAAAAGGGGGGGAGATAAGGGAAGGGAGGGAATGGGAGGGGGGAAGGGAGGAGGGGGGAAAGGTGGCAGGGAAGGGGAGGGGGGAAGGATTGGCGTTGCTGGGCAAGACCCCAGGTCCTGTAACTAACAAGCATATATAAGAGTAACAACAGTGCACAAAACTGTTCTTGACATAGGCCCCTAGAGAGGCTGCGCCAGTGTCCCCAAAGATATTGTTCTCCAAGGGCAGTAAAGGGCCCAGGTTGAGGCCCTTGATTTATCTGGGAAAACCTGAGCAAAAACAGTTAGTCCTGGGAGGGCCAGTACACTGATAAGGCAACAGGTCATAGAGGAAGGCATGCAATATATAATAAATCTGTGAACCAAAATATACGTGACAAAACAGAAAAGAGATAAACAAGGAAGAAAAAAATATATATTATTAGTAGTTCTCTCCTATACCATCAAGTGCACACAATTTACATGATACGTGTAGAATAGATGAGTTTAGATGAAAATCAATATAAGAAGTCCATGATGTGTGAAGTGAAGTCACAAAAATTATATATAAAGAACCATCCAAAAGTGCTTCTTCAAAACGCTTCACCCGAGTGTTGATACCACCACCTTAAAAGATGTAGGCTTACCGAATGAAGTTGACCCAATTGAACGTATATTCAAAGGGTCCTGAATGCTTATCGATCCAATCTGGGGCACAAAACTTTTAACTCACTGAACAATAGGTCACACTGATGTGACCGGATAGATCCCGACATCTACACACTGGAAGACATGAATGGACACATACTGGGATGGACAGACAGATCATCACTGACTAGAGGAAGGCATAGGGAGACCTGCTAAACTGGGCAAAAAGAAAAAAGGGGAGAAAGGGAAGGTAAAAGGGATACAGTCATTACAACCAGGTAGGAGCCGAATTCTCAGCAAGAGAGAACACATCTGGGGAGCGGGAAAGGCAGCTTCACAGAAGAAGAGTAGCAATCGGGCTCACCCGTGCCATGTTCATCCGGGATCCGAGCGAGGGGATCTTGAAGACGGTGGGGTGCCAGGGAGGGTCCGTTTACGACTGCTGACCGGTTCCCATACACCGCCCACTTGCCTGCAGGAAGACTGGGGGCCCGTTGGAGTTATCCAGAGGGGGAAGCAGATGTAGTACTTCGAAAGTCGCCTGGGCTTCCTCCACGGTAGGAACAGTATGGCTCCACCCTTGGTAAGTGAATGCGAGGCGAAAGGGGAAGCCTCAAGCACACTTAATGTGGCGTTCCATCAGGACTGAGGTGCATGGTTTCAGCTGTCGCCTCTTTTGCACTGTAGTGGGGGCCAGGTCCGTGAAAAGTTGGTACTTGTGTTCTTGGAAGCATAAATCAGGCTTGTCCCGTGCTGCTTTAAGGAGGGTTTCCTTGGTGTGAAAATAGGTAAACTTAATGATAATGTCCCATGGGGGGCCCTCTTCTTTCCTTGGCCCCAGAGTCTGATGAATACGGTCAAACTCCATACGCTCTATGGGGATGCCTGGGACTAGTTCCTGAAACAGGGCCGTGGCAGTGGAGGTTAGATCCTCAATAGTTTCGGAGAGTCCCCGCAGTTGGAGGTTCCCCCGTCTGGACCTATTCTCATGGGTCCTCTAATTTCAGGAGGGCTGCGTCCAGCTCCCTGTGGAGGTCCTGCAGGTCCTGTTCATGGTGGTCTATCACTGTCACCGTAGCATCCATTCTGTCCTTTAAAGCATTTATGCGGCTGCCCAGCTCACGGATCTCCTTCGTTAAGTGTTTGGCCAACTTGGAGGTGGCAGCAGACAGTTCACCCTGCAGCATGGTTTTAAAGCGAGCCAGCAAGTCAGCATCTCTCAATGCCGGTGTTATGTAGGGCTTCTGGGTTCCCTGCAGGTTCTCCGCATCAGAACAGGCCTCAAGCTCACCTGATAGTGATGGGGGCGAGGGCTCCATATCCGAGGCCTGTGTATCCGGCGGGAAGGCCGCGAGATTTGTGTGTGCGGCTTGTCTCCTTGTGGAGCTCCGAGCTGTGCCCGATCTGCGCCCCATACGATCCGCGGGGATTCCGGGGGGTATTGTGGCCATATACTCGTGCAGGGGCGGCGGTATCACTGCCGGCATGGTTGGTGGCATAGGAGCGCGATTAGCTTGTGGCCATCTTAGTGCCACAAAATGACATTTCAAAAGGAAAAAATGTCATTTAAAAATACTTGCGGCTGTAATATATTGTGGATGCCGGCAATATAGATAAAAATCATTGAAAAAAAACAGCATAGGTTCTCCCCTCAGTCCATTACCAGGCCCTTTGGGTCTAGTATGAATATTAAGGGGAATCCTGCACCAAAATTAAAAAAAATTGCGTGGGGGTCCCCCAAAATCCATACCAAGCCCTTCAGGCCTGGTCTGGATATTAAGGGGAACCCTGCGACCAAAATAAAAAAAAATGGTGTGGAGGCCAAAATCCATACCAGACCCTTATCCAAGCACGTAACCTGGCAGGCCGCAGGAAAAGGGGGAGGGACGAGAAAGCGCACCCCCTTCTGAACCGTACCAGGCCACATGTCCTCAACATCGGGAGGGTGTTTTGGGGTCCCCCCAAAACGCCTTGTTCACATGTTGATGGGGACAAGGGCCTCTTCCCCACAACCCTTGCCCAGTGGTTGTGGGGGTCTGGGGGCCGGGGGATTATTGGAATCTGGAAGCCCCCTTTAACCAGGGGGCCCCCAGATCCCGGCCACCTCTATGCAAATGGGTATCAGGTATATTGTACCCCCAAACATTCACCAAAAAAAGTGTAAAAAAAGTAAAAATGACAGACAGTTTGGGGCAAGTCCTTTATAAAAAAAATAAAAATGTCCCGCAATGTCCACTCATCTTCGATCACAGCATCCAATGACCCGAGAAAGGAAAAAAAACGGAAATACTCCACCTCGATGGCAGGCTCCCGCTGACTGGAGGCTTTTTGCTTTGACAGCTGTTCTATAGCTCAGGGCGGGGGCCATCCTGTGAAGTAAGTGGTTGACCCTGTCCCCGTCTGATGTCATGTGACGTCACATACCATCAGTGGGGGCAGATCCCCATTTGCCTCACTGGATGGCCCCGCCCTCAGCTATATAACAGCTGTCCAAGCAAAGAGCCTGCAGTCAGCGGGAGCCTCCCATCGAGGCAGAGTTTTTTTACTTTTTTTTCTTGGGTCGTCGGACACTGTGATCAAAGATGAATGGACATCGCGGGACATTTTTGTTTTTTAATAAAGGACTTGTCCCAAACCGTCTACTTTCATTTTTATTTGTTGACACTTTTTTTGGTAAATGTGTAAGGGTACAATGTACCCGATACCCATTCACATGGGGGGGAAGGATCTGGGGGCCCCCTTGTTAAAGGGGGCTTCAAGATTCCGATAAGCCTCCAGCCCGCAGACCCCCCAAATGAAAACATGTGTGTGTGTGTATATATGTATGTATGTGTGTGTGTGTGTGTGTGTGTGTGTGTGTGTGTGTATATATATATATATATATATATATTATACATATACAAATTGCGGTTGGCAAAAGGTTTTTGGTCTAAAAGGGAGTGCAGTAGATTGCACATGGGGCTCGGGGGGGGGGGTGTAGTGATGTCCGCAGACACAAGGAGAGGCAGAGAGGTGGAGGCGTGAGCAGTTTAAATAATCTGTAGGGGCAATCTGATGGAAACAATTAATTGATGGGACAACTAATCAATGTGGGCATTCTAATGGGACAACTAATCAAGGGGGCACTATGTTGGGGTCAACTAATCTATAGGGCACTGTGATGGGGCAACTAATCCATGGGTGCATTCTGATGGAAACAACTAATTGATGGGGCAACTCATTTATGGGTGCATTCTGATGGGGGCAACTAATCTATGGGGGGCACTCTGATGGGGACAACTGATATATGGGGTACAGTGATGGGGGAACTAATCTATGGGGGTACTCTGATAGGGCATATAATCTATGGGGGCATTCTGATGGAAGCAACTAATTGAAGGGGCAAATAATCAATGTGGAAACTAACCGATGGGGGTATTCTAAATTGGACAACTAATCAATGGAGCACAACTGATCTATGGGTTACTGTGATGGGAGCAACTAATTGATGGGGCAAATAATCTTTTGGGGGCATTCTTTATGGGACAACCAATCTATGGGGGCACTACAAGGGGGGCAACTGATCTATGGGGCACTGTCATGGGGGAAACTAATCTACAGGGGCACTCCAATGGGGCAACTAGTCTATGGGGGCACTCTGATGGAAGTAACTAACTGATTGGGCAACTAATCTACAGGGACATTCTGATGGGAGCAACTGATCTATGGGGGCACTTTGAATGGAAAACTTATGAATGGGGCAATATGATGGGGCAACTGATCTATGGGGGCTCTGTGATGGTCCAAACTGATCTATATATGAACTCTAATGGGGCAACTAATATATGGGGGCACTATGATGGAAGTAACTAATTGATTAGGCAACTAATCTATGGGGGCATTCTGATGGGCAACTAATCTATGAAGGCACTGTGATGGGGCACTGTGAACGAGAAACAGATCCATGGGCAGTAGGATGGGGAAACTGATAATGGGGGCACTATGATGGGACAACTCATCAATGGGACACTGTTTTTTTTATGGGGTACTCTAATGGGGCAACTGATCTATGGGAGTGTTCAGATAGAGTAAACCAATCTATCAGGGTACCTCGATGGGGACAACTGATCTGTTGGGGCACTCTGATAGCAGCAACTTTTCTATATGGGGACTTTGTTGGGGGAATTTGATCTATTTGGAGACTCTGATGGAGGCAACTGATCTTTGGGGGCACTCTGATGGGGAAACTGATATATGAGGGTATTTCGATTGGGGTTCCTGATAGAAGGGGACACTGTGAAGGAGAACGCAGCCGATCTATGAGGTTAATCTGATTTTGGTTTCTGATTTATGGGGGGGTACTTGTATAGGGGGACACCCTGGGGCACCTGAAGTAAGGTGCCACTCTGATGGGTACACCTGATATAACGGTGTTCGTTGATTGGGGTAATTGATCTAAGGGGATATTCTGATGGAGGCATCTGATATGTGGGGGCATACTGATGGGGGTGTTAGAATATCAGAATTATGAATGGATTGGGTCTCTGAGAATAATGGACTTGGATACATTTATATATTTATATTTGCATTTGGATATGGAAAAGTGAAATGTATAGACTTATATATTTATGTAAGTATACATTTTGTTTGAAGCTTCATAAGCAGTTCTATGTAGAGCTCACATATGGCAGTATGTTGACCTCACACCCCCCCCCCCCCCCCATCACATGAGAAGAAAGGTCTCATATTTCTTTGATCTCCTTCACACGGACATATCCGTGTACGAAGCCCGCTCTACTCAGCGGGGGGTCACTCCGTCGATCCCTGCTGAGCAGGCAGATGACAAGTCTATCTCTGCAGCTATATAACAGGGACGGACCTGTCAGAGTGCCGCTCTCCCCTATGGGGGGTAGGATGTCAGCGGAAATTTTTAACATTTCTAATATCCATCCCTCCATATACCTCTATGGAGTGTCCGTTCAGGTCCGCCTAAAAAACTGGCAAGTGGACCTGAATGGATCGTCTGCGTGAAAGGGGCCTTTAGATGCTAGAAGTTTCAAAGTTTTCATTAAAGTTCATAATTTCTTTATATTAAAATATTTCTTGATTAGGATTACTATTAAGAACATTGCATTTAAATTAATAATAAGTCAAAAGAAACTTATATTGTGTATATATTTAAATTTTTATACTTACACATAGCAGTTTTGCTCAACACCCTGTGTTAGACTGAAGGACCCCCACCCTTGTCAGAAAGGTGGGAGGGAACCTGCTCATTGAAAGCCTGGGAATTTCTATAGGACTACAAGTGAAAAACAAACTTTTAAGCCAGCCTTTATGGGAAAAGATGGGGGCTGATTTTAAGAGTAGGAAGTTAGTAAAAAGTACAGACAGGTTGTTTCTGGGGTAGACATTCACTCCAGCACACACGAGAGACATTGAAGGAGACTGACAAATCTTCTCACACACACACAAAGATACATTTATACAATCTAAATTTCAATAATAAGAGCCGGTTCACACTGCGGGCGATGCGAGGCGACACGACTCGCCTCGCTCTCGCAAGTCGCCCCCGTTCTGTACAATGGAACCGTTCTGAGAGGAGCGACTCGAGTCGCTCCGACTCAGAAAAAAGGTTCCTGTACTACTTTTGGGCGACCTCGCCTCGCCTGCTGTGTGAACCGGCTCTTAGAAACTTATTGATGCTATTTTTATATTCTACATTTTGACATTGCTTTTGTAATATTTTGCTATTTTCATTATTAAATACATTTTTGAGTTTTTACACAAGAACTGAACGGATTTTCTTGGAACTTTCCTCATCAATATGAATTATTGATTATATTGTTATTATTATAGTAATAACTCGAATTGTAACAGGGAGCAACTGATATATGAGGTCATTATGATTGGGGTTCCTGATTTATGGTGCACCTGATGTAGGGGGGTACTCTGATCGGGGTTCTTGATATAAGGTGGTTCTATTTTCTTTTACTTGAAATGTGGATGTGATTGGACTAATTTTTATGTTATTTATTTGTCTTACATCTTGTTTCTGTAAAAGATAAATGCTTTGTGTAAGGCCAGAATAAAAGGGCATAGCTAGTGAAGGTGAAGAAGCTCAGAGTCATGGAGATCACATGAAGGATACAAGGGATGTCCAGAAGGCAGAATCCAGGCTTGGAGATAACCAGTCACCATGAACAGCTCCAAGGCCAAGACACCACTGGAAGCTCTGAAGCTCATTAAGCAGCTGCACCGATAGGAGGTAAAACTTCATCTACTAACAATTAATTTGCTACAAGTCACTCCCCAGTCTGATCTGCTGATACTCCAGACTACCCTTCAATTCAGTCCGCTTACAGTACAGGTCATTCTCCAGTATAGTTGGAGAATACTCAGGGTCGGTGCAGGTTTTTTTTGTCTACTTAGGCTTGCCCCTTAAAGTGGGGTGCCCCCTAAAAGAAAAAATTTAAAGTCAGCAGCTACAAATACTGCAGCTGCTGACTTTTAATAATCGGACACTTACCTGTCCTGGGGTCCAGCGATGTGGGGGAACAAAGCCCCCCTCATTCCCCACTCTGCTCGCGGCACCGGCATTCTTACTCTGGGCACCCATCTGTGGCTTCACAGCTGGGCACCCGCTGCGCATGCGCAAGCGACGCTGCGCTCCGTGATACACCACACAGTCATCTGGGACACGTGACAGGTCCCAGATGACTGTGTGGCGCCGAGGGGAAGTGATGTCACCAGCCCGGGCACTGAAGAAGGCAGACTACGAGGGACCCCCTAGCAACAGGCATTTAGAGGTGAGTAAAAAAATTATATTTTCCAATTATTTTTTTTTTATTTCTTTATGAATTTTAAGCTTTTTTTTTTTTTTTTTTTTGGTGGCAACACCACTTTAAGCATTTTACTGCCCACGCTTCCCCCACCCACTGTTTTAAATTTGTTGCTTACATGTTTTAAAACATAAATTAATTTTAGGCCTGAAGATTACTTAAAACCTCCAAAATATTATTTTTATTTTTTGGAAAGCAGATACCCTAGAGAATAAAATGTTGGTAGTTCTATTTTTTTAATGTTACATGACATTAGTAAAATTGTTTATGAAACACAACAATTTCAGTAAAAAATACAATAAACTTAATTTCTGGACATATAAATGCAATGTATTAATAGAAAAGTGGAATACTGTGCTGTCCTAAAAACAGTGAACAAATAAGAATTAACTGCTGCAACTAAATTATGTGAGATACCCACACCAAAATAACAATTCCTAAACTTGTTAGCTGCACTGAAAAAACTTTACATGAATTACCTCAGAATATCAAATGAGATTAATGAGATATTTAAGTAATATATCAAAACAAAACATTCAGTGAAATACCATAATCCAAAAACAAATGATTGATTAGAGCTAGGGATGAGCCGAACACCCCTCGGTTCGGTTCGCACCAGAACTTTCGAACGGACCCCAAATTCGTACGAACTTTAGAACCCCAATGAAGTCTATGGGACTCGAACGTGGGAAATTAAAAGTGCTAATTTTAACGGCTAATATGCAAGATACTGTCCTAAAAAGGGTTTGGGAACCTGGCTCCTGCCCCAAGGGACATGGGTCAATGCCTAAAATGTTTTTAAAAATGGCCGTTTTGGCGGGAGCACTGATTTTAATGACGATTAAAGTGAAAAAAAAAGTGAAATATTCCTTTAAATATCGTGCCTGGGGGGTGTAGTATGCCTGTGAAGTGCCACGTGTTTCCCGTGTTTAGAACAGTCCCTGCACAAAATGACATTAAACGGAAATAACATAATTTAAAACTGCTTGCGGTTTTAATGTTATATCTGGTTCCTGCAATATGGTTGAAAATCATTGAGAAAAATGGCATGGGTAGCCCTCCCTGCCCATTACCAGCCACTTTGGGTCTTGTACGCATATTAAGGGGAACCCCGTACCCATATCAAAAAAAGGAAATGAGTGTGGCCCCCAGGCCCTATATACTCAGAACAGCAGTATACAGGCGGTGCAAACAAGACAGGGACTGTGTAGGTTTGTTGTGTTAAGTTGAATCTGTTTGTAATTTTCAACTGGTACATTTTTAAAGTGTAGCTCCAGTCAAAAAAACTATTTTTAAGCTTTTTGGAAAACATAGGGAAGGGTTATCACCCCTGTATAATTTGTTTTGTCGTCCATCTTTTTTCATCTCACTTGCTGTTGTCTACTTCCGTTTGCAAGTAGGAGATGTTTGTAAGTTGGATGTTTGAAAGTAGGGGCTGCCCTATATGCTCTGCAGAAATGGCGGAACAAGGTGTTGGTTTTGCTACAACATTGTAAGCCCTCAAAGTGACTCTTGGTGGGCGCTGGAGCGCCCTGCTGTGAACGATTATATCAAGAATTGTAATTACATGCCATTGTTGAACAGTGGTAGAAAAATTTACCTTTGGTGGTTGTGGTGCTGGTGCCACAATACTATAAGTCCTCACAGTTACTCTGGGTGGGCACAGGAACGGGCCCTCCTGTGAAATATTATATCAAAAATTGTAATTAAATGCCCCTGTTAAACAGGAGCAGAAAAATTGGGCCTTAGGCACTGGTGCTGGTGCCACGACACTGCAACCTCTCCCATATACTCTAGTTTTATTGCAGGAATTAGCCCTGCTGCAAAGCATTGCATCAAAAATTGTAATTAAACGCCCCTGTTAAACAGGGGCAGAAAAATTGGGCTGATGGCATCACCCAGAACCAGAAATGTTCTTCCAACATATCAGCGGAGGAGGAAGAGGATAGACAATCAACATAACAGGACAGTCACTCAGCATCAGCATAGGCAGTCTTGAAGGGATGTGATATTTCCAAAAAAATTATTACATCAGCTTCAGGTGCTTGGTAGCTGTGGGTGATCCAAGACTGATTCATCTTGATGAAGGTCAGTCGATCAACTGATTCGGTGGACAGGCGCACCCTGTGATCGGTAACAAAGCCACCAGCAGCACTGAAGGTGCGTTCGGAAAGAACGCTGGATGCAGGACAGGCCAGTAGCTCAATTGAATACTGTGCAAGCTCTGGCCAGTGATCCATCCTCAAGACCCAGTAAGCCAGAGGGTTTTCGGTGGGAAAGGTGTCCAAGTCTGACCTTGCCCCTAGGTATTCCTGCACCATGTAAATCAGACGCTGGCGATGGTTGCTGGAACCGATCATACCTTGGGGCTGCGGACTAAAAAATTGTCTGAAAGCATCAGTCAGATGGCCACCTTCTCCACCGCTCCTTCTGACCGATGCCTCAGCAGCACGTTGTCCAGGACCAGGAGTTTGTAACCTCCCAGTCTCTGGGAACGCGTTGCACAGACCTTTCTGCAAGGCCTCCCAGAGATGTCTCATCCTCTGCTCCCTCTGCGATGGCAAGATAAGGTCGGCAACCTTACCCTTGTACCGTGGATCAAGGAGAGTAGCCAGCCAGTAATGGTCCATCTCCTTGATCCGAAAAATACGAGGATCCTTCCACAAGGTTTGCAGGATCAGGGAGGCCATGCAGCGTAGGTTAGCTGAGGCATTCGGTCCGGAGTCCTCTGGGTCACTAAGGACAACATGATCCGCAGCTACCTCCTCCCAGCCACGTACAAGTCCACGGGTTTCTTGGGACTGTAAATCATCCCTACAAGACTGCTGCTGATGCTGAGTGCCAGCCTCCACCTCCATACTGACACAATCATCCTCCTCCTCCTCTTCCTCTTCCTCATCCTCTTCCTGTGTGATGGGTGGCACAGCAGGAACACTGTCTGGATAAAGGGGGCCTTGAGAGGCAAGGAAGTCCTCCTCTTCCTGCCTCTGTTCTGCCTCAAGTGCCCTGTCCATTATTCCACGCAGCGTATGCTCCAAGTGGTGGGCAAGAGGTACAATGTCACTGATGCATGCACTGTCACTGCTCACCATCCTTGTGGCCTCCTCAAACAGTGACAGGACAGTGCATGCATCCCTGATCATGCCCCACTGGCATGGTGAGAAAAAACCAAGCTCCCCTGTCCTGGTGCCGTAGTCGCACAGGTACTCATTGATGGCCCTCTGCTGCGTGTGCAGCCACTGCAGCATGGCCAACGTTGAGTTCCACCTGGTGGGCATGTCACATATAAGGCGGTTCTTGGGCAGGTTCAACTCATTTTGGAGCTCAGCCAGCCGAGCACAGGCATTAAATGATCGGCGGAAATGCACACAGACTTTCCTGGCCTGCTTCAGGACATCCTGTAAGCCCGGGTACCTGCCCAAGAACCGCTGCACCACCAGGTTAAGGACGTGAGCTACACAGGGCACATGGGTCAGTTGTCCCTGTCGGAGGGCGGAGAGGAGGTTGGTGCCATTGTCGCAAACCACCATTCCTGGCTTAAGCTGGCGTGGCATCAACCACCTCTCGGCCTGCCCCTGCAGAGCTGACAAAACATCCGCCCCAGTGTGGCTCCTGTCCCCCAAACAAACCAGCGCAAGCACGGCATGGCATTGTGTACCTGCGTACTTGCGTAGCCCATGGAGCGCCTACGGAGCACCACTGGTTCTGAGGACAGAGCACTGGAAGAGGCCATGGAGGAAGAAGAAGAGGAGTGGGTGGAGGAGAGAGGTGTGTCACAACCAATAGTAGCATTTTGGAGGTGTGGTGGCGGAACAACCTCCAACACTACTGCACCTTGTCCTGCATCCTTCCCAGCTGCCAGAAGAGTGACCCAATGGGCCGTGAAAGACAGGTAACGTCCCTGTCCATGCCTGCTGGACCATGAGTCAGCGGTAATATGCACCTTACCGCTGACCGCCCTGTCCAGCGAGGCAAGGACATTGCCTTCCACATGCCAGTAGAGAGCCGGAATCGCCTTCCGTGAGAAAAAGTGGCGTTTGGGGACCTGCCACTGAGAAACCGCACATTGTACAAACTCACGGAAGGGGGCCGAGTCTACCAACTGAAAAGGCAGCAGTTGAAGTGCTAGCAATTTAGCCAAGCTAGCATTCAACCGCTGGGCATGTGGATGGCTGGGAGTGAACTTCTTTCGCCGGTCCAGCAGCTGGGGCAGGGACATTTGCCTGCTATAATCGGACGTGGGTGTACTGCTAGCAGAGTGCCCGGAAGCACTTGGCTGTGACACACCTAATTCTACACCTTCATTCCTCTCAGAGAAGGTTTCAGAGAGGACTGAAGGTCTAGTGGGGTTGGAGATGCCAGCTGATGAGGAGCAAGGAGAGGTTCGCTTTGTTCTTTGGTGTGGGTCTTTGAGGTACTTGCCAACGAGCTGCATGGCAGGTCAACATATGTCTGGTCAAGCATGTTGTGCCCAAGCAGCTGATGTTTTGGCCACGCGAGATGCGCTTGAGACATATGTTGCAAATAGCAGCGGTGCGATCTGATGCACTCGTCTCAAAAAAGGCCCACACCAAAGAACTTTTAGAATAACGTGCAGAGGCAGCGCCCTGCACAGGCGGAGCTCTGCGGTGTGATTCAGTCGGTGTGCTGCCCCTAAGCTGGCCCCCGGAGGGCATCCTGCCTCGTTGGACATGTGCCTCCTCCTCCTCCTCCTCTCTCCTACCAGGCACCCACGTGGAGTCAGTGCCCTCATCATCCCCTCCCTCTTCATCGCTGTAGCAAACCTGGCAGTATGCTGCAGCTTGTGGAACATGACTGCCAGATTGCTGTCCTTCTTGAGCATCCCCTCTCTCTGCATTCACGCTACTGCCTTCCTCTAGCTGAGTGTCATCATCAGAGCCTACAAAACACTGCGCATCCTCCTGGAACATGTACCCAACACTGTGCTCAAAGAGTTCAGGAGACTCCTCAGGAGGACGTGGTGGGTCTAGGGAAGGAGTCACTGATGATGACATTGATACGAGGGAAGACGATGCATTGGCAGCTGCTTTGCTAGTACCCTGAGACTGGGTGAGAGAGGATGAGGAGGATGAAGAGGGCTTGGTCATCCACTCTACCAAGTCGTTGGCATGTTGCGGCTCAACATGTCCAGCTGCCGAAAAGAAGGGCAAGCGTGTCCCATGGCCACGTGCTGATGACGATGCACCGCGTCCACGACCAGCACTGTTGTCTCTAGACACAGAGCCTGCTTGCCCTCTTTTATCGGCTCGTATATTGTGCTGGAGGCACACAACACCCACTAACTCCTGCAGATGCCTTTATTATAGAACACCAGCAATAAAGGGGTATACTGTACTGGAGGCACACAACACCCACTAACCCCTGCAGATGGCTCTATTAGAGAACAGCAATAAAGGGTAGATACAGGTGTATATTGTGCTGGAGGCACACAACACCCACTAACTCTTGCAGATGCCTTTATTATAGAACACCAGCAATAAAGGGTAGATAAAGGGGTATACTGTACTGGAAGCACACAACACCCACTAAGCCCTGCAGATGGCTCTATCAGAGAACAGCAATAAAGGGTAGATACAGGTGTATATTGTGCTGGAGGCACACAACACCCACTAACTCCTGCAGATGCCTTTATTATAGAACACCAGCAATAAAGGGTAAATACAGATGTATACTGTGCTGTGCTGGAGGCACACACAACTTCCAATAACTTCTGCAGATGGCAGATGGCTCAAATAGAGAAGAGCTATGTAGGTGGATATATCGGTGTGTACTGGGTACAGAACACGCAGACAGCACGCACAAGCTCCTAACACTGACTGCAAGCTCTATTATAAAAGATAGATATATCGCTAGCTATATAGGTGAGGTGAATATAGCGGTGTATACTGCGGTCAGGGCACGCAGACAACAACCACTACAGAAGAGCAAGATCGAAAAATCGGCCAATAACGATTGGTGTATACTGTGTTGAAGGTACACAGAACACCCACTAATTGCTTCAGACGCCAACACACTACACAAGGCCGCCGCGCTGGCAGCCTTATATAGTGTGGGGCGTGTACTACACAGCCTGAGCTATGATTGGCCACAGGCATCCTGCCTGTGGCCAATCATGGCTCTCCTCGCTGCCGGCGCTGTGATTGGCCAAGCATGCGGGGTCACAGTGCATGCTTGGCCAATCATGAGCCAGCAATGCACTGCGCCATCGCAGTGCATTGTGGGCCGTGAGCGCCACACGAATTTGGCGCGAACGGGCGAACAGTCGATGTTCGAGTCGAACGTATGTTCGACTCGGACACGAAGCTCATCCCTAATTAGAGCAATAAATAAATTATAAAGTCATGGAAGAAGCCAGTCCAAGAGTAAAGGTGCACCAAATAGATTAAATCCTTAATATTCTGTTAATCGTGACATCACACAAAAAGCACCCGAGAAGCAGTGACAAGTTCCAAAGGAAAGTCCTCCACCACTAATCACACTGTCGCTTACCAGATTCAGAGATCTCTTTTTAGGGAGATCTACAAAAGCCTGTAATTCCTTTCCCAGCCAAGGGTTCACTTTAAGAATCAGGAGGGTGGTTCCATTTACAGCATCCCAGATGGTAATGACATATTCTAGGCAATATTCCTCCCCCATGTAAAAGACAGAAGAGCCTCCATAGTGTAACTCTCACACAAATAGTTTATTAAATAAAAAAATATATCGCACTTACAAACGTTCATTCACAAGAGCACTTCTATTAAAATCATCAAGCCGGCCGGCTCTCGAACGCTGCCCGTGTCTTCCGGGTCCAGCGCGGTATGCACTGGCTTGATGATTTTAATAGAAGCGCTCTTGTGAATGAACGTTTGTAAGTGCAATATATTTTTTTGGGGCTGGCATATATACGGGTCGGTGTGTCTGTGTTAGGGTTGCCACCTTTTCTTCAAGTCAAACCTAAACACTTTAGCTATAGTATAAACTATATATATATTTTGCTATTCAATAACATTTCTAATCATATGAAGTTAATAACAAGAGTCCCCTTTTACATCTGAGTCCACAGAGTCCCCCTTTTACATGTGAATTCACAGAGTTCCCTTTCATTGTAAGGGGGGACTCTGCAGACTCTGATGTAAGGGAGAACTCTGGGGACTCTAACATAAGGGATGCTCTAGGAAACATGACTTAACCACTTAAGGACCGCCGCATGGCAATGTACGTCGGCAGAATGGCACCGACAGGCACAAGCACGTACATTTACATGCTTGCCTTCCAGCGGGTGGGGGGTCCAACCGGACCCCCTCCCGCTGGATGCGGCGGTCCGTTTCGCTTCAGGAGCGATCTGGGATGAGGGGATGGCCATTGGTTTCTGGCCATCCCCTCTCGATCGCTCCTGGCGAATGAGAAGCTTCCCCCGCCTGTGTAGTGTAAACACAGGCAGGGAGGAAGTGATGTCATTCTCCTCGGGGCGGTCTTTTTGACCGGACTGCGAGGAGAACAGAGAAAGTAAGTGCACCAACACTACACTGACATGTAGGTACACATAGGCACACAAATCCCCCCCGATCCCCCCCCCCCCCCTCCCAGTCACAGTGTCACTGATTGCAGTGATCATTTATTTACTGATCACTACATTTAGTGTCAGTTGTGACAGTAAAAACTGTCAGGGCAGTTAGTGTTAGGTCCAGGGTAGCCCCCTACCCCCCCAATAAAGGTTTAACCCCCTGATTGCCCCTAGAGTTAACCCTTTCACCCCCTTTTGCCAGTGTCACTAAGCAATCGTTTTTCTGATCGTTGCATTAGTGTCACTAGTGCCGCTAGGTAGCTAGTTTTTTAGGTTCACTGTCAGGTTTTTATAGCACTAGGTACCCCGATATACTACCCAATAATGGTTTTAACCCCCTGATTGCCCCTAGTTAACCCTTTCACCCCCTTTTGCCAGTGTCACTAAGCAATCGTTTTTCTGATCGCTGCATTAGTGTCACTGGTGCTGCAAGGTAGCTAGTTATTTTTTTAGGTTCACCGCCAGGTTTTTATAGAGCTAGGTACCCCCATATACTACCCAATAACGGTTTTAACCCCCTGATTGCCCCTAGTTAACCCTTTCACCCCCTTTTGCCAGTGTCACTAAGCAATCGTTTTTCTGATCGCTGCATTAGTGTCACTGGTGCCGCTAGGTAGCTAGTTATTTTTTTAGGTTCACCGCCAGGTTTTTATAGCACTAGGTACCCCCATATACTACCCAATAATGGTTTTAACCCCCTGATTGCCCCTAGTTAACCCTTTCACCAGCGATCAGCGTATAAGTGCCACTGGTGATGCTGGTTAGCCAGTTCATTATTTAGGTTCCCCGTCAGGTTTTTATATAGCGTCAGGGACCCCCATATACTACCTAATAAAGAGTTTAACCCCCTGATTGCCCCTAGTTAACCCTTTCACCAGTGATTACCGTATAAGTGTTACGGGTGACTCTGGTTAGTTAGTTTGCTTTTTATAGCATCAGGGCACCCACCATTTATTACCCAATAAAGGTTTAACCCCCTGATCACCCGGCGGGTGATATCAATTAGGTTTTAGGATCAGGGTCTGCGTTGCCCCAGGCAGCGCTAGGTTAGTGCCAGTACCGCTAACACCCACGCGCAAAGCATAAACCTCCCGTAGTGGTATAGAATCTGAACAGATCAATATCTGATCTGATCAGATCTATACTAGCGTCCCCAGCAGTTTAGGTTTCCAAAAAAACGCATTGTTAGCGGGATCAGCCCAGATACCTGCTAGCACCTGCGTTTTGCCTCTCCGCCTAGCCCACCCAAGTGCAGTATCGATCGATCACTGTCACTTACAAAACATTAAACACATAACTGCAGCGTTCACAGAGTCAGGCCTGATCCCTGCGATCGCTAACAGTTTTTTTTGGTAGCATTTTATATTTAAATCCTGAAAGCGGTGCTTGGTTTTCGAGGTCCCGTACGTGGCTAGGCTCCCAAAAAGTCCCCCACGTGTGGTATCCCCGTACTCGGGAGAAGCAGCAGAATTTATTTTGGGGTGTAATTTCACTTATGCCCATAGCATGTGTGAGCAATATATCATTTAGTGACAACTTTGTAAAAAAATAAATAAATTTTAATATTCCTGCAACTTGTGGCAAAATATAAAATATTTCATGGACTCAACATGCCTCTCAGTAAATAGCTTGGGGTGTCTACTTTCCAAATGGGGTCATTTGGGGGGTTTTGTGCTATTTTGGCATTTTATGGCCTTCGAAACTGTGATAGGTAGTGAGGAGTGAAATCAAAAATTTGCACCCTTAGGCCGCGTACACACAGGCGGATTGTCTGCCCAACTTAGTCCGCTGAACCGTGTTTCAGCGGACAATCCGCTCGTGTGTGGGCTTCAGCGGACAGTCTGACGGACTTTGTCTTTCGGAATTTCCGTAATTTTGTCCGTCCAAACTTGGTTTTGTCCGTCCAAACTTGGTTTCAGCGGACAGTCCGCTCGTGTGTAGGCAAGTTGGACGGACTAAGTATGGCGCATGCTCAGAAAGGATTTACACGGCCGAAGGTTGCATTGCAGTGTATTGGACGTCGTTTTTCTAGTCCCGTCGTACGTGCTGTACACGTCATCGCGCAAGTTTTCAGCGGACTGTCTGTTCATCGTGTGTGGTCAAGTCCATTCATTCAAAATTTGGACGGACTGTCTGTCGGATTGTCTGACGAACTTAGTTGGGCAGACAATCTGCCCGTGTGTACGCGGCCTTAGAAAACCTGAAGGCAGTGATTGGTTTTCAGGGTCCCGTACACGGCTAGACTCCCCAAACGTCCCACATATGTGGTATCCCCGTACTCAGGAGAAGCAGCAGAATATATTTTGGGGTGCAATTCCACATATAACACTGGCATGTGCGAGCAATTTATCATTTAGTGACAATTTTTTGTAAACTTTTTTTTTTTTTTTTTTTTGTGTCATTATTCAATCACTTGGGACAAAAAAAAATAAAAAAATATTCAGTGGGCTCAACATGCCCCTCAGCAATTTCCTTGGGGTGTCTGTTTTCCAAAATGGGGTCATTTGGGGGGGGGGGGGTTTGTACTGCCCTGCCATTTTAGCACCTCAAGAAATGAGATAGGCAGTCATAAAGCTGTGTAAATTCCAGAAAATGTACTCTAGTTTGTAGACGCTATAACTTTTGCGCAAACCAATAAATATACGCTTATTGACATTTTTTTTACTAAAGACATGTGGCTGAATACATTTTGGCCTAAATGTATGACTAAAATTTAGTTCATTCAAAAGTAGAAAATATCTTTTTTTTTTTTTTTTAATTTTCAGTCTTTTTCCTTTTATATCGTAAAAAATAAATATTGCAGAGGCAATCAAATACCATCAAAAGAAAGCTCTATGCATCTGGAATCCATAGTCTGGTCTGAATAATGTGATCGGGTTTCAGGCAGTCTGAAACCTGGACGCATGATTTCAAACCCGAACTGTCTGGGTGAATCTTATGCCGTGTACGCACGTAGCCGACTATCCGACGAACTTAGTCTGGCGGACTTCCCAAGTGTGGGGACATTGAGGGCCTGCCCACATCCTTGGAGGGAAAAGGAGAACGTTGGCAATACCTCCCAACATTTTGAGATGGGAATGAGGGACACCTGCTGGCAAATGTATGTAGGCATAGGACACCGTCACACCCCCTTAAAGGTGAATTAACCAAGAAAAAGGTTAATTAAATCCACAAAGACTTTTTTTTACCACTACTGTTCCTTTATAGGTTTAGCACTGGGAAACACTTTTTGAAAGATAAATAGTGCATTTTATATACAACTATATAGATCAGGCCAAAATTAGAGACAAATGAGGAGGAAAGAAGGACAGGGGGAAATTGTTCCAAATCAGGGACAGTCCCTCGAAATGAGGGACAGTTGGGAGCTATGGCGTTGGCTGGTGGGAGGAGCGTGGGATAAGATAAAAAAATGTGCTTTTTAATGGTACCCTAGACAAAATCAAGCATTTAGCCCTGCAGTGCGGGGGAGAACTACTACAAGAGTAGTTTTGACATTTTTTCTGGAATTTCAGCTTTAAAGAGGACGTTTCTCTTCCCCCCCATAATGCTGTCTGAATTTGGCAATCTGTTATACTAAGGGATGCAAGGATAGAAGTTCACACAAGTAAATCACACTGAGACTATTTTGTTTTTTTAGATGACTTGCAAGCATTGGGTAACTGTTCTAAAAGTAATATAAAAAAAGAGGAATTACTTGTAGTCAAAGGATTTCCAGTTAAAGAATTTTCATTATATTTATCATAAGAGATCCTATAATGTTTCATCTGCACTTTCTTCCTCAAATTGAAGGTGACTCTTGCTTCAATGAAAAGTGTCAGCAGATGTGCGTCACCGGACTCCTCCTCCCTTCCCCAAGTGCCTCCATCTGCATAACGAAGGGAGTCCGGTGACGCCGATGTCCGTGACATCACCGGACAGCCTGGACAGTGATGGTAAATATGGACGTGGTTAACTGGGATGATTCAGTGATCTAAGTGTAGGCAAATTTGATAACCTCCATTTTTAACCACTTACAGACCGGACCATTTTGCTGGTCAAAGACCAGACCACTTTTTGTGATTCGGCACTGCGTCGCTTTAACTGACAATTGCGCGGTCGTGCAACGTGACTCCCAAACAAAATTGACGTCCTTTTTTTCCTACAAATAGAGCTTTCTTTTGGTGGTATTTGATCACCCCTGCGGTTTTTATTTTTTGCGCTATAAACAAAAATAGAGCGACAATTTTGAAAAAAACGCATTATTTTTTACTTTTTGTTATAATAAATATCCCCAAAAATATAAAAAAAAACATTTTTTTCCCTCAGTTTAGGCCGATACGTATTCTTCTACATATTTTTGGTAAAAAAAATCGCAATAAGCGATTATTGATTGGTTTGCGCGAAAGTTATAGTGTTTACAAAATAGGGATAGTTTTATAGCATTTTTATTAATAATTTTTTTTTTTTTTTACTAGTAATGGCGGCGATCAGCGATTTTTATTGTGACTGCGACATTGTGGGGGACCCATCGGACATTTTTGACACCATTGTCATTTATACAGCAATTACTGCTATATAAATGCAGTGAAGGGGTTAACCAGTGGGTGGCAGTGTAGGGGTTAAGTGTTCCTAGGGGTGTGTTACTAACTGTGGGGGGGTTGGGCTTTCATTTAGTGAACACTGATCTCTGCTCCAATCACATGGAGCAGAATCAGCGTCACTAGTTGTTAGGCAGAATGGAGAAATGCTGTTTACACGGCATTTCCTCCATTCAGCCGTCCCGTGAGACGATCGCAGGGATGCCCGCAGCAATCGAGTCCGCGGGTCCCGCGACCGGACCCACGGGGGTCCCGACCAGCACGATGGCAGGGCGGCATTGATGATTGGACGTACCTGTACGCCAATATGCCTGCCCGTGCCATTCTGTCGACGTACATCGTCGTGCGCTGGTCGGGAACCGGTTAACATTGTTGTAAAAAAAACAAAAAACGTAAACGCTATGATATGTCTGTGTGACTGGCTAAAGTGATGCCTACATGCCTACTATAAAGTGACTGACAGTCAATTTACTAGATACATTTTATAATTAAAGTTAAACGAACTTTCTAAGTTTTTCTTAAAGTTTAATAAAAAAGATGACTTACATCAGTGCTACAGTTTGAATTTAAAATGTATTTGTGTGAACTGTGAAGTTAAGTCATGGATTGTGGAAACTAACTAGTGTCAGGTGATTGTATATTGTGTATACCACATTGACCACTGACTAATGCAGAGTTGCAATGCAAGGAGATCAGCTAAAAGTAGTTGGATCTGTATGTGCGTTATCATTAATCAAAATTAGTCGATTAATCAATTTTAAAAAAATCGATTAATCAAACATGAAAATTTTAATTAGTAACAGCCCTCGTTTATAATCATCTATGAAAATTTGTAATGGTGGAATTCTATATGATGCACAGAGAATGCTGATTGTTGACAATGTCATATCAGATGGGCTATGCAACTGATTTGTTTTCTAAATGCTTTTAAAGAATTTGTTGAATAAAGTATAACGCTGGTCATAGACTGGTAGATTATCATATGAAAAATCTCACCAGTACATTCAATACTACCATCAGAGACTGAAGGAATGTCATTCGAGAGTACTTCAAAATTTCATTTGCTTTTAACCACTTGCTCACTGGGCACTTTTACCCCCACTTTTACTCCCTTCCTGCCCAACTTTCAGCTTTCAGCCCAGTTACACTTTCAATGACTATTGCGCCATCATGCAACACTGTACCCAAAATGAAATTCGGATCATTTTACACCAATAGAGCTTCCTGTTGGTGGTATTTAACCACTTAAGGAAGGAAAGGATTTTCCCCCTTAATGACCAGGCCATTTTTTGCGATACGGCACTGCGTCGCTTTAACTGACATTTGCGTGGTTGTGCGATGTTGTACCCAAACAAAGTCTATGTCCTTTTTGTTTCCCCCCACAAATAGAGCTTTTTTTTTTTTGGTGGTATTTAATCACCTCTGCGGTTTTTATTTTTTGCACTATAAACAAAAAAAGACTTACAATTTTGAAAAAAAACAATGTTTTTTAATTTTTGCTATAATAAATATCCAAAAAAAAGGAAGAAAAAAAAAGTCTTCATCAATTTAGGACAATATGTATTCTACTACATATTTTTGGTAAAAAAAAAATCACAATAAGCTTATATTCATTGGTTTGCGCAAAAGTTATAGCATCTATAAAATAGGGAATAGAATTATGGCATTTTTATTATAATTTTTTTCTACTGGTAATGGCGGTGATCAGTGATTTTTAGCGGGACTGCAACATTGCAGTGGACAGATCGGACACTTTTGACACTTTTTTGGGACCAGTGACATTTATACAGCGATCAGGGCTATAAAAATGCACTGATTACTGAATAAATGACACTGCCAGGGAAGGGGTTAGACTAGGGGGAGATCAAGGGGTTAAATCTGTTCCCTGGGAGGTATTTCTAACTGTGAGGGGAGGGGACTGCCTGGGAGTACAGAGAGATCGCTGTAGCTAATCACTAGGAACAGACAATCTCACTCTACTCCCCTGACAGAACGGGGATCTGATCCCCATTTTGATGCTCTGTGGAGAGATCCGGGTGGCCCGGCGGACATAGAGTCGGTCAGGCCTGCTAATTGGCTCCGCCGCTAGTGAATGAGTATGCGCGCGCAGATCGGCGTGCAATGACAGCGATTCGCGCAGCCGAGCCAACCTGCCACAGTACAACTGTGGCAGCTGGTCGGCAAGAGGTTAATCAGCAGTGGTTTTTTTTATTTTTTGCTAAATAAATGGAAAAAGACCAAAAATGTAGAAAAAAAAAGGACTGATTTATTTTTCACTTTTACTTTTCTTAGTATTAACACCATTTCAGCACACTCTCTCATGCTGATACACTTCTTCTGTGCCAGATATCGTATCCATTTATTTGCCGCCTCAGTGCCCGCATAGTGGGTTTTGTCCCTGGCCCGCCTGGCGCCCATCGCTGTGCGTTGCATTTGACGCCTGGACTGGTGAGTCTGCCCTAACCAAACTATCTATCCATAACATAGTTTTATGTACTTACTATCTTAATTTATTGGTCAGTATATTATTTGTATAATTTTTATTTTATTTTATTTTTTTATAGAAACTCTGTGGTAGCATCTGCTCCTGATGAGTGGGGAGATACCCACGAAACGCGTCGAGCTTTGTATTTTGATGCTCGGGCTATACCTGTATACGAAACCACATTTATAAGTTTCGAATTACTTATTTAGAAGCCCTTGACCATTTATTACAAATTTAACTTTGTTTATAATTATGGGATGCTTTTCTATCATGTGCATACATGTGTTGATGTCGGATATGCTGTCATGGGCATCATTCTGCCATATTACCTAACTAACCTATCTATTACTGCTATGTATGATTATATGTGGATACTATACATTATGTCATATACTATGTTTCTTCTGTATCATTATTTATATATATCATCAATTGGACTTATTTATAATGAGTAGTTCCTTTGAACATTCAATTAAATAAATTAATATGGTCCAATGAAATATTTTTGTCGTTTACTATCCAAGTGCTTCATTTAAAGTCCCAAACTTCCCTTTTTATATGCGTATTAATTACCGGGATGGAGGTACTCAACTGTACTTCATTTAAAGTCCCAAATCTCCCCCTCTGTTGTTTATATTTCATATATACCGGGATGGAAGCACTTGGATAAAAGGGTTTGGTAGTGTTCCCCTACCTTCCCTGTGTCAAAACTGTCAATATAGTGTTTTTCTTAATACTGAATTGTTTGTATCTACATATATTTATTATATTCTTTTATTCATGCACATACTGTATAATGACAGCATTCACCGACACCGTTTAATATGCCGTAGATGGATATTCAGTTATTAAGGTTTGACGTATACCCACTGGCCGGCCTATTGTGCTCCGTGTGAGGCGATTGGGAGGTTGGGCGGTACTTGGTCTTTTCTTTCTTGTGGGCACTGTGATGCGCCAGCGGGTCCTCCCCTCCTCCCCTTTCGTTTTGATTGGGAGGTTCGGGCGGACTCCACTCTGCGCATCAACGCCATGTTACCTACGCCGTGCGTGTAACGTTCGTTTGAACGACATCACGCCGGCGTTTTTGGTCTTTCCATTCTCCGTGTTTCCGGAAAGGGAGGGGGTTTACGTGCCTGTCGCTGGTTGATGACCGGGGCTGGGCGCGGCCCCTCCCACCCGGTCTCACGCACATGGCGTTGGCGGCATATTTAAACCCCCTTCGGGGATGGCTGCTTGTCTGGCCATTCTCTGTATGGGGCTCGAACACACCAGTTGGCTGGTCAGCCGGCTGTTGTTCCAGGATCGTTATCATGGTACATACTTGTCCACTCTTTTCATTTGTTTTTCTTTCTTTCTTTTTATCCTCACTGACATATCCTGTGTTTATCGCTTATTAATTATCCCTCATTGTTTATTATTACCTACACTTACCTTACTCTTCATTATCACATTTATCATATCCCTTGCACTCACACTCCCACACACTCCTACACACTCATTCTTTTCAACCCTCCCATACTTTTTCTGTTTCCAATATGTCAGCTATTTTTGTATAACCCCTACTCATCTTCACTCTGCTTTGTGTGCATCATCTTGTGAAGCTTGCTGTGGACTGATTTATTTTTCACTTTTACTTTTCTTAGTATTAACACCATTTCAGCACACTCTCTCATGCTGATACACTTCTTCTGTGCCAGATATCGTATCCATTTATTTGCCGCCTCAGTGCCCGCATAGTGGGTTTTGTCCCTGGCCCGCCTGGCGCCCATCGCTGTGCGTTGCATTTGACGCCTGGACTGGTGAGTCTGCCCTAACCAAACTATCTATCCATAACATAGTTTTATGTACTTACTATCTTAATTTATTGGTCAGTATATTATTTGTATAATTTTTATTTTATTTTATTTTTTTATAGAAACTCTGTGGTAGCATCTGCTCCTGATGAGTGGGGAGATACCCACGAAACGCGTCGAGCTTTGTATTTTGATGCTCGGGCTATACCTGTATACGAAACCACATTTATAAGTTTCGAATTACTTATTTAGAAGCCCTTGACCATTTATTACAAATTTTACTTTGTTTATAATTATGGGATGCTTTTCTATCATGTGCATACATGTGTTGATGTCGGATATGCTGTCATGGGCATCATTCTGCCATATTACCTAACTAACCTATCTATTACTGCTATGTATGATTACATGTGGATACTATACATTATGTCATATACTATGTTTCTTCTGTATCATTATTTATATATATCATCAATTGGACTTATTTATAATGAGTAGTTCCTTTGAACATTCAATTAAATAAATTTATATGGTCCAATGAAATATTTTTGTCGTTTACTATCCAAGTGCTTCATTTAAAGTCCCAAACTTCCCTTTTTATATGCGTAGAAAAAAAAAGTATTGCATAGTTTGATATAAAATCTTGCAAACAGGTAATTTTTCTCCTTCACTACTATTGTGCGCTGATGAGGTTGCACTGATGGGCACTTATGCGCACTGATGAGGTGGCACTGATTGGGCACTAATGAGAAGGGAACTGATGAGGCTAAACTGACAGGCAGCACTAATGGGCACTGACAAGTCGGCACTGGTGGGCACTGATGAGGCTGCACTGATAGGTGGCAGTGATGGGCACTGATAAGTGACACTGATGGGCACTGATAGATGACACTGAGGAGGCACTGATGAGCACTGATTGGCAGCACTGAAGAGCACGGAGTGGCAGCACTGGTGGGTATTGATTGGCAGCACTGGTGGGCACTGATTGGCAACACTGATGGGCAGTGAATGACAGCACTGGTGGGCACTGTTGGGACTACACTTATAATCAGGACATTGATAAATAATCAGTGCCCTGAATATCAGTGTACATGTCCCTTTTACACAAGCCAGTTATAAGCTCCCCTCTCATGCTGTGAGCGCGAGGAAAGGAATGCTGATAACCAGTTTGTGTTTACATCCTGATCAGCTGTGATTGGACACAGCTGATCATGTGGTAAAAGGCTGCTCTGATTGTCCCTTTACCCTAATCTGTGATCAGCTGTGTCCTAAGGACACAGCCATCACACAGCGAGCTGCCCGCGTATCTCAGTGGCTCAATCACAGAAGGACAGCTGGCTGCGCTGTAGCTGTCATTTGGCTGTAGCGTGATCGGGAAGTGGTTGACATTCGATTTCGGAGATTAATGGATTTTTCAGAATAAAAACCACATTCATACTTAGAATTTCGTCCTCCTCCTCCAGTTCTTTACTTCACTATGGTCGAAAATGATCATCGATGTAACCCCCAACTATTTTTACTATCGACCATTCAAAAATCGAATTTTTTCACAAAAAAATCTTCCTGTGTCTTGGCGGGGGTTAATCGCCCTACTGGGGACACTGCAGAACTGCACCCACTAATGCCTGAAGCACAGGCCCAAATCCGATTTCATGTGAAATCAACATTAAGGTGGCACTCCAACTTAGAAGTAGGTAGCACTTGCACAGTTAACTCTCTTGCTCCGTGGCTGTTACACTTGACACTTTCCTCCATAAAAGGACACCACTCTCAGGTGTGCAGCATTTAGGGACCGGTACCACTGAGCCTGTACCACCAATCCAGCAGTTCATGTGACTTCTCTGCCAGTGACTAATCCCATGGTTACTATGGGATACAGGAAGTGCTCTCACTCTCTCCATTCTCCATGCTAGCTCTCTCTCTCTCCTGGGGCCCCTCTGCATCTTTCCTTCCTCCATGACTTCAGGCTGGGTCCCTAGGCACTCTGTGCTGGGGGTCTGGTCCCAAAGAGTGGGAAAGCAGCCACTATTGGAGTTGCCCAGTGCTTAACCCCCTCCACTACCAGAGTGATTGGCTGATTGGCTGCCTTGCATATAACATATACACTATGGGGGATATTTACTAAAGGCAAATCCACTTTGCACTACAAGTGCACTTGGAAGTGCAGTTGCTTTAGATCTGAGGGGGACATTCAAGGAAAATAAAAAACAGCATTTTAGCTTGCACATGATTGGATGATAAAATCAGCAGAGCTTCTCCTCATTTCAGAGCCTCCCCTCAGATCTACAGTCATCTACAGTAACTGCACTTTCCAGTGTACTTGCAGTGCACTTGCAGTGCAGAGTGGATTTACCTTTAGTAAATCAACCCCAATATTTCTTAGAAACACACATTAACTTCCTTTGGACAGCACTCTGTGGGTCAGGCCCATGCACTGTGTCTTCTTCTAACTCAGTCCCGAGGTGTGTTGCAAGCCCTGTTTTATTGTTACTCTGTGCATGCACCCATTTAAAGCGGGAGTCCGCCGGGACTCCGCGTTTTTTTTTTTTTTAAAGTCAGCAGCTACAAATACTGCAGCTGCTGACTTTTAAAATAGTGACACTTACCTGTCCAGCGCGCCCGCGATGTCGGCACCCGAAGCCGATCTCTAGATCGACACTCGGGTGCTGCCGCCGCCATCTTGGGTATGGGAATCAGGAAATGGAGCCTTTCGGCTTCATTTCCCGGTTCCCTACTGCGCATGCGCGAGGCGCGCGGCGCAATCAGGACGGTCCCCGCTGCCTCTGGGATCTGTGTGTTTCCCAGCAGGCAGCGGGGCACTTGCGCAAAGGGGCGGGCACTTGCGGAAAGGGGCGTAATCTACGCCCCTTTCCGCAGACAGCTATCCCGGAAGTGGGTGCAGTTACCTGGATTATCCAGGTAACTGCACCCCCCTCCCCCCTGAAAGGTGCCAATTGTGGCGCCGGAGGGGGGGGATTCCGATGAGCGGAGGTCCATTTTAGGGTGGACCTCCGCTTTAAGAGACTTCAGGCCAGGCAAAGCTATAGTAAACAAACAATATCCTTTTCTGAGGTAGTTGCTGATAATAGTACCTTCTCATGAGACATTCTCAACACAGTTCCTATGCAAAGCTCTTCTAGAGCCCCATAAAGTGTGCATACCTTAGGAAGAAGGCAAGTTCATGAAGTAACCCTTTTTAGGCAGCAAGTTCATTCAGGAAAATAATGCACAAGAGGTACTGCAAGTCTTTAGAGTCTATGCTTTGACATTAGTCCATAAAGGCAATAAGTCTATTATTGTCAGTATAAGTCCACAGGGGTGTCTAGGCTCCAGACCCTACCTGGAGCCCCAACTGGGCTACAATCACACCCCCTGCCTTCCCAAGAAGGTGATCCCTCAAGAGTAATGCCCTGTACACACGATCGGACATTCCGACCACAAAATCCATCTGATTTTTTCCGATGGATTTTGTCCGAAACTTATCTTGCATACACACAGTCACACAAAGTTGTCAGAAAATCCGATTGTTCTGAACGAGGTGACTTACAACACGTACATCGGGACTATAAACAAGCCAGTAGCCAATAGCTTTTGTCTCTTAGTTTATTCTGAGCATGCGTGGCACCGTCGGCATTGTCTACACACAATCGGAATTTATACAATCGGATTTTGTTGTCAGAAAATTTTAGATCCTGCTCTCAAACTTTGTGCATCGGAAAATCTGACAGAAAAAGTCAGAGCCCACACACGATCGGCTTTTCCGACAACATAATCCGATCTTTACTTTTTCCATCCGAATTTCCGACCGTGTGTACAGGGCATAACAGGTTACATTCTGTCAGGATTTCCCCAGAAACTCCGCCAGGGGCTTGATGCCAGCCCCTTTTATGTTAGTTGACCTGTAGGGGACATCAGCCTTCCTGAAAATGGCGGGAAAAAAGCCAACCGGCTGTTACCTTCAGCTCCCAAGTCAACCTCAGGACACACATTAGTCATCAAGACATTGTAACATTTTGCACCTGGCTGGATCAATTAACATGAGGGCACGAGCACAGACAGGAAAAACAATAACTCACACAGGAGGACATGTTAACCCTCTTGTAGGGACCTACGCACACGTGTATGGTCAGCTTAACCACTTACAGACCGGACCATTTTGCTGGTCAAAGACCAGACCACTTTTTGCGATTCGGCACTGCGTCACTTTAACTGAGAATTGCGCGGTCGTGCGACGTGGCTCCCAAACAAAATTGACGTCCTTTTTTTCCCACAAATAGAGCTTTCTTTTGGTGGTATTTGATCAAAAATATATAAAAAAACATTTTTTTCCCTCAGTTTAGGCCGATACGTATTCTTCTACATATTTTTGGTAAAAAATCGCAATAAGCGATTATTGATTGGTTTGAGCAAAAGTTATAGCGTTTACAAAATAGGGATAGTTTTATGGCATTTTTATTAATAATTTTTTATAATTTTTTTTTTTTTTTACTAGTAATGGTGGCGATCAGCGATTTTTTATTGTGACTGCGACATTGTGGCGGTCACATCGGACATTTTTGACACATTTTTGGGACCATTGTCATTTATACAATAATCACTGCTATATAAATGCAGTGATTCCTGTGTAAATGACACTGGCAGTGAAGGGGTTAACCAGTGGGTGGCAGTGTATGGGGTTAAGTGTTCTTAGGGGTGTGTTACTAACTGTGGGCTTTCATTTAGTGAACACTGATCTCTGCTCCAATCACATAGAGCAGAGATCAGCGTCACTAGTTGCTAGGCAGAATGGAGAAATGCTGTTTACACAGCATTTCCTCCATTCAGCCGTCCCGTGAGACGATCGCGGGTATGCCCGCGGCGATCGAGTCCGCGGGACCTGCGACCGGACTCATGGGGTCCCGACCGGCATGCGAGCACGCCGCCAGTGGCGCGCTCGTGATGGCAGGGCAGCATTGAAGATTGGACGTACCTGTACGTTAATATGCCTGCCCGTGCCATTCTGCCGACGTACATCGGTGTGCGCTGGTCGGGAACCCGTTAAATAGTGTGTTGATATAATCACTGGTTGAATTCTTTTGTACTAAAGGGATGTCCTTTACTGCCCTCTGCCAACATTACACATAAGTGAGGCAGCAAAGAGGTTGGGCTTTAAGGACCACATGTTACACATATGTGTCCATAGATGGCCGAGGTTTCTATTCTGTTTCTGCACACTCCCAGCACAGTGACTGAGCTGTCACAACTTTTGCCCTTTTGCGATGATCGGAAGCCGATGAGACAGACTGAGGGCCTGGAAGAATTTTGACTGGAAGATATTAGCTGGAAGGCATCACCTCTGGAAGCTGGGTTGAGGAAGGACCTAATTTCTCACTGAAGAGTTTTGTCATGGAAGTTGTTGAACAACAGTTATCCTTGGACATTGTGACTAGGACCTTTGCCAAGGGCTCCAGTTGTGCATGTGCTTTGGGGGTTCATGCTTATGTTGCTGCAAAGACTGAGACTACTGTTGCTGCAAAGACTGAGAATGCATAGTCTCAGGTTAGCTGACTATCTCCTCTACCTCTAACAAAGGCTACTGATATAGCATATGAGCTTGAGAATCTGTCCTCCTGTACCCATTTTATCTTTTAGAGCATTTAGCCCCCTCATCCCTTCATCCCTCTTTCCTGTTAATTACTGCAATAAATCCACAAAAAAAAACATCTCCTAGACTGAGCCTGTGTTTGTTGGCGTGCTTGGAACTGGTGTCTGGGCCTGGCAGCCTCTAAACAGGAAAGAAGAACAGGGCATGTTCTCAGCGGTGCCTGCGGGGTGTGCGCTACATGTTCAAGTGGCATACATGCTTGTATAAAATTGTGTGTAGCACTGACCCCCGAAGGAGCATATGGTTTGATTGGGCTTACCATTACCTTCTTGACCTTGTGTACGTCTAGGGGTTTCCTGAGGTAGATGGCCCAAAGAATTGCAGAAACTGACACTGGATCCACTTTTGGGATATTTATTTGAAAAGTAGTAAACAAAACAATCTCTCAATGAAGGCTAAAGGGTTAGGTAGGGAGTTCAGGTACTTTTGGATCTGCAAAAGATAGGAAGTCTCTCACTATAGAAATCCAGAGAATTACCGCTCACAACTGGATTCTCACAGCTACCGGATAGACCTCCTCTCACTAGGCCTAGCAGCCGATAGAGTGTTTAGGTAAAGCAAAGTCTCTGCCACAGACTTGCATGTAGAACACTTGAACAAAGTCTCTGCCACAGACTTGGATTTAGAACACTTGAACAAAGTCTCTGCCACAGACTTGGATTTAGAACACTTGAACAAAGTCTCTGCCACAGACTTGAATGTAGAACATTTGTGAATAAAGTCTCTGCCACAGACTTGAATGTAGAACACTTGTGAATAAATTCTCTGCCACAGACTTGAATGCAACTGAAGGATGTAGATAAATTTAGAGAGCTATCATACGGTACCAGTATCTCGCAGCCGGTCCAGCGATACCGTATGAGTGTAGATTCACTTGGTGTCTTTCAACTGAGCCTCCAGGCTCATTCTGAGAAACCAGCCTTATGCGTGGCCTTCTCCCGAAGAGTCCTCCCCTGGTTGCTTCTCCAGTTGCTGGGCCTCTCCACAGATGAGACGGCACCGGACCACCTTTGAATCCTCCTCCCAGTTACTTTGCCTCAGGCTAGCCAGCCCCGAGACTTGGAATTGGATGGATGGAGGCCATGAGGGCCATGGGGGCTGGTCAGGAGGACCAGGACCAAGCAGACAGAAAGATCTTCTGGACCGGAATGCAGACGCACGTGATGTCCGTACCTTAAGAACCCTCTCCCAGAATGCACAGCAAGATGACACTCCCACTGGGCTGGTTCAGAGAAAGAATGGCACTCAATACGCCTAGCTAAACTGCATTCTCACACTTGACAGTGGTGACAGCGACACCTGTGGCCAAGCAGAACCCAGTGCAATCCAGCCAGACTGGTACTTAAACCACAATTTGGTATAATTAACCTTAAAGCGGAGGTCCACCCTAAAGTGGACCTTCCGCTCATTGGATTCCTCCCCCCCTCCGGCGCCACAATTGGCACCTTTCAGGAGGGAGGGGGGTGCAGGTATCTGCACCCACTTCCGGGATGGCTCTCTGCAGAAAGGGGCGTAGAGATCGGCTTTGCGGGCGCGCTGGGCGGGTAAGTGTCACTATTTTAAAAGTCAGCAGCTGTAGTATTTGTAGCTGCTGGCTTTTAAAAAAAAAAAAAACGCGGACTCCCGCGGACTCCCTCTTTAAAACCCAACTGTGGCTTTAGGAATTTTAAATAGAAAAAACATATAGCGCATGCTCTTCAGGAGCCGGCGCTACATGTGTGAGTGTAATGCTTCTATGTATTCATCACCCCTTACTGGGATCATCTGACAAGGCAATGCCTTTTCGGTAAGTTGAGCCATCATCCAGTCAACTTTTGCTTCCTGGACAGAGGTGCATGTTTAGAGATGACACAATCATGTTGCATTCTGATTACGGGGGGAGAGGAGACTGAGGAAATATTTCAGATGGATAGCATCATCTCAGCCTAGGCAAAATCACTTGTTTGAAGATCAGGGATCACCTCTTAGTCTAGGTTCACATCTATGTGGCTTCGATTAATGCATTTTTCAGGCATGTTTTGCAGAGCTTTTTTTGTTTTTAAACCCTCGCTTTAAACCCTTTTATCTTTAAACACATACATTGCTGGTTGCTAAGGAGTGGGCTCAGAAGCCAGCCGCTGCATCCTTAAAGTGGAGAGCCACCATAAAAAAAAATGACATTAATATTCTTAAAAAAATATTTTAAAAAATGAAAAAAAATGTATTTACTCCTCAGACACCCCTGTTGCTAGGCAGTCTTCCTAATCTGCCTCTTCCTATTCCGCAGTGCTGTTTCTTCAATTCCTCCTTCTAGGACATTTGTGTGTCCCAGGAAACAACAGGGCCAATCACGAAGAGCCTCGCAGCTTGCGCATGGGCAGTAGGAAGCGGGCAGTGAAGCCACAAGGCCCCACTGCCTGTTTCCCTTAGTTAGGATGGCGGCACCGGTAGCCGATCCGATGGACGGATCGGCCTCGGGGTGGCCGACATCGCAGGCTCGCTGGGCAGGTAAGTGTCCTTATTAAAAGTCAGCAGCTACAGTGTTTGTGCTGCTGACTTAAAAAAAAAAAAAAGACCAGAACACCCCTTTAACAACCGATGAGTCATCAGCTGTCAGTGGGGTTCCCCGCTAACAGTTAAATGTTAAAAAAAAATTGTCCCCAAAAAAAAAATCATTTTAAAAATGGAGTGGCCCCCCCCCCCAAGATCCATAATAGACCCTTATCCGAGCATGCAGGTCAGGGAAGGGGGGGACGAGAAAGTGCCCCCCCAACCATACCAGGCCCCCCCCCACATGTGAATGAGTATGGAGTACATTATACCCCTTCCCATCCATCCTAAAAAGCAGTAAAGTGTTAAAAAAATTGACTTTTTTTGTTTATTAAAAATAAAAAAATGTCCTGTAGCTCCAACGATGCTTCTTTCTTCAGTACTGATATCGTCTTCCTCCGGTAGTTTCTTCTCCCTCTCGTGCAGTCTTCTCTCCCTGGTGCTGTCTTCTCCTCGATCTTTCTTTTCCTCGATCTTTCTTCTCCGTGTGCTGTCTTCTCCGTGTGCTGTCTTCTCCGTGTGCTGTCTTCTCCGTGTGCTGTCTTCTCCGTGTGCTGTCTTCTCCGTGTGCTGTCTTCTCTGTGTGCTGTCTTCTTCGTGTACTGTCTTCTCCTTGAGTTGTCTTCTCCATGTGCTGTCTTCTTCCTCGCCACCGATTACACGCTAAAAACAAAAAAAGCTGGTCTTCTTCTAATGCTGTCTTCCTCCGGTGTGTAGTCTCCCACTGTACTCCATTTCTTATATAGCCATGGGGCGTGGCCCTCCGGTGACGTTACCTGGAGAACCGCCCCTTGTGATAACACATGGTGTGTATTTTTTTTTTGCCAGTCTTTTTTTTTTTAGCTTTAGCTGTCAGTGGGAAACCCCGCTGACAGCTGATGACTCATCAGTTGTTAAGGACATGGCAGCCAGCTTCTTGGCCCGCTCCTTAGCAACCATCTATATACAGTGTTTAAATGGATAAATAAAAAAACGCCAAACACATCAAAAGTCGCGCAAAACGCTGGAAAAAGTCCCAGACCCTTGCCAAAAATGCCCCGGCTGCAAAACACATATATGTGAACGTGTAACATAGGAAACCATGTTAAATGGACTGTGAACCTAGGGTTATTGATAATAGGTGTATATTTATTAGAAATAATCCTTTCGCCAAATGCACCTGTGTTTTAACTATTTGCATTAAAGTATTTAAATTTGACATAAAAAACCCTTCCAGTTAAGTCACTCTACATTGCAAGGGTTAAACGCTTGTTTAGTCTAGGGGTAGAGAAATAAGATGTAATATTTGTCTTACATAGTTGGCAACATTGCAAAAAAATTATAGGGGCACTTTTTTGTCTGTAGGCGAAGTCTTGCTATAATTAGGAGGTGGGGCATTCATTTGAAGGCGGGATGCAGGAAGGAAAGAAAAATGTAGTTAAAATGGGTATGGTTTAAACTGGAAATTGGGTATGGCTTAAAGGGGCGTGTCTCGAAGGGAATGTGGTTAGAATCTGAGATGAACTAGGGATGGAGCGAGAAAGTAAGGGAGAGAGAAAGAAAGAATGAAAGTAAGGAAAAGGGAGGGAAGAAGAGAGAAAGAAGGAAATAAAGAGAGATGGAGTGACAGTAGGCCCAGATCCTACACCACAATAGAAATATGTGTATTCCAGAACGTTTAACAATCAGCAGATAAAGATACTTCAAACACCTGGTGTTGGTGCTTCAATCATCACCGCACCATTGTTGGTATGGTGTCAGGATGATTGAAGCGCATTATTTCTATTATTATATTGTAATATAAAATTAAATAGTTCAACTCACCATAATGCAGAATCAGTGGGAGCCCTGAGTGTTTCACTTGCCACGTCACCTGCCACCAGATGCCATCAGGTGTCCCCAGTAGAGTCCCTCCTTACACCAGGTATTCCCAGCAGAGTCCCTCCTTACATCAGATGCCCCCAGCAGATTCTCTCTTTACATCAAGTGTCCCCAATGGAGTCCCTCCTTACATCAGGGCCACCAGCAGAGTCCCTCCTTACAACAGGTGCCCCCAGCGGAGTCCCACCTTACATCAGGTGCCCCCAGCGGAGTCCTTCCTTACATCAGGTGTCCCCAGCAGTGTCCCTCCTTACATCAGGTTTCCCCAGCCAGCGAGTCCCTCCTTACATCCAGTGTCCTCTCTTCACCTGGGTGTGGGCCGCTGGTGATTTGGCCTCCGTACCATTACAGAAGACAGCTCGTGGATGCCGAAGGGAAGACTCAAGAGGCAGAGCCTAGGTTCCGCCTCTTCTTTTTTCCTGACGATAGCTGGTCTTCAGTAAAATGGCAGCTGCAGAGACATTCTACCAGTGCTGGTCGCGGACCTTTAGCGGCAGAAAAAAATGGCGATTTCCCAGGACATTTCCCAGGAAACGGTAAGACCGGAAAATAAAGGTCTAAATCCTGGGAATGTACTGGGAAATTCTGGACATTTTTCAACGATGGTCTTATTCTTTACTCCTCCAGTAGCTGCCATTCTCCTCTTCTTTCCATGGCACTGGAATCTGAGTGAACCTTCATCATCCTCATGTACTATGCAGGACTGCTGATCCTGCATTATAAATGATGTCAGAAAGCTTGTGACTGACGAAGGGTAAATCGCGCAGTATGATGGAAGCCTACCAGACTGAGTTATAAAATAAACATTACAGCTAAACCTTCTGGGAGGCCTAACTGCAGAGATTATTTGTGTGGGGCTTTAAGAAGAAGTAAAAGAGCTTCATACCAATCCAAAGGATCATGCTTTTGGCAAAACTAGACAGAATCAGGCACACAAATTCCCAAACAAAATACTATTTCAAAACCCAGTCCAAAGCTCTTGTAACAGAATTAACCCAGCAACAACTCAAGGGAATCATGAGCAGGTTTCAGCATACAACTTACCCTGTTTCCCCTAAAATAAGACCTAGCGTGATTGTCGACGATGGCTGCAATATAAGCCCTACCCCCAAATAAGCCCTAGTTAAAGTCCTTCTATGTCTTATTCTCAGGGTAGGGCTTATTTTCGGGGAAAGAGGGTGGGGCTTATTTGGGGGGTAGGGCTTATATTGCAGCCATCACCGACACTCACGCTAGGTCTTATTTTAGGGGAAACAGGGTAGTATTGAAAAACTGAAAGGCACCCTGTGTAGATTAGAGGTCTTCTAAAAGAAGGCTAGGTGTAGTTGGATAATGGACACCCCAAATTATTGTAGAAATCACCCCTACACAGCCTTGATCATAATCTAAGCGTAGCACCCTCCAGTTATGTAGGTGCTAGAGTGAAGATTGTTCTAGCAGAGTAGGAAAACTGGCTGGTGGCTAGGCCTGTTTGTTTTTATTCTGGACTGGGAATGGCTCAGGGTGGGGCTGGATGACTCACTGGTAGCATCGCTGTCACCTCCCTCTTCTTTCTTGAAGGTGCTAGAAATAGAAGAGGAGAGGAGAGGTGGAGCTGCCTGGGGTATTTTGAGGAGCCTTGATTAATTCCCAACTTGGATTGGCAGGGGGCCGGCCTCCTTAAATACCCAGGTTCAGCCCAGCTGAGGAGGAGTTGTCGGGTGGAAGAGATGGAGTGAGAGAGTGTGGAGGCTATCAGGGGCCACAGGGAGCTCCCCAGTCGGGGGGGGGGGTGACCTTGGGCTGGGGCTCGGGTGCATCCTGGAGGAGAGGCAAGATCCTGGAGGAGAGGCACATGAGAGAGCATGGAAAGAACAGTGGGAGAGAACACTGGTAAGAGACTTCAGGGAGGACAACTGGTGGCAGCCAGGAGGGCTGGTGAGTAAAGCACAGTTGGGAGGACTGGGAAGGCACACCTGAGAGAACTGTGAGTTTGCAGTTTGGGATGGCTGCATTTGGGGGCACCTTTTTCACATGAGCGCATTCATCGATGCTCAGGACTAGGCAGGGACCGCATTCATCTGACATCAAACATTATGGTGGTTCTTTGGCTTAGAAATGAGCCATAGACTGTGTGCAGCAAGAGTCCTACTGTAGAGTGCTGTCCTGTGTCACTACACATCTTCCTTGTTGTACATTGCATTTAAAAGGGACACAGCTGAGCCCATATCCTCTCCACCAGGTCAGTGTACCTTTGTCACTTCACTCCCAGTGACAGAATGGGGTCCCGCCATTCGCCTCACGCATGCATTTTCTTAACTTCCTCACTCTTCCATACCATGCGGCTAAGCTATAGGTCCCCGTAATGCAGGTTTAGTCCCGACACCTTCAGGGAACTGACTGCAGGGGAGGGAGCCAGATCATCTAACCCCTCGTTACTAGAGGACCCTCTGCCATGACAGATACCATGCTTTATGACCGGCTGCAATGCATCTTGACCTAGTTACTGGTTACCTTTAAAAACAGCTTTCCTCCCCCTGTTTGTCATACCAAGTAGACCTTTTGTAGTGGCTTTGCTTCATACCCAACATGTGCTTCATTGACCCTGTTCTTTCATATGTCAGAAACCATCATGCACTCCTTAATGACTTCAGACCAGGCTTAAAACAATGTCTACCCGCCTTGGATGATGTGGTCCGGAGCCTCTTATGGCTCTGCATCACCCAACCATCACTACCTCTTCTGAATACATTTATTGAGGAAGATCAAAACAATTTCTTATTCATTTGGTTTTCAACCAAACTAGTAGTGAACAGAAAAGGTTTAGAGATACAGGGTTCAGGCAGAAGAGGCAGCCACATTAGGCACTTAGATGGGGGGTATATCACCCCAGCTGTTTCTTTTGTTCTGTAGAACCATGCAGTGAAAATGACAGTACATAATGGCCCTTTTGTTTATACTTTGGTAGCATAATTCCCCCAATGCAATCAATGTGGTTCCTTTGTCCATGTGACAGCAGAAAGTGTCACTGGGGAGCCACTCTCCAGTGTAATTGTCAGAAACTATGAATCAGACCAAGACAGAAGTAGAAATTAAATCACACTTGTTTATTAAATAAAAATAAAAAGGTAACTAGAAAAAGCGTAGTCAAAGCATAGCCAGAGTCCAATAACCGGATAGAGTAGTCAGCCAGGCCAGAGTTCAATAACCAGATCGGGTAATCTGCCAGGCCAGAAGTCAGGGATCCAAGTAGAGCAACAGCAAGCAGGATAAGGAGCCAGAAGGGATGTCAGCAAGCCAGTCTTTAAACAGAACTGCAGGAGATGGTTTCTTGTGATGTGACCAAGGCGAAGAGGTTTTGGCCAGAGGTGAAGTGAGCTGGACAGCTTTAAGTAGGCAGGTCAGACGAGCAGGATCAGGAACAGCTGGTAACCGTGGAGAGAGATGAGAGCTGGCAATTAGCTGACAGCTGAGCAGCCAGCCCAGAGAAGGAAGGGCTAAGCCAGCCCTGACAGTAATCTTCATTAATTTATAAATGAATGCCACAGTTGTTGCCTTCCTTTTTAAATTATTGTTAGGCTTGAATTTTTAAAAATATAATCTTAGGGCTGTAATTTTTTGCCTCCTGCGCCAGCCTGGCCACTGTACATGTAAATGGGTAAGGTCTATCTTTCTCAGCTCGTGGGGTGGTTGGCGTACTTTGGCATCTTGCCCTGAATCCTAGGACTAGAGGCAGCACACCTGTAGACAAGCAGGCAAACTCCAAAATTCCTGGGGACTTACAAATCATGAGAGCGCTGCCACATCATTGATAGAAGGAGAGAATAGCAAGCAAAAGTCATGTGGATGGAGGAATGGGCTATTAAAAATAAAATCTGATGAGAGTTGTGTGCTTATATCATTGCAGCCAGGTTATATGTGTCATCTTAGTGCAGGCTTCAGCAGGACATGAAAAACCTGAATCCCTCTATCGTTAATTGAGGGACACAGCTGCATTCAGGAACCAGTGGTTTACATCACCATCTGAAGAAGGACACCCAAAAGGAAAGGACATCTCTCTCCCTGCTCTATGGTTTGAGAGCTTTTTCCTCTCGTTCCTATCCCCTCTGCAAGCTTGCCTGATATACATATATATATAGCAGCACCTGTGTATGCTTCCAATATGGGATTTCATATGGCCAGTAATACTTAATTGTTTGTGACAATAGGGGCTGGTGATGTACCAGTAATTGCCAGTCGCCCTGTGTCCATTGTACTATCCTGTTCAATGGCACAATGAGGTTATAGTCTACTATTTTCTGATTAAATTGTTTTTATGTTCTTCCGTTTGCTTGGCTTTCATCAGGTGTTATTAGCTTATAGATTTATAGTCTGCTATATTTGGCCTCATTTGAGGAAGATTTTGTTTGGCAATGAACTATCATTTGAACTATCAATGAACTAAATGGCCATTAGGGACATTAGGTTAGATAATTAGCTTTAAACAATGGACTACTTTAGAAAGGAAATTGTTACCTCTGGGAAATTAGGGAATTTTTTGAACCTGTTCTTAAAATTGCCTTAATTGTTTTAGCCTTATCATGCTCCCCCATCGAGCCTGACTCACTTTAGCCTACTGTAACTTCCTTGAAGCATTTCCTAGATCTCATTTGTAACAACTAATTGTTATTGGTAATTTTTATCGTTGTTATTGTATCTTGTTTCTGTTCGTTATTGTGATTTTGTGTTGTCTTTGTTAAATGTAACCGTATCTTAATCATTTCCTTTTGGGATTTGGCCCTGGTTCACACTGAACACGGCTTTGAAATCGTGCTACTTCATATGAACTTGACTTGGAATGGCTACAAAGCCGCATTTTAGTCCGACTTCAGAGCCGACTTGAAAGACATCCTTGGGGGTTCATGCACAGATGTCTATTGAAGTCGCCCCTGAAGTCTCCAAAAGTAGTGCAGGAACTACTTTTGGAAATCGGTGTGGTGCCACAAAGTCGGTGTCGCACCAATTGGGACGCTCCTATTACCAGCAATAGGCTGCAATTTGACATGCGTTTTGACCTGTCAAATCGCTTGTCAAATCGCGCTGATGTGAACAGGGGCTATATAAAGTATTCTGAATCTGAATGAATCATATTAGCAGTAATAAAAATTTCTACTCTCCAGTTCATTGACTTTTACATTTTGATCATTTGTCTAAGTGTATGAAGGTGGTCCTGACAATATAACTTTACATTTTGAATAGTATGTATTGCCAAACACATTTTTTCAGTTTTAAATAGAGTAGGGAATGGTTAAACCCCCTGATCAGTTTATTTATTGCTCTCCATACTTTACCAAGATCTCTGGTGTCATATCACTAGCTCTGCTACATGGCGTTGGCACTAGAACCATACAGGTCCATACAGGTCAATCAGCCACAGCAAAGAAACCCCTAGCAACCTCTGGAGGAACCCTGGTTGAGAATGGTTGCATTTGATTGTAAACAATAACTTGAAGAGCAATATAAATGGGCGTGGAAATTTACACAAGCCGCAAACTTTGAGATGCTTTGATAACACACTTCAGCTTGAGTCTGGAAAAAAAAGATTATCTGTAGTTAACGCTTTAGATTCAAGTTTCAGGAGGCAATTAAGGCTTAATATCATATTAAAGTCCAAACTCTAGCCTCAGGATTCCCCTGTTCTTTGTAGTCTTCAGGCCAGTCCGGTAACAGCATGGGTCCCTACTCACCATGGTCCATGGTGGTGGTGGGCAGTCAGATGTGATTTGGGCTATGCTGGGATATATTGGCAGCTCATTCAAAATGATACTGACTTTAATGGGCTTAAAAAAGGATTACATAGTTGTAAAATGTCCATGATTTTCAAGCATTATTATGAGAGCCATCTATCTGGAATGCGTCTTAAGCAACAAAGTGCCTTTTGATTCTATCAGAACAATTATGTGAGTAGGTGTGTTTGTCAAGAGTATGAATATTGTTATTTATACCAACCTTTACCTTCTAACCATACACTTGACAGTTGACATATACTGGCTTGCTATCAAAAAAAAACCCCAACAAAAACCTATAACTAGATTACATTTTGTAATATCTTAAGAGGAAACAATGATGTGAGTAAATAATGTGGGGTGACAGCCCTACTTTCATAAAATGGTTCTTAATTATAGGTTACTGGCGCTACCTCCAACCACCTTATTCCAATACCACTATTTATTTCCTCAAACTTTTATGTCTATTACCTCAACCTGTCCCCAGGGACTAAGTGCATTGAACCCGTGTTCCGTGTTTTAATTCAGCACCACCCCACTTATCCAACACCTCAAACTCAAACCAAAAGTGATTAAGCACCACTTTATATCTCCTCTACTAGGTGAGCTGATACCACTTATTCTACATATAATTTCATTAGTACTTCAAATCAAAAAATGTAAGTATAAGTGAAAAAGTGATAAATGATTAATAAAAACCTCTACCGCAAAAAAACCAAAACCAAAAATTATTTTATTTTTTTTAAATCCAAACAAAAAAGACAAAAATACACAAAAAACCCAAAAAAGAAGGTAAAAAAACCAGAAAAAACCCCCAAAAAAAGGGGGGGAAAAAAAGACTTCCAGGTGTTATATAGTGCAAACACTTCCTAACTGGGAAGCAAAACTACCTTCAATTTTTGTACAAATTACTTGTGCTAATTATTAAATATCCCAAATACCCTACATTAGTAAATGTGAAAAATATAAAGAAATATATAAAAAGTCCGATTACATCCAGTGATATATATACCAATCCAAAACCATATAAAATTGTGAAAGGATCAATAAGGCAAATATATATACAAAATAACCAGTGTATGTATCATAAAAATATTTCAGTCCACAGTGAGTCTTCTATAGCCGTATCAATGTGCCATTACACCTCTTCAAAATACAGGAAAGGTGACTTTCGTGAGAGTGCCTGCGCTTTATTAGTGACTTTCGTGCTTGTTCCCCCTCAAGGATCCCCACTCACCAGATCCATTCACCCCCTAAGGGGTTATACGCCCATAATCTGTATCACGTTTGTCCGGAGATTCCACCAACTAGTTGTGTCTTCAGCGGATCCTTCTCAGGGTTTTTGTAAAGAGATGCAGGAAGATCCTTATATCCACTAGTAATTCCTCAAATAAAAGAAAATTTCCTCATGGTGTAGTATTTTTGATTATACTTGGGGAAGAGGGGAGGACAGTCTGATATTCTTCTTTAAGGCAGGTATTTTTTAATTATGTAGAAACAGTAGGAGGCTAGTATCCACTTAAAAAAATGCTTTATTACCAAAAACTTTATACAACACTGTATGCAAAACAAGGGTTTTTTTATGCAAGATGCAGTTTAACAAACCATACATCAGCATACACCGTATATGAATTGTATTATACGGCTAACGAAAAAAGAGAACCAACCCTTTTCAGCAAAAAAAGAAAAACAATATATCTTTAAAAAATGTAAAAATAAAAACAAAAATACAAACCAAACAGATAAAAATAAATATAACGCACTGATTCCGGAGTGCAAAAAATATATATATATATACCAAAAAATCCACAAATTGTAAGAGTAAAAATCCTTTTTTCAAATCCTTTTAACCTTTATGTTTTTTTTCATCCTATATTGGCTGTTTTCACCTACATAGCCCCATTCTTAACCTACTTAAGCCTGGTAAACAGTCCCCTGGGGAGACCATCATCTAACTCCATTGCAGTAAGGGGACTCTAGCACTGGGGGAATAAGGCTTTTTTGGGACGAAGTGCAGTTATTGCTGCAAGGGCTGTAGGTGACTTTGGATTTTATTTTTATTTTACAATTTTTACTCTTACAATTTGTGGATTTTTTGGTATATATATATATATATATATTTTTTGCACTCCGGAATCAGTGCGTTATATTTATTTTTATCTGTTTGGTTTGTATTTTTGTTTTTATTTTTACATTTTTTAAAGATATATTGTTTTTCTTTTTTTGCTGAAAAGGGTTGGTTCTCTTTTTTCGTTAGCCGTATAATACAATTCATATACGGTGTATGCTGATGTATGGTTTGTTAAACTGCATCTTGCATAAAAAAACCCTTGTTTTGCATACAGGGTTGTATAAAGTTTTTGGTAATAAAGCATTTTTTTAAGTGGATACTAGCCTCCTACTGTTTCTACATAATTAAAAAATACCTGCCTTAAAGAAGAATATCAGACTGTCCTCCCCTCTTCCCCAAGTATAATCAAAAATACTACACCATGAGGAATTTTTCTTTTATTTGAGGAATTACTAGTGGATATAAGGATCTTCCTGCATCTCTTTACAAAAACCCTGAGAAGGATCCGCTGAAGACACAACTAGTTGGTGGAATCTCCGGACAAACGTGATACAGATTATGGGCGTATAACCCCTTAGGGGGTGAATGGATCTGGTGAGTGGGGATCCTTGAGGGGGAACAAGCACGAAAGTCACTAATAAAGCGCAGGCACTCTCACGAAAGTCACCTTTCCTGTATTTTGAAGAGGTGTAATGGCACATTGATACGGCTATAGAAGACTCACTGTGGACTGAAATATTTTTATGATACATACACTGGTTATTTTGTATATATATTTGCCTTATTGATCCTTTCACAATTTTATATGGTTTTGGATTGGTATATATATCACTGGATGTAATCGGACTTTTTATATATTTCTTTATATTTTTCACATTTACTAATGTAGGGTATTTGGGATATTTAATAATTAGTACAAGTAATTTGTACAAAAATTGAAGGTAGTTTTGCTTCCCAGTTAGGAAGTGTTTGCACTATATAACACCTGGAAGTCTTTTTTTCCCCCCCTTTTTTTGGGGTTTTTTTCTGGTTTTTTTACCTTCTTTTTTGGGTTTTTTGTGTATTTTTGTCTTTTTTGTTTGGATTTTTTTAAAAAATTTTTTGGTTTTGGTTTTTTTGCGGTAGAGGTTTTTATTAATCATTTATCACTTTTTCACTTATACTTACATTTTTTGATTTAAAGTACTAATGAAATTATATGTAGAATAAGTGGTATCAGCTCACCTAGTAGAGGAGATATAAAGTGGTGCTTAATCACTTTTGGTTTGAGTTTGAGGTGTTGGATAAGTGGGGTGGTGCTGAATTAAAACACGGAACACGGGTTCAATGCACGTAGTCCCTGGGGACAGGTTGAGGTAATAGACATAAAAGTTTGAGGAAATAAATAGTGGTATTGGAATAAGGTGGTTGGAGGTAGCGCCAGTAACCTATAATTAAGAACCATTCCATGAAAGCAGGTTGTCAATTCAGCCTGTGTATACTAGGGTGGCAGCAACCTCATAAAATCAGAGAAAACTCCTAATAAAACTTTTTAGGATAAAGAATTAGAAAGTAGAATTGTAACCAATAAACATCATAAAAAAATCATACAAAATACAAGGTTACAGGTATAAATTAACACCTATATATATTCCTGCTGGCCAGAACCCATTCCATAGCGCGGTTTCACCTGCTTAATCCTACTTTCATAAACATTACATTTGTCAGCATTAATAAGGGGTATCTTTTCTCTAGAGAATGGTTTTATGAAATCATTCATTTCTAAACGTTGTACCCAAACTGTCATGTTTGACTCTGGATTGTAATTGAATTAGTAATGAACAGAAAACATTTTTTTCACAGATTTAGCATGCATTCCTGGCTAAGCCTGATTTTACCCCCTTGCTGTCATCAGCAGAAACATGAACTATTGGCTGGCATATCAAAGAAATACAAATTGTAACATATGAGACCAAAAGGTCTGTTACTATTTACCTACAGTCCAACTCCAGTCGGAATAGATTTCTTAGTTTTGAATAGGATGTGAAAGGGTTAGCATTTGAATCATATTTTCATTGATATCTGTGACTCCACGAGGAAGATTTACTAAAACTGGTGCACTCAGAATTGGTGCAGCAGTGCATGGTAGCCAATCAGCTTCTACCTTTAGTTTGTTCAATTAAGCTTTGACAAAAAAACTGGAAGTTGACTGGTTTCTATGCAGAGCTGCACCGCATTTTGTATTCTCCAGTTTTAATAACTCTTCCCCATGTGTATTTGCTGCTGTTTTTATAGCCAATTGACAGATTTCCCATCACTGTCCTCTGAGACAGAAAGGTAGAGGAAATTTCCCCAATGGAGACACAACAGCAGTAAAACCCAAAGGTGTTAACTCTACTCTATTCTAAACAATAAATGTTTTGACCCCTGCATATTGATAACACCACTGAAAGTATTCTATATTTGCCACCCCAAATGCTAATTTGAAAACCACTTGGTGCCTTCTCACATGGAAACAAAGTGCAAGTGGCTGCGATTGCTTGTCTGCTAAAAGTACAAACTAACTCATATACCTAGAGCTATCATGTTGTAAATGCCTAAAAAGTGTTCTCAATTCTCAATCTCTATGCTTTTTTTCAGGTCACTGACTTTCAAGTTAATGCAATGAAAACGGCAGCATGTAAGTCACCATTTGCTAGCTGCCTAAATTCATTCTGTAAAGGAAAGGACTGGGCTGGGGGTTAGGATGACATTTGCCAACCTGGGCCACAGTTGATAGGATATGTTGGGCTGGATGCCATGGGTGGAGACACTTCACCCTTCAGATATTGAATAGAGTGGGGCCCATGGTCAGTGACACATAGCGGGGCATTATATGTCTACCTGCTCCATCTTCAGATAACAAAAGGAACCCTTCATCTTTCTTCGAGGCTCTAAGATGTCATATGATCAAATGTGGAGAGCTGTAAAGGAAGCTGAGGCTGAAAGATGTAAAAAGATGTGTCTTTATAAACCTCTTTAGGAACTTCCACCTTTACCCATGGCCACCCATTAACGTGACACCATGACACAATTTGTGTAGTACACTTTCTTTAGCCCACAGAAATCTGTCACTACCATGAAAGGGCGACTTGATTGTAAGCAACCTCCTGGACAAAGGTTCTCAGTCCTCCCCTGCTTGGAGTAGCTTACAGTTCTTGTGTTATTCCATATATACAGTGCAATAAAACCATCAGCAGCTTGTACCAGATGAAATACAGATCCTGTGTTGAAGGTTCAATGATAATTGTTACTTGATAATATTACCTCTACTCATAAAGAGAATGGATTGGAACTGCCAACTAAAATTACCATTTGTTAGATTTTCTGACTCCACAATTAAGAAGTCACTAGGCAAAGGTGGAGAAGACGTTTAAAGAGACTCTTGTGGGGTAATTCAGAGTTGAGTGCCTAATCTATAATCAAAGTAAAGCTGTGTTCTGTGGATGAAGAGTTCCAAGTAAATGTTGTACAGCAGAAAGTAGAGTGAAGGTCTCTTAAATTAATCTATGCTAACAAAGTATCTGTGCTATAGGAAGTGAAGTGAGTGTCAGTTGGGTGATGCATGTTGAGTCTAGTGCAGACGTAACACAGAAGTGGCCCAAACGGAAGAGGACAGTACACCTTTCTACTAAAGCTGCGGAAATTAATGACTAATTCCTTGATTAATCATTCATTTTTACCCAAGTGCCTCCGTCTGCTAACAAAGGGAAGGAGGGAGGAGTCTACCGACGTCGATGTCGATAAGTCTGGGTGACTGGCTAAAGTGATGCCTACTTGCCTACTACAAAGTGACTGACAGTCAATATACTAAATAAGTTTTATAATTAAAGTTAAACTAACTTTCTACGTTTTTCTTAAAGTTTAATAAAAAAAATTACTTACGTCAGTGCTACAGTTTGAATTTAAAACGTATTTGTGTGAACTGTGAAGTTAAGTCATGGATTGTGGAAACTAACTAGTGTTAGGTGATATTATATAGTGTATACCATATTTACCACTGACTAATGCAGAGTTGTAATGCAAGGAGATCAGCTAAAAGTAGTTGGATCTGTATGTGCGTTATCATTAATCGAAATTGGTCTATTAATCGATTTTAAAAAAAAAGCGATTAATCGAACACGATAATTTTAATCAGATAGAGGTAATAGGCCTCCCATATTGAGTAATGAGACAAATGGGTAATAACTGGCCCAAGCCTGCAGAAGCTGGGCCCAAGTACCAGATGTCGTCACTCAGAGACCCCAAGGAGTGCTGCAGGATGTGACCCGAGGCACTAGCTAATAGAGTTCCCATCCTGAAGCTCCTCATGGTGTCTTGGAAGATGTAATTGTGTTAAAGCAAATGTATAATGATTCTCTCCTTCACTTCAGGTTTTGTCTCTTCAGGTTTGAAATGGAAGTTCCTGACTTTCCAGAAAAAGTATCTTACAAGCAGCCAACATAGTTCACTTATTACAGGTGCATTTTAAATGTAAATAATCTTCTGTCTAGCATTACATTTCCTCTTTCTTGCTCACAAAACCACAAGGTTAAAAAAGGACACACACAATTTAATGACAAATGTAGCAATAACTTGTGAAAAACTTTGTACTGTGTTTTCCAGCTGTGTAACTGAGGGTCATAGTACAACACTACCATCAGGGCAAATTGGACATCACATGGCAAGACAGTGAAATAATCATTTTACTAAAACCCTACATACATCTTTGTATTACAAAGATGTTCTGATGTAATATGGGGAGTTTTTTTCTTCTTTTTTTTTTTCAACACATGTACATTTTGTTATTGGTTTACTAACTGCAACTATGTCAACTATGTGAAAAGGAAACATAGCAATATCTCAGTGCTATAATTTCATTATGGGTGTGGATAGAAAACTGGGTTACTGAGGACAACCCAAGCAGATGGTATTCTTGCCTCAGCGAGAATTAAAGAAGTGGAAGGTAAAAAAAAAGGTAAATGCTCCCCAAAAAAAGAGCAAGCCCTATTTCCTTTTAGCATGGCCAACACACTGTAATACGTGTCAGTGCAGAGCAACACGCATCAACCTACAGAGAGAACCACAGGCCAACAGCAGTTTGGCTCCTCTACCATGCAGTGCCCTGTCCGAGACTAGGCTCTGGATCCGCCCCTGGCCGTAGATCCCTTGCATTTTCCAAGAAGTGAGAAACAAAGTGCATGTTAAAATGCAATGCACATGTTGGAGTGTGAGTGGACCCATAGAATGATTGGAAGATGAAATTATGTCAGTAACATCCTATTGGTATATTGCCTTACCTTACCTTCACCTATTACCAAGGTATGGTCAGCAGTTCTGATCTTAAATCAAGCTGTCAACTCCCCTCCCTTTATTGCAGCTTTACATTAAGTTTGGGTATTGTTGTCCATATTTGTGGGTGGACAGTATTTCAGTTGTGTTGTGGTGTTATGGTACAGTAGGTTGGTGATCAAGTATGTTTTACTTTAGGGTGGGTGTATTGTGAGGTTTTGAAAACCCATGCTTTTGGAATAATTAACCCTTAATAATTGCCCTTAAGAAGGGGAGGGCTCCCCCCAGGCATACCTACCCTCAATCTATTGATTATTATTTCCTGGACCTCCCCATGCCAGCCGACTATGGATCTGCTCTGCCCCCTCTGACCCCTCCAGGACCACCTTTTTCTTAGCCCATAAAGGGAGGCTGTCTGCCCACGCCAGTGTTCTTTTTTTCGCCCTCGCTCCAGACGCCTTTTAAAGTTTATTTTTATTTATTTTTATTTTATTTTATTTTTTTTCTCCATCCACCATCCATCCTGTTCGGGTTCAGCCTCAGCCTCTCCCGGATCAGAAGACCCCCCAAATAGGCTGTAAATCTCCTGAGGAGGTGGGTTCCCGTGGTGCTGGGATTGTATGGTACAGTATAAATTACTGTGTATTACTGGCAAAGGTCACTGGCATTATAAATGACTGTATATACCTTCATTAGGCAATGGGATTGGATGCTGTCAGACATGCTCTCTTAGCGTTACAACCTATGTTGCGAGGTCGAGCTGTCAAGATTCTTTGGACAACAACTACGGTGCCTTATGTGTCTCATCAAGGGGGCACAAGAAGTTGCCATCTCCTTCAGGTGGCATGTCAATCTTCATATGCACAGAGAAAAATCTTGGCTCTCTTACAGCATCTTATCTCCCAGGGCCTGGGAATGTTTTAGCAGATCACTTAAGTCGAGGCTTTGAGGATCACAACAAATGGGGCCTGAATCGATAGATCTTATGGCATTGGAGGAGAATTGTCAACTGCCTTGCTTCTTCTCCCGGACCTGGCATCCACAGGCGTTGGGTCAGGGTGCTATGTCCAGGTCTTGGAACTTCCCCTTGGTGTATGTGTTCCTGCTGCTTCCATTGGCTCTCAAAATCCTGCTGAAGATTCAGCGAGAAAGGATCACAGCAATAGTAGTCTTACCTTACTGGCTCAGGGAGCCATGGTTCCCTCTGGCTTGGAGGATAAAGTTGGGCTCGCCAATCCCACTGCCTCCTTGTCAAAATCTCCTTCTGCGGAGTGGGGCCTGACACCCAAACCGCAGGAGGATGAAGTTAATAACTTGGAAGTGAGAGGAAGGCTTTAACTAGCTTGGGTCTCTTGGGCGGTGTAGTGGAGACATTATTACAGGTTCGTATGATTCCCTGAAGGGTCAAATCTTTGTCAGCTATGTCATGTACAAGATATGCTCTACATCCATTGGTGATCTGATTTTTAGGGGCAGCCATAGAAATCAGACCTCCATTGAAATTATTTTTCCCAAAGGAGGACTTAACACTAGTCTTTGCTGGTTCTTCCATTTGATCAAGCCTTCTCTTGTTCATTATTTCTTTTAACAGTTTTTTGTTTTTTACTAGCCATTGCCTTGGCCAGAAGAGTCTCCTAGTTGTGTGCCTTCTCATCTAAAGAACCATATTGTTTGGTGCTCCCAGACAAGATCGTCCTTAGGCCGATACCAAGCTTACTACCTTAGGTTGCCATATAATTTTGTATGAACTGGGAGGTCATTCTCCCAGCCTTTCCGGTGGATACAGCTGATGATGAGTGGAGAAGGTTAGACCTGGTCTCTGCAGTTTCAACCTACCTGAAATGGATTAAAAACAGATCAGCTGTAGTTTTTCCCAATGGGGCCTAAAGGGTATGCAGGCATCCAGAGTTGTGTCTTCCTGATTTGTCAAAGACCATACATATTGCATACAAAATGCTGGGCCTTCCTCCTCCTTCAGAGATCAAAGCACATTTGACGAGGGGTATGGCAGAATCCTGGGAAGCATCCACAAAGGTCGGCCCTGAGGTAGTTTGCAGAGCAGCAAGCTAGAGCGCACCCAACACCTTTTCCTAGGCATTACAGGCTTAATTTGGCTTGCTGCCTGAGGAAGCATTTGGCTCTATGGTCATTACGGCGGCTGTTGCCCATTAAAACTTTGAGTAGCATTGCATTGAGGGTTTGGCTTATTTTTTGTCTTCCCTCCCTTTTTAATATTGCTTGGTACATCCCATAGTAGGCTGACATGGGGAGGTCCAGGAATAAGGAAAATTGTTATCCATACTTACCGTTATTTTCCTTTCCTGGATCCTTCCCATGTCAGCCGGAGGATTCCCACCCAGTTTATCTGTCACAAGGTGGTTATTTTTTGAACACTGGTGTGGGCAGACAGCTGGCCTTTATGGGCTAAGAAAAAGGTGGTCCTGGAGGGGTCAGAGGGGGTGGAGCTGACCCATAGTAGGCTGACATGGGGAGGATCCAGGAAAGGAAAATTACGGCAAGTATGGATAACAATTTTCCTTAATATGTGCTCCAATTATGGAGGCTCTCAAAATTTATAGCAGTAGGATTGCAGATAATACTGTGGTGCCATGGCCTCTGCAGCTTACGCATGTATTTGAAAATGTGTGCAAACTAAACCCCTGTTTTTAGCGTGCACTGTGCTATAGGACAATTTGGTCTGTTGCAGGCTGGCTACTAAGTTGAGCTGGGAATTTTTCTTTGTTGCTCTTGTAATAATAAACACAATAGATGAAGATGAAGAGAAAATGTAGCTGAAGTAGATTAGAAAATGTTCCAACAAAAACATTACTTGTTGACCTTTGCAACCATTAAACTTCAGTGCAGTATTAGAAAATTGAAATAAGGATTCAAATTGTTTGCCATAGGCAACAAGAACATTTTTTGTCAGCACACTTTTTATACATCAAAACAACACAAAAGACAATACCAATCATAATTGTAATACAAATAATAATAACTGCACAAAGACTAGGCAGAGTGAACTGAGCAACATTCAGTGTACAGGCAGTTTGGTAAACCTAGTTATAAATAAATAAAATAATACTGTTCAGGAGGGAGATGTTAATTTGCACCTTAAAAGGCAATATTAACAATATATAGGCATACCCCACTTTTAAGTACTGTATACAACGATGTTTACTAAAGCTGGAAAGTGCGAAATCAGGCTCACTTCTGCATAGAAACCAATGAGCTTCCAGGTTTTATAACAAAAGCTTAATTAACCAAGCTGGGGTTAGACGCTCATTGGTTTCTATGCAGAAGTGAGTCTGATTTTTCACTCTCCAGCTTTAGTAAATAAATCCTATTGTGTACTTAAAAGTGGGGTATGCATGTACAGCTATTTAGAACAATATGCTTTGGGGGTGTCTTAAACATAAAATGTGAAGTTGCAAAGCAATAAGTTACACAGTAAGTGACATTTACAAACGGTGGCCAGCGATCTGTCATTTAGCCTCCACCAGTGGCGGCCGTTCCATTAGGGGTGCAGGGGCGCTGCCCCCCTAATCCATGCGCTGGCCCCTAATCTACATGCCAGACACATAGACTTCAATGGGTTTTTTTTGTTTGTTTTTAAGCACATGATTGGGGCTCTGGGGCTCTAATTGGCTTCAAAAAAGGGTGAGCCAACCCAGTTGTGTGATAATAGCAAATTGTCCCTATTGTCTTCCTGCTTCGTCCAGCCAATCAGGAAGCGGGTCTTAATATTCGACTGGCCAAGAGGAGAAGCAAGCTTATTGTCTGGGAGTAGAAGCTGGGGGGGGGGTCGCTGAGGAGAGATGGGGGGGCGCCAAGACTGCCTCGTAACCTGGATGGGGTAGGTGCGGAGCTGGTGGGTGGATGGACGAGCAATCGGGGGGGGGGGATTTTGGTCGACCAATGATTGATCGACCGAAAGGGGGGGCAGGAGATTTGTTTAGAGCTCTCCCCCCCAAAAAAATGGAACACCAGCCACCACTGGCCTCCACTAAATGTAAGCAAACCAGGAGATCTGTCATTAAGCACTGGTAGCACTACCCAGCAGCCAGCATCCCTGGCCCATTTGTTGACATACATAAGCTGGCCAGGTATCTGTGACAGGAGTAGCCATGAGTGCATATTGTTATTTGGTGCGTCACTGTGTTGGTGGGGGATATGGGTGACCTGCATGCCATCAACTTTATATAGTATAATTACTTTTGCCAAGTCTTAGCTTAATGGTATTGCTTGCTCTTGTGTGAGTTAATGACCCTTGGGGCCAGAGGTCTTACTACTGTACTGGGCCCCCGGAAAGAATAACGCCTGTTTACCTACCAGTGACACCTTTCCTGGCACTGACTAGTCATTTTGAGGGAAATAGCATTAAGCACTGATTTTCTACCACCAGTTCTTTTATATACATTACACTTTACACTTAAACTTGAAGGCAGGAATGGAAGCTGCTGTATAGTTCACGAGGCCTCAAACACCCAAGGTCCAGGCCCAGTCCTGAGGATAGATCTGCTATGCAGCAGGCCCTGACTTAAAGTGGTTGTAAAGGCAGAAGGTTTTTTATCTTAATGGATTCTCTACATTAAGATTAAAGCCTTCTGTGTGCAGCAGCCCCCCTCAGCCCCTCTAATACTTACCCAATGTCCATCTAGATCCAGCAATGCTGCAGAAGTGTCCTTGGCTGCCTGGGACTTCCCTCTATTACTTTTCTGGGGACAACCCAACAATTGGTATTTTCTTTTTATTTCACATTCAATGATAATAGTAAACAGGACAAATAGAGAGGGCGAATCTCCTTAACGGGGGGACAGACAACAATAAAAACTGACAGGTGTTATAATCCATCTCCACTCTATCCAAAACTAAAAAAAAGTTTTGCCTTTAGTTATACTTTAAGAAATAAACATGATTTTCTTGCTATGTTGTGGTGTCTTATACTTTTGCTTGTATTAGTTCCCATTCATCGGTAATTTGCTCGCTATAAATTCCCATTTTCAGGGTCCTACCAAAGTGGTGACCCACAAAAGTGTAACACTACATCCTTATGGTCCTTTTCACTCCCTCAGCCAATCTCCAACCACTAAGTCTCCACAAACCAGCGCTAGGCCCAACCTCTTCTCGCTTTAATACCCCAGCTATTGGAATATAAACAGAAAGATGGATGGAGCCAAATACAGGGCAATCTTAGAAGAAAACCTGTTAGCCCTTGTACACACGGTCGGACATTCCGACAACAAAATCCGTCGGATTTTGTCCGAAACTGGTGTTGCATACACACAGTCGGACAAAGTTGTTGGAAAATCTGATCGTTCGGAACGTGATGATGTAATTTAGTTACGACGGGACTACATTCAGGATAGTAGCCAATAGCTTTGGTCTAGGAATTTGATCTGAGCATGCGTGGCACTTTGTCTGATCAGAATTCTCTACAAATGATCGGAGATCATGTTGTCGGAAAATTTTATATCCAGCTCTCAAACTTTGTTGGTCGGACATTCTGATGGAAAAAGTCAGATGAAGCCCACACACGGTCAGATTATCCGGCAACACGGTCTGACCGGACATTTTCCATTGGAATGTCCGACCGTGTGTATAAGGGCTTAGAGTCTGCAAAAGACTTAAGACTGGGGTGGAGGTTCACCTTACAGCAGGACAACGACCCTAAACATAGCCAAATCTATAATGGAAGGGGTTGGATCAAAGCATATTCATGTGTTAGAATGGCCCAGTCAAAGTTCAGACCTAAATCTAATTGAGAATCTGTGGCAAGACTTGAAAATTGCTGTTCACAGATGCTGTTCATTCAATCTCACAGAGCTTGAGCTAATTTGCAAAGAAGAATGGGCAAAAATGTCACTCTCTAGATGTGCCAAGCTGGTAGAGACATCCCCAAAAAGACTTGCAGCTGTAATTGCAGTGAAAGGCGGTTCTACAAAGTATTGACTCAGGGGGGCTGAATACAAAGACACACCACACTTTTAACATATTTATTTGTAAAAAAAAATGTATAAACATTTATCATTTTCATTCCACTTCACAATTATGTGCCACTTTGTGTTGGTTTATCACATAAAATCACAATAAAATACATTTATGTTTTTGGTTGTAACATGATAAACTGTGGTAAATTTCAAGGGGTATAAATAATTTTTCAAGGCACTATACTTGGCCCACACATCTACAGAGTCTAAATTATTTTCGTTCCAGAAGAGATAGTTAAGACTGTCCTAAAAGTGGATGTTTATCATATGGCTTATGTTGTAATGCTCACATGTAACATTCAAAAAAGGAAGTAAATTAAAGAAGTACTAAAAAGAAAATAAATACAAAAAGGAAGAAATTGCATAAAATTCTCCATTCTGGTTGTTAAATATGCAGAAAGATGTAATCTGGTACATCAAATGTATTTTGTTTTGTATAACGTATTAAATGGTTAAAAGCTCCGTCATTTTTATTTTTATTTTCATTTTTTGCTTCTTGTGTCCCATCAAGGAGATTTCTTTAACTGTACCATGAACACAACAAGAAGTGAAAGAAAATCCATCCAAAATGACAGGAAATTGCCTTTTGGGCAGCTGTGTCTGGAACAAGTATCCTTTCTTGAAGACCCCCCTTCTAATCCTGTTCTGATGACATCTATAAGGCTTCTTTCAAACAGATGTCCAGAGCCGTCTTTAAGGCAGGGCAAAAGGGGTCGTGGGGCCCAAAGCAGCTCCCTCATACTTGCCAACTATCCCAGTTTAAATTCCCTTGTCCTTTGAAGTTTTAGTCCTGTGCTGTGGCCCAATATCTCAGTGTGAAGTGCTAGTACTAATGCTGCCCAGCTCTGCCATATTGTTGTGTACAGATGACTCACCTGCAAACCATGTAAATAACCGGCATTCATATGTAAATAGAGGCGGCATTACTAAGTAAATAGCTGCGGCCCGCGGCATTGATATGTAAATAAAGGCGGTAGTCATATGTATATCATGCTCCCCTGCAGTGAAGAGAGTGTGTGCTGTAACCTCTAGCAACCAATCAGTGAGAAGTATTACGGTACAGTAATCTCTAGCAACCAATTAACAAGCAGAAATTATTTGCTGTAACTTCTAGCAACTAATCAGTGAGCCGTAATGTGTGCTGTAACCTCTAGCAACCAGTCAGTAAGCAGTAATGATATGCTGTAACCGCTGACAACCAATCACAATTGCTGCCTGATCTGACACAGATTTAAGTCTAGCTATTATTTATTGTATGTCTCAGAGCAGGTGGAGAGTGAAATTGCATTGGGGGAGGGGGCCCAAGAAAATTTTTGCCCAGGGTCCAATCAGTATTAAAGACGGCCCTGCAGATGTCAACACATGTCCTGCGTGTGGGTTCCTTTTGTTATTGCGTATGCTGATGCAACGGCTGCATAGACAAAGACAAATGCAGCTGCATGTCAAAATCTGACATACAGGCAATTACAAGTGTATGAATCCAAATGTAGACAGTGTGCCTTTGGATCTATAAACCGCTGCTGCCCGTATGTAAAATTTTGGCATGTGGCTGGGCCTGTGCAGCCGCTGTGCTTGCATCTACCTCCATAACCTGCCCACATGGGGCCTGGGGTGGGTACACGTGCAATAACAAAGAGAGCCTGCATATAAGACAGGTGTCAGCACCCATCTGAACGAACCGTTAAATGGGTTTTTACCATAGCACACCCTATCAAAAATTTAAAAATAAATATACTTTGACCCTTTTGCTGCCAATGCATAGGTGGTAGCAATGGCATTTATAAACATTCTGCTATGCAGTGCATCTGGAAAGTATTTACAGCGCTTCACTTTTTCCATAATTTGTTATGTTACAGCTTTATTCCAAAATGGATCAAATCATTATTCATTATTTGCCTCAAAATTCTCCAAACAATACCCTATAATGACATGAAATACGTTTTTTGGAATCTTTGCAAATTTATTAAAAAATAAAAAAATAAAAAAATCAGATGTACATAAGTAATCACAGCCTTTACTCAATACTTTGTTGAAGCACCTTTGGCAACAATTACAGCCTCAAGTCTTTTTGAGTATGATACTACAAGGTTGGCACATCTATTTTTGGGCAGTTTCTCCCATTCTTCTTTGCAGAACCTCTCAATCTCCATCAGGTTGGATGGAGAACGTCATGCACAGCCATTTTCATATCTTTTCAGAGATGTTCAATCAGGTTCAAATCTGGGCTCTGGCTGGGCCACTCAAGTACATTTACAGAGTTGCCTCATAGCCACTCGTTTGTTATCTCGGCTGTGTGTTTAGGGCCTTTGTCCTGTGGAAGATGAACCTTTGCCCCAGTCTGAGGTCCACAGCGCTCTGGAGCAGGTTTTCATCAAGGATGCTTCTGTACATTTCTGCATTCATCTTTCCCTCGATCCTGACTAGTCTCCCAGTTCCTGCAGCTGAAAAACATCCCCACAGCATGATGCTGCCACCACCATGCTTCACTGTAGGGATGGTATTGGCCAGGTGATGATCGGTGCCTGGTTTTCTCCAGACATTATGCTTGCCATTCAGGCCAAAGAGTTCAATCTTTGTTTCGTCAGACCAGATCTTTTTATTTCTCATGGTCTGAGAGTCCTTCAGGCAAACTGTCATGTGCCTTTAACTGAGGAGCGGCTTCTGTCTGGCCATTCTACCATGCAGGCCTGATTGGTGGAGTGCTGTAGAGATGGTTGTTCTTCTGGAAGGCTCTGCTCTCTTGACAGAGAAACGCTGGAGCTCTGTCAAAGTGATCACCTCCTTGACTAAAGCCCTTCTCCCCCTATTGCTTAGTTTGGCCAGGCAGCCTGTTCTAGGATGAGTCCTGGTTGTTCCAAACTTCTTCCATTTACGGATGATGGAGGCCACAGTGCTCACTGGGACCTTCAATGCTGCTGTGAATACTTATGTACATGTGATTTTTTTTCGTTTTTTATTTTTAATAAATTTGCAAAGACTTCAAACTTCTTTCAGGTTGTTATTATTATATTATTTGTAGAATTTTGAGGAAAATAATAATTCAATCCATTTTGGAATAGGGCTGTAACATAAGAAAATGTGGAAAAAGTGAATTGCTGTGAACACTTTTCGAATGGACTGTGGGTGTGTACTTCTTCAGCAAACTGTTGGCAGTTTTGTGTAAGTGGTTCAGGCAGCCTTCACTTCTACAGGTATGGCAACATGTCTACCAACCCCCTCCCCCCATGTATCAGGGGCTGTGCTATCCCTACTGGGTGCTTAGGATTGCCATGGTGGGTGCTAGCCATTAGAGCAGATCGTCTCTGCACTGAATGCACCCAGGAGTGACAGGCATTTTGTCACTTGCCGGGCTTGGAACTGTCATTCTGGTTGCTGTGGCTGGGAAGGCTTCTCATCAAGCACCATCTGTGCCTGATCAGCTTAAAAGGGGTACAGAGGTGACATTGGGGGTCTAATATTTAGACAGTATTGCAACTTCAACTTTAACATAAAAAATAAAAAAACTAAACTATTGTGTTTCTGTGCACTAAAATTACCTTTAAGTGTATTTTTTTTTTAAATATGATTTTGATAAACTGTTGCGCTAATATTTTGCGACATTAAAAACTTGCATTTGCCACCATCTATACCACCTATTGGGCTCCTGATTTCAGAAAATATATAATGATTTAGGTTTTTAACTAATCTCCAGGTCTAAAATTTGTATTTTAACAACAATGGCTCTGGCGGTGAGCAGATTAAAGTTTTACTAAACCCAGAACAGTAAAATCAGTTTGTATATGCAGTAAACCACATGCTTGTTTTACTCACTGTGAAACCTAAGGGGTTAATAATCCACATTGTTTTAAAAAGGCTGTTTGATCCTGTCTTCTCTTATCTTCCCCTTCTTCCACTGCCCCCAATCCATCTAGATGCCTTTGGAGTCATTCTGCACATGCTCAGTTTTGTATGTACTACTAGAGAGTTCTTTTTTTCTTGGGAGATTGCATGTGATCAGCATAGGGCCAGTCAGCACTGTCCAGACAGAGAGTCAGGGATCCTGCAGCCTCATGGGACAGTCAGAGTAGAATGAAAACTCCTCTTCCAAGCTTTAACCAAACACTGATAGAAGTCACAATACTGCTATATACTGGTGATGAGAAAAAATATTTAGCAGTTTATATTTACTAAAATAATGACATTTCCATGTTTTATGTACTGTGGCAAACCAGCTATAGAGAATGCAGGCTCCTGGGTTCAGTAAAATTTTAAGGTCATTATACAACTTAAATGTTCCTGTTTTTTGTAATTGTTGTTAAGCAAAGTTTCCATTACTTTGTGAAATTTGGAGAACGACAGCTGAAGTTAGTCAGTGGTTTACATTTGGTAATGAGAAACTTCTCACTATGTTTCTCACTTGTGAAAGAAGAACATTTCCCGGAAGACTTCAATACTGGCTAATAATGATGAGTGTGAGGGAACATTTCCTTTGCTCATCACAAATGTCTAGAATTATGGTAACTTGTTCCTTTTTTCTGTTTTTCATAAATAAGGTAGTGAATGACAGACACACTCACTGGGATCACCAGCTATAATGCAGCACAATATACCATATCACATTTTACTCTTAAACAGAGAGAGGATCAGTAATAGAAAGCACTCTTTCGCCTTGATTATCTAGTTCTCCCCTGATTGAGTATTTGATTTTATGTGGACAAAATGGCTAACATTCATTATTCTCCCTCCTTGTTGCTGCTACCACACTCATCCACATTACCAATTGTTCAGTGTCCACCACTCTGCTAATTCCTCCATTGGCAACAAATAAAATTCAAGACAACTAACAACAGCCTACAAAGCTATCTACAACTCTGCTGTCAGCTACATCACCAATCTCGCCTCAAGGTACTAACCAAACCGATCTCTTCACTTTCCCCGAGACCTTCTGCTCTCTAGCTAGTTTGTCACTTCCTCACACAATTACCTCCAGGACTTCTCCAGAACTTCTCCCATTCTCTGGAACTTTTTACCCCAATCTATCCGGCTATTTCCCGCTCTGTCCACCTTTAGTTGTTCCCTGAAAACCCATCTTTTCAGAGAGGTCTATCCGTAAAATTAACCGCTTGCCTTCCAGCCACCGTCAAATGATGGAGGGGCGGTTCGGCTCTCGCTGTGGGTGGACGCCATATGACGTCGTCCCAGAACGGCTGCTCATGCGTGCCTGTGGTGATCTTGGCCATGCTGTGTTACTAGGATACAGCCGTGGCTCTTTGGCTGTGTCCAATCACAACCGGTCACATGTAAACACGGAAATACCGGTGATCTGCTCTCATCGCCTCACACTGACTGACTGGAGAGCCGATCAGCAGCATCTCCTCGCAGGGGGACATCCAGACATGTAATCAAGGCACTGATCATCAGTGCCCTGATTACAATACAGCGCCACCAGTGCCAGCAATCATTGCCCATTAGTGATGCCAGTCATGCTGGCTATCAATGCTGCCCATCAGTGCCACCTATCCGTGCCACCAATCATTGCCCACCAGTACCACCTATCAGTGCCTATAAGTGCGGCATATTAGTGCCTCCTCATCAGTGCCACCTAATCAGTGCCCATAAGTGCGGCCTCATCAGTGCCACCTCATCAGTGCAGCCTATCAGTGCCCATAGGTGCCACCTCATCAGCACACATCAGTGAAGGAGAAAAAATTACTTATTTACAAAATTTCCTGACAGAAAATAATAAAAACAGTTTTTTTCAAAATTTTCTTTGTTTTTTGTTTGTTTTTTTTTAGTAAAAAATTTAAAACCCAGCAGTGATTAAATACCACCAAAAAAAAACTATTTGTGTGAAGAAATTTTTTTTTTCACATGGTGTCAGTGTAACATGACCGTGCAATCGTCAATTCGAAGTGTGAAAGAGCTGAAAGCTGAATATTGTCCTGGGCAGGAAGGGGGTGAAAGTGCCCTGTAAGTAAGTGGTTAATAAACTGTGAGGTTACTTTCTCCATCAGCTCATCCCTAACAGTTATTTATGTTTGTATCACATGACCCTTCTTTTTTAGATTGTAAACTCTAGTAAGCAGGGCCTGCTGAACCCTCTTGTAATTATTGTATTGTAGCACCCTTCTAGATAAGTGCCAGGATTAGGTAAATTTAGTGATGGCTTACTGTACCCACTGGAGCTGATGTTCGTTGTTAGGCAAATTCTGCCTCAACGTAACCTGTGTGGTTGTGTTGATTGTTTTGGTCTGTTCTATGTTTCAGTAGTTTCATGATTGAATGCTTCCCCCTGATTAGACCAGAAGGCTCTGGAAATTGGTGGACAGGAAGAGTCTCATTAGCAGGTACTATTTATGCAGCCCTGGCCAGTCCCTTACCGTTTGGCAATAGGTTTTATCTTGCTTCTTGTAAGTATTCATTTTTAATCTATTGCCAAACGGTACTTCACTATAGTTCCCTCCTTGTATTTCGTTTTTGGGTACTAATTATCTCAGATGAGTTTCTGAAACAATTGAGATCTGCCTGATGATTTGATGTTAAGCTGCCATCCCTGGCCACCTTTATTAAGCCTAAAGTGACTCCTAGACTGAAAAGCTAAGGGTCCATTCCATCTGGTGAGTGGGGACACAGGAGAGGGTGCACTTTGAAAACTCTGGAGCACTTTACACTTTTTTGGATTGGAGCACATCAGTCACTTTATATGGACATTCACTTTTTATTGTTTTTGATTACCGTATTTATCGGCGTATAACACGCATAGTGATGGACGAACTTCCGACGGGATGTTTCGCGAACGTGGACCGCGAACGCGGCCGATAGTTTGCGAACTGGAACGTTCGCGGCGGGCCCATTGACTTCAATGGGAGGCGAACTTCGCAAACCTACAGGTCAAATTTGCAGCCACAAAATAATTAATAGCTGTGCAAACATAGTCCCACCACATGGCCAATGACATAACACATGTATGAGGTGAATCTGGGATCGACAACTACAAGTATTCTTTTTTTATATGGGAAATTGTTGTGACAATTCAGGACTGTGGAGCGCATGAAGGCAATGGAGGAGAGGGAAGGTCAGGGATCAGGGTAGGCAAAGAAGAGGGTGCAGGAGATGATCACCAGCAGCGTGACATACAGCAATGACACCTGCACCGTGATAGAGTCATCTGACAACAGCACCGTGATAGAGAGCACTGACATCAGCAGCGTGACATAAAGCACTCACACCAGCACCGTGATATACAGCACTTGACAGCAGCACCGTGATAGAGAGCACTGACATCAGCAGCGTGACATAAAGCACTCACACCAGCACCGTGATATACAGCACTGACAGCAGCACCGTGATAGAGAGCACTGACATCAGCAGCGTGACATAAAGCACTCACACCAGCACCGTGATATACAGCACTGACAGCAGCACCGTGATAGAGCGCACTGACATCAGCAGCGTGACATAAAGCACTCACACCAGCACCGTAATATACAGCACTGACAGCAGCACCGTGATAGAGCGCACTGACATCAGCAGCGTGACATAAAGCACTAACACCAGCACCGTGATATACAGCACTGACAGCAGCACCGTGATAGAGAGCACTGACATCAGCAGCGTGACATAAAGCACTCACACCAGCACCGTGATATACAGCACTGACAGCAGCACCGTGATAGAGCGCACTGACATCAGCAGCGTGACATAAAGCACTAACACCAGCACCGTGCTATACAGCACTGACAGCAGCACCGTGATAGAGAGTACTGACATCAGCACCGTGATATACATCACTGACACCTGCACCGTAAGCAGCCCCAGGAGGAAGTCAGCATAGCACAGGGATGGTGGGAGCCCCTCATAAGGAGCATAGCACAGGGATGGTGTGAGCCCCTCATAATAAGCAGCCCCAGGAGGATGTCAGCATAGCACAGGGATGGTGTGAGCCCCTCATAATAAGCAGCCCCAGGAGGATGTCAGCATAGCACAGGGATGGTGTGAGCCCCTCATAATAAGCAGCCCCAGGAGGATGTCAACATAGCACAGGGATGGTGTGAGCCCCTCATAATAAGCAGCCCCAGGAGGATGTCAGCATAGCACAGGGATGGTGTGAGCCCCTCATAATAAGCAGCCCCAGGAGGATGTCAGCATAGCACAGGGATGGTGTGAGCCCCTCATAATAAGCAGCCCCAAGAGGATGTCAGCTTAGCACAGGGATGGTGTGAGCCCCTCATAATAAGCTGCCCCAGGAGGATGTCAGCATAGCACAGGGATGGTGTGAGCCCCTCATAATAAGCAGCCCCAGGAGGATGTCAGCATAGCACAGGGATGGTGGGAGCCCCTCATAATAAGCAGGCCCAGTAGAAATATGACCCACCCCTGTATACCACCCCTGCGGAAGGGCCTGCCTCTTCCTCTGCCTGTCATTTTTTAAATGACCCTGTGACAAAACTCTCAGTCCCTATACCGATGAAGGACTGCTGCAGTATAGGGCAGAGGTCAGCAGTAGTGCACCTCAACCCTATGTATTGTGGACCTATACCAGTCCTTACGGAATAGCAGACTGTACCTCACTCAACCCTATGCACTGTAGCACCCTAGACCAAGTTACCAGTCCTTATAAGGACCTTTGTGGAACAAGTAGGTTGTGACTGATTAGCAGACTGTACGTCAGTCCCTATACCGATGAAGGACTGCTGCAGTATAGGGCAGCGGTCAGCAGAAGTGCACCTCAACCCTATGTATTGTGGACCTATACCAGTCCTTTTAGAATAGCAGACTGTACCTCACTCAACCCTATGTACTATAGCACCCTACACCAGGTTATTACCAGTTCTTATAAGGAACTTTGTGGAACAATTAGGTTGTGTGTGAGTGATTAGCAGACTGTACGTCAGTCCCTATACCGATGAAGGACTGCTGCAGTATAGGGCAGTGGTCAGCAGTAGTGTACCTCAACCCTATGTATTGTGGACCTATACCAGTCCTTATAGAATAGCAGACTGTACCTCACTCAACCCTATGTACTATAGCACCCTACACCAGGTTATTACCAGTCCTTATAAGGACCTTTGTGGAACAATTAGGTTGTGTGTGAGTGATTAGCAGACTGCAGCAGAAGGGCAGCAGTCAAGTATAATATTCTTTCTATATTTGAAAGAAAGAATATTATACGTGTACAGGCCTATTACCATACCAGTCCTGAAAAAAACCTTTGTGGAACTAATAGTAACAGCTACTGATTAAACTGACCCTCACTGCCTCACACACTGCTTCCTGCCTGTCCCTATATAAACTGACAAAACAGAGGCTACTGGAACAATAACTGGAATAGCACTTTTGTGGACCTGATAGTAACAGCTAATGATGATGACTAAACTGACTGTCCCTTTCTCTAAACTGACAAAAGACACTCAGGCTGCTGCAACAATCAGTAGAACAGCAAACCTATATACACCAATCTGGTAAGAGCATTTGAAAGTCATCTGCTGCAGGGTAATACTCACCTTTTATAATTGTTCCTGAAGTGCTGGACATTCTCTTGAATTTTTTAATTGAGTATGCCAGGAGGCGTTGGTGGTTTAGTCGGCTGCTTGGGAGATTCTGGGAGGCACTTGTGCACTGGTTGACTATTTAACCACTTACAGACCGGACCATTTTGCTGGCTTAAGACCAGACCACTTTTTGCGATTCGGCACTGCGTTGCTTTAACTGACAATTGCGCGGTCATGCGACGTGGCTCCCAAACAAAATTGACGTCCTTTTTTTACCACAAATAGAGCTTTCTTTTGGGGGTATTTGATCACCCCTGCGGTTTTTAATTTTTGAGCTATAAACAAAAATAGAGCGAAATTTTGAAAAAAGCATTATTTTTTACTTTTTGTTATAATAAATATCCCCCAAAAATATATAAAAAAACATTTTTTTCCCTCAGTTTAGGCCGATACGTATTCTTCTACATATTTTTGGTAAAAAAAAATGCAATAAGCGATTATCGATTGGTTTGCGCAAAAGTTATAGCGTTTACAAAATAGGGGATAGTTTTATGGCGTTTTTATTAATAATTTTTTTTTTTTACTAGTAATGGCGGCGATCAGCAATTTTTATTGTGACTGCGACATTATGGCGGACACATCGGACATTTTTGGGACCATTGCCATTTATACAGCAATCACTGCTATACAAATGCAGTGATTCCTGTGTAAATGACACTGGCGGTGAAGGGGTTAACCAGTGGGTGGCAGTGTATGGGTTAAGTGTTCCTAGGGGTGTGTTACTAACTGTGGGGGGCTGGGCTTTCTTTTAGGGAACACTGATCTCTGCTCCAATCACATGGAGCAGAGATCAGCATCACTTGTTGCTAGGCAGAACGGGGAGATGCTGTTTACAATGGCATCTCTCCATTCAGCCGCCCTGTGAGACGATTGCGGGTATGCCCGCGGCGACAGAGTCCGCGGGACCCGTGACCGGAGTCACGGGGTCCCGACCGGCACTCTCGCGATGGCAAGGCGGCATTAAAGATTGGACATACCTGTCGACCAATATGCCTGTCTGTGCCATTCTGCCGACGTACATCGGCGTGTGCCGGTGAGGAACTGGTTAAATTGAAGTTCATTTTGATGAATGTCTTATTAACCCCAGCCCAGATTTTGAACAAATATAACTATAAAATCTACAATTTCTGGAGAAATTGTGTGAAGTGTTCTTGCCTCCACTCACTGGAGTGGGCGGAGTAACTGGGTGGAGTAGCTTGATTAACTGTTGTGTGGTTGGAGTGGCTGGAGTAACTGTGAAAAGTGTTAAAAAGCTTAATATTTTAAAAAGTATAAATAGTAGTAAAAAAGTTGAAGAAGTCCTATCATTAGCTGAAAGAGCTGAACATTTTTCTCAAAAATGTTTTTTTTTTTCAAAAATGATTTTTTTCTAAAATTCGTTTTTTTCAAAAATGATTTTTTTTTCCAAAAAAAAATTTTCAATAATTATTTTTTTTCAATTTTTTTTTCAAAAATGATTTTCCAAAAATGATATTTTTTTCACATTTTTTTTTTGCAAAAATTATTTTTTTTCAAGAATTTTTTTTCAAAACTATTTTTTTTTTCAAAATGTTTTATTTTTTCAATTATTATGTTTTTTTTTCATGGGGTGAGGGCTTGGAACTGTCATTATCTGGCTGCTGTGGCTGGGAAGGCAGCTCATCAAGCACCATCTGTGCCTGATCAGCTTAAAAGGGGTACAGAGGTGACATTGGGGGTCTAATATTTAGACAGTATTGCAACTTCAACTTTAACATATAAAAAAAAAATAACTAAACTATTGTGTTGGCTGGTGATCATGGGGGGGGGGGGGGTCATAACGTTTTCTCTGGTTATAGTATTTTGGCTGATCATGGGGTTGTCAGCTTTTGTCACCTCCCATTCTAGTTTGGAACATTTCACCATTCATTCCTATGGGACAAATTTCACTGCCAAAAATGACGGTATTTCATGAACCATTCAGCGAAACGTTCCACAAAGTAATAGCACACCAATCGGGAACAATCCGCACGTTTCAGTATATTACTATGTAGTGTAAAAGCTGTGGGAGGAGTTGGGGTGGTAAATTTGGCTATAATAATAATAATATATATGTGATATAACAGTAAGTGGTCTTGCTATGCAAGAACACTTAATAACACCATAGCCTATAACAATGGTAAGCAATTACTGAATCGCATAAGAGAGGTGTAATAACAACAGAGTGTGTAATAGAAAGGTGTTAATGACAGCACAGTGTGGGAAAGTCAGAGAAAAGGAAAGAGCTGCAGGGGATTTTTTTAATTAGTTACAAGTCCTCAAAGATTTCAGTACAGGAAATAGTTGTATCATAATTGTCCTTTTAGATCTGTCTTACCTTCTTTATTCTGTATTATACCTTTCCATCAAAATGCCTAGACTGAATAAACAGTGCTGGTACATAAAGTACAGTCGCTCACATTTGTGCATATTATTATTATTATTATACAGGAATTATATAGCACAGACAGTTTACGAAGAGCTTAACAACATTAGGGCAGACAATACAATTACAATAAAATTCAATACAGGGGGGAATCAGAGAGCCCTGCTCGTTAGAGCTTACAATCTAGGAGGGAGGGTCAAGTTATACAAAAGGGTAATAGCTGTGGGGGATGAGCTAATGGAGAAAATAGTGCAGTTGTTAGATGGAGGCAGGATAGGCTTCTCTGAAGAGAAAAGTTTTCAGGGATCACCTAAAAGTGGATACATTTTGAGACAGTTTAACAGATTGGGGTAGCGAATTCCAGAGGATGGGCGCGGCTCGGGAGAAGTCCTGGAGGCGGATATGGGAGGAAGTGATGAGGGAGCTAGAGAGTAGGAGGTCTTGGGAGGAACTAAGAGGGCGATTATGTTGGTATTTTGAGACTAGGCTAGTGATGTAGCTGGGGGCAGAGTTGTGGATGGCTTTGTAACTTATTGTTAGTATTTTGAATTTAATTAGTTGGGCAAGTGGCAGCCAATGGAGGGATTGGCAGAGAGGGGTAGCAGACACTGTGCGGTTTGTAAGGTGGATGAGTCTGGCAGCAGCATTCATGATGGACTGAAGGGGGGATAGTCAATTTAAAGGTAAGCCAATGAGGGGGACCTTGCAGTAGTCAAGGCGAGAGATAACCAGGGAGTGAATCAGGAGCTTTGTGATGTCATTGGTTAGAAAGGGACGTCGTTTAGAGATCTTGCGGAGGTTGAAACGGCAAGCTTTGGAAAGTGATTGGATGTGGGGCTAAAAGGAGAGTTCAGAGCCCAGGATAACACCTAGCATGCTAACATGTGGGGATGGGTGGATGGTTGTGCCATTGCTCTTGACAGATAAGTCAGGGGAAAAGGCACGTGGGGGAGGAAATATTATGAGCTCAGTTTTGGACAAGTTGAGTTTGAGGAAGTGGTGTGACATCCATACAGATATGTCTGTTAGTAAGTTAGTGATGCAGGAGGAAACTGATGGAGTGAGTTGAAGGGTGGAGAGATAGATTTGTGTGTCGTCAGCATAGAAATTATATTGAAAGCCGTAAGAGGCTATCAGCTGACCCAGGGGAGAGGTGTAGATTGAAAATAAAAGAGGTCCAAGAACAGAACCTTGGGGGACCCCGACAGAGAAGGGAAGAGGAGTGGAGGAAGTAGAATTGTAAGTGACACTGAAGGCGCATTGGGATATGTAGGATGAGAGCCACTGAAGAGCACAGTCATGGAGACCAAGGGAGTAAAGTTTTTTGAGCAGGAGGGGGTGGTCAATCGTGTCAAAGGCAGCTGTAAGGTCCAGAAGTAGGAGTACAGAATAGTGTCCATTGGTTTTTGCAGTTAGTAGGTCATTTGTGAGTTTTAAAAGAGCAGTTTCTGTGGAGTGTTCAGGGCGAAAATCCAGATTGAAGGGGATCAAGAAGGTTATTCTTAATGAGGTGGTCACTCAGTTGGTTGTAAGGTTTCAAGGAGTTTAGAGGAAAAGGGGAGCAAGGAACTAGGGCATAGGTTGTTAAAATTGGTAAGGTCCAAGGATGGCTTTTTAAGTATGGGGGTGACCAGCGCACGTTTTAGAACATTGGTGAAAATGCCAGAGGTGAGGGAGATTGAAGATGTGGGTTCTAGAGTGTAGGATACAGTCAGAGGGCGACCGTAGTATTTGAGAGGGAGTAGGGTAGGGGGCAGGTGGTTAGGTGGGAGTTAAAAAGGAGTTTAGCAACTTCGTCTGTAGTAGTAGATTTGAATAAGGGGAGTGTCAATGGTACCTGTTGATATGGAGTCTTAACTGGGGGAGATACCTGAGTGGAGATTTCATCACGGATTGTATCAATCTTGTTTTTGAAGTGATTAGCAATCTCCTGACCAGTGAGTGAGTGGTGGAGGCCGTGGAGGACAAAGTAGAGAGTTGAAGATGCAGAAAATTTTACGGGGACTGGATGAGAAGGTGTTAATAAGAGTTGTAAAATAGGTCTGCTTGGCAGTGTGGAGGAAAGAATAGTATTTTTGCAGGGCGGATTTGTATTGGTTGAAGTCTTTGAGAGACTTAGTCTTGTTGCCACAGACGCTCAAGAGCGTGACTACGTTTTTTGAGAATTTTAGTGTCATCGGTTTGCCAGGGTTGTAGGGGTCGAGGCCTGATTCTGCATGTAGTGAGGGAAGCAAGCTTGTCCAGGGTGGGGGACAGGGATTTATTGTAGATGGAAGTGGCTTGGTTTGGGCTGAACAGGGGAGAGATTTTGTCATAGAGGTGGTCAGTAGCAGAATAGAGGAGAAAAGAGTTGAAGTTGCAAAGGTTCCTACTCGTGATGGTTAAGCGATTGGAGGGAAAGGTGGTGGAAGACAGGGAGAGAGAGAAACTAATAAGGTGATGGTCAGAGATTGGAAAAGGATTGTTTGAGAAGTTGCATGGAGTGCATAGGTAGGAGAATACATGGTCAATGGTGTTGCCATCAGAATGAGTAGAAGCCTGTACCCATTGCTTCAGGTCAAATGAAAAGAGGTTAGACTAAGAAGTTTAGAAGTAGCAGGAGTGTTTGTATTAGCAGGGATGTTGAAATCAGAGAGGATTGTGGGAATTTCAGAAGAGAGAAAATAGGGTAGCCAGGCAGAAAACTCATCAAGGAAAAACGATAATGGTGCAGGGGCCCAGTAGATCACACTTTCTTTTGACAACCTTGTGGAGTTTGTTCTCTCAGTCTACCTGTTTTTGATTTATGTATTATCTCTGTTAGATGTTTTGATCCCGTTGACATATGTTGGTTCTATTTCTCATGGGCCTTGTGGCCCCCTTTCCTCAATGAGTAGTATCCAATATCTACGCAGGCCTTGGGAGTCATATACATTTCACAGGATTTTTAATTGAAAAGCTCTGGAGTGAGAATGGGGATATGGGACCTCGTCAAAACTGGTCTAGCATAAGCTGGGCATTCTCCATTTGGCTTGGGAAACAAAGAGATGGAGACCTCTACCCCTCCAGTACATTTGTAATGACACCCTGGGAAAGCAGCTTTTCCATAGTTGCAAAGAAAATTGCTCCTTTTTGGGGCTCCGAAGATACTCTTGAGTGCATAAATCGTGGAGGGGGAAAGTAAAACTCCAGCTTGTAGCCTCTGCAGACCATGCTACAGACCCAGTCATCCATGACTTCCAGGCAGCCATGAAGGCCGATAGATGTCTCCACACCCACGGGAGTGGAAGTGTCCCTTCACTGTGAGAAGGATTTGCCTCCTGATCAGGACTAGGGAGTTGAGTTCTTCTTTTGGATATTGGCTTTTATATATATAGGCTTGTTGCTTATGAAAGAGATTTGGATTCCAAAGGAGTCACTGGATTCAGAACTCTCACCTATGCCTTCTTCTTTAGGGGTAAGAGCGTTCTTTTACCCAGTCACAAAGGAACTGGCTATTTGCCACTTGGGTGTTAGCCGGGTATCTCATAATTTCTGCATGTGATACACTACACTATAAAAAAAAAAAGACATGTAATGTGTTAGAAAAGTTTAAATGATTATTGTGTGACTATTAGAAAAACAATAACCCTGAGACTGATTTTTAAAATGACTTCTGAGCATGTTGTTGTATTAACTGCTGTATTGTTTTTCTTTAACTAATTCCATAGTAAGTTGTAGGATGATTAGGCTTAACTATATACAGTATGGTAGCATAAGATTGTACAGGAAACCTTAATTAGCCAAAATAAAGTACCACCATGTACCAGGCACGCTATGTGTGTTTCCTCAGCCAATAGAAGCGTAGAGGCTGTACTATTGTAGGTATTACAAGGGGGAATTTTCTATCTCTTATGCCACGTACACACGACCGGACTTTCTGGCAGAAAAGGTCAGACGGAATAATTTCATTGGATATTCCGATCGTGTGTGGGCTTCATCAAACTTTTTTTTTCAAAAATTCTGATGGACCTAGAAATAGAACATGTTTTAAACATTTCCGACTGAATCAATTCCTCTCGGGAAAACCGTTTGTCTGTATGCTATTCCGACTGACCAAAAAATGACGCAAGGTCAGCTATAGGCTACTGGCTATTGAACTTCCTTTTCTAGTCCCATCGTACGTCATCGCATTCTAAACAAACAGACTTTGGTGTGATCGTATGAAATTCAAGTCCATTTCAGCGGAACTCCGTCGGAAAGACCTTCAGAGTTTATTCTGACACAAAGTCCGGTTGTGTGTATGCGGCATAATGGGACGCAACAAGGGTGCCCCTTGTTCTTACTATGGAACATTTGGCTATTGCTTTACATAACAATCAGGCCCACTCTTACTAAACTCGCTTTCTTCACAGACGACCTGCTCCTATTCATTCACCACACACATCCTTGCCCTTAGCGTTACAGGAGTTCCAGAAATTTGGGGTAGTCAGTCATTTAAACATAAATTACAGTAAATCGGAAATCCTTAACATCTCCCTGCCTAAGTCAGACCTACAAAGACTTTTGACTACTTTTTCCTTCAAAACTTCCATGAGGTACCTTAGAATTCAAGCACGGTCGGATGCATCCCAGCTCTTTTATCAAAACTTTACTCCCTTGCTCCTTAGAACCCAAGCAGATTTATCTACCTATGTGTCTCATGGCTGGGTAGAGTGAATGCCCTGAAAATGGATGTTCTCCCTTGGTTTCTGTACTTATTCCAAACCATCCCTATACACATACCTAATTCATACTTCTGGAAACTATGCCAGATGTTTTCCAAATTCATCATGAATGCTGCCCGTCCCAGAATACGAGATGAAACATTATCTCTTCCAAATCACTTCACTAATACCATAAGGCAGCGGTGCTCACTCACATATTAGATTGCTTTCACCACTCTTTAGCCAAGCTTTCCAAGCACTTGGAAAGCCATATGAAACCCATTAAACTTTCCGCTCTCCCAAGAACCTTGCCCATGCATCAAGAGAGCTCGGGCCCCCTCAATGACCTTACCCATTAAATGTTTCAGATGGGGGATCGCATGCTGCCCAGAGGGGGCTTATCAAATCACCTGGGGCATATTGACTCCCTTCTTTGAGACCCCGGCCTTCCCACCGGCTATGTACGTAACAGGATTCGGACCATGGCGAAAAGAAGAACATTGGAGACTTGCCCAAGTCCTTAGAGCAGACCCCACTAAGGACAGATACCTCTTTTGGTTCACTTTCCCGACACCCCATGCAGTGGCTTCAGAAACAACAAACTACTTCTTACATGTGTACTTTCCTATCCATACCAGACATCCTAGCGGAACCGACAGGATTTGAGGAATTGCTCATGCAGGCAGGACCTTCAACGCATGTGGTCTCAACTTTATTCCCTTTTGATCAATATTACTTCTCCTGACCTTCCACCATTTACAAAGGCCTGGAAGGCAGAACTACAACACTCTATGCCCTTGTACACACGGTCGGATATTCTGACGGAAAATGTCCGATCGGACCGTGTTGTAGGATAATCTGACAGCGTATGGGCTCCATCGGACTGTTTCCGTCGGAATATCTGACGGACCAAGTTTGAGAGCTTGGCTATAAAATTTTCCGACAACATGATCCGATGCGCGTCAGTTCCGATCGTGTGTAGCCTAGTCCGAGGGACAAGGTGCCACGCATGCTCAGAATAAATTCTGAGACGGAAGCGCTCGGTCAGGTAAAACTACCGCTCGTAATCGATATAGCGCATTCGTCATGCTGCAATGCAAAAATTCTTTAACGTAGCGCATTCTCTTTTTCTTTACAATGCTACAAGAATGAAGTTGTTTTGCTGCTCATATTCACACACACTTCTCCCAAACTTAATTCTTTATTCTTTTTCCTCATTTCATGAATACAATATTTGAATTTGTCACATCTCCCCAATCATTTTTTATTTTTTTTTAAATTTGGTGGTTGTTTTTTTAATCAACATCTCCTTTTTTGACAGTTTGCTCATCTTCGCAATTTTTTTGGTGTGATTTGTGTGTCAACTTACCACAGCACCATTATTATCTTTTTATTTTATTGTTTTCTTTTTTAATCTAGAGGAGGTTGTTTGGTCTTGGTGTCCCTTGTTATTAATTTGACTTTGTATTTTTGAATTGTACCTGCCTACTCACAAATAAACTGTCCTTTTTGAAGTAAAACACATACGCAAGTATTTCTTGAACCAAAAAAACCCTTTATTTAGGTGTCAAACAAATAAAGAGGGAGGCAGCGCTGGAGAAACTGGTCAATTTGGCAAAGCCTTTGGCCCCCAGGGCAGACATGAACTAGTTTTAAAATGCAAAATTGGTGGCCTGAGGAGTACATATCTCAGGGAGAGCAGTCTGGTCCAGATGTCCAAGAGATTAGGAAGAGCAGATGCCATCTATGTCCCCAGGCTGTGGTCCTACAAGAGTCTGCATCTTCTGTCAGACCAGACTTAACCCAGGCCATCACTCTCTGGTCTTCCTTAGGCACTTCCCTCCAGGCTTCCTTCCAGGCTGTGGCTCGGCTCCTGTAGTTGTGGCAGGAGGAGGAGGAGGAGGGCAATGGTCGACCTCCCGGCTGCCACTTGCCACAGCCTCCTCCCGGCTGAGGTCTTCCTGTGTAGGAAAATGGGACATAGTTTTAGTTTTTTGGTCATCAGCCACACAATTTTGTGCTCATGACTGTTGCAAATTGAATGTTAACAAATAGAACAGACTTTCATTCTGACCCCAGCATTTTTCATTCTTGTCCCAATTATTTTTGGTCACTACTGTCTATTGATATGTAAACCAGTTTGTTAAATCACAACTTACTGATCAATAATACCATCTAGTTAACGTCATTAAATGTATGACAATAAATATGTTCAACAATGCTTTACCTGTCTCAAGCTGGGCACCTCCACATGTTGCTGCCTGGAAGGCCCAGGTTGGACGATGGAAGCCTCAGCTGGGGGTGAAGGAAGCCTTGAAGGAAGACAGTAGAGTGGTGGCCTGGGCTCCCCCTGATCTGCCAAAAAATGCAGCCGCTCGTAGTACACCATCCTGGGGACATAAGTGGCATCTGGATCTCCTGAACTCAGGGAATTCTGGTACTTCTTGCGCTCCCTGAGATATGTGCTCCTCAGGGCACCAACTTTGGCCTTCACATAGGTCATGCCTGCCGTGGGGATCATGGTCTTTACAAAACCAAGCAGTTTCTCCAGTGCTGCCTTCCTCTTTCTTAGGTCCTTATAAAAGGGGTTGTTCATCTGCCACAGGCAGGGCAGCTCCCTGAGCAGATCAAACCCATGCTAAACTCTCCTAATCTTGTCCCAACATAGGCCTATATAGAAGCAGTATAGGCTAGTGATGTACCAAGTTAAAATTGTACCGTCGTGTGAATGATCGGCGCATCAGCTCCTCACTCTGCTCACAGATCACACGACACACGCGTGTTGCGTTTTATATACAGCGCGCATGCGTAAAACTCCGCCCGCCCCTGAATTCTTTCTAGACTATTCCCCACCCCTTCTCTTTCGGCGCAGTGGGGAGAGCACATGGCGGAGACACAGCAGTGGCATAATAATTCCACTAACAAGGAGGAGGACGAGGAAAGCACGGAGCCAGAAATGTCCTGATCCCGGAGGAGAAGATTTAAGGCCTCAAATATGTCTTTTGTTGGGATGTTGGAGATGGTGGACATATTGAAGAGGAACAACTATGATGGGAAGTATGGAAGGTACCCAAGCCCAAATATCAGAAAGGCCAAGATCATGACTAAAGTTGTGAAGAGTCTTCAAAAGAATTTTGGGGTACGACGATCCAAGGATCAACTTAGAAAATTCTGGTCAGACCTGAAACTGAGGGAGCACGATCAGTACAGAAGGATCAAGCGAGTTCTTCAAAAAAGTAAGTAGTTGTCGTGTGTTCATATTATTATTATTGCTTGCATACTGCTCCATGTGCTTTGATTTAATGTTGTACAGGTTAAAATGGCCACTTTCATGTTCATGGGTTCAATCGTTCGTAATAAACATTGTTCGTTAGCCCACTCCAAAACCGGTGTTTTCCCAAATTACACTTGACTACATTTATTCACACTGCAGGTAAGTATTCCAGCTTTAGAAAGTGTCAAAAATAATGTTCTCACCTTTGAACTCGGCCAAAAAACACAATTGTACCACACTTCCAAGCAATGTTTCATATTCCTATTTCTGCCCTCTGTATGCTAAGTATTCCTTTTTTACATTCTCATAGGGGAGAGAGGACACCAGGGACCCCACACCTCCCAAAGAAGGGGAAATACCAACACCAGAAGCAGAGGAGGAGGAGGAAGGAGAGATTGGCAAAATTGGCAAAATTGTCACCACAACAGTGTCAGAGACCACAGCTTCAGGTAAGCTAATCAATGTATGTCTGCATATTTATAACACATGGTGTGTTTTATTTTTGTAATTTTTTTTTAGGTGATGTGGATGTTGTGGAAGAAGAATCACATTTTACCAGTGAAAGTGCCCAGATTCTCATTGGGGAGATAATGGGGTGCAATCGCAATTTAGAGAATATACAGAAAAACATCAATGATGTTCAACAAAAAATGAAGAACATCATTGATGTTTTGGGGAGAGTCTGAAACACCCCAAACTAGCTAGCACTTTTATATTTTTTGAAAAGCCAAATTTGGAAGATGCACACAGTGTGTCAACATGTGCTATCTCCCATCATGGGGGATCAATGTACGTGATTTGTGGATGCAACCCCTTTCTTGCTACAAAAGTGGCTGAGATGAAGGAGTTGCACCCCCAAAACAGATACATTGATACCCCATGATGGGAGATAGCACATGTTGACATTAGGCATGGGAACAGGAGGAAACTAGCCACTTTTTGATTCTCAATTTGTGTGCATTTTCAAATTTGGCTTTTCCAGGGGTGACACCCCATCCGATGAAGGCAATATCAACACAGTTTGTACATACCGTATATACTCGAGTATAGGCCGACCCGAGTATAAGCCGAGGCCCCCAATTTACCCCCAAAAAACTGGGAAACCTATTGACTCGTGTATAAGCCGAGGGTGAGATATGCCTGTCCATCCCTGTGTGTGTCCGTCCATCCCTGTGTGTCCGTCCATCCCTGTGTGTCCGTCCATCCCTGTGTGTGTGTCCATCCATCCATCCCTGTGTGTGTGTGTGTGCGTCCATCCATCCATCCCTGTGTGTGTGTGTGTGTGTGTGTCCATCCATCCATCCATCCCTGTGTGTGTGTGTGTGTCCATCCATCCCTGTGTGTGTGTGTGTGTCCATCCATCCATCCCTCCCTGTGTGTGTGTGTGTGTCCATGTGTGTGTGTGTGTGTGTGTGTGTGTGTGTGTGTGTGTGTCCGTGCAGCCTTGTGTGTCCAGCCTACCTGTGTCCCAAGCCTCCGTCCGGTCCCGTCCCGAGCCTCCGTGTCGTCCCGTCCCGAGCCTCCGTGTCGTCCCGTCCCGAGCCTCCGTGTCGTCCCATGCCAGGATCGCCGCTCTTCGTCGGCGCCCTGGCGGCCATTCCCCTGTTCAAAAGCCGCGCCTCCCGCCTCCGCCTGTGATAGGCGGAACACTCAATTTCCCAGCAGTCTGTGTTCCGCCTATCACAGACATCGTCTCATCCTCGTCCGTAGTACGAGGATGAGCCGATGTCCGTGATAGGCGGAACACTGACTGCTGGGAAATTGAGTGTTCCGCCTATCACAGGCGGAGGCGGAGCCGGAGGCGCGGCTTTTGAAAGGTAGAATGGCCGCTGTCTGTCTGCTCGACACGCTGTTCGGGCAGTCAGACAGCGGTGACTCGAGTATAAGCCGAGGGGGGCACTTTCAGCCTCAAAAAAGAGGCTGAAAATCTCGGCTTATACTCGAGTATATACGGTACTCATGTCTGATATTGTCTTCACTTTTCAAAGTTGAACTTTGTAAGTTCCTGTGTTCTGTATGTTATGCTTTGATACATGCCTGTTTACACAAAAATGCCAAGTTATAAAAATGTTACCCAAAATAATGTTTTATATCCACCAAATATGTTGGTTTGTTGTAAAACCCTTTTCTAAATGCACACGTGAATGTGCTTTGAGTAAAAAGTTAAATTATCAACAATGTGTGGCTTCCTTTTTCAATCTGCAAAAGCAGTATTTGTAGTAAAGTTGTTGTTTTCTGTGGCAATGGGTGTTATTTTCTAAAAGCAAATCCACTTTGCACTCCAAGTGCAGTTTCAGGTGCACTTTTGCAGTGCACTTGTAGTGCATAGTGGATTTGCCTTTAGAAAATAACACCCACAGTGATGTTTAAATTTCCACAATCACGCCATTTTCATGACCCCACATATTTCTGCCATGGTGCTGAAAATTTGCAATATTTTTGTCAGTAATGCACTACATACATTATCAACAAAAACAAGGTGCGTGTGTAGCAGACCCACAACATAATAAGATTATCTGAAGAAGAGACTGTCACCTCATCTTGCTCTGAACTTGGGTTTGCACTGTTGTAGAAAAAGGCCCAAAAAAAACACCAAAAAAACCTAGGAGACACCTAAAACAAAGCCAAGCAGTAAATGAAAACAAAGATTATTGGAGTTTCAATTTATTAAAAAAATGCCTCTCAGATATTGTCTGGCATATCAATGGCCCCCCCTACCCACAAAGTACTCCATGTACCATGGTTTCTGACCTCGCGGGCGCTTTGGGGGGGCAAGCCAGGACGAGCAGCTACAAGGGCCATGAGGTTCACATTTTCCATCAAGTCTGCATCAGGGCCAGCTGAGGCCACATAGTTTACGGAATGTTTTTTCAAAAAATTGCACAGAACGCAGCAGGCAAGCACAACATGATTTAGTTTATATTCCGTCATTTGTATTGGCGTCAAAAATAGGTGGAACCGGCTGGCTATTATCCCGAAAATGTTCTCCACTACTCTTCTGGCTCTGGCCAGCCACACATTAAAGATCCTCTGATCCGGGGTGAGGGTCCTCATCGGGAAAGGCCACATCAGATGGTTTGCCAGAGCAAACGCCTCATCTGCGACGAAAACTAACGGGAGACCTTCTACATTCTCCTCTGGAGGTGGCAATCCTAGACTGCCACTCTGGAGACGCCAGCAAACACTCCACCATCTGACATATGGCCATTTTACCCCACGTCCACATACAGGAAGTCATACGTCGCTGACACCACCGCCAACATCACGATACTATTATAGCTCTTGTAATTATAATAGTAGGACCCCGAGTTGGGGGGTGGGGTGATGCGGATGTGTTTCCCATCAATTGCACCTCCACAATTGGGAAAGTCCCAACGGCTGGCAAAGTGGGAGGCCACAGTCTGCCATTCCGGTGGCGTTGAAGGAAACTGTGGAAGTGAAACAAGAAAAAAAATTAGTAATTTTGCACATCAACATTGCAAGCAGATTAGACACAAACATTTTTGGACAATATCAGTATAACGTTTTTGGAAATGAGTATTTAATGCCTAAAATATAAGGTCCCCTTATCGCATTACTCACCCCCCCCCCCCCCCCATCTGATGGCCCATTGCAAAAAATGAGGGGGGGGATGTTTTGGACATGCAACCCTCTCCACTTCATTGAGAGCTGAATGCATAAATAATGTGTGATACTTTGGCCAGCCCCTCCTTACACTATTGGCAGCCCACTGGACAGGTAAGAAGTGTCATAATACAAAAAAAGGAACAAATGGAAGCACATTTTCACATTCTGCTATTACCTATCAAGATAATAATAGGAGCAAAAAAACCTTTAAACTGTAGCATTTAAAAGTATTGAGGCAGGCCCTTGCACTACATGCTTTGGTGAATTCATCCATAAATCTGACCAGAAAAAAGGTAGGTATAGTGTGTATTGGGTTTGGCAAAGTCAGCAGATAGAGAATTGCTATAAGCTGACCTAGCAGTTGGGGGAAGGGGGTTCCTAATGAGTTTGGCCCAACCAAAAAAAAAAAATTCTGGCACTCTGCATGAATTTAAGCACACACATAACATTTTTTTTTTTTAAACAAGATAAGGTTTATTGAGCATGAGCAAAACAAAAGGTTACAGAGGAGTATTCAACCCAAGAATGGTGCAACAGGCACCGAACATCAGAAAAATAAGGATACACTCCATATCTGACCACACATAACATTTTTACACATTTTAGGGGGTGTTTAGGGGAAAACAATAATATGGAGCTGATAAAATACATTGCTAAGTGACAAGGCTATAGGTTTATGGCCCCAGAAGAGCATGCTGGGGAAGTTAGTGAAGGCAAATATGTATGAAGAAAAAAAAAGGAACTTGAAAAGCTTCCAGCATGCATGAGGACAAAGGGGCACAGCATATCAATTAGAGCATATTGCAATCATGGTAATTAGGGAATGAGGAAAGAAATACAACACATTAGCAAACATTAAATACATAGAATGTGATGTTAAAGGAGAAAACCAACCTTCTGCAGGACCTGAATGATGGCAGAACAGGTCTATGGAAAAATGATTCCCAGAGCCTGGGGGGAGATGCCTGTCGAGTACTTGAGGTCCTGAAGACTTCTTCCTGTGCCAAGTAGCGCAACGTGACGATGAGCCTCTGCTCCGCAGTGATGGCTTGCCACATGCAGGTATCCTGCTTGCTAATATAAGGGGACAACAAAGCCAGCAGATGGTGAAAAACGGGGTCGGTCATCCGGAAATAATTCCTGAAATCATCAGGATTATTCTCCTGGATCACACGAAGCAAAGGCATGTGCGAGAACTGGTCACGCTGGAGCAACCAATTCTTGATCCACGAACTCCTCCTCGCCCTGTTTGGGTTCCTTTTCCCAGCTGCTGTTTTGAGATCTCTCTACAGATGCTCTATGGCCATTGCTGGCCACCATTTTTAAATGTTTGAAGGCTGAGTCAACTTTTCAACATTTTAACTGGTTGCCGGTGTGATTTCTATATTGTCAGCACCTGTTAATTGATACAAGAGAGTTTAATTATAAATTACAGGAGCATCACAATCTTGGAATGCAATTATTTCTTACAATTTTGAGAAGGTGCCAATAATTTTGTGCAGTTATGGAGTTTTGTCGTGCAAAGTGTGAGATTTTGCTTTTTGCTTCTCCACTTTTTTGTCATACCAATACAGACAAAATAAATTAAAGTGAGAATGCCTAAACATTTGTAATTGCAACAATTTTCTGGTGGAAGTGGTGTATTATCTGACAAACATGCAGGGGTGCCAATATTTTTGGCCATGACTGTATGTTATACAAAAGAATCTACGGGGACACACGATATCTAGGTGACAAATTTATATTGCCATTTATGACCATTGATGATCAGAAGAGGTGTATTCTGTATCTACACTGGATTTGAAGATACATTTGTGGTCTTTGTGGACATTTGGCATAGTAGTCCTACACAGGGCTTCTCTGGACTAGCTGCTGGGTCAATTCACTGATTTGGGTGACCTGAACATACTACAAGCACACATCAAGTTATGTGGATAGAAATGTAAATTATATTTCCATTTGTGTGAAGCCACTTTCTAAAGTATACAAATTATAAAGTACTATCAGTGTCAATGGACATTTTAGAGCCGATAATCTGGAACAGTCTATGTATGCTTGACCTAATTTACAATACAATAATAGGATTTTTATAACAGCTTACATGTACAATCCTTTTCTTTTTAAGTACATCACGGTACACAGAGCCATAGTAATTACTATGTGGGTTATAGTCCACCTTCAGGTGCTGGACACTGGCACAGCCTAAACAGGAAGTTGCCTCCCTATATAACCCCTCCCACTACTGGGAGTAGCTCAGTCTTGTAGCAAAGCAATAAACGTGTATACTAGAAAAAGGAGCGGGACCCCTGTGTCCCATGATGTACTTCAAAAGAAAAGGATTTTACAGGTAAGCTGTAAATAAATCCGATAAAAAATCCTATTTTCTTTAATCGTACATCATAGGATACAGAGCCATAGTAATTACTATGTGGGATGTCCCAGAACAATGCCAACTGAGGGGAGGGAGACCCAACCAAAGTAGGGCACCATGAGATCAGAGGATTTATACTGCTGTCTGCAGTACACTACACCCAATGGCAACATCCTCATGTCTTTTTACATCCACCAGATAGAATCTGGTAAATGTAAGGATTGAAGACCAAGTTGTGGCCTTGCAGAATTGAGCCATGAAGGCCTGGTGATGCACTGCCCACAAAGCACTAACAGCCCTAGAGGAGTGCGCTTTGATTTGAGAGGGTACAATTACCTCTCAAACTCTTAAACCATAAGCTTGAAAGATTACTTGTCAAATCCATTTAGAAATAGTAGATTTCGATGCTGCCTATCCTGTTTTAGAACCTTCAGGCAACACAAACAAAATCAGTTTTCCGAATCTGAGCAGTCGCCTTTAAGTAGACTTTGACTGCTCTCATCACATCAAGAGAATGTAGCGATTTTCCTTCCATAGAACAGGGTTCTGGAAAAAATAAGGTAGAACAATATCCGCGGGGGGTGTGTCCGGATGTAGAAGGGGATAGACGTGCCGCTGTGGAGCTCCGCCGATCCTCCATCCATCCGCCGCCATCCTTCACCGCCGCTGGCCTGGAGACCCTCCACATCCTTCACACCAGCTACCAGACGGACCGGACATCTCTTCCAGGAGAAATTGGCCGGATCGGCCACACCGAAGAGTTAATACACGGCGGAGACCCGCCACCATCTTGAGGCCTACGAGGCCTCCGCCATCCGCGGGCTTGCGTACCGCGATCGGCGGACCGAGCGGCGCCAACCTGGGCATCTCACTGGCGGCGATCCCCCTGGAGTGTGCTGCGAGCTGTGTGTGGCGGCCGATTCTGAACGTCCGAGGCCCGCCGCCATCTTGCGGCCTACTGTGACCGGGACAGCCTCAGGTAATATGCATCTGCTGATCAGGCCTGCTTCCCCATAGATACCACCTCTGCACTAACCACAGCAAGCTGCGCTGCCTTCCCTGTGTCACCCCCTGAGATTCAGCGGTGTTGGGCTGCCTGCCTTGTGTCTGTGCCCAGCCATACTGAACTGCCTCCCTGTACTGCTATCTATGCTACAGCTTTACTGAACTGCACCCCTGTACTGCTCCCTATGCTACAGCTTTACTGAACTGCCCCCCTGTAATGCCATCTGTGTCATAGCACTACTGCTCTGCACCCCCGTGATGCTATATGTGCCACAGTAACACTGAACCATCCCTCTGGGCTAGCACCTGTGCCGCAATGTGGCTCTGCTGCCTCCCTGTGCCAGTCTCGTGCCACCGTCGTGCCGCACTGCATCCTCCAGCTACCGTCTATGCCATGACAGCGCTAACCTACCTCCTTGGGCTACCATCTGTCCCTCACCACTGCTGACCTGCCTCCCTGTGTTAGGCTTTGTGCCACAGCTATCCTGAACAGCCTTCCCGTGCTTCCACCTGTGCCACAGCACTACTGCGCTGCCTCCCTGCGCTATAGCCTGTGACATAGCGATATTGAACTGCCTCCCTATACTAGTGTCTGTGTTCCACTAATGCTGACCTGCCTTCCTCTGTCCACATCTGAGTCCTGGCATCATTGAACTGACCTTTTGGGCATGAGAGGGGGTAAACATAACTCCAGACGGAAGACTTCTTCTGCCCCGGTACTGTCCCCGCAGCACGTGCAGCAGCAACAGCCCCCGCCTGCTGGCTCCAACATGGCGACCCAAACCTCGCCGAAGGACCCGGCCACCGTGGAGGAGGACAGATTTCAAGCGCTGATGCAGGCTATTTCGGGGTGCAAAATGACCCTGACAGCAAAAATTTACCTCCTGCAGACAGATGTGGGGTTGGTGTGTTGCGATATGGACAAGTTCCGGGAGTGGGTGGGGGAGGTGGAGCGACGGGTGGGAGACACCGAAGATGCCCTCAGAGACCACCTTGCCTCCCTCCATACTCTTCAGGTGCGGGTGCGGGCGCTAGAGTCCCGAGTGGGGGACAGCGAAAATAGGAGAAGGAACAACCTCTGCGTGGTGGGCCTACCGGAGGGGGAGGAGGGACAAGACCCTGCAAACTTTGCTGAGAATCTTCTCCGCACTCTCTTACCAGCAGCGACGTTCTCTCCCCATTATGCGGTGGAGAGGGCCCACAGGATGTCATCCATGCGGGGACCGCCTGGTGCCCCTCCCCGCACCTTTATTATGCGACTACTAAACTTCAGGGATCGGGATCTGGTCCTCCGCGAGGCGCGGAAAATCCCTGAGCTACGGTTTGCCAATGCCCGTCTCATGCTGTTTCCGGACTACTCCGTAGAGACCCAGCGGCATACAAAGACTTTTGACCATGTCAAGGCCCAGTTACGTGCGAGAAATATCAAATATGGTATGCTGTTCCCTGCACGCCTTCGGGTGGTCGATGGGTAGTCCACCCGCTACTTTACTTCGCCGGAAGAGGCTTCACAATGGCTGGACACTCTACCCAGGCCCCGGTAACTATGGTGCCCTTTACAACCTACGCTTCTAATGTTGTTCCCTGATGTCTCCTGCTCTTTCTCCCCTCCCCCCTTATTTACTGACTCCCCTGATATAACTCTCTACTGAGGAGGACTGTGTGCCTTAGGCCCAGGTGTGTGTGGGCCCCGAGCTCTACTACTTGGGCCAGTTGTCCCCCTGCCTGAGACATTACTGCTCATCCCCCTTCTCCCTCCCCGGATCCTGGCTTCTACTAGTGCTAGGCCTAGGAGCTGTATGGACTCATTGCCCAGTTGAAGTCCTGGACACTGTGGGGGGGTGGTGGGGGGGAATACTCAGCGTCAACAGAGTCTTCATGCAAATGGAGCAAAATGCTGCAGTCATTGTTTTATGCCTTAATTCACTGTAATGTTTTTAAGTATGTGTTAGAAAAGTTTTAAATGTTTATTGTGTGACTATTATGCCGCGTACACACAATCAAACAATTGGGTGGAAAAGTCTGGCAAACTGAAGTCCGCTGGACAATCCCCCCGTGTGTAGCCTCCGGCATACTTTTTTGACCCGAAAGTACGGCGGACTTAGAAAGTAGTTTTGCACTCCAATCTTCCCGCCGGACTCGCATTTTGGCGGACAATCCGGCCGTGTGTGTGCCAGTCCGCCGTACTTTTGAAATGAAATTTTGAAACTCATTTCGAGTGGGTCTCCAGGTAAGCGGGGCCCGCGAAGGAGACGTCGCTGGCCCAGCCACCTGGTATGGACTTAAAGGGGAACCCCAACGCCGAAAAAAAATCGGCGTGGGGGTCCCCCCAGGTCCACATCAGACCCTTGTCCGAGCACGCTACCCGGCCGGCCAGGAAAGGTGGGGACGAGCGAACGCTCCCCCCTGAGCCGTACCAGGCCGTGTGCCCTCAACATGGGGGGTGCCTTGGGCACCCCAAAGCACCTTGTCCCCATGTTGATGAGGACAAGGGCCTCTTCCCGACAACCCTGGCCGTTGGTTGTTGGGGTCTGCGGGCGGGGGGCTTATCGGAATCCGGGAGCCCCCTTTTATAAGGGGGCCCCCTGATACCGGCCCCCCACCCTATGTGAATGAGTATGGGGTACAATGTACCCCTACCCATTCACCTGTAAAATAATGTACAAAAAAAACACAACACACAAGGTAAAATAGTTTATTGCACAGCTCCGGGGGTCTTCTGTCTTCGGGGGGTCTTCTCGCCGGACTCCTCCGCTATCTTCTTCTAGCTCTTTTGCTAGCGGAGGAGCCCGGCTTTCTTCCTCACCACCGCCCTTCTTCCGACTTCTGAGGTCTTGTCCCCCTCTTCGGTTCTTCTGCCAGACCACCACGCCTTCTTATAGCTCTTTTACAGGCGGTGGCCCAGTCTTCTTTCGCCGCCGCTGCCTTCTGTTCTTCTCTTCTTCTCTTCATCTCTTCAGATGTTGCCTCGTCGGATCCTCCGCTCACAATGGCTCTGACGCGACGCGCGGCGACTTATATAGGGACATTACCGGATGATGTCCCCGCCTATTATGATGTCACAGTCCCAGTGGACTTTCCTACGCGTGTGTGGGCAAGTCCGTTCATTTCAAAAGTACGGCGGATAGTACGGCGGACTTAGTACGCCTTATTAGTCTACTGAAAAAGTGCCGTGTGTGGGCAAGTAGCCCGTTCGGAAAGTCCCACGGACAGTTTGGCGGGAAGTCCGCCAGACTAAGTCCATCGGATAGTCCGCTACGTGTGTACACAGCATTAGAAAAACAATATTCCTGAAAGTGATTTTTAAAAACTTACTTCTGAGCACATTATTGTATTAACTTGTTGTATTGTTTTGTCATAACTAACTCCATAGTAAGTTGTAGGATGATTAGGTTTAACTATATATGATAGCTTAAGATTGTACAGGAAATCTGGATACCAAAATAAAGTACTAGTTTGTACCAGACACGTTATCTATGTTTCCTCAGCCAATAGAAGCATAGAGGTGGTATACTTGTAGGGAATAAGGAGGGGGAGACACATTCTTTTGTGAGACTTTACTGCAGCTTTTGTCCTGTAAGCATGTCTCCCTTTTGTGGGCCACATCAGAAATAAATTGTCTGCTTCTCAATACATCTGGAGTTTTGACTGATCACACGAGAAGATTCCTAACATTTTTGGTCCTTCGCAGCCGTAAACAACATGTTGGTTTTCAGATCAGACGGCCCCGACAAAACATCGGTGAGTATTGGACTTTGGAGCTCACTGAAAATAACAGTCCCCCCATTCAATGTTATTGGTGAAAAAGGGGCGGGGGGCCTATGATCTGAATTCCACTGTCTGTTTCCGAACTTAGTGTGATCCAGTCCAGGTGTTTGAGAGGTAAGATCATTTAAATTATTTGTAATTCTTTCTAAGAGTCTTTTCTTCTCTTTCTCTTTGATTCTGGTTTAATGTGTTGTAATTGCCGACATTGGTATTGATCGTAGAATATCTAGATGAACCAGTGCTCGTAGACAGAGACACTTGGGGACGTTGTCTAAGGTAAAAAATTACGTCGCCCGCTGTCCGGACAGATAACAAAAAGATTTGAGGTATACCGAACGCCAGAGGTTGATTGCCTGACGCTGTCGGAGGTTGAATGCCTGACTATTTAAGCGCTGTTTAGTTAAGTGATCTAAAAAGATCGCAAGGCTAACTTTCTTCTGTGTGCGTTTACTTTATCTTTGCTCATTTTTAATCTTTTTTGATTCTCTCTATAGTGTGGGGAATGCTGATATTTTTACTCTTGTATTCCTATTGTTACCGTGGATCGGGTACAACAGTCTTTGTTCATTTACATGTTTTGTGCTGCGTATTCCTAATGTGCCTTTAGAAGGAGATAAGAAATCATTCTTCACGTTCTCATGATCTGTGTGTCTGTAAAAAAAAAAAAAAAAAAAGGAACGCACTGAACTCACTCTCCCCCTCCCCCTCCCCTCATGAAAGCAGTGCTAATTCCTGTCTGAAAGCATCTGTAAAAGTTAACCCTTGACAAGCTATGACAATACAGAAGGGTTATATTGTAAATATTGAAACTTTGCATAAAAGAAAAAAGGTACACTGATAACACCAGGTTGCTTTATTATTTTAGCATGCCATGGTGTTACAGGAAGTAAGTGGCAGAAATTGTTGATGGTTTGGGTAGATGGGAAACATGAAGGTGGATTGCACTGTGGAGTGAATAGAATGTTGTAGAATTATTATCAGGTGGCTTGATGAATGTGAAAAAAAAAAAAGGCTGAGGATGTTTTCATTACTATGATGGTCAAGAAGCTGTTTCTCGGAAACAAGAAAATGCAGATTGCCTGACAGAGGTCAATTTGTGCATCTGTGAAAATATTAGGACTTTTGGTGGGAAAGAAAGTCTGAATAATAGTCTTAAAGTAAATATTTATATTGGATGAGTTATTTTTAGAATTCACAGACTTTCAACTGTGAAGTGTTAATGATACAATGCTGTTTATATTTGGGTACATTTATAAAGTCAAAAGGCTAAGTTCTGAATCAGAATACTAAATATTGATTAAAAAGAAAGATAAGCTGGATAAGCTTAAATTATTAGGACCCAAAGATCAAAAAAGGTATGGGTTGGAAATAGCGGAGTACTGGCTTCAGCATGCTAGAATGATAGTTGAAGGAAGGAGAACATAGGAAAAATGCCAAGCCCAATTGTCCCTAGTGGACAAAGAGAATGATCTCATCTGCTATACCCAGAGACCACCTCCTTATAATGGTCCTCCCCCTCAGTTGCAAGCAACTGCCCAGAGTAACACCTTACCTGTGACATCCACCCCTGTCAAAAGAACCACCTCTGAACAAAACCCCAACTCCACTTCCTCAATCTCTCCAGACAGTAGTTCAGTCCTGGAGATGAACAGATCGATCCTTGAAACATTAACTGACGCCATAACTAATGCACTAGGTGCCCCAGCAGGAGCCAAGAGACTAAGTAAACCTCCTATTAAGTATGGTGTGGAGGACGGTGAGGAATACCCCTTGATAGAGGTCCCAAACCCAAGGGGAGGACAGAATGATGCACTGGGCCAGCCATATCCCTTGACTATGACTGTTTTTCGACCATGGACTGACAGTGATATACAAAAGGCTACAGAACACATAAAACATCCAAAATTAGGTCCAGCTGAATTCATTGAAAACATAGAGGGATTACGGAACAGTTATAAATTGAATGGGGTGGAAGTAGAGAGAGCCCTGAGGAGAGTATTAGGATCAGATTGGGCCTCGGTAAAGGGGGACTTGGACCCCTGCGCCCCAGCAAATGCACAGGTACGGGGGGATCCATTGCCTCCAGAAAGCCCAGACTTAGGGAACAGGTTGACTGCCTTACTGAACAGATGCCAGCTTAGATGTGTACAACGGACTGATTGGCAAAAAATAAATATGACAGTACAAGAAGACAAGGAAAGTGTCAGTGACTATCTAAATAAATTACGAGAGATTTTTAGAGTGTTCTCCGGGCTCCCCGAAGCTGAGGATGTGAATAGTGCATATTAACAACAGCTAAAGATTGTTTTTTTAAATGGATTGAAACAGGATCATAAGGATTACATTGTTAAAAACATGGTTACTTACCGAACTGCATCAGTTTTAGATGTTTTACAATATGCTAAGCATTCTGAGAAGTATTTGAAAACAAAAGGCAAAAAAGAATGTGAAAGTAAAGGTTTTTGTGCAAGGTGATGAAGGAGAGGAGGATGCTGAAGAGTACACTGCTGAGGCAGAACCAGAGGGGTCTCATAGAGGGAAAGGCACAGGTGGTTTTAGAGGAAGGACTACTCTACAAAATTAGACAGTGCAACTAGAGCACTTCCACCCTGTGTACAAGCACTGGCAGCAGCAGCGGTGTAGTGCTTAGCACTCTCACCTAGCAGTAAAAAGGGTCACTGGTTTGAATCACAACCATGACACTACCCACCTGGAGTTTGCATGCATGTTTAGAAGGAGTATGCTGACACACACTGTTCAGTGAAGCCCGGAGCGTAGGACACGTAGGGGAACGTAGAGCAGGGCTGGGCATGACGAGGTGCCCAGTCACGCCCAGGGGGAGGAGTTTCCGGGTGGGGGAGCGGCCATACTTAAAAGGGGGCGGAGCTGGGGAAAGCCAGTCGGAGGCCAACGTGCGAGGAGGCGGTTTTTTACACGCCGCTCCTCGTTGCATCTATCGACATGGCGGACGTCGCGGGACTGTTGGAACAATTGCGGGCGGCGGCGGAGACGAGGGGGCCGGCTTGGCTCCAGGCCCAGGTCGCGGCGGCGCTGGCTGGGGGCGGCGAGGTCGGGCATGGCCAGCGGGAGGCCGCGCGCGGCCGGGTGTCTCGGCCGCCGCTCCGTTATTCCCCGGGGGGCGGGGGGTCCGCGAGGCTGGCGGGGAGCCCGGGTAGCGATGTGTCGGCCCCGCCGGTGAAGAGGGGCTTCTATTCGCCCACCGGTGGACTGGGAAGGCCTGCTCGCCGGCCTGCAAGTTCGGGAGGCGGGGCCACGGGCCAAGATGGCGGCGATTCCCCACCGCATGGCGGTCGGCCTGGACGGGATGGTCCCCCAGCAGCTCTGCACGGGCTGAGGGGGCGGATTGGGGGGGAAGCACAAAGAGAAGAGCACCGGAGGTGGGAAGGCTCGGGGGGGGGGCGGTGGACGGCGGTGGCCAGCATGGGGGGGTTGTGGCCGGGGGTTCAGCTCTGACGGGGGGGGTGCGGGCCTGGGTCGGCGGAGGGCACGTGGGGATGCGGGGGGGAGCTTTGGGGGGATCACCGCTGGTTTCGGGCTCCCCCGCAGCCCTGCACGGGCGGGGGGGAGCGGATAGAAGGAGGTCGGCGCCTCCAGCCGCAGCTGGTTCTGCGGGCCGGATCTCAGGAATCGCGGAAGGGGGGCGGACGCCTCCGGGCAGTAGCCGTCGGGGATCCCGGATTCAGAGGGGTGCCGTGGACGGCCCTTCTGTGCAGCAGCCCAGGAGCGAAGGGACCCCTGCAAGGAGCGGTGCGTTGTCGGTGTGCCGTGGAACCGAGGGTGGCCGCACGGCGTCCAGGTATCCATCGCCTGGGGGGCTGCAGTCAGTGAGCGGTCTGGAGGAAGATGGACGTTCCGAGGGAGAGCTGTCAGAGGACGGTGAGGTGTCCGGACGGTCGGTTCCTGCGCAGGCGGTCGGCGCAACGGCTGTGGGGACGGCTCCCAGTCAGCCCGGTAAGTCGTGTGACAACTCCGTTTTTACTAATGCATTGCAATGTTTGTTGGGGGTGGTTTCGGGGGGTGGGGGCCCAGCGGCCCCCCCGGCTGCGCGGGTGGCCGCCACGTGCCAACCACGGGTTGGGACTGGGACGGGGGTCCCGGGATCGGGGGGTCAGTTGCAGGAGCTGCTGGAGGGTTTGAGGGCGTTGGTGGGTCGCTTTGATGGGGGCACGGGGCAGTCCGCGGGGGAGGTTCCTGGGGGTGGGCCGGTTCTAGGTGTGGGGGTGACTCCCTCGGGGGGGGGGGGGCAGAGGTTTCGTCCCACCTGGGTGCGGCGGCTGCTTCCCCGGGGGCGCCGGCGGTGGCGGACGCAGGGGTTGGTTCCAAGGGGTCCGCGGAGCCGTCCGTTAGGTCGGACATTGTGCGGATAGCGGACGCGGCTAAATGTGAGATGTACGTGTGCTTCGAGGGGCCCTTGGGCGCCCATTTGAAGCAGGAGGTCAGGGATAAAATTGTTAAGGGGGAATACGTGGAGATATTTTCGCTATTGCCCCTTGAGAAGTTTAACCTGGATCGGGTGAAGCCGGATGATTCCAAGAAGGAAGATGAGGAGAAGAGGCGTTATAGATTGATTCCGCGAACGTTTGCCAACTGGTTGCAAGCGTTCGCGATCATGGCCAGCGTCATAGGAGAAAAGAACCCAAAGCATTGCTCGGCGTTGTTTTGTTATATGGACGCTATCGGGGAGGCTTACAGGGTCTATGGGGGTACTGCTTGGTTGAGGTATGACGAGCAGTTCCGCCAGAGTCGGGCGGTCCGGCCCACGCTGCGTTGGGACCATAAGGACATTAGCCTCTGGAAGAGGCTCATGGCTGCTGCGCGGACGCCTTCGCAGTTATTTCCAGGGGGGGCCGGGGGTAGCCACTCCTCGGGATCGCCGGCCGGAAAAAAGTGGGGAGTGTGCTGGCAATTTAATGAAGGCACGTGCAAATTCGGGGGAACATGCAAGTTTAAGCATGAATGCTCTGGGTGTGGGGGAGCCCACACTTTCGCTCGGTGTTTTAAGAAGGGGAGACGTCCCGGAGAGCCTGCTCACAAGAGGGACGACTCCGGTGATGTGGGAAAGGATGCAGCCTTTCCTAAATAGGTACCCGGACCGGGCTGTGGCGGGGTTGCTGGGGGCGGGCTTCCGCCACGGTTTTAAGATTCCTTGTGGGTTGTCGGTGGTCCCTTTGCAGGCTGGGAACTTGCGGTCAGCGTTGCAACATCCTGGGGGGTGTCAGAAAAATTGGCGAAGGAGGTGGCGTTGGGGCGCGTAGCGGGGACGTTCACGAGTAAGCCCCTTGGGTATTTGGTGGTGTCACCATTGGGGGTGGTCCCCAAAAAGGAACCCAACAAGTTTCGGCTGATCCACCATCTGTCCTTTCCGAAAGGGGGTCGGTGAATGATTTCATCGACCCGGAAGCGTGCGCGGTGTCTTACACGTCGTTTGATGCTGCGGTGCGTTGGGTACGGCGTTACGGGAAGGGGGCGTTGATGGCAAAGTCGGATGTGGAGGCGGCTTTTCGGTTGCTGCCTGTGCACCCCGAGAGTTTTCGATTGTTGGGATGTTGCTGGCAGGACCGGTTTTATGTCGACAAGTGCCTGCCCATGGGTTGCTCCATTTCTTGCGCGATGTTTGAGGCGTTTAGTTCGTTCTTGGAGTGGGTGGTTCGGGACGTGTCGGGTGTAGAGTCGCTCATCCATTACTTGGATGATTTCTTGTGTGTGGGCCCTCCCTCTTCGAATGTGTGCGCGATTTTGCTTGCTACGTTGCAGCACATGGCGGAGAGGTTCGGCGTGCCATTGGCGGCCGATAAGACGGAGGGTCCTAGGACTGAACTGAGCTTCCTTGGCATTGTGATCGATTCCATGGCTATGGAATGCCGGTTGCCTGAGGATAAGTTGGTAGACTTGCGCAGGGTCATCAGGGAAATGCAAGGTCTGCGGAAGGTTCGCTTACGCGCGTTGCAATCGCTGCTGGGCAAGCTTAATTTTGCTTGCCGGATTATTCCCATGGGGAGGGTTTTCTGTAGACGGATGTCTGCGGCGACGGCGGGGGTCGCTTCCCCAACTCACTTCATTCGCCTCACCAAGGAACACAGAGAAGATCTGAAGGTGTGGTATCTGTTCTTGGCTGAGTATAATGGCAGGGCAATGTGGATGTCGGGCCCGGTGAGCAATTTCGATGTGGAATTGGTCACCGATGCGGCGGGGTCCACGGGGTACGGGGCCTTTTTCCAGGGACGATGGAGTGAGGCACCCTGGCCGCGCTCCTGGGTCGCAGCGGGCCTTGTGCGGAATCTGGTACTGCTGGAACTGTTTCCGGTGGTGCTGGCTTTGGAATTGTGGGGGGAGTCGTGTCGGAACCTTAAGCTTAGGCTGAACTGCGAAAATATGGGGGTGGTGCAGGTCATCAATAGTATGTCAGCGTCTTCACAACCTGTCGTTCGGCTGCTGCGACAGTTGGTGTTGCGTTGCATGCAATTGAATGTGTTTCTTTACGCTGTGCATATCCCGGGGGTGGAGAACACGCTGGCTGACGCTTTGTCTCGCTTTCAGTGGGACAAGTTCAGGGCCTTGGCTCCGGAGGCGGACGAAGAAGGCTGGGATTTCCCGGGCTGGATGTGGAAGCTGGTGTTGGAACCGCCGCAGGTTGGATCCGGAGGTCGGTGAGTGGCGTGACGTGGGGGGCCTATACGAGAGTGTGGCGGGAATGGTCGGCACTGGTGCAGGAGGCGGGAGTGGAGCAGGATGGGCCGGCCGTGCAGCTTTTGGTCTTGTATTTTGTGTCCAGAAATATGGAAGAAGGGCGCTCGGTGTCATCTATCGAGAAGAAGCTGGCGGGTTTGGCGTTTTGGTTCAAATTGGGCGGACAGGCTGATTGGACGAAGGGTTTTTGGGTGCGGCAGGCGCTCAGGGGTTACCGGAAGGCTCACCGGCGACCGGATACGCGTCGGCCTATTACTTTTGCTAATTTACTGGCCCTGTTACGACAGTTGGGTTCGGTGTGTTCATCCTCGTATGAGGTGTCGCTGTTTTCGGCGGCCTTTTCGTTAGCATTTTTCGGGGTGTTTCGAGTAGGGGAACTGGTTAGCCCATCTAGGGCTGTGGCGGGGGGGGGGGGGGGGTGTTGGTGGAAGATGTGTTCCTCGGGGTGGATAGGTTGTTGGTGGTGCTGCGGAAGTCGAAAACTGATCACCGGGGAAAGGGGGTTCGGGTGTGTTTGTTTGCGTTGCCTGGGTGTGCAGCGTGCCCGGTGAAGGTGGTGGGGTGTTTTCTCCGTAGGAGAGCGGTTGGTGGTGGGCCGTTGCTGGTGCACGAAGATGGGTCTTGTTTGTCTAGATTTCAATTAGTGGCGGTCTTGAGAAAATGTCTTGGCAACTTGGGGATGGACGGTTCGGCATACGCCTCGCACTCCTTCCGGATCGGGGCCGCCACAGAGGCGGCCAGGTGCGGGTTGGACGAGGCGGCAGTGCGTAGGTTGGGGAGATGGGAATCGAGGAGATTCCGCAGTTACGTTAGGCCAGGTTTGGTTTGGGAATGAATTTTCTGTGAAGGAACTTACAATATAAGCAAAAAAAAAAAAAAAAAGGGGGTGTTGTGATGGGGGTGGGGGGTGTTGTTTGCTGTGTCCCTCTGGGGTTGTCCATTATTTTGTTTGGTCTTTTCGTTTCAGATGGAGGTTACCCACGCCTTGTCTGGATCGTGGGACATTCTTATGTTTCCTGGGGAGCCAGGAGAGGGGACGCCAGACCTGAGGGGAGGCAGTTGGGGATATCTCGGATGGAGGCTCAGATTAGGTGGCTGGGTAGGCCGGGGATGATGTGGGGGGGGGGTTGTCCCGGAGGTTAAAAAATATGTGCGGTTCAGCGGGCCGCCAGATGTGTTGGTGATACACGCGGGGAGAATGATTTGGGGGTGCGGACGGTCAGGGACCTGATTGCGGACGTAAAGTCGGATCTGGGGTACTTGCGTTCGGCATTTCCGAACACATTGTTGGTGTGGTCCGATATGGTGGCTAGGACCGCGTGGCGCATGGCTAGGTCCGTAGACAGGCTCAATAAGGCCAGGATTTGGGTTAACAAAGTGGTTGGGAGGTTTTTGGTCCGGGAGGGGGGTTTGGTGGTACGTCACAGGGAGCTGGAGCAGAATGTCGGCCTTTACCTACGGAGGGACGGAGTGCACCTTACCGATGTGGGACTTGATCTGTGGTCCCTGGGATTGCAGGGGGGGGATACAGCAGGCCCTGCAGGTGTGGAAGGGCCCTCTAGGTTGAGGTGTCATCCTATCAGGCTGTGGCGGTGTTTTGTTTGTTGGTCAGTGACGGGAGCGGTAACGGAGGTGACAAAATGGGGGTGGGGGGCTCATCGGTAGTATGGCCCCTCCGGTGTATTCATCAAATGGTTGGTGAATACCAGTGGTTGCACTGCGGGAAAAGGGGGTGTCTCCGAGCGGCCCAGCTGGAGGCCTATGATGGTTGATAAGGGTCCCGCAGTGTACTGGTGTGGTTTAGAGGGATATATATATATATATATATATATATATATATATATATATATATATATATATATATATATATATTCGGTGAAAGAGGAGATAGCTATGTCACTGACCAATAAACGTGGGTTGAAACATGTTGTTTCTCATGGTTGTTATTACTTTGTTTTATAAAGTTATTTTGGAGTTTTATTTTATTTTATCTGGTTAATAAAAGGCTGTTATGGCCATTTATACTCCATAAGAACGGTGTGGTCTCTTATTTAAAGAAGGTAAAGGGGTATGATGGATCCGTAACAGTTAGAAGGAAGTTATCTGGGATACGCTAGTCAAGTGAAAAGCTTCCTTTATTGCTCTGGCTTGTGGACTCCTGGACTCTCTCCGATGGGAGGGGGGTCTCTAGGTGAAGCATTTTGAGTAAGGAGATTCAGCATATATCTTGACATAATAGAAAATAGTCATTTAATCAAAGTATTAAACAATCCATAACACTAACTATAAAAGGTACCACATGCAGTGTCTGTTATCCTGTTACAACAAAAGATATCACATTTGAGCCCAGCACGACACCTTTCCTGTATGACAATACTCTTGACACAACCTCACATAACAATACAGAGGTGTACTACATTAAAACCCATCCACACTACTACCACTTCCTGCTGATGGTCATAAAACATGACTGCGCTGCTGCCATCACTGAAAAGGTACTGCCACGAAGTGATCTGAAAGATATACCGTTATCTAACACTGACATTACACTTTTTGTTGATGGTTCTAGTAAGAAAAATCCAGATGGCACAAATGCAGCTGGATATGTAGTAGTGACACAGGATGAGATTTTGGAAGCTGGGCCACTACCAAAATATTATTCAGCACAAGTTGCAGAACTTGTAGCACTGACAAGAGCATGCATACTGTCAGAAGGAAAATCCGTAACCATATACACTGACAGTCAATATGCCTTTTCAACAGAACATGTTTTTGCACAACAATGGAAAAACAGGGGGGTGGTCACCTCCAGTGGTAAACCGATTTCACACACGGACTTCATTTTAGAACTCCTAGATGCAATACAGTTACCAAAAAAGCTTGCAATCTGCAAATGTCAAGCACACACAAAATATGCGAGTAAAAATGATTTGACTCATGAGCTATGGCATGTTATTGCCATCATCCCGGAAATGATACATATAATTGGATAACACCTCAAATTTATTGGGATTTTTAAGGCAATATAGAAAAAAATAATACTAAAATATATATGAAAAAATATATAAATTTTTATTACAACTATCAAAAGATATTACAAAACCACAATGATCCATAAAATAACAGTGTTGTGCTAACATATGTATATGGCATAGAATGTTACTACATGCGTAGACTCTATCCAGTAAAACAGGCAGCTCTTTTCCTACGCGTTTCGAAAAATGTGCATTAACAATTTCTTCTTCAGGGAAGCCACTGTCTGCAAGCACACAACAAGCAATAAATATTACAGAAATTACATATATACAAAAGACATGATATATTGAAACCCAATACTTGAATACTCACATGCTATTTCTGTACCAAAAGTAGGCACTATCTCCTCTTTAGGCGACCGTTCCAGAAATGGAAAGACAGGCCAAGAGAGAAGGGGATTGAGCCACAAACGTGGAGATGGTAAGGATAATGGTAATATGGATCTGTTTGCAAGGTCACCGCATTCAAAGCCCTGGAGTCCAAATGAACTCAACAAAGGATGGGAATAAAAGATTCCTTTGCACAAATGTCCAATGGCCCATCAAATAGGAAGATGTTATGTTGTATAAACCTCAATCTTGTCTAAAAGACCTACAACAAAAAGAACCAAGAAACATTTTAGTCTACTCCCTAGCCTTACATCTAACATAGGACAGAGATTCCCAAAGTGTAGCTTACCGCCATAACGAGGTTTCCTAGTTTTATACGAATATCACCGAATCTGGGGCATCCAAAGGACATAGGAGAAATTCCCACCTACTTAGAGCTTCTGGCGTCTGCCTTAAATAGCCCTTATTGAGTGGATTGGCACCAAAAGACTTCCTCCAATCAACACAGAGGCTCCTCCCATCTCTCTAACCACTTCATTCTGATTGGAGGTTCTCCGAAGAGCTCCTCCTCTTTTCAACAATAACTTTTTTTCATTGGAGATCACCCAGGTGATTGCTCCAGGTATATAGATTCTTATTGGTCAAAATCGTGGCATTTTTGCCGCCATTTACATCACTTCCGGTATGGCCACTTCCGCCGAAACCGGAAATGACGTCATTTTCCGGAACCGGAAGTGACAAAAAAAAAAACCTTTTGTACTTCCTGGAGAAAACATCTTACTGGGCAATGACTGTAAGCAATGACTGTGTTGATTGGAGGAAGTCTTTTGGTGCCAATCCACTCAATAAGGGCTATTTAAGGCAGACGCCAGAAGCTCTAAGTAGGTGGGAATTTCTCCTATGTCCTTTGGATGCCCCAGATTCGGTGATATTCGTATAAAACTAGGAAACCTCGTTATGGCGGTAAGCTACACTTTGGGAATCTCTGTCCTATGTTAGATGTAAGGCTAGGGAGTAGACTAAAATGTTTCTTGGTTCTTTTTGTTGTAGGTCTTTTAGACAAGATTGAGGTTTATACAACATAACATCTTCCTATTTGATGGGTCATTGGACATTTGTGCAAAGGAATCTTTTATTCCCATCCTTTGTTGAGTTCATTTGGACTCCAGGGCTTTGAATGCGGTGACCTTGCAAACAGATCCATATTACCATTATCCTTACCATCTCCACGTTTGTGGCTCAATCCCCTCCTCTCTTGGCCTGTCTTTCCATTTCTGGAACGGTCGCCTAAAGAGGAGATAGTGCCTACTTTTGGTACAGAAATAGCATGTGAGTATTCAAGTATTGGGTTTCAATGTATCATGTCTTTTGTATATATGTAATTTCTGTAATATTTATTGCTTGTTGTGTGCTTGCAGACAGTGGCTTCCCTGAAGAAGAAATTGTTAATGCACATTTTTCGAAACGCGTAGGAAAAGAGCTGCCTGTTTTGCTGGATAGAGTCTACACATGTAGTAACATTCTATGCCATATACATATGTTAGCACAACACTGTTATTTTATGGATCATTGTGGTTTTGTAATATCTTTTGATAGTTGTAATAAAAATTTATATATTTTTTCATATATATTTCAGTATTATTTTTTTCTATATTGCCTTAAAAATCCCAATAAATTTGAGGTGTTATCCAATTATACACACAAAATATGCGGACCCCATCTCAAAGGGAAATAAAAGGGCAGATGAAGCTGCCAAAGTAGCGGCACAAGAAACACATAAAATAATGACAGAACGAGAAATCCATAGAGATAGATCATACAGTCCTTACTGATATACAGCAGTATATGGAGTAACTCATGTGTCAAACAGGGGGATGACTGAGATGTTTATTTAAGGTATGTACAGTCTACGGCTTCACTAACTACTAAAAAAAAACTTTTTGCTCTCAATGCATTATATGTTCAAGATACAATGCTCAGGGAGGCATAAGACCACAGAAAGGGAAGTTCCCCATACAGCAATATCCATTCCAACACATTTGCATGGATTTTATTGAATTACACAAATGTTAAAGGAAGAAATATTGTTTGGTAACCAGGCACTCCCGACAGGAAGTGCAGATGCACAGACAATTATAATGGACCTCATTTTGTAATTAAAAATATACAACATTTGACAGAAGTGATGAGAATTAAAGGGAAATACCATTGTGCCTATCATCCCCAGTCAGCTGGATTGGTAGAAAGACATAATGGCATTCTAAAAAGCAAACTGAGAAAAGCTATGGAAGAAACAGGTAAAAATAATTGAATTTATTGCCTACTAGTAGCTGTGACCAGTATGTATATCACACCCACAAAAGAAGCTTTAAGCCCATTTGGAATGATAAGGCCATATAAGATACCCTTACAATCAAATTAAACACCTACTGAGCAGTCTGAGCATACACCAGCAGAATACATGTCTAGGTTATTAATACAAAGACGTACTAATGATTTTGGTTCTGTCCTAGAAGGTCCAATTTAAGAAGATGAAAAGGTGCATGTGGGAGATTGGGTCTCAATAAAAAGTAATAAGAAAAAAGCAGTGGTACTCCCCAAGGTGGGATGGTCCTTTCAAAGTCCTCTTAACTACCCCTACTGTGATAAGGCTTGCAGAGAGGTCTACCTGGATTCACCAGACCCATTACAAAAAGGTTTTACAGGCAGAATAGGGCCAGATGGCTACAAGAGGTTCAGAAAATCTGGCTACAAAGGGAGGTCTCACACAAGGTGGGACTTGTCTCAAACTGGTGAAGTCTCCCTCCCCTTCCAATTCCCCTATCCTATCCGCTGGATTAGCTGGGTAGGATGAAAGGGACAGTAATTATCCTTGGGTTACTGGTGACTCTAGGAGAGGCATCCATAAGAGGGGTTATACATTATGGAAGAGTAGAGGAACCTTTGAATTAGGAAAGAACAGGAAAAGCATTGAATCTAAAACTTTATAGAGGGAATAACTAGCACTATACTGGTAGACTTCTGTCAGATTGCAGATTGTGGGGATACAACTGGGGCTAAAGGACTTCTATGGGCAGATAAATATATCTGCTGGCTCTGGAATAGGGCAGGATGTCAAGCATGGGATCAGGCCCTGTGTACCACAACGCATCAAGATTGGGGGTATAATCAACCAGGGGCTAAAAAGAGTGGAATAAAGGAGAGACTCATAATCACAAAAGCGGCCAACTCCCCCTGCACAAATAGTAAGAACTGTAACCAAATATTAATAACATTAAAGGAGCCGAGGAAGGAAGATCAGCGGTTGTATTCCATGGGAGTATGGGTGTCAGGAACTGACCCCTCAGGAACATTTTTCCTTGAGGTATTACCACCTAATAAAACTAGACAACAGGAAAGGTAGACTCAGAAGGGAAAGAAGAAGGCCATACTAAAATAGAAGTTCTGAGTAAAACTATAAGATTTACTAACCTAACAATAGAAGATGCCATAGCTTTGGAGACGGGCTACCAAGAAAAAAATGAGTGGTTAGAATGGTTGAGGTACACGGTTAGAACTCTGAAAAAGGAAAACTGTTTAGTTTGTGCCGGAGCCAGACCACATTTAGCAACAGTTCCTTTTCCTCTAGATCACAATACAGATCCAGAAGGTTTAAAAAGTATGTTGCAATTGTACAATAAGAGCTATAAACCTGAAACAAATTCTACTTGTCACACATTGAGTTTGTTGTTTCCCCCAGTACAGAGGCCTCAGATACCTCCAGCGGTTACCGCTTATCCGGGCAACTTTACTTGTTTTGCACTCCCAGGGAACCGTAGCGCGGTGGATCTTGGGTCACTACCTGATGACTACCTTGTGGAGAGGATTAACACGGACAATGGTGACTGGGTTGAACATGACATTCAGAGAGCTGATGTCTGGTGGATGTGTGGAGATAAGAAACTGCGAGCTAGACTACCAGCCAATGCCCGAGGGGATTGCGCTATGGTCCAGGTGGCTATGCCCCTAAGAATCCTGTCAGAATACCCGTGGACTAAGAGTCGCCGACAGTATCAGAGGGACACCTCTCCCTTGGGGTCATTTGACTCTCAGATCTACATAGATGAGTTTGGGGTTGCTCGCGGGATGCCGGATGAGTTTAAAGCCAGGAATCAGGTGACAGCTGGGTTTGAGTCTCTTCTCTGGTGGGTGACTATAAATAAAAATGTTGACTGGATTAATTATATATATTATAACCAACAACGATTTGTAAACTATACTAGGGATGCTGTGAAGGGCCTAGCAGAACAGTTGGCCCCCACATCTCTAATGGCCTGGCAGAACCGAATGGCTTTAGATATAGTCCTAGCTGAAAGAGGAGGGGTATGCAAAATGTTTGGTAGCATGTGTTGTACCTTTATCCCTAACAATACAGCTCCTGGAGGGACAGTGACCAGAGCCTTGGAAGGACTGACTGCGTTATCAAATTAATTGGAGGAAAACTCAGGTATTAATGATCCATTCACAACCTGGCTTGAAGGATGGTTCGGTAAATGGACTGGATTTATCACATCATGTTTGATCTCAATAGCTGTGGCTTTGGCTGTTTTGGTCACTTGCGGATGCTGCTGCATTCCCTGTATTCGAGGACTTTCACAAAAACTGATTGAAACTGCAGTCTCAAGAACAATGTATCAAACCCTCTCTACCTCTGAGGAGACTTATGCGGACATTGAAGCTCAACTTAATGACATACAGTCCGAAAGTGTATAACACAGGGACTATCATCGAAATGTGTTGAGATAAAATAGTCACACAAAGAGGAGGGAATGTTAGAAAAGTTTTAAATGTTTATTGTGTGACTATTAGAAAAACAATATTCCTGAGACTGATTTTTAAAAATTTACTTCTGAGCACATTATTGTATTAACTTGTATTGTTTTGTCATAACTAACTCCATAGTAAGTTGTAGGATGATTAGGTTTAACTATATATGATAGCTTAAGATTGTACAGGAAATCTGGATACCAAAATAAAGTACTAGTTTGTACCAGACACGTTATCTATGTTTCCTCAGCCAATAGAAGCATAGAGGTGATATACTTGTAGGGAATAAGGAGGGGGAGACACATTCTTTTGTGAGACTTTACTGCAGCTTTTGTCCTGTAAGCATTTCTCCCTTTTGTGGGCCACATCAGAAATAAATTGTCTGCTTCTCAATACATCTGGAGTTTTGACTGATCACACCAGAAGATTCCTAAAGCCGCGTACACACGACCAGACTTATGTCCGACAGACTTTCGAAGGAGTTCTGACGGAGTTCCGGCAGAGTTCTGACGGACTTTCCGAATGAGCGGACTTGGCCACACACAATCACACCAAAC